>NC_142846.1:24078890-24706774 GCF_061612785.1 Hesperophylax consimilis
ACATTTATTTCTGTTACTGTACCCATAGATGATAGGTATTAAGTAATGATAAAATTGTAAAAGTCCTACTTCATCTTTAAGGATGCTGTGTGCAGGATCTTTTTGAAGAAAATATGGATAAAATGCAGAGGACATCAAGTCATTCGATAGCCCAGCTGTTGAACACAAGGACAAATCGTAGAAACGAGCTGGGCCTCGATTCTTGACGAAGTCATTCCACTCGAACAACGAGTGGTTCGACCCACTCGTTGTTCGAGTGGAACGACTTTTGACATTTGGCACTTATTTTTTACTCAAAAATAAGAACGTCGACCAATGTATGTACTTTCGACGGCGATTGCGAGCGGCACGAATTGGAGACTTGATACCCTGTTCTGGTGCAGAATTATCAAAGCGTGTAATAAAAATTGATTTTAACATGAAACTCTCAGTGGCATGGAAGTCATTAATATGAAAGATATATACGTATTCTATGAATTACAAAGCGTCATTACTTTTAACTATAAAGGACATAATATCTAATTACACAGGTTATTTTTTAATACATATATTGGTATTTGACTTCCCGATGTCCGATCAAGCTGACAGTCGGCAGATAGACTCGTTGTCGATGACAATGCATTCTATCAATCATGTACACACATTCGGACATACACGTATTTCTCTGAAATTGGATGACATTTAATATAATTAATACACAATAAGTTAATACACCAAAAAATATCGGTCCTACCCAATCGGAATTTGGCTCAGTTATTATAGCTCGGTTGACTCCAGTTCCTGGGGAGGAAAGTTCAATCCTCAGAGTTAATTTTTTTTTTTAAATACACTATCTTAATACAAATAGATGTATTATATTAAAAAAACTTCTTTTTTACGAATTTATTTAAAAATATTTATTATAGTTTAATGATTTTTCGCTTTCATAATAAATTTGGGTTTATACGATAAATGATCTTGAAAATAACTTTAAAAAGTAGCCAAAGTATCAATATGTATTACACCTCTCAATTATTTAATGATTGTAACCCAAATATGAATTTTAATAATTTAAAGATAGATTATTTTCTGAAATTCTGAGATACTTTTAATTTTGCATTTTCAGGTAGATTTTATGACCCATCTATGCACTATCTACTTGTGATCAATAAATTTCAAAATCAAACTGTTATTTAAAATACAACGATACAAGAGTGAGATATGTTCAGAGCCATGGACAACTGATCTATTCTGCAGTTTGAAAGTTTCTGCTGATGACAGTAGACAGGGTGGACGCCCCCCTTGCATTCGAATGCACTCGGTAATATTCGGCTATCTCCGTAAAACAAACTATCACCATCTATCGGAATGCACTAACACTATAGCTTAGTTAACTGAAAAGATCATAAAGCCAAGTGCCTACACTTAACCTCCAAATCCATTTCTCATATCATTTGCAATAATGTGCCTAACGTGTTTGCAAACCTTTAAAAAGTTGTTTGGTATCAACAGAACAATAAACTTTAAAGCGTTGAATTATTACTAGAGGCGTTAGTTTAAAATACAACAGGTCGTTTTTCATATCAACGCAATGAGAAAAACTAATGGTATTTTCCCATGAAATTAACTTCGTTCAAAGCTAGAATGTTTAGGTGTGCTCATTTGTGTAAGTTTCTTTATTATGGTGTGCTACCCTGACCTCAAAACTTAACTTAATGAATCGTTAATTGCATCTAAACTTTCTCAGCTAAATGACATTTTAATTACAATTGCCGCGATCGTTGCTTGATTATGGTTGGGGAGCTATTTTTCGGCAGATGTCGCTCTTTTAAAGGTTTTAAAAAATATATTTACTTTTGAAGAAGAAGTTACGATTAACAAAACAGAAAATAAAAAGGGAACTGTCGCAACTGGAATCGAATTCAGTTCATTACTGATAACTTGGTTTTTTATTTTGTGAAATAATCCTATCGTCTTTGTTTGTTTTATTGTTTTTATTATAATCAAGCGAAAACTGTTTTACTATTAACTGTATTTAATTTTTTTTATAACATTTTGTAAATCCATATAATGTTTATTCTTTATATTTCTTTGACATTTATAAATATATTGTATAGGTGCAAATATTGAATCAATGACTAGAATTAATGGAACATAATTGGTCTTATATTGTAAATAATTGCTGTTGATGATAAATATATAAATGACTGTTTCCTAAATAAAGTAAAATAAAATTTCTCTTATCGTTACAACACACCCATTTGATCAACTGACATGTATTTATATTTGTCAATAATTGAAGATATTACTCGTAATTATGCTATCGATAAGTTTAGCTACTCCCACAGCCGCTGTGGTGATATGTGGGAGTCAGCAATGTGTGAATGCCCGCTGCATTCATTCCCCGGCGGGATTGATGAGGTCCACAGGGTGACGCCTGAGGCTCTAAACTGGCTCACTGACCTATATGTTTTCCTGTGACCTCCCCAACATACGAAAGAAGAAGAAGTAATTATGCTTTGAGATCGTTAAAAATGAGTTCGGCAAGCGATACACATCGTGAGATAGACTACGTTCACTTATTTAAATATTATATTCGCCGTATTTAACAACTACCTTAAATGTTACTAGACAGACTTAACATGTTGTATTAGTAATTATACTAATAATGAGATTGCGAAGTCGGTGATTTGGTGCTGTTTAATGAAAAAATTCTCTTATGAGGCCGAAAATCAAAAAAATATACAAACTTATTATATTTAAATATTTCTTTGAAAAGCACTTTTTTATCATGCTTAAAATATAAAAAACATCTTACAACAAAGTTTTTATGACGTCAAAAATCCACTAAAAACCTTGCATTACCCTTAAGGCGAAGGTTAATGCCAAATCACTATTTTGATCAATATGTATAACGAATTGGTGTACATTATGAAAACCGAAAAATATGCTTTAGTTAAATTGAAGATTTTCCTATCTCTTCGCTTGAGTAGAATACAAATAAAAAAATAAATTACTAAATAAAAATATAAATGCAAAAAACTAAATAATTTTTTTTTTCAATATAAATGTATGAACGCATTAAGAAAACAACTTTAAAAAAATACTGTTTTATAGCTAAGATTATCTGTGACAGTTTCACTTGATTAACTTTTTTGTTTTCTTATAAAATTATTTACAAAATAAGTAAAAACCAGTATTTTGCTTGAAATCGAACGTTTCTAGACTCCGTTTGTCAAGCGATTTTAATGCCTATTATCTACGATTTAAGGTATACCAAGGATATACACATTTTTGGCTTGTAGCTTCCTCTTTATCATAGATGCTGACTTAAGGGCCTATTCAGATCTGCAAAGTAGTCCAGAGTTTTTTAGATCTAATAAAAAGATCGCTATTATTATGTATAAAGTGTAAATGATCATCTAATGGTTGAAGGTCTACAATTAATATTGTAGTAATTGATTAATTTTACCTATGTAAATAAAAGTAATTCATTAGATTGATTAGATCTATTATCTCCTACTTAGGTTTTATGAATTCTTGCCTGGAGTTTTTGAGATATACCTAGATAAGTGGTCCAGAAGCTAATCCTCAAAGTAATCCTCAAGAAACCGTTCACGTATCTAATAGAAATGCTATTTACAGATTTCAGGGTGCCCCAAGTAGAGGATATATTCAAGAAAAATGCAATTATCCAAATTTATAAAGATAATGTAATCAAAAAATTTGAAACCCACCTATCTAAAAGATATCAATACGATATCAAAATTCCAAAATGTAATACCAAACAAATGCAAAATAACTATACCTATTTAGGAATAAAGTATCTCAACAACCTTCTGATTGAAATAAAGTAATTAAAGGATATTAACATACTTAAACTAAAACTGAAGTTACACTTTCAGAAATAATTATCTAAATAATTGCCTGTTTTTCCCTTTATTGACATTTATTATCAGTCTATACTCATCTCCACTGTATTTAGATGTTTTCTCTTCGTATACTGTTCCTTTTATATATATACTTACCAAATGGTAAAACTTAATGGTATTCTATTTTTTCTTAAAATTATTAATTCTCTCTCACCAAGCAAAAGAACCAATTTCTTCATTGGTGAGATTGCGAACATAAATATATTTTGTAACCATATGTACTCATATAACATCCTGTACCCACTTAAATATATAAAATAAAAAATTAAATTAAAAAAATGTACATAGTATAATGTGTCGAAGTTGAATATAGCAATTAGTAAGTGATGTTATCCACTCTTGTTCTATTATTCTGCCTTCATACGGTTATTAATGAATTAAAAACCTTAAAACTTTATGTAAAGTTAACCGCAATACCTCTATACACTGTAGCCATTGTTCATAACAGACAATGGAATATTGTCGCAACTTTAAATCGAAAGAAATAACATGTATATATTATGAGAACCGCGTCTTTCGCGCCACTAAAACAATGGCGAAAATTAACGTGGTTAATGGACAGACTTTGCATTAAATGTAGTCCAAATTTTATTTTGTTGTTTAAATATTAGGGTGAAATTAATACATCGGCCTTAATGGCACACCGTTATTATTATTATTCTTCTTCTTCTTGTGTTAATAAACGGAAAGATTTACGTAAAGTAACATTATTTTATAATTGCCAACTGGCGTCATGTATCTTTTATCAGGAGATTTTTCAATGTGGTTGAGTGTTTCAGGCGAATAATTATTGCTTATAAAATAATTGTTACCCTTTGTGCTATGCATAAAAAATCTTGTCTTAAACATTAGTTTACCAAAAAAATAATAAAGTAAAATTGTTTTTAAGAATTTGTAAATTCGTTGATGGCCCTATACGAATTTTTTGTAAAAATATAACGGTATCAAAGATTCTTTCAAAGAATCAGTTAAACATAGCAAACAAATTGCAAATTCCGCTCTGCCACCCTTCACGGAGAGAGATCACGATGAATTATAAGGCCTTAGAAATAAAACATCAATTTACGAATGTTTTATCGATTTGCCTTATCACGTCGAAACAAAGAATTTTCTTTTTAACGCTAAAATATTCTGATTTTAATGAACACGACATGTAGATTATTGACATGAATTATAATTTACCAAATGCATTTCAGGAATCCATTTAATTCATTCGTAAGGCCGGCAATCCCGTTTTAAACTTACATTTGGAATTACCAACAATTTTGAAGAGATTCTTTTTAAATTATCAAAAAACATTTTTCTCCGTGTAATAATATATAAATATTTTTCTGATTATTATGTTTCAACTTTTTTAATTTAACTTATATTCGTTAAATATAAACATTTTTCCGGCTATCCCGGAAAGCAGATTAAGAATGGGTTGTTTCAGAGAATTTGAACTATTCATCAAAATCAAAGGTAATTTTCTTGTTTTGTGAAGGTTCTATTCAAGTTCTGTTATTGTTTCAGTTTTGTGAAACAACTGGCCAATAATGAAACAATAACAGAACTTGAATAAAACCTTCATAGAACTTGAAAATCAACATCGAAATTTGATAAATTGTTCGAATTCTCCGAAATAACCCATCCTAAATTAAGACGCTCACACAAGGAAGCATTTAGAGATAATCAATCAGAACAGAACTCAAAATTTAATGTTCGCCATAACGCGAATTTTAACGCGATATAAATAAGACGAATTTTCAATATTTTCAAGTTATTTTCTGATATTTAAAATAATTCAGATGGAATGGCATGGCCATGCTGTCAAAACAAATTTTGGGAACATTGTTGATTGCATTCGAAGTGACAGGGAGTTTTTTTTATCCTTGAAAGAATCGCAAACCTGTAATTTATTACTAGGGTCAATTTGGATAACATTAGTAATTGCATTCAAAATAGATGATTGTTTTCTTTCGGGACATCACAAGTCTGAGATTCTTTCCAGGGCATTTTGGAGAACATTTAAAATTGTATAGTTAGAATTTCCACATTTATAAATCAGTATAAGACATATGAATCCTATAGTACTTTTTTTTAGAATTTCTTAGGTGATAGAAATTACACATTACTAGACCAGAATGTGTGCCGTATGACATATGAATTTCCAGTTTTAAAATTTCGAATCTTTATTTATTAAATGGCTAGTCATTATTGCACAGTAATCGTATTATACAGATTCGTAAATTTAAATAATAACAACAATGAAGATCAAGTATTTATGTCAGTGTTTGTAGAGAAGTCATATTTTAAACTTTCTTGCGATTTATAACTTCAACTTTCGATTGAATATTTTTCAAGAATTTATCGCTATTGTGAAGGGCCATCTCTAATTATATTAATTATTATTATGTTGGTATGTGCACGCTATATTTGTTGAGAATTTAGGTGTCAATACGTACCAATGTGCAAAACACCTAATTATCCATTTAACTTACGTGCATGCAAGAATTATTATTCAGTCGATTAACTGATCGACTTTTCCGTGATTAAATTAATAAATATTTATCGATCATCGACATTTCAGTGTCATTATCATTTCGTGCATAACTATTGAAGAACTGTTAGTTTCGGTGAATTTAGTATCAATTTGCAGATAATTATGGAGTGTGTTGTTTTTAAACAATAATGTGTCTAAATTTATTCACAAACCGGTTTCGCTTTCGGTTAAAAATTTAAATTGATTTCTTGCTTTATCTTACTACACCGTGATGGGCTTCTTTATTTTTTAGCCAACGTTTTGGACATTGTTCATCATCAAAGCACACGAAGAAAAATTACTGATATAAAATATTGCTGATTTTTGAAAATTTTTTGCATGGTTAAACAAATAATTTTAAATTTTAATAAATTTGAAATCGCACAAGAGTCCCAACTGCTCCCAACCGTCTGGGGTATGTTGTGAGGCTGAAGGTAGTGGTGAAGGGAAGGAGATGAGAAGGAGGAAGGTGGAGAAGCACCTAGCTATTCAGATCTGGTCACCAAACACGGCCAAAGCCAATTCAAGCAACGTTTCAATTCAGGATGGTATTTTTACACCAGAGCTATACTGAGAGTATCTTCCACTCTGGAACGTGCCACAAATATACTACATATTATTTTAACGAGTAAATTGTGAAAAAACACAAATTAATCAAATAAAATTTAGTTGCGCACGCAGGGAATTGAGCCCGCGACCTCCAGCTTACTAGTCGAGAGTCTTACCTCTAGACTACAGAGGCCGTCAACTAATTGACAGGTTTCCTAATAAACTATCAGTAGAACAAGAATGTTTTTTGGCGATGTAGGAACACGTGTTCATAAAAATTCTAATATTTTCGCCTTTCGTACTTGTGTACATCAGAACTCAAATGCATGAACACGTGTTTCAATATATTATGAATGTACTAAAAGTTTTCTATTAAACGGCATGCTATCCCGTTTTTAACAGGATTTTAATAAATCAGCAATACCGTGCAGGCAGTGACAAAAAACCCCAAAAATAAATCACATCATAACTGCTTTCTGCGACAGCGTCTAAAATATGTATTCACTGTTAGTAATATTATTCATTTACCGCGCACTTGATGAGATTTTTCATTAAAACGGTGCTATACAAACCATCTAAATATACTTATAATTAGTGTGAACTTTTAACATCGGTTCAATAAAAATCGTGTTTTAATAAATTACTGTGTTTCCATGAATTTTATTCTGATATTAAGTTACAGTCCCACGGCTCGGTGCCAATGGGTCAATTTTGAGCAGGTAGGAAATGGTAGAGGTGAAGAGGAAGATATGCTTAACTTTAACTATCTGTTCTTTAAAGCGAGTTACCCTTTGTGCTATGCATAAAAAATCTTGTCTTAAACATTTGTTTACCAAAAAAAAAATAATAATAATATTTGACAAGTTCTAGTATTTCACCTAAAAATGTAGACAATTTGTCTCGACGCCATCTAGTGAGAGAGTTAGCACTTACAATGCCTTTCTCATATAAAATAAAGTTGGTTGTTTTCAGGTGAAAAAATGTAACAAGCAGTAATTGTTGAATGAAACACTAGTATATATTGAATTATTTCGCGGATAAGAGATAAGCCGCCGTAGCTCAGTGGTCAGAGCTGTCGACCGGAAATCGAAGGGACACGGGTTCGAGTCCCGTTGGCGTCATGTATCTTTTATCAGGAGATTTTTCAATGTGGATGAGTGTTTCAGGCGAATAATTATTGCTTGTAAAATACTTTAAAGCGAATCACTATTTTGATTAATCTTTATAACGAATAGCTATACATTATGAATACCAAAAATATGCTTTAGATAAATTGAAGGTTTTCCTATCGCTTAGCTTGAGTAGAATACAAATAAAAAAAATAAATTATTCAATAAGAAATATAAATGCAAACTTCTTAAAAATATATTTTTTCAATTCAAATGTATTAACGTATAAAGGAAATAAATTTTAAAATAATACAGTATTATAGCCAAGATTATCTGTGACAGTTTCACTTCATTAACTTTTTTGCAATCTTATAAAAAATATTTACAAAATAAATAAAAACCAGTTTTTTGCTTAAATTCGAACGTTTCTAGACTCCTTTTGTCAAGAGATTTTAATGCCTATTATATACGTATAAAGTACACCAAGAATATACACATTTTTGGCTTGTAGCTTCCTCTTAAAGCTTGTTGGAATATTTACATTTTATTCAGGATACTACTAAGTAGGTTTGTAATCCAGTAATGGCACTTTACATTAGCGTTTTACTGTCATATTGAATTGGCGGAATAAGAGTCCACCTCCATGGTCAAAGGGTACAGGGGGAAGGAGATTAGGAAAACGAAGGTGGGGAAGTACCTGGCTGTTCAGATCTGATCACCAAACTCGACTAAAGCTATTTCAAGCAACACCTCGATTTCGATTTGGTGGTCTTTCTAAAGTGTCGCAAATATGCCATATTATATTATTTTAAATGAATTAATTGTGTAAATATACAAATTCATTGCACGCACAGGGATTTGAACCCGCTACCTCCGGATAAGTAGTCGAATACCTTACATCTCGATCACGGAGGCAGTATCTTGATATTATAGTATGTGCGAAGTTTATTTTTTTGGGAAGGAGATTACTTTCTTCATTTCAAAAACCAAAATCAGCATGGTTTTAAAAATTGCAATGTAATAGGTCACAGATCATCGCGTTCCTCAATGATCAACTATCTGTCGTTGTGTCATTGACATTTGAAACTATCTGCTCGATTATATACTGAAGGTTTATAAATGTAAGCGATAACTTATAACTATTCACGACTATTTAACGTATCGCATATCGTTAAATTTAATTGAATTTTTCAACAGCAACAGATTAGAAGATCTGCTTGTTTTTTTTTTTAATTATTCAATATTTTCTCGAAACATTTTTAGCAATATTGTTACAGTGTTACAGTGTTTAGAGTTATACGACCTAATTAACATGGACAATGGGGAAAAAAATTGTTTTTACGATACATCTCATACAAAAAAAAAACTGATTTATGAAGTAAGTAACGTCCATCCATATTTAGTAGCGTTGTAATCGTTTTGAATTCGACGCAATCTGAGATGGGTAAATTTTATGAAAGTATATTTTCATTAACCTATAATTAATTGACATCTTGATCTTGCAATGCTATGTACGTTGTACGTTTACTTGAAAAATAATGGGATAGGATTTTACGTGGTCCGGAGCTAGATCGTTTCTGTTAAAACATATTTTCGTATCTTTAGACCTTATATGGTTTGTTGGAATATTAAGAGAATTATTTTAAATAATTCGTAGCTGTACCCTACTACTCGTTGCTGTGGCTTAGTCTGTATGTTCAGATAGAAAAAAATAGGGCGTGTTGTTTTTTAAAAATGACATGTTTGTCTAACAGATTGCACTGTTTTTCAAAAAGCATGTCTTTGCGTAGCACAAGTTTCATCTATATAAAATAGGTATATAAAAATACACGTATATTCGAATGCAACGTTGTATCAATATTTCAAAGTAATTTCAGAGATTTAAGATTTTGAACAAACGAACATTTAAATTTTTATTTATATAGAAGACAGATATATAGATTAATAATTGGGGAATCTACAGTTGAATTTTATAATGTGTACAAAAAAAATACAACCAATTATAGATTTGCTCCTTGTCCTGAGGAATGAACAATAAAACAAAAACAAAAAATAAAATTAATAATGTTTATAATAATATATAATAATATTTATAATTAAAAGTCAAGATGTATATGGTACATAAAACATATTGAATTCGTAACAGTTTTTTTACATTTACTCCAAGCGGGAGGCCCTGAAGAAAATAATTTCTCTCGGGGCCTATGTCATCTCTGGGGATGCTGTACGGAGGGAATTGTTAAGGGAAGGAAAGAGAGAAAGTTCTGGGAAGGAAAAGTTGTGGTCGAGAGTCCGAAAGGAAAGGTCAAATAGTCTCCCCAATCCGCCCCGCCACAGAGTTGGTGGGCAGACGCATACCGCCACATGCATCCAAGCATGGACAAACCTTTCCCTTGAACCCGGGCACCTCTGCTAAGTCACTTATCGTAGTGAACCACCTGGGTTTACCTATGGCAGAGGTTTTGATTATCCAATGAATGGTTGTCGAGGCGACGGTACCCACACTTGCCTCCCAAATTGAAAACAAATAAACAACAACAGAAAAGTTACCCGTGACATATCAGAAAAATACTCTATCGTTGACTTTTCACGAGCAAGTGGAATTATGGCTCCGCCAATTGGGGCACGTTATGAGGCTGAAGGGAGTAAGGAAGGGAAGGAGATGAGAAAGAGGCAGATTGGTAAATACCTTGCCATTTAGATTTCGTCTTTCCCATCTTCCAATAAATCTTATACTTGTCTTGCTAAATGGTAACCTGATATGCTCACTAAACATCACAAAAAATGTATTCCAGCGTACCTTATGAAAATACGTGACTTTATCAACATTTTTAATCCTATCCATGCACTTACGATGCTTTCAGCAGCTACTAGACATTGTAGTGTTTGTTCCATCGCGTGACCAACAGGCCACTTAAAGTTCAAGCTTAAAAATACAAATAAAGTATTGTGACTCACACAGCAAACAGGCTTCCGTCCCAAAACGTTGTCTGTAACTGGTAAGCCAACTTCTTAAGTTATTAAGGCGTCGTAAATCATCAACATATCACCAGACACCTGCTTTAGAAACCACCTACTTGTTTTTTACTGTTTATTATTTTTTTTTAATATTTTTAATTTAGCTTTTGAACTTGGACTATCGTAAAGGCGTTTTACACGATGCTTTTTTTCGTACCGATCTCCATATCAAAACTACGTTGAGACCCACATGAAAAACCTTCGGACTGTACAAAATCATCGAAAAATGATATAACCCACTGATGAAAGCATTTGTCCTTTGTATTTGCAGTTGCCTTCAACAAATCAGCAAAATTACAATACCGAACCATACACGTTCACAATCAGTAATAAACAAAATATTATAGCATTTTTAAATATGTCTATTTGAATTTCACATTCATTTTCATTGATAAATGAATGAATGCAAATCTTGAAAGTGTAAATTAATCCCCCTTCCGACATTCGGCAAATTGATGAAACTCGGTAAATAGGCTCGTCGTCGATGACAATGAAGTCTTTCTACTTTTGGTGGTAATCACGTACACACTTGGACTTATACGCATTTCTATGAAATCGGATGTCATTATACCAGTTAATTTACGAAATAAATGTCGGTTCTACCCGATCGGCATTTGGTAAAGTTGGTAGAGTTGTTGGGTAGGAAGGTTTAATCCTCAGTCAAATTTTTTTTTATTATTTTTGTAAAGATTTAAAAAATATTTGAAAATAGATGTAATTTATATACAGTTTAAATTTAAAACTATATATCATTGTTTTACGTAATATACTTAACGTAAAACAATGACAGACGACAAATTTCAAATAATACCCCCCATTTTAAACTGAACGAGAATTAGTACCAAAATAGACCACGTACTTTTTTTCATCCCAAATACATTTGAAAAGACGACACGTATGAAAATATCAAATACAAATAAAGAAAATGTAAATTGTAAGAGCCTTTTTAGGTGGAAAAATAAAAAAATATTTAAAAAAAAAAAATATGTACATAGTTTGTTTTGAAATCTGATAAACCTTTGTAATGCAATAAAAATAATATTTAGCAATATAATGCAGATTAAAAAAGCACGAAAATCACAGATAAATAGATTTCAAATACGGCAATCTAAATAGCAAATATAAACAAGTATACCATCATCTTCCAGGTAATAATTTAACATTTAAACGAGCCGTTGCGGATTAGCGGAGTTAAGTTTGTTCACTTAACCGGAAAGTCGCGGTTACCGAACACACTCATCACGAGACGATTGACCCGGAAAGGAATAGTGAATCAGAGTGTATTTACCAACATAAGAATACCACTGAACATAAAATCACTAGAAGTGTGATCTTAACCGACTAAAAGGAAAACTGATTCATTATCTACTCAAGAAAGAAAGTAGATATTTTAATAAAATTCACCATAAGTAAGTGCAAATTGACCTCACTTGGCCATACTGACAAGCCCACAAGATATTTATATCGTTTTATCTCATAGAATAAAAAAGAAAACTAAAAGTGACTTCCATGTAAATTTGAATGGAAAGAAATGTGCCACTATTGAGGAGATACATCATCGTGTGCCACTGACTTTGTACCTAATTATTATTTTTTGGTAAACTAATGTTTAAGACAAGATTTTTTTATGTATAGCACAAAGGGTAACAATTATTTTACAAGCAATAATTATTCGCCTGAAACACTCATCCACATTGAAAAATCTCCTGATAAAAGATACATGACGCCAACGGGACACGAACCCGTGTCCCTTCGATTTTCGGTCGACAGCTCTGACCACTGAGCTATGGCGGTTTATCTCTTATCCGCGAAATAATTCAGTTCGAAATAGTCCCGTTGGCGTCATGTATCTTTTATCAGGAGATTTTTCAATGTGGATGAGTGTTTCAGGCGAATAATTATTGCTTGTAAAATAATTGTTGACTTTGTACCTTTTGGTTTTAGACCATTTAGCATGTGACCCATTTGAGTTTCGTTTAAATCATTAGTTCCGGTTAAAAACGGAATTGCAGGGCCTTAACGAATGCATTAATCGGTTACCAAGGCAAATGCGGGTGCATGAACACGTATTCCGATATATTAGTAATTTAAAAAACGTTTATCAGAAAACGGCCTGCAATACATTTTTAACATGATAACTAATGATTTGAAGAGATTCTTAATATTTAATTAGAAGACCATATTAGCGATTCTTAAACGAAAATTAGAAAAAGAAAATCAGAAAAAGATACGATCACATCTAGGACTTGAACCCAGGACCCTCAAAGTAAGCAAAAAAGTCAATAGATGTCGCAAATAAAAATAAAAATAGGATATATATGACACTGTCTAGATTAAATTTTGTTTGAGTTGAATCTTGGGATCATATATAAAGATAGCAGCCAATAAAAATGTGCGATGAGAAAATGAAGATAATGTTGCATTAAATACAATTTGAGGTTTTAATAATTAAGTTATTCCGATAAAATAAAGATTCTTAATTTATTAGCATACTAATTTTTCTCCGTGTGGTAAAATACAGTTTTGTATGGAGATATAGGCCAACATTGGTCTTATATTCGAATCATGGAACACACCTACAAGACACTTCTTGTACATTCTCTTGCTTCAGATCATCATTTCAAAAACAGAGTATCTTTTACATAGGTCGTTGTGGTTCTACTAAATACCGCAAAATATTTCCCGGTTGCGAATGTGTATAAGTTTTTATTATGTAGTAGGTATGCGTAATAACCTGACAATGTTGTGGAATATTCATGATGCGTAAATAAATACATATTGGGAAAAGTAACGCGTCATCACCGGACATGTATTTTTAAAAGTAAACGAAACGTAGAAGGAAGTTATTAGATGAAGTGACTATTATAGAGTTTCAAAACGTAGTTTTCTGAGGTTAGGCTAGAAAATGGATGATTTATGACAATATCTATAAAAATAATAATTAAAGGGAGTTGTTTTTTTATTATTTATATTCAGAATCTAAACTTCTTCTTACATGAAAATGCAATTAGCCGTGCTTAGCGAACACACCTAAATAGTCAGGAATTTCCTAATCGTCTTATTATCAATTTTCTTTTCCCTTTAATCAGCCTCACAACATAACCCACACCATTCTACTTCTATTTCATGTACCTACGAGAGCTACTTGTTCCTAAATCTTATTTAAATGTAACAATACCAGACAGCTTTTCAAACTCTTGCTAATAACTAGTACATTAGGACAGAATAGATACGTAGATATGCTGGATTTATTAACTGTACGAAAGGTACGTACAAGAAGGCTACAATATCGTGTCTTTTCAATCAATATTAATTTAACCAAGTCTACTTTTACTTGTATATTATATTTTGAATGTACATATTTATCCTTTTAAAGCTTGTACTAATTTTATACCTTCTGTCATCATTTTACAATCAGATGCCACAGTAATTTTTTTTTTTAAATATATATAGTATTTGTTAATGCTTTTATTCTGGGACATGCAATTATTGCTTATGGCATATTTATACCGTTGATTATAAGTAAACAAAAAAGGGTTTTTTAACAATTTTTTTTTCATTAACTCCACATAAAAGGATAATAATTTCCTTCAGGACCATACTTGGGGATGCTTTTCAGAGTCTTTTAAAGTAAAGGAATGAGAAGAAGTTCTGGGAAGAAAAAAGTTATCAGGGGTGGGATTGTCCAGGGAAGACGTACTTATCCATTCCTCCTACTGCGGAGCAAGGTATGCATCCGCCCCAAGACCAGGAAAAACTTCACCCCGTGAAACCAGGCACTCCTGCTAAGTTACCAAACGTAGTGAACCACTTGGGATGACCTACGACAGAGATTTTAGTTATCCGACGAATAGTTCCGGAACGGCGATACCATAACTACCTACAAATTGAAAAATTGGGATTTTTGTGCGGTATTCATATAAAATATAGTATTTACATAGACCCTTTTCGTTAATGATGTATGTTTGCACTTTGGAAATCCTTAATTTTTGAACCTACAAATTTCAAAGTTTTATTTAAGAACATTATTGTTAATTATACACCTTTTCACGCACTGCGACATCTTTAAATATGTAATTAGATAAAACTTTATAAAGACTGACTTCATTAAAAATTAATTAAAAATAATACCTTTCTTCAAGGCACATTAGCTTTTGCTTCGCTAAGTACCCTTGAGTTGATGTTGCACAAAAATATGGTTATAAAAATTAATGGAGTCTTATTATTATTAATATTAATTTGATGGCAGCAATATTTTTTGTTTTGATTATTCCTATCAAAATATCCTGCAAGGATTTTTTAATTGCAATCTCATTTAATTGTTGTCTGGTATTCATTTATTTATTTAACACTAACAATGTCAAAATAGCATTTAACCTTGGCTTATTTTAATTTGAAACCCGTTTGGCCTTTTGAAGACATTAGCAAACTCATTGAACCTAATAATAATGCACATTTACCACGCAGAACTTATTAAACACAATTATTAAAACTTAGATCCACATTGTTTTATAAATTATTACAAGGAATTACGCCTTTTAAATGCACTAAAATACACAATAAATACCTAACTAAATAATTTTTAAAGAGATTTTTGCTCTACTTTAAACCAGCCATGTTTTATTAAATATTTTCGGTTAATTAATATCGTTTTTTTAATATTGGCGCATTTTCTGTAACATTCGTATTTGCATATATCCCTTTCGAGGAAGCTACACGCCAAAAATGTGTATATTCTTGGTATGCCTTGGATCGTCACGAATAAGGTAAGTAGCAATTAAAATCGCTTGGCAAACGGAGTCTAGAAACGATTATTCAAGCACAAAATGGCTTTCATTTATTTTGTAAACAATTTTATAACAAAGCAAAAAAGTAAATCAAAGAAAACTGTCACAGATAATCGTAGCTATAAGACTGTATTTTTTAAAGTTGTTTTCATACATATCTATCGAAAAAAAAAAATTGTAGTTCACATTAAAATATTTTATTGAGTAATTAAAATTTTTAATTGAATTTTATTCAAAGGAATCGAGGCTTCGCCTTAGTAAATATCCCCTTAAGATTAGTGAGCAAAATTAAAATGTACTTATGTAAATTAGGTAGTAAACAATTCAATTTAGATTTTTTTTTCTTTAGTGTGTATTTTTAAGTCAAGAAAGTGAAATATGTATTTCTTTTATTTAAAAAAAAAAATAAATGTTTTTAGGAGTTTGTCTAAATATGAAATATTTATAAGCGCCTTTAAGAAGTTTCCTCATGAAAACGACGCTACAAAAGTGATTCTACATTTTTAGAATTTTTTATTTGTTTTTTATCTTCATTATTCAATTTCCAGGTCATTTTAGATCGCATGAAATTATTCCATTGCAATCTTGTAGGCGATGTATTCTTCATGCTTTCATCCTTCCTTGCAACTTAAATGCATAATGCATTCTACGACCAACAGTCTTCCCATTAATTATATATTTTGTCAGAATCAACATTCGTTACACCGCCATTCTATTCTTACTTCTCCGCGCTAAATGTCAAATATCATTTAATGTAGAATCGAATTAAATTACGAGAACTTTGTAAGTTCAAAAGGCATCCACTGAAATGAATACATTTTTGTAGCCTATTATTTTTCTTCTTATTGCTACTTTTATTACGTAGGTATTATTATTTTTACATAAATCTATACCTATGCATTGAATAATCTACAGTTTTATTAGTTTTGTGTTGAGTGATCAGGATAATTAAATTTATTGCAAAACAACTTAAAAATACGACCTCCGCTTACGAATTGTCACTTCTAAATCGGGAGGCTTTAGGTTCGATTCCCAGATATTTTTTTAAAGCATTTTACTCAAACAAAATAAAAATCGTGCTTTTTTCTTATTTATTATCTTAATATTATTTTGCAATTATTATTATTTACAATACAATGTTACTTATGTGACTGACTTTTGACAGAATCAGTCGTCGAGGAGTAAAGCTCTCGAGCGTGCGCAAGTAAATTTTAATTTATTAATTTGTATTATTCCAAATTTTATTAATTAAAAATAATATATAGTATACATGAGGCATGCTTAAGGTTGGAAGATACTCTCAGTATCGCCCTGGTGTAACACCACCATTAAGAATTGAAACATTTCTTGAAATGGATTTAGCCCTGTGACCAGATCTGAATAGCCAAGTACTCCCCCACCTACATCTTCTCCATCACCTTCCCCCCCAAAAAAACCTTCAGCTTTACAACATACCCCAATTGTGGATGCCATAGTCTCACTGGCTCCAGACGGTTGGGAGCAGTTGGGATTTTTGTACGGTATTAATATAAAAAATATTTTTTGAATGAATTCCTTCACCAAACACATGAGCCTTGTTTCTTGATTATATTTAAAAATACAATTAAAAAAATAAATTCGTAAATAATTTTATAAATATGATTGAAATGTCCGAGGCAAGTGGAACTAAGACATCCCCAATGAGGTCCTCTCCTAATTCAATATTTTGATAAACTTGTATTATATTTAAAGACTTATTATGTAACGACAGTAAAATTAGTTTTTAGAAACCTAAAAAAATGACGAACTTATAACTTCTCGAAGTGAACATGGATAAAACGTATGTAATAGTGTCTCATGACGTCATTCAGACACGATTCAGTACAGTGCATAATTCGAACGACTGTGCTCCAGTAACGCTATGTGCGCGTATGTACCGTGATGTCACAAGATTTTCAGCTGGCCACAAATACCAACATTTTGAAGGCATATCTTCGGTACTGTTAGTTATTTTCTAAAAATCCAAGTCCTAAGCATGCTCTAATTAATATGATACGTTTGCAAAAATCATCAAATTTCATTGTAGGAGATGACCACATTGGTATTTTGTGATGCTGAAGGGAAATAAGAAAGGAAAGGAATGGATAAGACAAAGGTTAAGAAGTGTCTAAATCACAGTTTCCAGCAAACTCTATCTTCTCAGTCAGTAATCAGCAATCTGAATAGTGATCATACAACAGATCGATACTGAAAGTATCTATCACGCTATCGATTTGGGTATTGTAATATTAACTGTAAAGTTTGATGCCACTAGGAACATTAACAAAAAAAATCATATCGGTGCGAGGTTTTTGTCACGTTTTAAGCTGTATTTGAATATTGGAAATGCATCTTTTCTCTGTTCGTAATCGTAGGTCAAAGGTTCAGGAGAACAGAATCTCAAAGAGGTACAAAGAACAAGCTGGTTATTGGATAATAGTAGAGAGAAAGTAGGAAATTTAAAGAGAAAGTGAGCTATTAGGGATATATCAGTTTTAAATGTCCAATCCCGTCACGAAGTGTAAAAAAGAAAGTTATAGAATCAGTGAATATATCAAAAATCACATTTTTTATGAATGTATTGATCGAACCCAAAGGTCTTTTTTGGTCCATCGTCTACTTTTGAGGTATATTTTTCATAAACGCCCCCTTCCAACATCAATCATATTGTGGATAAAGATAGCACTGAGGAAATTCTTGTCGTTCGGAAAGACAGAAAGAGTCCAAACAAAAAAAATTGTTACGTAATATTTTAGAATTTTATTTTAAGTGCAACAAAAGTAGATTTCCATTGCGATAAATAATTTATTGATTGATCTCAAGTTAATTTTAAGTTACAGGTATAAATTAAATGTTTAAACAAACATATTTTTTAACATTTAAACAAACGTATTTATAATATTCAATATCAATATCACCAACATCCGATTGTTGCACTTTTTTATTAACTTTTTAAAATTAGTCATATATTTTTTTCATCTTGCACCGGAGAGGTAAGAATGGATTCAAACGTCCGTCATTACTGAACAAACTGATTCCCAGATTCATTCCCACCCCTCATACCATTTTCCTTCCCAGACGTTCCTGTCCCTCCTTTCTTTAAAAAACCCTCAACACAGAATCCCCAAAGACGACATAGGCTCTGGGGGGAAATTATGCTTCCTGTAGTAAAAAAATTGTATCAGACAAGAACGAAACAACAAAATACTACAATTTCATTATATAGTTTGGTGCTTGACATTTTAAAATTAGTTTGTGTAAATTCTTCCAAGAATATACCTCTGTAACTACCCCCAATTTAAAATTGGAACAAAATCAAATATTATAACACGAAATCTTTTAAAAAAGACTAAGGTACATGCCTACCCCAATTTCAATATAAGATATATACATTTGATCAATTCTTAGATAATGTATAATGTGATGTGATGTGAAAGATACAATGTTTGCACCTTGCACTAACATTTTGGAATGCGGATATATACACCCACATGCAAATTTCATATGCGGTAGGTTCGTTGCTTCGGTTGCTTCCAATGAACTCTCAGAACGATTCCTATTGCGTTTTGCAATGTTATGTCAGATGAGTAATATCCTATTGTTATCGCCCGACTCCCACATGCCTGACCCTAATTTAACTGACAACTCTATAAAATATAAATATTATTGACAATAATATTTAAAAAAATATTAAATGTAAACTCAATGCAAAATATATTAATAATTTAAAAATTTGATTGTTTTAGAAATAGTAAAAAACTGCAGACGTAGTACAAATCGCAAGTCTGTTTTTTATATCCCCCTTTCTTAACAAACGGACTGCAATCCTTATAGCACAGGTGTCAGTAAGGCACGCTATACTTGTTCTACCGCTATTATAATGGACGATATTCAGATGAACTAGCGTCGCTGATCCCTTCGACATCGATGCATAGTCGTGCACGGTTAACATTTTTTACACAAGAACGGGTCGCTTCTACGATTCATTCTTGAGTTCAACATCTAGGCTGTGAAAAAATTTACCGGCCTCTGTGTTTCCTCCTTCCTACAACATTCAAGACCTATATTCACTCCTTCCTCTCCTCAAAAAGACCCTCCACATAGCATCTGTGGCAGTGTCAACACATATTCTCAGTATCGACTGATGAAAGGTTGACATTTGGTATTGAAAAGTTTGGCATTATTCGGATTATTCACCAGATTTGAATATCGAGGAGCTTCTCAATATTTCTCTTTCCCTCCCATACCCCTCCCCAATCTCTTCAGCCTTCGAATGCACCCCAATTGGGGATGCTATAGTCCCACCGGTTCCGGATAGGGACTCTTTTGTAGGTAGTGTAAACATTTAAAACATTTGTCTTAATATGAATTCAAATTGCAGACATGTGATAAAATATAGATCCTTTATTGAATCAAAAAATATATACCCAACTCCCTTAATTAATTTGTCTTTGGCGCTTCGGTTATATCATTGGTTATATCATTAGTTATATTTAGAGACACCCATTTATAGCATTTACGATATTTTCGCGAATTAAAATCTTGTATTGACAAATCGTAGAACGAACATGACGCACTCTACTGTAGAAACATGTGCCATGTTGAGTTTCAATCCTAATTACAATAAACATGTTTCAAGTGATTTTGCTAATTTAATTGTTTTTCCCCTCTTACCGACTTCAATACCTTGACGTTATCCTATTTATCTATATTATATTTTATTCAATAATTAATGCTACATTTCTTAAAAATTAAAGCTATGAATGGGTGTCTCTAGTTATATTGTAAAGGCTTCCATGGTCGAGTAGTTATGATCCTTGGCTTCGGATCCGAAGGTCGCGTGTTCAAATTTCGCTTGCATTTTGTTTGACTAATTTGCGTTTTTCATAATTTATTCTTTAAAAAAATACGTTGTAAAATTACGGCACTTTACAGAATACCAGATACTTTCAGTATCGCCCTGTTGAAACACCGTTTTTCAGAATCGAAACATTGCCTTAAAGAGCCAGATATTTCCTATCCTTCCGCTTTCTTTTTTCTCCTTTCCCTTCCTACTATTTTCAGCCTCACAAAATACCCCCATTGGGGATGCCATAGTATCACTGGTTCCAGACGAACAGGAGCAGTTGAAACGCTTCTGTGGTACACACATTAAAGTAATTTTTTAAGTGAAGTCTTGTAATTCTTGTACTAACTTGTTAAGCACACTGACAAACATAAAACATGAATAAAGTCGCACGTAAAAAAAGTGTAGAAAAAGTGAATGGTCTCTGTAGAACAATAAAGATAATGCAGTAAGCACAGTTCAATTCACAGCAGTTGAGTTGTATCATGCATTTTTGAATGATTCAATTAAATAAATAAAAAAAACCTTTCTATCAAAAGCATGTTGCTATTGTTACACGAAGGAATAAAAATCCAGCAAATCACAACGGTTTTTAATTTTTCTTTTATGAATTCATTAACCTTTTGTCTTTACTCAATTATTCAAATGCACATAATTAAAACAATGACACATGAATTTAAAAAAAACAAAGCTCAGGATTTTTATTTTAACGGGTGTGTGTAGGTGCTTTACTGTAATTATTAAAAACTAAAATTAAAACATGACAGATATAATTTAATGGGCGTTTAGCTGTTCAAGTCAGTTGTCAAAATCACTGTCTAAACAACTACTCACTGTAAACAAACAAGACTTATTCATAACAACCGTAAAGGTTAAATGTTAAGTGCATGTTTAAGATCAGGTCACGAAAACAGAGTTCTCACTTTTGAAACGAGCAATTAAAAAGCTTATATAACTTTAAACAAACTTAAATCTTTTCCCAACAACAAAGATTAATATAAATATACTCTGCGTCATAAAAATCGCACCTTTTGCAAAATATTATGAGACAATAAAGCGATTGTCTCTTTTGGATGTGTAATCTACGTCTCCGGATGAAGCCTCCAGTCTCTGGACACCGTTGGAAAACCCGTCCAATGGCAAAAAGGCTTAAGTTTAGTTGCCGAGCAATTAATCCTGTCGCATCCCTGATTGCAGTAGTGCCATCACTTTCAGTCAGTGGTAAGGGGTTGTTTTCTAGCGCTAATTAAACGTTCGCATAGTGAATGACCTACATTTGACCTAAACTGCTCCATTTATTGCCCAGGAAGATAACACAAGTTGTGGCACGTGAAAAGAGTATATTCCCAGCATTTTTTTAACTTCCCGTATTCGGAAAATTTGTATCGCTTATAAAACAAAACTAATGTCAGATAAGAGGTCGTTAAATGTACTTTCAATTGATATCAATATTGTTTGGATTAGATGTATTGGCTCGGAAAAACTTATTTTAGAAGATGTGCAATTTTTGTGACGCAGAGTGTAGTTTAATATGCTCTATCGTTATAAAGACACAAATTATTTTGCACTTTAAAATAAATAAAAATATGATTGAAAGAACAATACAAGTTATTTCTGTCTATTGTGCTGGGTAATTTGTCTCAAAGATAGAAGGAAAATTGCACATAACCTTCCTAAAGGTCATAAATAATACATGATAATACAAAATATTTGATTTTTAGTTCCCGAAACGAGTGCGAGCAAGCATTGGACTTTTGTTGTTTCAAGATGAAGAACTACCGTACCATTGGCAATGCCTAATTAACCAACTAACCAACCATCATGCTGTTTCCCCGTAGGAGTAGGGAGAGAGGACGGATAGCCAAACAACTCGGTCTCGGCACACACTCCTTGCCTCATTCACATTCATACATCGCCTCATACATACTCTTCCATTATTCTGAATCTTTATAAGGCATGACTCAAGTATTTGGTTGACTGGATCATGCCATGTCTTCCTCGGGCGTCTCTGACTTTTTATACCACTAACATTTGCCTTATAGATTCTCCTTACACTATTTCTACATGCCCAAACCTTAATCTTACTCATTACGCCTTGCATTTTTTGCGGTTCTCCACATTTCTCACACGATACGTGGTTTGACCATACATACGCCTCAGGGATCTCATTTCTACACCAATGCCGCTCGGAAAATGATTACACTATATAACCTGTCCCTTAAAATAGATAATTTTGTAATTAAACGTTGAAAATTAGAAAATCGTGTTTACTATTTAATTATGCAGTAAAACTTATGTTTATTATTGGTTGCAATTACTGTAAATGAACATATAAAATAAAATAAATAAATAATTTTTTACAAAAATAATTTGTTATTTTCGGTTAAATTCATTTTCAAAAAAATTAAGCCTTTGTAAAACTTTTTTTAACGCAATTTTGTTTTTAGCAATTTATTAGCAATGGTTATTTTACGCATTGAAATTACGCATTGAAACCTTTAAAAATAGACATTTCATATCGCAACTATTGGTTACTTCAAAACTTAGTAAAATCGGACCGATTTCATAACCCTTCCGATTAAAATTCTTAAAATATCAGAGCGATTAATCGATTATATATCATTTGAATGAATTAGCATCGCTCGCAATGAGACTGGCGCGAACTTAAAAAAATGATTAGTAATCATAATATTTCGTTGTTGTCGTTTTACTTGAGAGAAAATCTGACTTTGTTCATTGAAAAATACTTGGAATGAACCGTATATTTATAATATTGATACCATCTGAATTTCAGAACATTTGGTTGACGTGGGTCCAAATATTTCTCGTTAAGTTAGTTAGTTAGTTAGAAGAGGCTAGTTTTTAATAAACCCTGAAAAAGCGAGCATAGCTTACAAAACATGTTGGTTATTTTTAAACAATAAAAGTGGTCAAAACTAAGTGTTGATTATTTTGAATTAAAATGGTGCCACAAAATAAGTTTGCTGTGTTTGAATCCAAGAATATATAAAATTTTAAGGCGAAGCTTAATGCTAAATCACTATTTTGATTAATCTTTATAACAAATTGGTGTACATTATGAAAACCAAAAAATATGCTTCAGATAAATTGAAAATTTTCCTATCGTTTCGCTTGAGTAGAATACAAATAAATAAATAAATTACTCAATAAAAAATATAAATGTAAACTATAAAAAAATATATTTGTTCAATATAAATGGATGAACGTGTAAAGGAAACAACTTTTTTAAAATACAATATTATAGATAAGATTATCTGTGACAGTTTCACTTGATTAACTTTTTTGCTTTCTTATAAAAATATTTACAATATAAATAAAAACCAGTTTTATGCTTGAAATCGAACGTTTCTTGACTCTGTTTGTCAAGCGATTTCAATGCCTATTATCTACAATTTAAGGTATACCAAGAATATACACATTTTTGGCATGTAGCTTCCTCTTAAACATGCATTAAGCGTAATAATAATATTATTATGAGACGTGAATCTTACTAGCTCCATAAAGAGAGCAGTACATTCTGATGCTGTAAGTTGTACAAACGGAAATGACCGAGGTAAAAACTACTTCAGGTTAAATGAGGCGTGTTACGAGACTTATTTAGCATTGTCTTACTTGTCCAGGTAGGAAAGATGCTGTGATCTGTGATGCAGACCGAAATAACTCCACGCTGTTATTTCCTACTTGTGTGAAATAGGTTGTAATAATATAAACAAGATTACTTCATATTTTACGATGGGTTGCAAAAATATTATGGCGAATTAATGAACTCGTGCAATGAAGGTAGATATATATCCTAAGAATGTGAGAGGAAGATCTTATGGTTGGCGTAGCGATATTGCAACAACACTAATGAATATGAGGGTTAAGCAACATTCATAGGTGCATGGATAGCTTCATCACCTAATTAAACGTGCATATCATTTTAGGTGAATTTCATACAATACCCAATTTGCAGAATTTTGGAATGGGAAGAACACAGAGAAAATAAGATAAAAAATATGAGTAGTATAAGTAGATAGTTTTTCATTTTCAGTTACCTACTGAGTTCCTATTTCAAAAACTGTCTTATATACATGTTATGTCTGTATGAATGTGTGTAAGTGCAAGCGAGATAGAATGATTTCGAAATTGTATAAAAGGCGATGCATACTAGAATTGTCCCTCTTTTGTTACAAGCAGCTCCCAAATAAATACCAGTACATAGATCACCTAAGAGTGTTATTATTGTACGACCTTCACCCGTTACAATACTTTACAATACGGCTAGCAGATTCTTTAATCGTGATCAGCTGCTAACCTATACAATTTTCAAGTTCGCTCAGAAATTGAATTTGGCAGCCACCTCTGGGCTGGAGCCCCACAATACTTGATTAAGTGCAAAGGAGGTCTGTCCGTCTGTTTGACAATCCGTTGTTAACTGACCGATTACCAACTCTAATGCACAGACACAATGTGGGAGTGCTTAGTCTGTTCATATATTTTGATGGAGCCTGCTCTAAGGAGCTAACAGCTTTGACCCGGTGTTCGAACCTCGATGGATACAAGTGGAACACCGGTATAAATTTGATGTTGTCTTCATAAGAACGGGCTGTTTTTTCAACTTGTTTTTGTGCAAGTCGGCTTGTATGTAGAAAGACCTGCCGGCATCTGTTTTCCTCCTTCGAGCCTCTTTAAGATTTCAATTAAATAAATTCCTTCCTACAGCCCCTATCGTAACCCACCTCACAACGTTGCCTTACCGGGTATTAGACGGCTACACCAATACTAAACACATTTAAACTTGCAACACAGTATAACTTTTACACACACGCAAATTTTCTGCCCGGAGGACATCGTAACGCTTTCCGAGCCGTTATACTAAAGAAAGAGGAAGCTAAAAAAGTAAAAACGTTAATAGTGAAAATCTCAAATATACCATTTATTCTCCCTTCCCAGGCTTGAGGATTCTTCTGTAGCATTAAAATAAAATAAAAAGTTATGCAGAGATAAAAGGCGTTTGGTTTATCTACATTTACACTACTGTCAATTTTGTAAATGACGCAATGCAAACGTTCTTAACAGGCATGAAAACTTTTGCGGATATCCGAAAATCTTACTTCCTCACGTAAAGCTAACTAATAGCTGTAATCAGTGGTAGATGTACATTTGTTACGGCCCCGATATTTAATTGCTAAGAGACTACTTCGATATTTAAAATAAACAATGGTTTTGAAATGTTTCACGCGTCAAAGTCATTGATTCAGATACGATATAAATTTTCTACGCCTTAAAGTTTTTAGTTAGAGATGCATAATAGAATTGTGAAAACACAGAGACTACTTATTAGAGACAGTTAAAATAATGTAAAGAAATGGAAACCTGTGTTTTAATTTACACATCAAAGAACAAAAATCAAACAATAGAATCAATAACAGAAAACACTTAATTGAATATCGTCAATTACAACAACCAGGAAAAACCTTAGTATATGTTGGTACAACTAACGCAGACACGTGACAAATCACTGGAAATTATAAATGTAAAATTTTTGAGGTTGAAAGTTTGTGTATCAGAACAAAAACAGTTATTGCTTCAGATAGATGAAGAAAAAATAATAAAGGTATGTACTTTATCGCTTCCCCGAATTCTTTAAATTAAAATAATAAACAACGAGGACATTCACAGACATAACACAGGGTGTGCAATTGAATCAAACTACCAAAAAAGGACAAAAGCAATACGCAAAACAATTTACTCTTCAGAGGAATGAAATATTAAAATACTAGCTTGCCGGAAACCAGTCAAATAAAGTCTATACCAATTAGAAGATTCAAGATGGATTGTAAGAGTCACATTAAGCAAGAAAAAATGTAGTAGTAAGTTATAAAAAATTATGCATTTGAAAACATTTATCCAAAAATAAAGAAGAAGCCACACAATTTTGTGGCTTTACTTTATAAAAATTAAACTTCTTTTTTTCTTTGTTTTGAATAAAGTGGTTTAAAAAAAGACCAATTTTAATTTAAAAAAATTTCTGTTCCAATTAATATATTACATAAAAGACACGCAATTTATCGCTTGTTTGAATTCTTCACACAATCTATTCCAGTTTTGAAAATGACACCATAAAATTCAAACCAAATCCGAGTTCAAAAGATAATTGAACCAGAATTACACACACCCAAGACAGACGCAACCGAAATTAGTGATTTTGATAAATATTCTTGTAATCTGACTTTAAAGACGGTCATAAATAATAACGTTACACTAAAATAGTTAAAATATATATTTTTATAAATTCAACTTTTTTTGACTTTCATAGCTGATCCGTTCCTGCCTCTATCAAAATTAAATGACACATTTATATACGTGCATACAAAAGTCGGCATCTTGTAATCTTTACTGCATCCAATAATTATTCAAGCTATTGTTGTCTATACACGAGAGTACACGAATTGACACATTTACGGCGTTCTTCAGTCTTTAAATATTATGCATTTACATTCGTGCATCTTAAAGTAGTTTTGAAAGCGCGTGCACGACTTATAAAAAATACACAAATTAAATGTAAGTACCAAAATTAGTTGCGAGGATTTTTTTACGAGATCCAGAGCTCTGTCGACATTATTTTTGCAGTGAAGTAACGGCCAGGTTAGTTTGATATTCAAATTTAAAAAAAATAACAATGCCAAAAAATACAATTGTAATTGCCCATAGGTAAAGCAGCACAAATACTCTTCTAATAGTCTAGATATATGCCTTAAACCATTTTCTGAAGGGTGGTTTTTCACCAGGGCGATACTCTCAGTATCAGTCATACTCTCGTGTCAGATAAGAACTAAGTTCACTAATAAAATTATGTGCCTGAATAAATCCAAGTTCAATAAAATAAAATAATTTTTTGTTTTAAAACCACGATATTTATTAATTTAAGAACCGACCGGTTTCGCTTTACTTAAGCATCATCAGGGTACAAATTAACACTAAACAAGAAGTACATAATGTGTGTATATATATAACAAAATATAGAGGGAGACAACATGATACAAATATAAGCAACACAAAGACGGTCATAAAATACATTAACATAAGTGCACAAGTAATGGAAAAACCGCTAGATAATTATGTAGACTAATGGGTTATATCAATAAATCGGGAGAAACAAAGCATCAACTGGCATGGTGGTAAGGAGGTAAGGAAAACTGGGATTTTTTTATGGGTTTATTGGAAACAGACCTAATATTGGACTACTCGATATGTCTAATTGATTATTAAGTATGCGTGTTGCTTATATTTGTATCATGTTGTCTCCCTCTATATTTTGTTATATATATACACACATTATGTACTTCTTGTTTAGTGTTAATTTGTACCCTGATGATGCTTAAGTAAAGCGAAACCGGTCGGTTCTTAAATTAATAAATATCGTGGTTTTAAAACAAAAAAGTATTTTATTTTATTAAATATGTCAAACCACAAAGTGATTGCTTTCAACAATAATAATAAATCCAAGTTCGTTTACAAAAAGATTCCCACAGTTACACAGGTACTTTCGAAGCCAAAATCCACGCAATTTCAAAACACCTTGCGAATACAGAATTAATATAAAAATTACAAAACCCTGTTCATAATACACAATAAAATGAAGACAATTAATATGATTGGTTATTATTTCTCGGTGTACAAGCTTACCACAGTGCCCGGAAGTTCACCGCATGACTTCGGAATTCCAACTTATATAATTTTATTTTTATAATTCAATAGTTTTTCAAAAATAAATAATTTTGATGTTAAGAGGAATGGCTCCGCGGCTTTCTTCATACTTTCTTCATTTGAGGCCAAAATACTCGACCAAACTAAATAATTATTTCTGCAATTAAAATTTTTAGCAAATATCTAGTACAGATATGTGTCGTTTTATTTATTTGTGTTTTGAATTAGAACATTTTGGCAATTAAAGAATTCAATTACACGATTTTAGAGTCAAATTTTACAATTTTCGTGGGTTAATCGAATTTGTCAAAAAAAAAATATTTCCCAGTCTACTATGTAAATACAATGAAATATCAATTAAAAAATTAAACAACGTAAAAAAATCATTTTTTTAAATTTTATATTTAAATAATAAAAAAAAAATAATAATATTTTTTAGTAATTATAACTAGTCGAAAATAATTTCCAAATATTCCTCTAAAATCTTGAAAAATTGTTTTCTTTAATTGTCCTTATTTTATAATTTGAAACACAAATAAATAAAGAAGCACATATCACATAAGCAGATTTTTGCCATACCTTATGATTAAAAAAATAATTATTCAGTTTGGTTGAGTATTTCGGCCTCAAATCAAAATTTAAGTTTTGTATGAAAAAGTTCGCTCAGCGGTTCCCCTTAAGACTAACTAACTGTCTATTATTTTATCTTACGGAAAGATCATTGTTATTATTATTGTTACCGCTACTTCAACTAAATAAAATCTGTCACAGCTAATCTTTAAAAAAATCTAAAATCATTAAAGAAATAAGTTCATAGCAATTAGTTGGCCCCTTTTTCTCACATAAAATTTACGAGTAGGTATTTTTACATAATTTCTTGTTCATATAAGACGTTCACAGTTCGTTAGCTTCGATTCATTTCAGAAGTCAGTGAACTTATCAAGCGGAACGAATTTAAAAATTTATCAATGAGAATAACTCTTCCAGTACAAAAAAAAATGGAATAACTTAGTGAGTAAAACCTCAAATTGTAATATTTAATTATTTGAAGACAATACGGGTCCTGGATTCGAGTCCTAGATGTGACCGTATCTTTTTCTGATTTTTATGTTTCAAATTTTCGTTTATTAAATAAAATTTACTTGCACACTCCGGGATTCGAAGTCGCGAACTTCGGATTGATAGTCAAGAGCCTTACCCGTCGATCCCCAAAGGAAGTCAACTAACCACTTATCAATTCGTTTCCCGGAGAGATGGGAAGAGAAAATAGAATAAAATCAGTGGCGTACCCGGAGATCCGCCGCCCCCCTCAAAAATAAATATATATTTAAGTTTTCCATGAAGACGAGACGTGTGGCATTTTAAGCATGCGAAAGATTATTTCAAATGGTAGGTACTGGTCCTTCCAAGAAAAAATAAATTTCCTCACTTATTCGAATGAGAATTGGAACGTTCCTTCTCACCTTTTTAAAATTCACGCGCTTGACTCCCCAGATTGTACATTCTGTGGTCTAGATGTCAGAACTTTAGCTCACATATTTTTCACTTGTCCCTCTCTAGACAAATATCCTCTCTTCTATCAAGCCTTGTTTAAAATTGCCTCCCCTCCATTCAACATCTCATCTATTCTTTGTCTGAATTCGAGTCCAATCTTCCATATAATTTTGAAATTTGCCAATTTAAACAAAATTAAAATACGCATTTCCTTTTCCTCTCTCCATGATTTGGAATGAATATAACACCTTTGAAGGGTGAATGTCAGAAATATTTGAAAAAAAAAACTAATTTCCTAAAAAAATCTTTCTACACAACTTCCCAAAAGATGTCATAGGAAACGAGGGAAATTTTTTTCAAGCGTGGAGATGGTGTAAAAAAAAGCAACTTTTTTTTTTAATATTTGATACTCAATCTCAAACACCGCGCTCCGTTTTGAATGATATAGTTCATATGTCACAGATGTTGTCCAACCTCCAATAGGAGAAAAAAGCAAATAAGAAGAAAGTATTCTTAACAACTGGCTTCCGTAAGACTAGCTTCTCATTCTGTAATAATTAGCACAAGCGCCAAACAATGAGAGAGATAATCGCTTTGTTCGGAATCTCCGATGGTTCTAAATTAAATGCTCTATTACTCAGCTACCTGTTTGCAAGACACCCGACATCTTCCCATTGTTTCTTGGAATTATCGTTGCACAGTCTGCATTACACCGCTCAGATTTCATCAGGCAATCGTGTTTATTGGTGGCTTAAATAATTACCGGTAGGTCTTCAATATAAAGTGGAAAAATGTTTATCAAATATTTGAAAAATATACTTTCACATGATAGTTTAATTTATTCCAAATCCTCTAGCTTCTCATAATCCAAAGAAACATTTTTATGGCCCGGTATATCAGGCATTCTGTATCCTCGCTATGTGCGACATCCCTTGCTCAAATTTAAACGGGAAAAAATGGCCGCTTAAGCTTTGGCAAGTTGCAAAATGGTTTCTATTTCAGACGTCGAAGCGTTAGCAGTAATAAGTGTCATTTACGTGAGTAATTACGTATTAATTTTATCAGTATACTATTGTATTTACAGAGCGATAGTAAATTGATAATCAATCTTAAATAGACAAATAGTCTTGTAAGGTATTATAAGAGGTATTTTTCAACGTCAGGTCAGTGTTTTCAGCAGTTTGACAGTTTGATTACGTGAAGAATGTACTGACTCCAGCAAAACAAATAATATTCATAATTAATTTCCTCGCATAGTAAAATGCTAACTTTATAAAAAAAAACAACTCAAAGATAAAACCCGCCTTATATTTTTGGCATTTTGAAGTCCCTCGATCTTCCGATGACAGTAGATAGCATAGATATACAACTCACGTAGATAGCAATTTGGTTTAACATTGAAAAAAGTAGCACATTTATTTTTTTAAAACACGGAAAATAGTGTAAAATTACAGATGTCTAGGTTTACGACCTAAATAGGGTTATATTCGACATTCCAACGAAGCTGAGCTTCAAGACGACTGATATACCGGGCCTGTTTCGATAGCTCTTGGAATATTTCCGGCCGCGAGTTTCTTGTGTATGTAATGTAGAAAAGGGAACAGAATGGAACTATGAGAGGACGCCACCAGAATATTTATAGTCCTACCTTTGGTCTTGGTGTTCTCTCTCTCTGCTAGCACAAAAACTGCACCCTGAATTGCACTAGCAAATGTGATACGTAGAAAAGGTACTATTTTGGTATTGCCCATTTCCTGGTGACAATGATAATAGGACGGGTATGGGGGTAGGTAGGAAGTAAACTATTAAAGATAACAATCAGCTATATGCCCGAACATGGCCAATTTCCTTTGTTTGATCTCTAGGATTTATCGCTCCACAGTCCGAACGAAAACGTTGAAACGTTGGAACGATCTCAAAGCGAAAGCCATGCTCACACATATTAAGAATTAAATAAATTATTTGGCGGAGTTTTAACTCAAACAGTTTCCACAGCCCTGAAGACATCCCCAACTATTTGGTATGAATTGAAATAAAAAATAAATTTGAAAAACATAATATAACATACAAAGGTTGTTATAAACAATATAATAGTTATTGAAAATAAGAATACTTATATTTGATAATAAGTATAATATATGATTTGAACTGAATTGAAAACTGAACTTAAGTATAGGTATGTGAAATTTACTATTTGTTTTCGGATTGATGCCCCCAGAAGTTCCTGAAGAACTATTTTAACACGATCGTTTTGAATTTCGTACTAATGTAAATTTGTTTGCATGTTCCCTTTTCGTTTTAAGAAGATAGCCGTTTTAATGATTCAGTAAAGATTATTTTTTGAAATATAAAATCGTCTTTTTATAATCGTCATATTCCAATTTTTCCAGTATTTTTGTACATACTGCCCAAAGTTTGAAAAAAAAATCTTTTGATATAGTGACATTTCTGTGGACAAGTGGTAAATTCATTGTTGTCAGTAAAGATTATTTTTTGAATTGTAAAATTATCTATTTATTTGGACTTTCTTTGGACATTCTTAATCGCCGAATGTTTGAAAAAGAATTTTCATTGACATAGTTAAATTTCTTTGGACAAATTGTAAAATTCCTTATTTGAATTATTTTAAAGTACCATAAAGTACATGGATTATAATTAAGTAAGTAGGTATTAAAATACTAATACAATTTCAGAGGAAATCTTGGATTTGATCAATTAAACAAGAGAAAATTATAAACATCTTCATAGAAATACTAATATGTATTGTTTGGCATAGAAAAGAAAACAGTGTAAATTCGCTAACCATACATAAATCTTTTGACAATAATTGATACAAGATGACCGTGTGTCGCAAACCTTCCACATTTGCAATTTCCAGTGAAGTTATTCTTTCAAATCGTCTAAAGCTGTTAAACAAGAACTATTGCGAATCGGTGATGGTTCTGGCATGACATTTTAACATAAATTATAAAATAAATACACATAACACATGATAATATATAAACTGAATATTATATGAAAGGTTTACAGTCCCAAAACACACGTAGTTAAATAAAGTTTACATATTTTTAAATGTATCGGTGTGAAAGTTTTGGGTGTTGGAATATTATGTAAATTCAGGGTCACGCTCTTCTGATCTTTGTATAATCGGATTATCACCTAAGTGGGCAATTTATTAAAATGGTTTGATACGTATTCAAAAAGGTGAAAGCTTTTGACAAATTATGCACTTATGAATAATAATGCTAGAAGAAAGTGGACTTTATTTCTTCTTAGTTTGTTATTTGTTGTTCGTTACGTAATTTAGGATTACATCAGATTATCAGATTTTCGTACTAATTTATTAGAAAGAAAACCTACTGATATAAAATATTGACAATTTATTTAAAATCTTATAGAATTATTCGTGGTCTTGTTAAAAATGGGACTGTAGGCCTTTAACGAATGAATTATTACAGGCCTTTAAGTTAAACACGAATGTGTTACGAGGATATCGTAACACGTGTTTATCAAAATTCTAATAAGTTTTCTGATATATTCAGAACGGACTGATATTTTATTAGGAAATCAATTGGCATCACATTTAAAACAGGATTTAAATAAATCAGCCATACTCATTTTTCTCCGTGTATTAACTTTTAAGTATGAATTTTTTTTGTAGGTTTATGTTTGTATGAATGAATTGCATATTTTACAAACTACATAACGCTTTTAGAAGAGGGTTTAGACCGACAATAAATGACATTAATCTTTAAAGTCGCTTTTAAAATATCTTTAGAAAAACACAATTTGATGACAACCTGGAGATTATCCTGATACGTAAGTAAGTTAATTTTTAATTAAAAACTTAAAATTAAAGTCAGAAGGTATATATCATACATGAGTGAATCATTCGCCCACATTAATTTATACCAACATTTATTTGAAGTTAAATTAATTTTTAAAATAAAATGAAATTAAATTTCCAATTTAAAAAATTTAGTCCATAAAAAGCATTATTTTCTACACAAAACGTTTTTTAATAATTAGAAATTCCATCTTACAAATATTTATTAGCAATTTAAGAAATATATTTCAGTATCACGACAAACATGATACTAAAAAACGTTTTATTACATTTTTCGAAAAATTAACGCTCCCGACATAACCTGGCCTGATTCCTTTTGCGCCACTTGTCAATTTAAAATAAACCCTCCTTTACTAGAATTAAAAAATTCTAACTCTGAGAAAAAATTTAACTATAATATGAAAAAGGTGTTTAAAAGTGACGCCTAAGTAAGACCGTGATTATTATAAGAAAATATAAAAATCAAAAGACTGGTTTTAATCTTTACCAAAAAGCCGAATTAAAAATACATAATTCGGTTGGGATTCTGTCTGTAACTCAGGTTCATTGAGGTTTTATTATTTTTCAATATTGAAATTGTTTGTTTGGGGAATTCAGAGGAAAAAATATGTAAATACCTGCCTGTTTTAACAGAAAATTATGTTAATCATCATTTTCAAAATTGCATTTGATTTGTCGAAAATTCAGACTATACGTGAATAATGACCGCCGACCGTTCGACCACCATAACACGGTCACGTGCCTAGCATGGTTGTCGAAAAATCCTCAATGCATGTAAGAAACTATTCAATGAATAAAGAAACATAAAAAAGACTTTTTTTAGAAATATTCAAACAAAATTAGTGTTTTTTTTAAAGATTGTCAATGATATGTTGACGATATTTCTGTTGAATTTTCAGTGAAAATAAGTTTTCAGTATGTCGGACCAAACGTATTCTTGGCTGGGAGAATCTCTTCTGAAATGATTGTTTGTAAGTTAGTATTGAAGAAGCGAGCATAACCTTATAAGGAATTTATTCCAATTATCACGAGTTATCCAATGTGCAATACAGATTGCTTTCGGAGAATAATCAGCAATAGTTAATTATATTATTCATTTATATTCATAAACAGTGGGCTGTAACTAATAATTAAAACTTCACTATACGAGAGATTTATCTTTATAAAATCAATCGTATAAACATGAATGCTCACGAAAAAACTATAATTTTTGGAAAATTAAGAACTGAATAAAAAATTGGGAAATTGGAAATTCCAATCTAATTTATTCCCAAATTAGCTTAGAGAAGGTTCTTCACTGGAATTAACTATGATTTTATACGGAGAAGAAATTTAATTTTATTCGTTAGTTAATTAGAGTTGATCCAATGGGGTATTTTCACATCATAGTATGAATGATTTAAAAATGTGTGGAAGATTTAAGGTTTGTAATTTTAATATTATCTTTCATAATAATTGATTTCACTAACGATCTAAAACCGCACATTCTGAAACGTTTTCAACTGGCTACTCATTATTACATAGAAATCGCCGATTTCGTGTAAGACTGCTAACACAATCGTCGCTCGGTGTGAAGTAAAAATGAACATTGCATTCGTACGACTGTGACATTAAAAAATAATGGAGCCCGATAAAATTACTAAAATTGTCTTTTTAAATCAAGACAAACTATAAATTATTTAATTTTATAGAAAAATGACAGGATTTAAATTAAATTAAATGTTATGTTATGGATAGGAATTTCATCTCTTTACTGGATACTTCAGTCACAATCAGTTCCAATTTTGAAAAATACATTTAAATTCTAAGCAATTTTGAGTTTATTGATCCAGAGTTACGCAAGACACACCGACAACCAAAATTTGTGTTTTTGATTACATATTTAATTCTAAATTTGAAATATGTAATATTTTTTAATCTCTTTAATAAACATATCTGTGTTTTTATCTTGGAAATTCAAGTTAAAAAAGAAACAATTATTTCATGAAATGTGGTTAGGTAAATTCAATTTTCAAGATTTATCCCAAATGATTCCTTTGTTGTGAACAATTCTACACTGTCAATTTTCAAATTTAATTTTAGAAGAGTCATTGGTTAGATATTTTATGGATACGTTTCTTTACGGACATAAAAGGACACGCATTTGAAATAATAGCATTGAACTATAAATGTAGGTACTGCAAGTAGTGATGGGAACACAATAACGACCAGACTAACAACTGTCATATATTATGTAGTCAGTTCGAGGTGATGACCAACAACTCTCAGCTGACATTACTGAATGTATGTCACTGCTTCAAAATGGGAAGTAAAACTTTTTAGCAACTAATTAGAATCTAATTCTATGTTTACCTTGTCAATTTAATGATTGATTCATTGCATCTATTGAATCTGGTATTGATAGAGATGTAAATTGATAATTAGGGCGTGATTCTACGTTTCTATTTCGAAAATATTTTCATTAACACCTGCCATTTTAGGCTGTTATAAAAATTTGACATTGATTGATTTGATTCGCTATGGCAATTGGGTTAATGATCGAGTTATTTGGTGTAATGAATAGAGATGTTATGGGAAGGAACTTAATTACGGTACCTACTTTAAAAATTTTTTAGCACTTAACTTTTTTAAATTACCTTCGGAAAAATATCTTAACGATTAAATCTGATGGGTACCTACCTGCTTTTAAGGCCGAATAATATTACAGATTAGTGAAATAAAAGTGCTCCTAAATTTATAACTTATTTCAGATAGAGAACTATTTAATTTCACAAGTACAGTTTTCAAAAATAACTATATCAAATTTATATCTTAACCTCAAATTCGGTTAGAAATCGTTTCAGTGAGACAATTTTTTTTATCACCATCAAACAAATATATTACGTAGAAATACAAATATAATTTCTTTTTAGGTACATACTTAGAAAATGAAACTTTATGGAGGTATGTTTGAAGAAAAAAATCAAATGATAAAAATAAACTTTTAAAATTCAGACAAGTGATTCAGTACCTACCCGTAATATTATTTGGATGGCGATTATTTTTATTCTATATTTGAAATGCAACATATTTATTTACTCTATAGAAACAAAATTCTAAGGTTTCATATTGGTGAGTCAAGTTATTTTTTACGGGTAATAACGAGTTATATATACATATAATTATTATCAAATATGATTTAAGATTTTCACGGCCAAAAGTATTTTTGTTATTTGTTTTTGGGGTATTATGCCGTGTTGCGCTAACTCCTTCTTTAGCCAACGTTTCGGACAGCATTGCAGTGTCCATCATCAGACATCTGCCCTGATGATGGACACTGCAATGCTGTCCGAAACGTTGGCTAAAGAAGGAGTTAGCGCAACACGGCATAATACCCCAAAAACAAATAACAAAAATATAATTATTATGTTTTCGAGGTCTTCTATGAAAATCGTATAAAATTATTATAAATAGGTAATGTTGAATGATTTTTAATTCAAAGTTTCCTTCTTTCTCAAAAGGTCAATAATTTTTTGCTTGTAGATTAAAGCATTCCTTAAATAATATATAATCAAAATTTAAACGTTAGCCAATCACTCAAACTAGTTTGTATTTATAAATCTTCTGAAGTGTGTTCATAATAATGTTAAAATAATATTTATTGCAGGTGCTTAAGCAAACAAAAAACATCCTTTCTTTTTTCAAATGATATTCAACTTATTGAGTGTTCTTATTTGACACTTAAAAATAGAAACGTAGGTACTTACCTACAATTATAATAATTATTTTATTTAAAAGGGTGTTCCAACTTGCGACAAGTAATAGGATCATTGAGTAGGTACCTACCAACTTCATTTATTCTCCAACTCAAACTAAGCATAATTATTTCACTTTTATAGTGAATTTAGAAAAAAAACTTATTTAAAAATTAAGTTAAATCTAAAACAATACCTCATTGTGCCATTAATTGCAGTTTCCTTCCGGGATAGTAATATAAATAAAACTGCACAATTTTTACACTTTCACTGTTTACTGCCAATAAACCGATACTCAAGCCGTTCAGAACTATTTTATTACATACTAGTTTGCCAACAATAAATATAAAATGCAATATAATCTTATTTAAATAATGCACAAAGAAGAAAAAAATAACTCTTGCGTTTCTACCATCAAAAGTATGTAAATGTCACTGGCCGCTTAAAATTTAAAATGGCAAGGCCATTATCGAAAATATGTAATTAAATTAAATGTATTATCATATTCGACTGATATCTTACATAAAAAACTAACATTCCAACCGTTGTATTTAAAATAATTAAAGATTTTTTTACTTCTTTTCTGTAAGTTCGATGAAAACTGTTACCGTAAAAGTTCGTTTGTGAGTTTTGTATTCCAAGTTATCGAAGTTGTTTTTCAGTGTTGGAGCGACGCGACCGAAGCGAGTTACTTCCCGCAAAGAACTGACATTTTCCGCAGCCGTTTGCCGCCAAATGAAGTTTTAATACTACGAAAGGTGCGCGGAGAGGTTATGTTATATATACCTACATAAATAATATATTATTGTTGAAACATGGAGACTACCATGTTTAATATTATAGCTGAATGTGTTTGTTTCTCGGTTTAACTAGGCGGCATCTAATAAAGATCAATTATTTACACCATCATTTTTAGAAGTTTAGTTCGTTTTTAGAAAACTTTTACAAGAATAATTATTAATTTAGGTACCTACCTAATACTTTCGCGGAAAACTCTGAAAAAATTCCAAACGAACAACGAAATATTAGAGTAATTTTTTTTGTTCATCGTATTAAAAAAAGTAAGTGATAGCTGCACCTAATAGAGTTTCAACAGCTCGAAGCTAGTGGGATAGTGAGATGTTGATTTGGGATAAGTTGTGAGTCTAAAGTAAGTGAGAGGTGTAAGGAGATGATAAAGAGTAGGGTTGGGAAATAGCTATTTGAATCTAGTCACTAAATACGGCTAATGCGATCGGAATATTTAGGTATTTCAAAACGCCGTAACTCATGATGAGAATAACACTATTAAAGCTAAAAATGGCTACGTTTATTTAGTCGTTTTTCCTGGTTCAGAACACTAAATTTTCTTCAATGTAGTTAAGATTACGAGTAAAAATAATGATTTCATATAAAATACACAGAAATTATATTTAAATGAGGTTAAATTAGGTTAAGACAAAGTAGTAATAATAAAAAAAAATTAGCATTATGTACAGTATGAAAAAAGATATGGAGACCCTCACACAGTCTACTGAATTTCTATCCAAAAAATACGACGAGCTAATATCGCTATACTTGAAATTGGGTAAAAAACTAAAAGAAAACGAAAACAAACTTAATGAAGTTATAAACAAAAATACATACCTAGAAAAATGTAACAAAGCACTGGAATATAGGATTCAAGAGATTGAACAAGCAGAAAAAAACTGTAATATTGAATTGTTTGGTCTGGAAATGAAAAAAAATGAAAACATTGAAATACCCATTCAAAAAATTGCGGAAAAACTAAACACCAATTGCGACAACATTGAAAAAATTTGGAGACTTCCGAATAGAACAGACTCCAAACCGGCTAATGTAATAGTGAAGTTCTTACGTCAAAAATACCGAGACGAGTGGTTACAAAAAAAGAAAATCATACTGACAAACAATGATATATACGAAAATGGAAATAATGGCCGAATTTACATCAACGAAAATCTCACTAAAGAAAAAAAAGACCTCCTGTACATCACAAAACAAAAAATGAAAACAAAATTTAAATATATATGGGTTCAAAATGCAAAAATATTAGTAAGAAGTGAAGGTGAAGGCAAAATCATCCACATCAAAAATGAGAGTGATATAAACAGATATATTTAACAATAAAATAAAAACACCTTTTGACCCGTAACACTTATTTTATCAGTTATAAATTCACGTCATGGAAGATTCAACACTATTTCAAACTCATAAATTTATAAAATGCTATAATTTGGATAGCTGGATAAATGATACAAAGATCAAAATGAGGTTTGTGGCTATTCACCTAAATATAAGATCACTAAAAAAGAATTTTAATTCATTTATTGCGCAAATTAATGACGTTCTGCAGTTTATTGACGTAATCTTTCTAACGGAAATAAATACTAAAAACGAAACAATATCTATGTTCAATATTCCAAACTTCATCGCGATTGCAAATACTCGAGAAAAAAGAAGAGGAGGAGGACTTATCATGTACTTAAAAAACCATCATACTTTTAAAGAAACAAACAATTCTTTTAAAAGCTGCGAGACAATCTGCGGGGAAATAACCACTGTTTGTCAAGATATCATAAACATCCTTGCAGTATATCGTCCGCCGAGCAGCAACAAGAATATATATCTGAAGGAACTAAAGCAAATATTACAAATGACCTCATCTGATTCAAATTACTTGTACTGTGGTGACATTAACTTGAACTTATTGGATACCAAAAATAGTGTAATTACAGAATATCAAAATCTACTCAGTGAAAATGGTTTAGAAAGTGTAATATTAGATGTGACCCGGGATGAAATATTAAACGGTAAAAATGTTAATTCATGTATCGACCATATTGCAATACGTAACCGTTGTAACACTGTATTTTCATGTATTGTAACTAACAAAATATCCGACCATTATATAACAGGAGTAGCAATCGGGAAAGAGGTACTTACAAAGGATTTAAATAAAAAAAGGGAAATCATTGATAGTAAAATGGTATATTCTAAATTAAAACTAGTAAATTGGGGAAAACTATTACAAACTGAATGTCCCTCAGAACTGTACTATAGTTTGAAAAATAAATTTGATAATATTTATTCGTCCTCGAAGAAAGAAATATCATTTGTAAATAATCTTAGGCACAGCAATCCGTGGGTTACTGAAGAAATCAAGAACATGATTAAAAAAAGAGATTATCTTTACCGAAAATGTAAGAATAGCCCAAATAACCCGGTATTTCGTTTGGAATATACTAGACATACAAACAAAACAAACAAACATATTAATATTACTAAAAACGCATTCCACCAAAATGTAATAAATAGCTTAAACGGAAACCCGAGGAAACTCTAGGACGAAATAAACAAACTAATAGGAAAACCTAAACAAAATTTAGATAAAATAATCCTTCAACATATGGGTGTAATGATCTGCCCTTTCTACTTCAAACTTTTCCTTCTCTTCTTTCTACGATAAATTTTCTGTAAGTCCCATAGGAAACTTTTCCATAAGGCTTTGGTTATGTATATCCGGGGTAGGAATATCCTCCCTGTGGTAAGCCTTTCCTCCTCTCTTTATTACACACCCCTTCAAGTGTGTACATCCTAGTTTGTCCACGTGACGTACGACCTTGAACGTACTCATTTCACGTGACGGTTCAGTATAAAAAGGCTTCACCGAACGTTGTGTTGGTTTTTTGTTTCTCGGTTTAGAATCCTAGTTATGTATGTATGTGTGGTATCCCTCGGTTCTTTTGAGATAGAGTGAGTTGAATCCATTACCGCTGTGTTTTAAAACCATTTCATAAACCTTATCTTCTAAGTCGCCTGCTCCCCCAACTAGCTACGCGATTCTATCTATCGTAGGGTTATGTGAGTATAATAAAGTGTTAGATTTTATATATGTGATATACATACGATAAATTTATGGTGTTAGTTGTCGGCGCCATCCATGTATATATTTTGGGAGGGGAAGGAGAGGAAAGGGAATGAATTTTTTTCAAGTTAAGACTGGCTCCTCCGCTTACCAAACAAAACTGATGGATGATAATTCGAACAAGGCAATCGATATCTGCGTGTCTGGATATCACAACCGGCCGGGTCTCCCCTTGTTCCAAATCGGCAACCTTCACGCCAGAATAAAGAAAACCAGGTCTCTTCACCAATTTCAGAATTGCCCCAATCTCAAACACCTCCAGGATAAACTACTTTACTGAGTGTAGAAGGGGAAAACCATAACATCCCTTTATCACGAATCTAGTCGCGAAAATGTGACACGTAAGGTCCTAAGTTACGTGCCACCTCTAGAAAACGTTGTAACTCCCACGTCGTCGGGGATTTACATCCCTTTCTAGGTCAATACATAGATAACACACGACGATCTTGTCGACATTTTGCCCGCTTATTAACGATAGGTTGTGTGCCTACCCATTCAGCCAATTATCATGTGAGATATATGTAAGGTCTACTCGATATGCCAAATTTGGGATGAGGACTGTCTGTATTTTAATATTTGGTACCAGTATTTATTTTATGAGGTTACTAGCATCCTCGTGTATTAGGTATGGGTAACTCCTACTGAATACCTATCCTCTCAGGTAAGGTATAAACGGATAATTGGTTTGATTTTTTGCATTTAATTTAAAGAGGCTGCCTACCTCCCGAAAGGTACCTGTTGAGAAAAGTTGTTCGGTTGGTAGTTTTATTTCGGAGATTACCATCTCCCTCTTTCGACTTTAGATTTGTTTTTGTGCATCCCAATTCGTAACTTAGAAAGTCAAACAATAGATGAAAAGTATTCATTTTGTTCCGTCTGGTTGCATCCGATCGCTTTCAATTCGGGACGGCATACGCTAGCAAAACTTCCCCCTTTGACTGACTGTACCTGCGTCTTGTCCTATATATGAAAAGGTCGTTGACTCGTCTCTCGCTCACAGCTGATTGACGGTTCGCCTAGCACATCCCTGTTAATGATAACATTATTTGGGCGGCAGGTGTCGTAAACTTAGTTCCTGTACCTCGGTTGTATCCGTCTTTTAAAAAGGTCCTCTGAAATTTAATAAATAATATAAAAACTCACCCAGTTAATCACCTCTCATTCTCAGCGTGAAGCTTACCTGGTTACACTATATAGCTAAATCACTTTAATTTTCGACCTCCTCCCTACGCTTATAAAAGGGTAATTAAATATTCCTGTAAATAAAATTGTACCTCCCTAATCTGTTAGGATTCGAACCCACAGTTAATAATCTATTTGATTCTCTGGGTTTCGGTCTCCGTGGATAGAATGCCATCTCGCCAAATCAATAACTTAGCCCGATTAAACACTTCCTGCCTTTATATGTTCACTTTGTTTTAAAAACGCGATCATTATTTTTATTATTTTCATGTTTTTAAGACAAGCAATCTAGTTCGAACTGTATACGAAATCACGTTTAAATCAACACAACTTTATAACACAATCGCGATTGCACAACACCTGGCGCCCCTGAGGTGGGTTTTTACAAAACGGCGCTCTACAAATTATCCAATTATTATTATTGTCATTATTATTAATTGTTTTCTCACTGAGTCGAACCACTTTGACTTCACACAAACACCGGATCAATAATATTTCACTTTAGTTCAAAATTCCACAATACTATTAACACCATCTGAATCCACTAATTCACTGCAATTTCACACAACACTTCTCATTTGTATCGATTTCATGGAGCTGTCAACGCACTCAAGTTCCAAACCTGACTGCCCGTCCCTGCGCCCTGTCCCGTGTGAATGTGTTTACTCCAGGCCTGTCTGTCAATAAAATCTCCCGTCGTTGTCTAAACAAAAATTTTTTTTGAGCACGTTCGTTTCGTTTATTTTATGTGAGTGTCCAAAACATCACATGGGAAATCAAGGAGACACAAAATTTGTATGCGATAAATTTGCTACAACATTCGTAAATGAAATAAAAGACATTAGACACAATTGTACTACAAAATTTTTAGATCGTAACATGTATACAACTCCTGCTATTATGTCAATGAGATTTAGACCTGTAACAGAAAAAGATATAAAAAAAATAATTAATGATATGGATGTTAAAAAGTCAGAAGGCAACGACCAAATAAGAATTAAAGACCTGAAGTTAATTGCTGATAATATAATTCCAGTCCTTACTAAATTAATTAACCTTTGTGTAAATAAAAGCATCATGCCTGACGAACTTAAAACATCCATCATCAGACCTATTTATAAATCAGGAAATCACAAAGATTTCACAAACTATCGACCAATTGCGATTCTCTCGTGTATTGATAAAATTATTGAAAGAGCTATTTTTAACCAAATACAATTTTTTATAGAAAAAAACAGAATCATAAATCCCATACAGTACGGATTTCAAAAAGAAAAAAGTACTACACAATTACTTTCTAATTTCACTGACCACATAAATTGTCATTTAAATGAAAAATATTACGTTGGAATAATTTTTATAGACTTTAAAAAGGCCTTTGACACATTGGACCATCAAACATTACTAAAGACAATGGAAGAATGTGGTATTAGAGGTCCTTTAAATAAAATGTTTAAAAATTATCTGTTAAATAGAAAAATTAAAGTTAAAATTGACGGAATTTACAGTGATGAAATGTTAACAGACACTGGAGTAGCAACAGGGTCGATATCGGGACCTACGTGTTATTTAATGCAAGTAAACAGTTTACCTAACGTAATAAAACGTTGTAAATGTTACATGTTTGCAGATGATACTTGCATCATATGTGCTGACAGAAATCTACAAAAAATTGAGGAATTTTTACAAACAGACCTAAATAACATAATTAAATGGTCCCACGACAATGGAATTATTATTAACGCAAAAAAAACAAATTATATGCTTATACACTCTCCATATGCAAGTTGTCAGGATAAAGAACTGCATATAAAAAGTCATTCATACGATTGTTTTCACACAAAAAACCAATCTCTGCCATGTAAATGCCCAAACATAGAAAAAGTTTACCAATATACATACCTTGGTCTTACAATAGATGTCAATTTTAACTGGTCAAATCACATTGAAAATGTATGTAATAGATTAAGATCCATATTAGGGAAATTTTATCACCTAAAAAACTTTGTCAATAAAAATATATTATACTGTATATATAATGCATTAGCGGAATCAATTATAGGATACGGAGTAAATAGTTACGGATTAACGTATAAAACGTACTTAAATAAAATAGAACAATTACAAATCCGTTTCCTAAAATTGATATCGGGCAAAAAAAAAATACAATTATGTGTAGGCGATTATAAAAAAATGTTTTCTTTGTGTAATGTGCTCTCTATACATAGTAGGATAGATTACCAACTAACGCTAGATGAATTCTGGAATACAGAATTCAAAAAACCTGTAAACCATAACTACCCTACTAGGCATAGAGAAGCACAAATGTTTATTATTAAAATATCGCAAAATGTATACGGAGATAGAACAAAAAGACATAAAATTCCGGAATTGTTTAACTCATTACCAGAAGATATTAAAAATGAGACATGTCATTCAAAAATAAAAACGAAAATTAGATCGTTCTACCTCCGTCAAACATAAAAACAATTAATATTGTGGTACCAAGATATCAAGTTGAAATTAAATATATTGCTATAAGCTAATAAATAGAAAAAGTGAGAGATTTCTCACAATTAAACTGATTGATCAGTTTTGTAAGATCTAAGTAAGAGAAAATAATGTACAAATAAAAAAAAAACTGAATAAACACATATAAAAAAAAAAGAGTTTTTTAAGGGCTTTTGAATAGTAAAATAAATACAGTATTTATTAAACATAACTAAACTGCCTCAGTAACAATATTTTGTATTGTTAAATGCTAAATTGAAGATGTTCACTGTTTCACATTATTTCGCTCCATAAGTATTCTGGGAAATGAGGAATACATATGGTAGTTATTCTCAGAATTTCTGTATTGAAATAAATCCCAATATTTTAATTTGATAAAGTTAATTAGATGTGGGAGTATCATTATGCCTTAAGGCCCCGTAGTAAGCGTTCAAAGATGGTTTGAAAGGGAGATATGTAAATACGAATGTCGGAGGGAGCGCGTTAATATTAAAAAAAAATCTAAAATATTTAATAAAACACGACTCGTTTGAAATAAAGCAAAAATCTCTGGAAAAATGCTTTAGTTTCATTTAAAGATACACTGTGATTTTTTCATTTTTATATTATATTAAATAGCAGAACAAAACGTGTTTTTAATAATTTTCAGAGCTTATTTTGCGATTTTTTTCTACCGAGGGAATTTCATATGATTAACGTTTTGGCATAACAAATGTACAGATATTATCTTCAAAAAATAGTAAACAATTTTTTTGGGACTAAAAAACTTAAGGTCACTATTTTGATAAATCTTAATAACGAATTGGTTTACATTACGAATACCAAAAAATGTGCTTTAGATAAATTAAAGGTTTTTCTATCGTTTCGCTTGAGTAGAATACAAATAAAAAATAAATTACTCAATAAAAAATATAAATTTAAACTACTTAAAAAAATATATTTTCAATAGAAATGTATGAATACATAAAAAAAACAATTTAAAAAAAAACCATTATTATAGGTTAGATTATCTGTGACAGTTTCACTTGATTAACTTTTTTGCTTTCTTATAAAATTATTTACAAAATAAATAAAAACCAGTTTTGTGCTTGAAATTGAACGTTTCTAGACTCCGTTTGTCAAGCGATTTTAATGCCTATTACCTACAATATAAGGTATTACAAGAATATACATATTTTTGGCTTGTAGCTTCCTCTTAAGGATTTCATGAGAAACTAAAAATTGGGTATGCGTGGGCTTAACACTAATAAGGAGGTAAAGGGGAGAGGAATAGGAATATAGGATAAGGATAGGATATGGTCGCGATACATTCTGTACTCGTGCATTTAATTACGGTTGTAATATCTCAATATGATATCATATTACTTGATACCAAATTCCGGGTCATTCCCAGACGATCTCACCGGGGTCACATCTCTGCGTGAAGTGGTTTACCTATTACCTGCACAGTGTTCAACATTATCAACCATTTACGGATAGGTTATGCGACACCTCAGGGGAATGTTTACCGAGCGCTGTGCTTACATTATATTCATACCAATGTAATTATTTCTGATTATTCTCGCTTTTACATTAGCATTATTCTATGTTGAACAAATTGCAAAATATAAGATATATTAACCACGATCGTTGTTTAAAATGTAATTTTGTGTCGAAATCATATTTTTTTTAATAAAGACTTACATTTCAGTTACGTATAACAATTTTGAAATATCCCATCACTTAAAGGTAAGGTTGTTGTTCATGCGGACTATAAAGGACTTTTTGAGGTTCGAATATTCGCAAAATCATTTTTTTAACGATAAGGTATAAACATTGCACGACGTGCCTATAATATAGATTATTCTCTAATGGTTGCATATTAAGTTATTAATTATCAAAGCCCCGATTCACCAGTAATTCAATCAAACATTGTATTTGTAAACCTTCCTTAATTAAAAGATATCAACAAACTGAAAGTCAAACTGAAGTTACAATTTTCAGGAATTAACTAAATAATTGCCTGTTTTTCCCTTTCTTTACAGGGGGTTTTCCAACAAGAGGTGTCATTTTGATATTCAATCGTAAAAGATCAATGGTCTTGTTGCTTGTGTGGCACGTAGCGTGGTCTTGTTGAAAATAAACGTTGTCCAGATCAATACCATCCAATTCTGGCCATAAAAAAATCATTAATCATCTCTCAATAGCGCAATTCATTCACCGTAACTGTTGCTCCAGCTTCATTTTTGAAAAAGTAAGGTCCAATGACTCCACCGGACCATAAACCGCACCAAACAGTCACACGTTGAGAATAAAGAGACTTTTCAACAATAACTCTTGGGTTTTCCGAGCCCCAGATGCGACAATTTTGCATGTTGACGAAGTCACCGAGGTGGAAATGGGCCTCATCACTCAAGATGATTTGCATTTGATTCACCCAAGTGAATTTTAATAATTTCAATGCATTGTTGAAGCGTGCATCGTTACATTTTTAATAATGGCGTAGTTTTTTCTTGTCAAATGTCAAAAAATGATAGCTTTAAAAGTAACATCTACCGAAATAGCGGGCTATTCAAAATAACACATCTTATTGGAGAACCATGTATTTATTGATAATTCATATTCATCTGTACTTTTTTTAGATGTTTCTAATTACTCTGTTGATTGCTCAACATGTAGTATGTAACAGAATCCTATATATGTACACCTACACATACAGATGATCCAGAAGATTCAATTATTATTATATATATACTTACCTACTGCATAATGTTATTCTATTTCCCTTATAATTATTGATAGAGATTGCGATTGTAAATATATTTTGTACCGATGTGTAATTTTTATAACATCACTGTTCCCACATATATCTTTATGAAATAAAATGAAAACTTGAAAGAATTGAGTTTTTATACGGACATCGACATGCGAAAACAAATAGTTCGTCTTAATATTTAAAAGCATTTTTGTCAAAAGTGTATTTTAATAAAATAATTCAATTCAATCTGTGAACGTGTAGATGATATCGAATGTTACGTTTACCCTTAACTTGATTAATAAAAATGTAGATACCGAACAATTAACATAATATATAGTACGTAAGTAATCATTTCATGTCTGATTATATCAAATCTGATAGTATTAATACTCCAACGTCTGGACGGTGTAGGCCCTCTGATTGGTCAAATTTAAATTGTCTGTTTCGGTTAAATTCCGCTAACTTGAAAATTAACACGATTTGAAAATTATGACACGATTTGAATATTAAGACACGATGCTCATATAATTTTTGGATAATATCGAAGAAAATATGTTTTAGAAAGTTCCCAATCCATTGGATTAATTACATTACAGTAAAAATTATCCACAATTACGTATTGAAATTTGACGTTTATCATTATTCACGCGAAAGACACATTGTTCAGTGCTGCCAGCGTATATCGATTTCCAATCAATGCAAAAAGCCTTTATAGCCAGTTAATGTCAAGCAATGTACAATGTCAGTGTAATTTTTTAAAGTTCGATATATATATATATATATAAAAATATATAATTATAAATATAATATATTTAAATCCACCATTAAAAAGCCGGCTGCTAAAATAACCAGTTCCACTCGATACTTAAATACGTAATTAATTATTTTTTGATATTACAACACCGACCCCATGCGCTTGGCTGTCAATGTCAATGTTTGATATGTGTCATATGTGATAATTATAGAATTATTGACGTGATAACCAAGAAATTTGTTTACAAACTACCTGTGAATCGCTAAAAAGAAATATTTTGTTTTCAGATTATTATTTCAATTTAATTACTATGGCTAAAAGGAATGTGGACAATATTTTACCAGAATTGGTCGAATTTCGGAATGTTCGAATGAGAGGGAAATTTACCAAGCGAAGCGATAGTAGTGTATTCTTGAAGTGTGCTCAATAATCCTAATTATGTGCTTCTAGAACAGAATTATTTCGGCGTCATATCAAAAGAGTGTCATATAAAAAGGTAAACTGTTACATTCTTGCTGTCATACTGGAAAAATAATACCACAAATTTTACCTTATTATCCAGCACCGAATTATTGACAGGAGATTGTAGTCAATCTAAAAACTTTAGGAATTTTATTTGTCAATACAAGAGTGCTAATAGATTTACCTCATTTTAAGCGCAAATAGCTAATATCCCAGGTAATGGTCCATATTGTTGAAAAATTTCTGGTTAGGTTTATCATCTCACTTCCAGAAGTATACAATTTGCAGGTGAAATACCTTCCTATGCTCAGCTTTATCTATACGATCCTGATGAGGCTGTTAGATTGCGTATGAGTCATCCATCTAATGCCGATTGCTATAAAAATATAATGCAAATAATTGTTAGTGAAATACGCCAAATAAGCCCTCATCAGTATAAGAAACTAAAAGAATCTGTCGAGGAAGAAGAAATACGCATTGCGGCTGAGGGTGGGCAGGTGAGAGATATACGTCTATTATTTACACGTTCATCAGAGGTAAAATACTCCAACCAGTTCTCACGATATCGCCATGGTATACGTAGCAGACAGACGGGAATTTGCCATCGGGTATAGATATCGCTGTTTAACCTAAAAATGTTAAGGACTTCAAAGGATGGCAACTTTATCAAAGCATTTAGATCCTATGGTTTTCCCACTACTATTTCCATCAGGTGAATGTGGTTGGACCCCCGGCTTTAAGCATCATGCTGATTTCTGTACTGCTCAATGTCATACTGTAACTGCTATGTAGTTTTATGCAAGTAAATTAGCAGTGCGAAGAAACATATTTAATCCAATCCATTATGCGGGTAAACTTTTTCAACAGTATTTAATTCATGCTTACATTATTTATCTATTATCATTATTTATGAATCTGGTCGCCTAGATTACATTAGGAAAAACCAACGACACCTCAGAGTGGAATGCTATCAAGGTTTGCAAAACCATGTAAGAAATTTAGCCACTGATAGAGGAGTATGTGCAGGTAATACAGTCATTCTTCCATCTTCATTTACTGGTGGACCACGCCATGTGAATAAACTTTATCAAGTTTCAATGGCTATGGTACGTAAATTTGGTCGTCCTGTCGTCGTCATAACTTTAACATGAAATACCAACCGAATTGGAACATTATCAATCGGCCGCGGACAGGCCTGATATAGTAGCCAAGGTTTTCCATCTAAAAGTCAAGGAATTTATTCATGATATGACTGAGAAACATGTTTTTGGAAAGGTAATTTGTTGGGTGTATACAATTGAACAGCAAAAAAGAGGACTACCTCATCTACATGGTGTGTTTACACTTTGCAGCGAAGATAAGTTGTATACAGCTTCTGATATTGATAATGCCGTATCTGCAAAACTACCCCATCCGAAGAATTCGGCTTTGTACCGTATTATTAAAAAAATAACATTCATGGACCATGTGGCGTACTTAATCCAAGGTCAGTCTGCATGGTAAACGGTAAGTGCTCTAAAAAATTCCCCAAATCATTTAAAGACGCTACTGATAATAATTCCGCAGGCTACCCAGATTACAGGAGACGTGATAATTTTTCTGAAAATCACGTTATTCGGGATATACGTATCGACAATCGATTTGTTGTTCCATATAATGCATTCCTTAGCAAAAAATATGATGCTGATATTAATGTTAAAATTTGTTCCTCTTTGGATAGTATTTATTTATCTATACATGATCAATCTCACTCAATTTTACTTCTGGCTTTACATTTACCCGACAGCCAATCTGTTTATTTTGTCTCTACAAAATAAACCTGTTCCTCCCTCCCCTCTGGGCGGGAGGAACAGGCTCTCAGGGAAGCATCTACAAGGAACACCTCTTTAACAGCGTGGTTCCAATTTAATCTTCAAGATATTGAGGGACGCTCTATTCTCTATCAAGATGTACCAAATAACTATGTCTTTACAGCTGGTAAAAAGTGGACGAGGCGACAGCGGGGAGGCGGAAACATCATTGGATGAATACCTTCAATTTCTCCTAGAAATATAGAACTGTATCATTTACGGCTGATTCTTATAAAGGTGGCTGGAGCTACATCTTTTGAATCTTTGCGAACTGTTGATGGCAATTTACTATGTAGCTACTTTTCATGATGCGGCGCGTGAACTGAAGCTCATTGATGACATACGAGAATGGTCGCAGTATGACGGAGGCTTCATTGTATTTGACGCCTAAAATTCTTAGACATCTATTTGTTTTAATTTTAATACAATGTATCCCTTAGATCTTCGGCTGAAGATTTTTTTCATCATGGTGTTGCTGAAGAAACAGCTATTAATCTTTGTCTTTTAAACATACAGGATATTCTCATGAAGGAGAATTCATCTTGCAGAATGCAGGGCTTACCTGAACCTGATGAAAGTTGCAGTTTTGGACAAGTATCTGATTTTAATGTAATTTCTGAAAACACTTTAGGTGAATTGATGGCTGCCAAACTCAATGACGTACAACTTCAAGCATATAATTCTATTTTGAATAAGTTTTTTTCACATGAAAATGATGACAATAAATTTTTCTTCATTGATGGCCCAGGCGAAACAGGGAAAACATACCTTTACTAAACTTTAATTCACACTCTAAGACGAAAAGGTAAAAGAGTTTTATCAGTCGCTTGGACAGGCATTGCAGCACTCTTGCTTCCAGGTGGGGTAACGTGTCATACTGCTTTTAATTTACCCCTCAATTTACAGGACAATACAACATGTAAGGTCACATCAAAGAATTGGAAAATTATAACGGAAGCAGATATTACAATATGGGATGAAGCACCGATGACAGGTGTAGCTTTAGAAGTAATTGAGCGTACTATACGTGATATCATGGGAAATGATTCTGTCTTTGGTAACAAAGTTATTGTTTTGGGCGGAGACTTTCGTCAGATCCTTCCAGTGTGTCGACGTGCTTCACGAGGACAATTCATTGCCGCTTGCATAAAAGCAGCACACTTTGGTACCATTTCAAAACTTTTCAATTAAAAACAAATGTCAGAGCTTTAGAAAGTGAAAATATATTTTCTAAATGGCTTTTGGACTTGGAAGATGGCAAACTTCCTTTTGTAGAAGGAACATTAGAGTCATCTGTGCTTATTCCCAATGTAAATATTTGTCAAGATTCACTATATATACGGTGAGACAAATACAACTGCTGATGCCTTAGGGTTGAGTCAACGTACCATATTGTGCCCTAAAAATAGTCATGTTTATGCAATCAATGAGGATGTACTTCAACGGAAAGCGCCCCTGAGGTGATATCTCACAAAAGCGGTGCTATAAAAATTTCAGCTGTAACTTAATTCAAGCCAAAATCATTACAGGGAACAGAAAAGGTACAGTACATTTCATTCCTAGAATTTAAAACACTTTTCCGGATGTTACAATATAATTCAATATGTGCAGAAAACAGTTTCCAGTCAAATTAAATTAAATAAATCTCAAGGACAAACTTTTGAACGGGGTGGACTGTTACTTCCTGAACCAGTATTTTCTTATGGACAGTTTGAGCGCAGTCATCGTTATTTATACAAATTCTGACTGATTGGTATACGGATAATATTGTTTATAAAGAGATTTTTTCCTAATGAAAGTGTATAATATTATGTTGTAGATTGTAAAAAATAAAAGTATAATAAATTGTACTTGCTTAAAAAGTTTTGTTTTTTTGTGTCCCTTGAAATTAAAATGACTCAATTTATCCCACCTGTAAGGTTTTCGCGAATTAAGAGAGTTTTGGTGTATTTACTTTGACAATCGTTAGGTAAGAGCGTAATATTATTTCACCCAAATATGTAGATTTTTAGGACTTATCCCAATAAAATAATTCTTAATATATTTAAAAAAAATGTAATTACTTTGACAGTCTTTTGGTAAGATTATATTATTTTACCAAAGTTATATGTAATATTGTAATATGTTGTAATTTTTTTTTATTTTCGAATTACATATAAATATTTTGCAATTTAATTTCGATTTAAAAATTAAATCATTTCGCTGGTATGGAAGAGGAAACATTTTTCTCATTGACGAGATTTATGTTGGGGTGAGGGGTGTTTAATGGTGCAGAATGTCTTTCTATTATATATCTACCCAATGATCTAATATCTACCTATTAAATGTAACTGTTAGTATCACATAAACTGGGCGAAGCCCAACCAAGTGCCGCCCGCAGGGCCTAGCAGCAAAAACCCGCGGAGCGGGTTTTTAACTGCTAGTTTTGTATGAAAATCTTAACAATGATAAAATAAATTAGGGTGATTGGCGTCATGATAATAACTTTTTTTCATTTTTTTTTGTTTTAGCTTTTACATACCCTTTGAAGTATTGATAAAAAATGACGCTGTTTTGTGTAAACTCTATTTTTTAATTGAAAGTAAAAAAGGTGTTGTAACTTAGGCAATGTCGGTTGGTTTATTTTTATTTTAAATTTTATTTAATAAAATATATATGATCGTATTTCAATATAAAAAACTTTCACTTAATTACTTAATAATTGACGTATTTTTTTTACTCATTTATTTATGAAGGAATAATATTTCCCTTCGCGCCCATAAAAACCTTCATAAGAGGTTGTCAACATCTGACTAAAATCTTCAAGTAATTGAAAACTTTAATTTCTTATTGGATCGCAGCATCTTTTAGCAACAAATGGGAAAAAAATGGTAAATTCTTCACAGACTCCGCCGTAAATGCATACACCTTGTTATGCAACAGAACTGTAACTGAAGGAGTCGCTGTTTTTGGATTATGCTAAACGGTTATAGTAGTGGAGAGGATGATTATTTAGCGTCAAGATGAAAACAATTTTTATCTTGAAAATGTATGACTCCAGTTTTATATATTTTTGACGTTATCATTAAACCAAAGTTAGTAACTCCCATCTCACCTATTTCTCTTCCTCAACCCCTAGTGTGCCAATAAATCCACAGTGGATTTGCTGTTTTATGTTATTTTGAATCTTTGCTTTGCATCCTAAAATATATTTTATTCGCCAGGCAAGGGCAAAATGTATCTTTATATTATTATAGCTTATCGTTTTGTCACTTGGAAATATGTTTATTTTATATATGCAAAATTTCATGTCAAATGTCGCAAGAATATTTTGAATTTCTTAATTATATTATATTATTTTATAACATTGGAGAAAAAAAGTTTTCTCTTAATATAAGTTACTATCCCGGCGAAACTACATATAATAGATATGTATATATGTAAAAAAATATATTTTTTTACATAAATAGGGTACAAAAACTGTGTGCAATATAGTGGTGAATGATGAATTCTTGGAGCAGGTGGATAAGTTTGTTTATTTGGTAATGAAGGACTGAACGCGGTTGGCGCTAACAAAAAAAAACTAATAAGCGAAGCTAGCAGTCCACAATGGAGTGCTGGTGACTACACTGATATAACAGTGAGGCATGGAGATGGCAGAAGAAGGATGAATGCTGTATGAATGAGATCCCTGAGGCGTTTGTGGAGATCCGCAAAAGAATGCACGGCTAATGTAAGCTTTAGATTAAGAAATAATTAGTAACATAAATAACGGGATTATGTAAGGGACGCTCCCGATGGTTTGGGCATGTAGAGCAAATGAACGAAGAAAGGAGTGTAAGGAGAACATATTAAGCAAATGTGAATGTTACAAGAAGTCGGGGTCGGCCGACGAAGTCACGGCGGGATCTAATACATCATATATTTGATTTTGCGCCATGGCAAGAGTCAGAATATAGAAGAGTATAAATGACGACCGAGTTGTTTCGCGTGAAACAGCGGGATGGTTAGTTAGTTAGTTAATACATATTAACACATTATTTGGTAAGACGGTAATGTTATTATAACACAATAAAAAAAGGAAGTTATTACGAAAATAGTGTCAGCTGGCGTACGATGGGTGATTGGCATTCTAAGGGTTAACCGAGGACGTCAATAATTTATCTTTAGTTCTGTCATCTGTTAGTAATGCCGATAACCTAACATTTTCTCAATCAATTGTGACCTTATGTCTCTAATATCGGCTACCTTTGTCTGTTTTCCTTTTTATCAGCCTCCAATGGTTTTCCTGTTGAACAGGTAGACGCCCAGCATGGTTTTCCCCCATTTTTATCCATCAATAGGTTCAATTCGTAGACATTAATAATTATATATAATCATGTTTTTATGCATCTCTAATTTATTTCAATTTATTCACAATTTTAAAGTTTCACACTGCTTAAGATTATGAGTAAATTTAAATAAATAAGTGGTTAAAAACAAATTCATTGTTTCATTTAATAATAGGTAAATAATCAGAAAGTCTAATACAAGATATAATAAAACATAAGGTTTAACAATATCAATAAATAATAATAATTTCATAAGATTTATTCATAAATAACGCAAATCAACAACAATCCACCGTTTTCTTTTTTAATAATATTCAGTTATGCGCATTTTTTGTTATTTCGTCTGTTTATTCCGTCTAGATCAACCCGACAATCTGATTTATTTTATCTACCCTCGTGCAGAACAAACATTCAACAAAATTCCCCAATTCCTCGTATATGTGCACAATATAATACAAAATTTTACAGCATTGACATTTTTGGAAATAACCTAAAGAAATATCGATATGAAGTAATGCGTACGATCGATTATTAATATGAGAGCATGGAATGTATCGGCAGCATCTCCTATCCTCTTCCTATTTTCTCTTCCTCTCCCCTTCCTTTAACACCAAATTAATTTTAAGATACTTCATTTCTAATGAATTTTAACATAAGAAACTTCTGTGGCTTGACTTCAGTTAACTTGTATATTTATATTAATCATTTTATATTATATAAAAGCTGTTTGTTTCTTACAAAATAAATAAATAAATTTTTATTCAATAGGATCATTTATTTTTTATTTTCATGTTCAGCTAGTTTATTTTTTACATTTAGTGGCATTAGAATGGTAAAAATAAGTATTTTAACACTTTTTCCAAAAAAATGAAAAACTATCACCCAAACCAAGCAATCACAAGAAATTTTTATTTTCAAAAATGTATCGTGTCCTCCACAATAATTCTTTAGTCTTAAGTAAGATGCTGTTAACCGATCGTTTACGTTCAAAGGAAAGTACGGATCGAATTCAGGCTTCTCTGATATGATCGTAAAATTCAAATTACCTGCATTAACTATAGCTGGAGAGTGGAGCTACCAAAGTCGAATAAATAATTCTAAATTATGCATTGGAGAGTACACATGCACATACGCCACAGACTATATTTATTATATTATGCAATGGGTAAAGGGTTTCCTTTCACCTAGAATTTCATAATTACTTATAATTTATACTCGTAAACTAGCGTACGCTTACAATTCCAAGTGAATTTTAGCGGTCCTCCTTACTGGCAAACGATTTTTTGTAAAATTGTAATGATTTCGTTTATAATAATTAAAATAAAATAACTTTGTTTGAACAGCACTTTATTGTATATATTTATAACCAACCGGTTTCAGTTCAACCCGAACCTTCATCAGGGTTAATAAAAACATATTAAATTAATTACAAAGGTGTATGGGTACTTATAGTTAAGCTGGAAGAGGGGGAGAGAACATCAACTTTTGCATTTCGTTCATCTCTAAATAGTACAAAATAAAGACACTATCAGCGTCTGTCTGTTTGTGCGCTTAGTTTTTCTAAACTACGTAACGGATTTTGAGAGGGTTTATGCTTTACCATTTAGAAAATTTCTTCCAGAAGGTTATTATATATATAATAAGGAATATTATATTTACAGAAAGTAGAGGAAAGTCGAGCAAAGTCAGGTAAACGTCAGCTAATAAAATTCAGCCCGCGTATGTTTGTGCTCGCTAAACTCGAAAAGTAGTCGACTGATATAACTGAAAATGTCAAAGTTTGTTCTTATCAGCCAATCGGAAAGCCCAGAGAGCCAGCGTCACAAAATATGGAGATGAACTTAACAATCCAAGTTGTTCTATTTATATTGTAATAATTACAATGCAAATCTGTCGATTGCGATAAGCAGTAGGTATTACAAATTATTTGCAATGCAGCAGATATCAATTTCTAAGTCACGAACGTTAATGCAGGGTCAACATGTGAAGCTAAAGACAAAATATAATTATGGTAATATTTCCATCTTGAATTATGATGAACTCTTAGTAGCTTAAGGTTCATAATGATAAAGCACTGATACCTGTAGGGTCCAGGCTTTCAGGTTCAAAATTTTCCTTTGAATTAAATCATCCTTCTGTACTATTACTTATGGATAAAAAACGTATTATGTTGCAAATTATTAATCGGTTCAGCACGATACGCCATGAATTTTTGTAAATACCAAAATTATTAACATTTTTCTCGATTTTCATCTAATTTTGTGATTTTCACACCAGTATTGCAAACATTTATTCAAAATGTATTCAAATTATTGGTAATCTGGTTAAAAAACAGGACTGCAGGCCGCTTCCTGGTAAACTTTTAGTAAATTTGTAATAATATCGGAACACGTGTTCATGAAATGCGAAAATGTTAGTTCGTGTTCCAACATTGTGACAAAACGTTTAAACTAAAATTTATCAGGATACCTGTCGAATCATTCGTTAGTGGCCTGCAATCCCGTTTTTATCCGGATTACAAATAATTTGAAGAGATTCTTAGTAAATTATCATATTTTTTACCATTACATTTTCTCCGTGTATGACATCCGCCATTTTCCCGTGAAAAAGCTACAATCCTTTTAATATTTATTTTTTTATATTTCACTTTTTTTGAATAACTATGGAAAAACTACTGTTATAACTATGGAAAAATCGATTTTATATTTTAATTTTTAATGTTTCTCTGTGTAACCAACTTCACTGTATTGTTTTAGAATTATATAACTTTACAATTGAAAAAGTCCTCCACAACACAGGTGAACTCCTAGCGTGGAGGACAATATACTATACCATTGTATAACAAATGTATTAAAGAATAAATAAAAAAAAAAAAAAATTAAAAAAAGATGTTAATGCCCACACTTGACATAAAATGAAACTTTTTTTTTTTAAATAACTGCACAAATTTTTATATTGTTTGAGTTTTTTATATCTTCAACAAACAGGAACCTTTAAGCGCAGTCATCATTGATCTCTAAAAAAATATATAAATACCAGTTCCGTTAATTTTGTTACTAATCTATGCGAGATTTTTCTTTCCTTTTAACTTATTATCTCGTCTTTCACAAAGTGTTATTGAAGTGAAATTTTACACCTGTGTATATATTAATAAAAATGGTTATTTTTTTAAATTGAAAGAAATCACTGGACTTGAATGCTGTTTAGGAATGCTAAATGTTCTTTGTTTAGGTCATGAAGCACATAATTGCATTACACAAGACACATTTTCCGCTTACTGTGGTGATAGAAAGAAATTTTCAAATATTGTCAGGTTATTTTTAACCTGGGAATGTTTTTTCTTTCTTTTTTTAAAACAAAAACCAAAATAAATTATTTCTGATGAATGTATTACTAATTTCTCAAATGTTTCTAAAGGGATCACTATGGATGTGAGTTATTTATATTCAATATTAATAAAACAGGACCCTACCATTCAAATATTTCATGTAAAACGGTTGGAATATTTAAAAAACTTTTTGAACTGTAAAATTAGCGGTAAGCACCAGATTTATTTTTCTAGATGATGAATTAGTAACTTACCGAAGGATCCCTCTAGAAGCATTGGAGATTTTAGTAATATGTTAATTAGAAATAATTATAATAAACTTCACGAAAAGATCGATTTTCTAGTCCTGCTAGGCAAAGTCGACCGTAGGTCCGTCCATTACTCAGGGCCGCGCGCCGAATTTTGTTTTTACACGACTCCATCGCTTACGTCGTTAAGATTCCCAATTTCTCTTAAATATTTGATTTGGCAAATTCAACCGTAGGTCTGTCCAATACCCCAGGGCCGCGCGTCTTATATTTTTGTGCACACTGCTTTACTTACGTCGTTAAGATTCTGGCTTTATTTTATTGTATTGTATCGTCTTATATTTAACCCTTTATTTCTAGAGGTCTGTAGTGTCTGTACATTTGACAACACCTTGACTTTACGTATTTAACTCCTTGAGCGTTTTTGGTTCAAATATGACCAGGCGTCCATATTTTGTAAAGTTTTTTTATCATACAGAAATGCATAATTTTTACAACGTTAGAAATATAAATAATTCTTTTCATTTTGGCTTAAACATGTATACTTGACACAACAAATAAAATCTTAAAAATAGCTAAATTGCATGATTCACATTTTGCGCGGCTAAAAACATATAGAATTTGTATTGTATGAATGAGATACAAAAAGAATTAAAAAATACTAGTTTCAATAGAATTTTAAAATTCAAAATTAACAATATTATCTTGCAACTATTTATTTTCGATAGTGTCTCGGATAAACCATCGGATCTTTATTTATATCCCAGTTATCGACAAAAATGACGTATAATAATTAGGTCAAATGGTCGAGTGGTTAAAGACGTTGTCCCAGTAAGACAGAAACCCTGAGTTCTTTTACCAGTTGAGACCGTTTTATTTTTTTTTATTTTTCTATGTCTTGTTCTGTTTTATGTTTCTTTCAGATTTATTAGCATTATCTTCTTCATCAATGACATATTACATTGATGGGTGAACCTTCAAAAGTATTAGAGAAAAGTTGTTCCTATAAAAAATTATTATATGTTATTATGTAACTGTTTTGTTTTAGTTAACGTTCTAAGAGCTAACACCTACTGTTCAAGGTTTAACACCTGGTAAAAGTTTACTGTTAACATTTAAAAGTTTTGTTCGGTGAATCATTTTGGTGGCGTGGGTTTTACCTACCAACTACTTGTAACAGTGATTCAATTTCTTTTCCGGAAGAAGATTCATGGATGTTTTTTTTGTGAAATTTACTTCTGTGGTAAAGCAGTGATTCGGGTTAATATTCATTTGGTGGGATTTCCCACTACCGGTCCTCAATCGATGATGGTATGTAAGAAGACAGACGTACTTCATGCGGATTTTTTGTGATATTAGATTGTTATCTAGTACCTACCTACAAAAAGCATATAGTTTATTATCCATATTTATCCTTAAAACTGGAATCGTCACACAGAGTTTCTTAACCCCTCGGGCTAATTTTTTCGAACAAGGTTTTGTGAACAAACAGTTATTACTCGTAGAGTCAATTTTGTTCGTTTTTTGGAACAGTTTGAAAAAATAGAAATCGTTGTGACTCCTTTACATAGTTAGAAATATAAACTAAATGGCGTGAGAAAGAAAAAAATACACAAAGCCTTACATTGAAATATAGAAGTTAATCACAGAATAATTTAAATGTACATCTGTATTTAACCAAAGGATCAGATCGCAATTTGAGATAAATTTATGAATTTTTTGAATTTTTATATGAAACGATAAGAAAATATGGTGACAACAATATTTATAGTACATTATCAGTAATTCCATGTTTAAACAAAAAAACGTAAAGTGATCCACTGTTAAAACTTTTTATGTTTGCATTCAAATTTTTTAATTAAATTTTTCATTTATTTCCAATAATACAATTTGACAGCGTATTTCACCTTTCAAAAACTAGTTTTAATTTTCAGATACATTCAGAAATATTATTTTATTTGAAATTTATTGCAAGGCGGAAATACACAAAAAGTTTTTAAGAAATTCAACGGTCAGTATATCAGAAGCCTGATGGGTTAAAAATTTTATTTTATTAAACGTTAAAAAGTCACACCTTATCACTGTTGACCAGAAGTGATATTATTACCGATATCGCTCTCCTTTATGTTTGTTTTATTCCACGCTTTTTACATTTTAATAACCGAGAAAATATAATACAATGACAGCGTGGAATAATTTTTTTTTTGAGTAATATAAAATAATACCCGTGGAGATTATATTTTTTTTTGGGTCACCAATTTTAGTAGTACTATTTAATAAAAAAAAAACCTTTTCATGAGTTCAAATATTGTATACCTACGGGTCTCGGTCTGGTGACTGACACAATGTTTAATGGTCATGGTTATATTTGAAACTCACGCTATCAATGGTAACTCCAGACAGGGGTCTTGAAAGGAAATTTTCCAGTCTAATGTTAGCTTTACACCATACTTTTTACAGACCGATCCACATATCGGGACCCCATATGAAAAAGCTTCGATTTAAATGATCATTATTTTCATACAGATAGTTGCCATTAGAGAAGAAATAATATTTTGGGACGGTACTAAATCGTCAATAAATGTCAACACCTTGAATATCACCATATATCACAATCGTGAAATAATCTGTCACCAATATTTACGTGTCACGTGCTTGGTCGTTATCCAATCGGAGTTTTTGTTCACCCGTCTTGAACCTTTATCATAACGATGATGCCCTGGAAAAGTTGCCTGATCATCGTATATTGATTGATACGATCTTTGAAAAATATATGAAGTGAAATCTCCAACACACAGCGCAAATGCCAAAGCAATAGCTGTCACGACTTTGTATGTATTCATTAATTAATAAAAGTATGTTACAATCGAAGTTAACACAGATACATATTATTTATTCTTACAGCAGCGCCCTTGATTTGTGACAGATGATTTTGCACAAAAACGGTGCTATACAAATCATCCAAATATTATTATAGTTTTACGTATGGACATTTCTCGTGTATTATTTCCTCAAATCAACATGTCAAATCATCAAATATATACGCGAAATTCTCAATAACTAACAGTAATACACATTCAGAGGGAGAAATAAATGAATATAGAAGTCTTTTTTAATATGTGAAATATAATACTAAATAAACAAAATTTTCACGTAATATAATTAGGTATAAAAATGTGAGATGATTAATAATGTCCGCCATCTTATTAAATCCGTATTACCAACTACTTACTAACAACCAAAATAGAACAGGTCCCTTTTACATCCAGAATTTCTGGGAATATACGAACTTGATGAAAGAAAGTATGGTGTAAAGCAGGCATGAGTTATAAATTAATCCTGTTTCGTTTTAGTCATTCAATATCTACGACATTTAGAAAAAAATATTACAAAACAGTTATTGAACAATCATCAGCGTATACAAATTTTTTATAATGTAGATATATTTCTGGGAATCAATTAGTTACAAGTACAAAAAATTGACATAAAGCAACAAGCATTTTTTCCTGGTCGTTCTTAATCCAATATTGCAATCGAAAAGTATAAGTAAGTATGTGTTATGCGAGGCTTCACTTTAATATCTTTAACGTTCTCAGAATCACAAACTATCAAAGATGGCGAAATGTTATGGACGAAAGCTTAAAATCATAAATTTAAAAAATACCTTCAATAAAATTTTAATTGTTGTAATAAATATTAATTACATATTTCTTCGGATTAAAAGGAAACAAGTTTCTTCCCCCGTGATTTTTAACAGTTTTTTTTTTTAATTTTATTGATTATGATAGATCCTTGTATGGTAGCCTGTAGGGATAAAAGCACCAGGATGAAAATTACTATTTGCGCCTACTTATACCTACATGTTTTTTAATGTCATCAGAAATAACGTTGGTTAAATTTTGTGGATTGAAGTTTGGTACTTCATTATTAATTGATTTATTTGGTTAAATGACGAAATCGGAAAAACATCATTCGTTCATCGTGAATCGATTCATTTGGTTAAATGACGAAATCAGAAAAACATCATTCGTTCATCGTAAATCGATTCATTTGGTTAAATGACGAAATCGAAAAACACACCATTCGTTCTTCGTCAATCTATTCATTTGGTTAAACGACGAAATCGGAAACACATCATTCGTTCATCGTGAATCGATTCATTTGTTTAAATGACGATACCGGAAAAATGTCATTCGTTCTTCGTCAATCGATTCGTTTGATTAAATGATGAAATCGGAAAAACATGATTCGTTCATCGTGAATCGATTTATTTGGTTAAATGACGAAATCAGAAACACATCATTCGTTCGTCGTGAATCGATTCATTTGTTTAAATGATGAAATCGGAAAAAAACATCGTTCGTTCTTAGTCAACTTATTCATTTGGTTAAATGACGAAATCGGAAACACATCATTCGTTCATCGTGAATCGATTCATTTGTTTAAATGACGATACCGGAAAAATGTCATTCGTTCTTCGTCAATCGATTCGTTTGATTAAATGATGAAATCGGAAAAACATCATTCGTTCATCGTGAATCGATTTATTTGGTTAAATGACGAAATCAGAAACACATCATTCGTTCGTCGTGAATCGATTCATTTGGTTAAATGAACAAATCGGAAAAAAACATCGTTCTTTCTTAGTCAATCTATTCATTTGGTTAAATGACGAAATCAGAAAAACATCATTCGTTCATTTTTTTGATTTTTCATTTTTCAACCATTTCAAGCAAAATCTAGATTCTGGAAGGTGGTCTTTCACCAATTCAATTCTAAAAGTACCTACCTTGTCTGTGATGTTCCACAAATAAACCGTTCGTTAATTTTAATTAATAAATTGTGATATACTACAAATTAATCAAATACTATATATATATAACTGCGAATTTTTGATGTGTAGCCAAGTATGGTAAACAAACAACCAAAGAAGCCACACAATAAAAAATCAGGTAGCTTGTATGAAAATTATAAATTTTAGTGCGCAATATTATGTGATTAAACTTAAATATAACAAAAGAAAACGAATCAATTCTTCTTTTTAATGATAAATAAATTATTTTATTGAAATATGGGGAAACAGATACATTTAAAATACCTACAAATAATACAGAATCAAATTATAACCCATATACCTCCACCAAAATTATAACCCATATACCGCCACCAAAATAGTAGACCAAGAAACGAAATTACTGAAAATCAGAAAACTGTACAATTATAACATGCTTATTAATACACAAATTCCATAATGGATTTATGCATACGAATACAACATTTATAAAAACATCACGAGTACATGAACACTATACAAGACAACATAATAAACTATGCACACATTCAGCAAAGACTGAAAGTGGTTAATTAGTGGAAAATTAAACATAAGCGACGAGCCATATACATATACAATTTCCTTTTCAAGAGCTTGACATCAGTAAATAGAATGAATATTATTTTTTAATGATTAACCAATAAGGTTTTATGCATAGCATAAAGGATAACAAATAATTACAAGCAAGGCGGCATTTATTTTTACTCGGGAAATATTTTCAATTTGTATTGATATTTCAGGCGACTAATTATTGCTTATAATTAGAATGAATGCATTTATGAAAAAAAGTTTATGCTCTTAAGATCAGCCAGAAAAATTAAAATGTACTAAGTAAGTTAGGTAGTAAGTTAAGAACGTGAAATGTGTATATTTCTTTTAATAAAAAAAATAAAAAAAATGTGTGTTGGAGTTACAGTAGGTATAATAGATTTTCATCCTTCTGTTATAATTATGTGGGAAGCATGAGTGTTGAAAATGTTTTCTTCTAAGAGACATTTCCATATAAGTCCAGGTCTACTATGACTCCCTAGTCCCTAAGCATTTGAAGCATTGCCGTTTTGTGATTCAAAACAAGTTTTTTTACCTTAATGGTTTCCCAACAGGCGATGTGTCCTTTTTAGTCCTTATGACTTAGTATTTTAATTTTTACGTCAGATCATTAAAGCCCACTATTGTTGCCATCTGACCCGAAGGCGTCAAAAAATGGTGAAGATACTACTTTTATAAGCATAATAAATGTTTAACCCAACTTAATATTTAAAAAATCTTTATTTAAATGAATCTTGGTTGTGAATTCTAGTGTACAGAAAAGCTTGGTGGTAAATATAATTATATTGTAGTAAATATTTTTTTCAGGCGTCCTCTATTTCTACTACCGTTCACTTCTTCGGCATTTTCCTTACACCCTCTTCTTCGTTCATTTCCGCCTCATTTTACCACACATAATTATTTGATTCAAGTCTTCCTCGTGCGTTTTTGTATCATTCCCTTTATGTGGTATCATGAAATCCACATAGTTATCGTTAAAAAACAACATTCTAGTCTTCTTCGGGCGTTTTTGTATTATTCCCTTCATGTGGTATTATGAAATCCACATTGTTATCGTTAAAAAAAATTACATTATTTTCTTCCTCGGGCGTTTATGTATCATTCCCTTCATGTGGTATCAAGAAATCCACATGTTTATCACTAAATAACTACATTGAAGTCTTCCTCGGGCGTTTTTGTATCATTTCCTTCATGTGGTATCATGAAATCCATATTGTTATCGTTAAAAAACTACATTATGTCTATATTTATTCCGTATCTCATTTCAGTGCATGGATAACATGTTCAGTTTTTCTCTGGCGTCCCCGAATTCTTCTACCATTCAAGCCACTCTCTAAACACTCCTGTCACTAATAAGAACAAACTTTGAAATTTTCATCACAATTGGATACATATACGGATGAAACGCGTATGGGACAATCAAAGAAGCGTTAATTTTTATATATAGAGATTGCATACAAAAAAGCAGTTTATTGGTTTTTATTTTTCTCTAAATTTAGGAAACAAAACGAAAAAAAGTCATAATTCTTATCATAAGGAATTATATGCTTTTTAACTATTTTCCATAAGACAATTCCATCGGTTTATCTGCAATGAACACTGACCATAGAATATAAATCAACACAGAAGTGCATTGTGGGCGTATTTTGTGTTCAAATGTTAGCTTAATCTGGGCTTAAATTTCCAATACGTGTTTGAGAAATTCAAATGGAATGGAGATATATGATGTCAAGCCAGTCTAAGTGAGACGAAATTATGGGATATTGGGCTAAATGGAACATTTACTTCTACACGAATTTGTGTGGAAGACATTTCTAGTGTTATTAATTACTCTACTCTACCGACTGTTGACTTTGATATGATATTAATTTAAGAATTATTTCCGTACCATAAACCATATTATTTCAGTTTTGTATTCGTATACGTGACATTATAAAATTTAAAAAAAAAAACATAATTTGTCAGCATAGTTACTTTCCAATCAGTCGATCGGGGTTCGATTCTTGGGTGGTAATTAAAAAAAACTAATTTAAAATTTTAATTTTTCTGTTGTATTTCACGGGTCTGCGCTAGTATATACCTAATATGCATACGACAGAAAAAAAGGATAAGAAAATTTTAAATTATTGTTTTTCAAAATATGCAACATTGCGATATTATTTTTTTAACGTGTCAAACTTCACGGTATTATTTTTACACTATTTTAACAGTTTCCACACAATGAGAGATCGTGTGAAGCTGTTAATGTTTATGCGTTTTAGGCGAGACAACAACGCATAAAAGCACGCAACCCACGCCTTCGTACACTGATTCCCACAATGTCAAGTATATAACGCATTACCATGCGTTGAATTCTCCATTCATTTTTCAACATCTTACTGTCATCTGCAATAAAGTAATGCGTTTTAGACGCCATCTTATAGTGTGTTGGCGGATACCTAGATTAAGATACGCCGTAGATATGAATTGAATAAAACAACTTGCACAGGAAATGAAAACATTCCAATAGAACAATTTTTAGTGTTGGCGTTGTTATGATTAAGATAAAACTAGCCAACGGAAGGCGCCAGAAATTTGAGGCATAATTATTAAATTGCCTTAACCGTTTTCTTTTTTAATTTTTTTTTTTAATTCTGGTCCGTTTGATAGATTCCACTATCTTGACAAACGGAATGCATTCTCTAGATCATATGCGAATGGCCTCTCCTTCAACCGGTCAACCGGTATTACAGTAAAAAATGTCACTGGTTCCTTCGGCACCGCTACATAGTGGGAAATACGTCAAACGCGCGCCCAACATTTATACATATTTTAAATTTGTACGTGAGAACGGATCGTTTCTACGACTCGTTCTTGAGTTCAACGGCTCGGTTGTGGAACGATTTGACAGACTCTGTGTTTCCTCCCTCCTACAACATGGGTCTTCCTCTCACTCATTCCTTCCTTTCCTCAAAAAGTCTCCCCACACAGCATAGCACAGATATTACTGATTTCTTCAAATTCAAATGCATAAGTATGATTATTAGATTTTTTTTTTAGTTTTTATTTATTTTATAACATACAATATAGTTATTTAAATAAACATAATAAGTACAAATTTAAAATTATAATTAAACATGTTTAATTATAATGATTGTTTAAATATAAAATTATAATTAAACACCTTTCGAGAGTCTAACACTCGTGTGTAAAGGGACAAAAAATTTAAAAGTTAAGATGTATTTGAGAAGAATAAATTTAAAAAAACATATTAAGTAAAGAGATTATTATTTTTTTAAATCATAATATATAAAAAAAATATAATGAGATTATCTGTAACACACACAAAACAAATTACGAAAAAATTCCAAACACCATCACCAGGCAGAATAAGCAAGCAAAAGGTGGTGAATTCAAATCACGGCGTGCGCGAGTTAATTTTATTTGATCATTTTGTGTTATTCCACAATTTATTCATTTTAAATAATGTATTTATTATACATGCGGCACGTTCCAGAGTGAAAGATACTCTCAGTATCGTCCTGGTGTAAGACCACCATTCAGAATTGGAAAGTAGCTTTGGAATGGCTTTTGCCGTGATTGGTGACCAGATCTGAATGGACAGGTACTCCTAAATCTTTTCCTTCCCCATCTCATTTCCCTCCCTACAATCTTCAACTTCAAAACATTCGAATTTGAATATTCGAAGAGCCTTACCTCTCAATCACCGAGGCCGTCAAATCTACCATCCATTTACCATCTCGTCGAAATGGTAGTGATACCGGTTAATTACAATGATAAGAGTTATCTTACCACCAGATGAGGTTCTTCATAATATAATAATAAGCTTGTAGAACGAAGGAGTGTTAAGGAAGATAACATAGATGGGTGGATAGTGTGGGAGCAAACATCACATCCTTGGACATGAAAAGCTGGAGTGAGACACCAGGAGGAGATCAGAAGGAGTGATTGCGTTTCTTAGAGGTATCAAAGGCTCTCTAACTCTGAAGATAATGAAAATTTTCTTAAGAGGGTTGTTTCATGGAATTTGGACGATGCATCAAATTTCTAAGCTAAAATTCAAGTTCTGTTCTCATTTCAGTTATATAAAATAACTGTGCAATAATGATATAATAACAAAACTTGAATAAAAGAATTGTTCAAATTTTAAGGAACAACCCATCCTAAATCTTATAAGCATTTAATTATCCCTCTTCTTCAATATATTCTATTCACGATGAAACATTTCTTAGCGTTTCGTAATCCCAACCAGAACTCAGGGCTTATATTATAATTAAGCAGTAAGCCACTTGAACTGTACACAGTTGTGCTAAGCTTATAAGAGATTTGGTTCTGTCTGCAATATGCTTCCATTGACATATTTATGATGATAAGTAGTTATTTGCATCAATCATTACTTTACGAGCACAATCACTCTTGCATCTGCAACCGGTACAGTAGTACGAGTACTATCTGTGTTATCTAACGTTATTTAATGTAACAGAGGTGGACTTGAGACGTTGAACCGATAACTGACAATAGAGACAGAGTCGATACCTACTTTCTTTTAATAGTTTTGACGATTTATGAACCTAAATTATACAATCTTATACAAGTGTCTTTTTTGGATGACGGACAAAATTCTAAAATTTTACCAACAACTCCTAAGTAATTGGTTGTGTAACTTGTTATTTGATATTTTTAATAAGGTAGATAAGATATTTTAGGTCATACACAGTTTATTTCGTTTGATAGATTAACCTCTCTTAACAAACGGATTGCAATATTCAGAGCCATGGCGTCAGGTAAATATGGTGTTTTTGTTCTACCGGGATTATTACAATGGAAGATGCTTTGAGGAACTAGCGTCTTTGATCCCTTCGGCACTGGTGCATAGTCGTAAAATACGCCAAACGCGCGCCCAACATATGTACACGGAGGACATTTTTCACATGTGAACGGGTCGCTTCTACGAGTCGTTCTTGAGTTCAACAACTCGACTGTGGAACGATTTGCCGGCCTCTGTGTTTCCTCCCTCCTACAACATGTGTTTCTTCAAGACGCATGTTCACTCCTTTCTCTCTTCAAAAAGTCCCCCCGAACAGCATTCCTAAAGATGACACAGCCCCTGAGGGAAATTATTTTCCTCAGTGCCTCCTGTATGGAGTAAATGAAAACAAAAAATTATTTTGCATAAGATAATTTGAATGTTAGTTTAAGATACAAATTGTATTTATTTGTAAACAAAACCAAATCTACAATTTTAGAATCTACAGTGGATATTAATTGTTTTTGTGTTGTATTGTGAACTCCGTTTATTTATTTTTCAAATTTAATAACAAAATTTTAAATTTGATTTAAATAAAATATATCTATATTAAATTAATTATATTAAACAGTGGGACTGATTTAAGGATGACTAGAAAAAAAAATTGGAACGAAATGCACTAAATGAATAGTGAATTAGGAGTATTAATATCCTTAAAATTAGAGATTCTGTAAATTTCAGTAAAATTAGTTAAGAAATAAAAATTTACAAGTAGTTGAAAGATATGTACTGATTTATACTAATACTAATATGAACGTAGAAGTAGATGAAACTCCAGACAACTAAACTCAACACTAGTCAACAAAAGTACAACAAAAACAACAAAAGTAGATGAAACTCCAGACAACTAAACTCAACACTAGTCAACAAAAGTACAACAAAAACAACAAAAGTAGATGAAACTCCAGACAACTAAACTCAACACTAGTCAACAAAAGTACAACAAAAACAACAAAAGTAAATGAAACTCCAGACAACTAAACTCAACACTAGTCAACAAAAGTGTTCACGAAAGAAACAAAGAATTGTACTAATCTCAAATCTGTAGACATGAATTGTGCGGTCCTGTCAACAATTTATTATCGGCTCTTCTCGTTTTTTTTAATAATGACACCACCTCGGCCCCTCTCTGTGACACTGTTTGTCACAGTGCTAACACCGCCAACAGTCACCGGGGACAATCACCGCCAAGCTGTGACGTTAATCATCAACTGACAGAGTTATTGTCCGGCAGTTGGCGGCTAACAACGGCAATTAGCGAAATGCGAAACTGGAATATATTTGCAATTTTGAGAGCGCTCGTGCATCTTCTGGCTTTCTAACGGTCGGGCCAAATCGATGACACACATTCGTGATTTACACGCTTCACACTGTCGACAAGTGGATTTTGTTTTTGGTTTTTGTTTGTCATTATGCCGACAGAATAGAATATTATACATTGATTAGTGGATGTTCGCCGCGTTTTAGTATAAGTATCTAATAATAAATAAATATTCACAATGCTTTGGAATCTTGCGATGGAAAAGTAAAAATGATGCAATTTTACTTTGAGTATTATGTAATGCTAATACAAAAACTAATCAACAATATTATTTTATTCTCATATACATCTTCATTGTTTACGATTGATTTGGAAGGTTTTAGCGGATTTCCTCTTCCATACCTAAAAAATTCGGAAGCTTCGAGATGAAGACGTGATCATGCCAATATTGATGTGCATTCGTGAAATGCAAGTGTAACACACAAATTTAAGGTGTCTCCGATCAAACAATGCTTTGACTTCAATTTCTCACTTTTAAGTAAATCTTTAGTAAAAGGCGAAATATTTATTCATTATTGAAGGCAAACCAAAGAATTGTCTTGGAAGCCATGCACGCTACCAAAGGATACAGAAATGTTCTTAGTCTTCCATTGGACACAAATTTCAAGAACGTAAGAAATATGAATATTGATTTATCTTTTAGTCCCATTCTAGATATATTTCCAGTAAACCGCTCTGTTATTGCTGGAATTCCCCCAATTACCTGTCCCCCTTTGTTAACCTCCCACTCAAACACCTAAATTATATTTTTTGTGTATTTATCTGTCAATATTTTGTATCATATGTTAGTTTTAATATTCTCCTGACGAAGAAAGGGTGCTTCCGAAACCGGTAGAGTACAATTAAAATTAAAGTGGTCTAAAACAAATTTATATCTTTTATTGTCAAGAACATCTATTCAATTTCCGGTATCCTTTCAATCACAGTCCTTCCCAAACATGAAATCGCGACCACTATTCTACAAATTTCCAAACAATCAACCCACACTAAGATCAAGCTACTTTACAATTAAGACATCCACAACCACAATACTCGGAATAACAATAAAATTCACATTCCTCTAACACACACTACGAAATATGGATTAAAATCTCTCAACTATATTGCCTACACGCTCTATGACTCTCTTACAGATATGTATAAAAACAGCCAGCCTAATCCAAAAATCAAAGTAAGGTTTAAAAGAATATGTTTTTAAAACACATAAAAACGAAAATACGTAATTCCTGTCGTGTTTTACTTTGTTTTTGTTTATTTCTCTCTCCTTTTCTATCCCCTGTGTTTGTAATCGAGCATTATCTATTTTTACCAACGCATTAGTGGGTAAGTACCTTCTTCTTAATTCCTACCTTGGCTCTGTGCTTATGTGTATATCCCTGTCTGTTTCCTTTTTTGTTTCTTCTTGTTTGTTCCACTTAAACTCCGTTTTTCTATTTTTGTACTGTTTTGTATGTGAAATTTATTATTATGATATTTTTTCAATTTTTGTACTGTTTTTATTTAAAACTTATAATTTTTATATCAAAATACCAATATAAAATTGTACCAATTAACTCCCACCATTACCCACATTGTAAATTCCTCTCGTCCTACAGTGAGTTTTGTAACTCACCGGGATTGCTCTAGCAAGAAATAAAAAAAAATAATAAGAATACAGAAAACCCATGACAGATTGACATAATCTGAGGCATGAGTAAATATTGTGTACACGACATTTGGAAGAGGGGGTGGTGGTTAACGGGATTTTAAAAAGTGATTTTATTACAACCAAAACGAAGCACCACATGGTAACCAGATTGGAGAATCCATAGAATTGTATAGGTACTGCACAGAATCTAGAGTGGTGACGCTCCGGACTGCATAGAAAAGAATTCGATCTGCACAGTCTTACAAAAAATCTGTGGGGTAAAAAGATGCCATCAAACGAACATGTAATTTTTTTGGCTCGGATATTTGTGTCACACCAATATCAAAAAAAAAATCTACAGTAGCGATGCCCCCGATAGTACTGTTACAACTTATAGTTGCTGTGAAAATAAAATAGGTGCACAAATTGCTTTTGTTACCAGACAATGTAAGATGCAATTTAGCATTTAACGGTGTGGCATAGTTAATTTAGAGATTTGTTACACCAAACAAAATAACATCTGGCGAGCGCCATGTTTCTATTCACAAAAACTCTATTCATTAAAACGGCGAAAACGCTCGAACGGTTATGTCAAGCACCATTACACTATGTTTGGATTTATGGATCACCGCCACTATTTTATGCTGGAAAAAATACTTGCATTATGAACTGCGGAGCTTTGAAATATTCAATAATCTGTACATAAGTAAGATAAGATGCAATATCGTTAGTTTAACTCTATTCAGTCTTTTCGTAAGAAAAACATCGGTAAAATAGGGTAAGATACGAAAAGATACAATCCATGCAACCTAACCTAACCTTTCCTAACCCAATAAATTGAGCGTATTTGGTGATCGGCCAAATATTAGAGTTACTAGTAGTGTAATGTTTTTAACGTTCTAACCTACCATCTTAACGAATTAATATAAATTGGATTAATATAATTTCTTCCTCCAGTTTTGCAACTTCTCACGGTACATCAACCCTTCAATCTTAACGAATTAATATGTCACGTTGTGTCAATTTTTTGTTTCGACAGTGATTAATTCATTGAAGGATCCTTTTAATTGGTTGTGGTAACTTTGGTTCTTTTGAGGCGTGTTACATTCTGTATGGTTTGAAAATAAGACAATGACCGACTACCCTGATTTTAACTACCTTTTCCTATCTTGTTTGCTTGCCCAAACGTTTCAGGTTGCTGCAGTCGATAATGTGCTAATATAATGAGACAATTAATTACAATTAGGTACATGAAATTCTCTATAGACAATTCAATTCAAGATGCACAAGATTCTAGGTTAATGATTTGACTATGGATTGTTAGTTTTGTGAGTTATTTCTATGAGTAGGTATTTTTGGGAATAGCTAGAGACAAAACATGTGTTGCTTTCGATTGATCTCCGTCCAAATCCCATCCATCAACGTGACCAGCTCGAGAGCAGCCAAGTTGATAGTCCAATCCCAACAACTCCAGAAATTAATTGAATATCGCTCAGCGACAGATGAAATAATGACATGTTTTGCCTCCTGCCGGAGGGTGATGAAGGTGGGATGTGGGTCCTTGGTGGTAAATGATGATGTTGATGATGATGATGAATGATGAAGATTCATCTTATACCGTTAGGTACAAGGAGCTGCTCCGGTTCGGTGGGCATGATAGCCTGATGTCAGGAACCATTTGGGCCACGTGGGTAGCGCGAGGTTTAGGTCGCGTCAACCTCCCCCAAATCGATGATGAGTTAAGCTTCGCCAGTATGCCGAAAGTTAGGAGTCCACTCTACTAACCTCAAACATAAACATATACTGAAGTGGTTTGCATCAGCAACGTCAGGAGTTCGGGAGTCCCGTGAACACCCCTCTGGTTTGCGCTTGTAAAAATAAGTTAGATCCAGCTTCAGTTTGTTCGTCTTCGCCTCTGCAGTCACGTTACTCCAAATAGCTCCTGGCTCCAGTCTATACAGCTTCTCGTTCCAGTAGAGGTAATGACACATATTTATCATATGTCCAATACAGAACATACTTCAAGCCTTTCGTCCACACTCAAAATAGTCATTTCAATATTTAATTTGAATGAGGGCGTCCATCCGACATAACGAATGTTTCCGAGACGGGAGATTTTACCCCACTTTAAAGTCATGGTCACTCGCTCTATCGTTTGTTACCCTCCGTTCGCTTCAAATATCAAAGAATGGTAGAAAATGATATCCTCGACTTCCGGCGCTAAGGATCAGGGATACTGGAATCATCAGGTTGTGAATCTGAAATCATCCGATCTCCGTCAGCTCAAACGGTTTCAGTCGGAGTCAATTTCCAACCTAATTCTGGATGACTTATCCTCCTATAGTGGGGTAAGTACCTATTGAATTTGACAGGAAAGACGTCAGAAATCGCCGAAACAACTTCATATTCGTCACGATACCTTCGTTCTGTCAGCGAAAAAATCCTCCCCATACGCCAGACAAGAATAGCATAGCCCTTATCCGCTTTGTTCCTTCGTCTACCAAGCTAACTCAAGTAGGAAAACCCTTTAGCAATCTTCGTTCCCTTCGATTGGAACTCCGTGAAAGCGTCCTCTCACCAGCTGAAAATACTCGAAACAGGGGTCTATCCAGGGTGACTATCTAAGGCTGGTCCTCCAACACCTTCGACAGAAACCGATGCTTTTACGGGAATAACTCAACCACACCTGAGCAGGGGAAAAGCCGGCGCTGCTCTACTGAAATAGACGTTATCTCGGTACACAGGGTTATCGACTTTGCTAACACAAAAGTCCCTATTAGGCAAGCCAATCACAAATTTCGTTCCCTTCGCTTTTGTCGCTTTGATAAGATAGAACAGCCTACGGAAAATTCGTACACTTCGTCCGCGCCAAACTTATGGAAAATGAAAATCTCACTTGACAGAATAGGAATGCCAGACAGATGCATTCTCTCGGCGGCCACCTTCCATCCGCTGCGTTAATTCCGCGAATAACTTTGATAATACCAAATATATTGGATGTCCAAGGAGAATACGATAACTTATTGTTAATGAACAGGTATTGAAGCATATAATTAACCGTTCTATTCGTTACCATTCCGCGTATAGCTATCTGATTGTTTCGACTAATAGCCGTTCGCCGAATTGTAAAAACATCGCATAATTACAATGGTTTATATTTTATAAATTTTTGACGCTAAAACTCATAAATAATGCCTATTGTTGAATGATCTAAAGCGGTTTCAGGGTAACCGCTCTTCGTCCTTTTTGGCATGGCCAAGTCTCGTAATTTATGGCCTCCTTTGCTAACGGGTCCGGACTATTGTCACGAGTTCTTCCGTTCAAGATTTTAACATAATTACCTATAGTACTCAAGTTAAATACCCTTACTTCAAAATACAATTGAATCATTTTATTTATTGGAACGCATTTATTTCTCTAAGAAATCCATAGGAAATGAGGGTTAATAAACAGATTATAATGAGACTTACCAATTTCGATTCCTTGTGCAATACAAACAATTATAAAAACCAACCACACTCACATGCAGTAAAATACTCATGCTGTTAGAAAAATCACTCCTTCTACACTAAATGACTTTAGCCGTGTTCGCGTCCCGACGATTAATTCTTGTTGACGCGTTTCGTAGCTTTTAATCGCCTTGACTATATTACAACGTTGACCGATGCTAGCTATACTTGACCGTCTCCCAAACCTTGAACCCTTGACCCCCTTGACTCTATTTGACCGCCTCCCAACGTTTTCAAAACCTGACTATCTTGAACCGCTCTTTCTAACCACGACTATCGACTTTCTTCTCCCGTTCTTCCACGCTAACTGTCCCGGCCGTCTCCCCGCGCTTTCAAACCCAGACTCCCTTCCCAAAACAACCCCGCCTTTCGCCATATGCGATATCTAATTTATGTCTTTTTGAATTCTCGAAATTTCGTGTATTCAAGGACAGAAACGCACTAAAAGACCCCATCAATTATGAGCTCTAGAACCCGTCACATTAATTTAAATCGTTTCAAAACCAATAAATTGTTACTTCTCAAGTAACCTGTCCAATTCTTTGTTCAAAGGATGAAACTTGACCCTTCCAGTCCAGTGGCGTGTCGGCCTACCAGTTTTTAGCCTCTTTTCAAATTACCAACCTAATTCTAGGATGTAGTAAATAATTATGATGTTATAGTTTTATTTTTAAATCTTCTTGCGAGATTTTAATTTACTTAGGCAAATTCCAAACTCGTCCTGTTAAAATGTTATTTACCTCGCTATTCATAATTATAATTCGTCTAAATCCTTAGAAAAATTACTTAACTATATTTAACGGCGTATTTCCTACTTAGAAAGTCACTTAGTAGCATTGCTCAACCTAGTTGAATTGTTTCTTATTGATCTTGTTAGGGGTTTTTTTCTATCCGCCCCCTACACTGGCAAATTCGCTACTTCACTGGAATAAGTCTGAGAATTTCGAAGTACCATCACGGAGGTCTCTGACGATACAGTGCATGTTCCAAGTTTTTTTCCCTACCCTAATAAATCTAAACACTTGGTTTTAAATCAGCTATCCAACATCAGGAAGTCTCTATTTCGTGAGATCAACTGAAAATTTCTTTCTCACCATAATAAATCAATAATAAAAAAAAATTTATCCCAGGGCAAGTTCATCACAGTAGTTAACTATTTTTATTGTATTTTGTAAAAATAATTCGGGAAAGAAAAGATGTTGCTAAAGTATGTTAAAAAATGGGTATTAAGATTGAGGTCTTTCCAATTGGCGGCACAAAATAGTGACTCAATTATGGTAAATAGGTTACTTATAACACTTCCTGAGTTTGCGCTGGTTGTCATGACAAAAATATGTCCTTTCTAAACTATAACAAGATACTTTTGCAAGATAATATAAGCAAAGTGTAACAAACGGTTAGGTCATTTACCCAGAAAGTGAAAGATCCTAGCTTTGAATCCCACTTATCTACCTAAACCTTCCAATTAAAGGTAATTCTTTGAGCGTATTAGATAGGTAGGTACCTTAGGATACGTTAATTTTTACCGCCATATTAATACTGACCACAAATGGTGAAACTAACGAAAATAATTTGCACTACATAATAATAATACTAACTTGGATTTTTTTTTTAATTTTTTTTATAGTGAATACCTCACAAGAGTCCCAACTGCTCCCGTCTGGAGCCAGTGAGACTATGGCATCCCCAATTGGGGGATGTTGTGATGCTGAAAGTAAGTGGGGACGGGAAAGAGGAAGGTGGGGAAGTACCTGGCTATTCAGATCTAGTCACTAAACACGGCTAAAGCCATTTGGAGCAACGTTTCAATTCTGAATGGTGGTCTTACACCAGGGCGATACTGGTAGTATCTTCCACTCTGGAACGTGCCGCAAATATACTATATATTATTTTAATTAATTAATTGTGAAATAACACAAATTAATCAAATAAAATTTATTTGTGCACGCCGGGTTCGAACCCGCGACCTTCGGAATGGTAGTCCAATGCGTTACCACTGGACCATACCGGCCGTCAAATTAGGCCGGATATTATGGTTCTGACAAATTTTATTTTGTTATTATTTTGGGATAGTCGTATTGCGCTTTCTTCATCTTAGATTTTTGATAGCTTTTCAATTCAATTATTTTATTCCTTTCAAAACCTTACAAAATGCAAAAAAATATCGAGTGACAGAGGTGACAGATCATCAAAATATGACTCTTCCAGGCATCATGTGCCTATACGGTGTGGAGACATGGATACTTTTGAGCCTGCGAAAGGAAGCGGATAGTCGGCCTCAAAATTGTACTGGAGATAAATGCTCAGAATTCCATGGACAGCCAGACGAGTAAATGCGTCTATTCTGGAGGAACTGGGAATCAACAACAGGCTTTCAACTATCTGCTAACAACGTATTTTATGGTACTTTGCCACGTTGCTCGCCAAACCAAGGACTGTAACTTGGAGAAACTCACTTACAACAGAGGATTATCACCCTTTTTTGCAAGTGACCAAGTATCATTAGAGTCTGGTAAGTCGGCGTCCTTGGCTCTCGACGCAGCGCAGAACCACGAAGAGTGGAGGATCCTTTTTGCATTAATTACATTGCAGTGGGGGTCACGATGCTCAGCTATGAGGAATCGATTTAAGAAGAAAAAATTACAAAATCACAATTTTAATGCGTTTAGATAATTTTGGTAGAGACACCAAATATATATGAAAAACAGGTTTCATATGAACTTCATTGATTACTTTGTACGTCAATATTCGAAAAAATTCTATTTGACAACAAGATAACTCTCCCCACCGGCATGAACATTGGAAAATTAGTCCTGCAGACACAAAATGATTTCTCACCATGATAATCGCATTTTCTAACCATCCACGAATCATTATTAAGAATTGTGATCGATCATCAGGGCAGATGCGTTTCTTTTGATACAACCCAAGATTTTCACACACAGAAACCCTTAAGATCAATCTTAGGATGAATGAAAAGGAGAAACCTAAGATAACTTAAGCATCAGTGATGTCTCACTATGGGAATACTAAGAGTATTTTTTTCCTCTAATGCGGGTTTGTTCGTGAATCAATGATAACGCGTCATAGTCGATCCTCAACCATGTGGATTACACCAATTACTCATTGAAGGCCGGTGTCAAGATGAGTTTCCTAATAATATTTATCGAATGCTTATGAATTTCGATTGTATCTAAAACTAAGTTGTTCGTAAATCCAAAATTATGATCATAAAGAGGGGGAGGCACAGTTCCCCATTAAGCCATGGTAAAGTATTTGGCAGTGAATTTATTAAATCCACTTCTTTCCGTTTGTTCGAACTCGTGCTGGAATTTTCTTTGGGTACCTAATATGGAAATAATGCGATGCGTTATAAATCTTCCAGAAAGACCAAATTTCGAAAATTTTACGATCAAGTTAATTAAATACTTGACAGAAGATGAACGAGTGAATACCTCACAAGAGTCCCGACCGTCTTGATCAAGTAAGACTATGGCATCCCCAATTGGGGTATATAGTGAGGTTTTCGATACGGGGGAGAGGAAGTGGAATAATAAGGGAGTAGTACCTACCTGGCTATTCAGATCTAGTCACCAAACTTGGCTAAAGCCATTTCAAGCAATGTTTCAATTCTGAATGGTGGTATTTCACTAGGTTAGATACTGAGAGTTATTCCACTTTTATACTATTTGTAATTTTACTAAGACAAATCAGTAGCTGAGTTAGAATCGTGTCTGATTCCCGCTGTCGAGAGTTTCATTTCGGCTGGCTAAGTCCTCCATCACGATACAAACAACATTTTCCAGTTAATATAGTGGTAGTATTAGATTTTACAATTTTGTCTGGCTATTCGTTATTATTAATTAATTTTTCGGTAGTTGATTACATGCCTTTAGCGTGGTTTTTTTTTTCAGGAAAGAAATTCATTTTGTGAGAATTTAGTGTTAGTAATTCGGGATTTCACCTCAGAATAATGTACCAAACCAGTACCTAACTAGGTAAAAGACAATTTTTTCTAGTCTTTCATAGGAAATCAACATCAGTCACCACGCTGATTCACCAGACATGGAACACACACAAAAAACTCAACTTAGATTTTTATCGTAAAAATCTAAATATGTCATCATAAAATCTAAATATGTCATCATAAAATCTAAATATGTCATCATAAAATCTAAATATGTCATCATAAAATCTAAATAAGTCATCATAAAATCTAAATATGTCATCATAAAATCTAAATATGTCATCATAAAATCTAAGTATGTCTCTAACCGAATCTCACCTAAACTAACGTTAAATTCAACACTGAATCTTTATTTTCTACTAGCGCAGACTCGAAAAAATTCAAATCTTACTTGTGAAGATGAACTCTGTAATTTAAACAAAAGAAATAAACTCATTTCAAATAAAGAAATGAAAAATATTTTCTTGTAAAACAATTATGTTACAGGTAGGTACTTTATAGCATCCACTTGGCACACCAGTTCCAATTTTGAGAATGAAAATAAAAATAATTTTCTGTTAAAAATAGTATTTTATTTATATAGGATATACAAGTAACACATAACCTCTAGAGCAATTTTGGATGATATTTCTCTCGACCGAGAGTCTACCCACGTAAAGTCTTTTTGGGAGATATTTCTCCCAAAGTGTAAACACGCAGAATATTTTTGGGAAATATTTCTTCCGACTGAGAGTCTACACCCCTAGAGTCTTTTTGAGAGATATTTCTCCCGTACAAGAGTGTAAACTTGTATAGTCTTTTTGGGAGATATTTCTCCTGACCGAGAGTCTACACTCTCAGAGTCTTTTTGGGCGATATTTCTTCCGACCCAGAGACTACACCGGTAGATTCTTTTTGGGAGATATTTCTCCCGACCAAGAGTGTAAACCCATAGTATTTACGGGAGAAATCTCTCCCGATAGAGAGTCTACACCCATATAGTCTTTTTGGGAGATAAACACCCGTAGAGTCCATTCCACCGAGAGTATACACCCGCAGAGTCTTTTTGGGAGAAATATCTTCCTAATCTTCCTAGACTCAAATAAAAATCATGCTTTCTCATTTTGTATTATGGTGAGATATACAATTTTAACAGTGTTAGAAAAAGAGAACACCACGTTTTGTATTTTCATTTAATGGTTTGCCATAGACGGTTCCAATAATTATGGAATAATTTTCTCTGAAATAAATTTTTAAATTTGAAAAGTACGTACGTTGAGAAACGTTTGCAAATAAAATAAGTTAATACTATAAATAAATAATATGAGTTTTTTATAAGCAGCGAAACAATAACTTTAATAATACCTTTGTCTTATTAAATATTTTTCATGTAAAGTGGAATTTACAAAATAAAAAAAATATCATGTCATTGATCCAAAATTATGATCATAGATAGACCCACAACCTAAATTAATATTTTTGATGATCGATGACGATAAATTAAATTAAATATACTACTTTATACTTTAATATTTAATGATTAAAATTAAATATAGATACTATACTTTAATATTTCCTTTTAATTAAATTTGATACAATTTTAATTAAATTAGTGGTTGAAACAAATATAATTATTTAAGTTTCAATATTTTATTTATTCTTGTGAGCAGAATTCTCTGAATAGATAAAACTTACAAGTTGGTATTCCCAGATGAAATGGTCCGTTCTAATTTAGACATCAATAAAAACGGTATAAAAAATTCATCAAGATGGTTTTAATACGTCGATACAAAAAAAAGTTCACCTTGGCAGCCTTGATCTAAGAAAAGAAATGTGTTTTTTAGGGTGACCACAGTTTGGCAAGTAGATAAAAAATTAAAATGTTTCAACTGATTTCATTTAGGTAAATAAATCTTAATCTATTTTTTGAAGCAACAATATTTTGAAGGCTTTTTCTGTATGTTAGGTTAGGTCAGCAAACAACAACATTTACATTAGTAACTTTGTACCAAAAGTATTCACTTTACGTTTAAAAGAAATTATCTATATACGCCATAGAATAAAGAATAACACAAGAAGTTCCTCTTGGGCGTCTTTCATGATCCAAATATTTGCCTAATCGAGGCTTAAATTTCCAACGCATAACTGTGTTTAGAAAATTCAAATGGGATGGAAATCTGCAATGTCAGGCAAGTGTAAGTGAGACAGCGCTGGGCTATATTATTGGGCTAAACAAAATATTTGTTTCCATCCAAATTTTCTATGGAAGGCACTTTTAGTTTTCTTATTTATTTTATGATATAAGCCACTGTAGATTGTAATGTAATAAATATTGTATATAACCATAACCATCTTATCATATATTATCGTGATTTATTTTTGGGGTATTGCGCCGTGTTGCGCTCACTCTTTCTTTAGCCAACACTATAGTATTATGGTGTCCATCTGCAATCTGCCCTGATGATGAACACTGTAACGCTCTCCGAAACGTTGGTTAAAGAAGAAAGGAGCGCAACACCCCAAAAATAAATGAAATAATAACTTTTGGCCGTGAAAATTCCGAATTATATTATGAAATATGAAATCCCCTTTGCCGTAAGTACATGAATAGAAAATAAAATTTAAAAAAATGTAGGATGAAAATAACGAATTTTTTTAAGTCAATTTTTATACAACGGTCAGAATGGATAATTACAGGTCACCCTAAAATGATTGCACATTTTGAATCCCATATAATATTGCTCAGCCTTGAATATGTTTCCACCTCATCTTAATGTAATGATAGCTCACAGCGGATTTTTAAAAAAATACTCCATTTTCCATTAGTTCTAGACCAACAGCAATTGATTTAATGCATTGTTATTTATAGACTACTGTTGTAAAAAAACATGTTTGTTTGAAAGGCAACACGATTATTTGAAAATTGCTTTGCTCACGCTAGTAAACAAGAAATTAAAATTGATGTTAATATCATGCAAGTAAAATTAAATTACTGGTAGGTTGAAAAGGCTTTGAAAAAGCAAATGGCCCGCTTTGGCAATGTTCAATTGCGCATTGTTTTGCAAAATAATGCTACCAGGGATGGAGGAAGAGGATTACAATATATTCAATATTTAGAATACTTACTATTACATGGTCTCCTGGGAGCTGTCTCATGGCATGAAGGGAATACCAGCATTTTCTTAATTCCTCCTTTGATTCGGTTATCTCTTTTTCCAAAATCTGAAAGAATCGCTGTTTGTGACCGTGCAAAGAAGTTATCTACACAGTTCTCGGGCGCAAAGCTTTCTGACTCACTATGCAAGCGAGGGCATTACTTATTTTTTTCGAATTTATCGCCTCTACCTTGAATGTCATTATCATCGTCACCAATCGACCCACGGGTACTATTGTAAGGGTAATATTGTAATAGGTAATTTATCTATATATCTATACATATAAATGAAAATGTAAATCTTCGTTTGTTCAAAATCTTAAATCTCCGAAAGTACTTTACCAATTGCTTAGAAATTTTGACACAACGTTGCATTGGAAGATGTTCTGATAGAGGAATTAGCAAAACATGCTATTGTATCTCTATCTGCATAGACAGGATGAGCCACAGCATTGGCGTGCAATGGAACCGTGGCAGGGTTCAGCTAGTTTATTAATATAAATTGTAATTTGACGAAAGACGGACGAATGGTGCGTAAACATAAACCTGGTACCGCTAGTTGTGTATGGGAAGTAAATCGCATTGCTCCCTCTCGCCCCTGTGGTGGGCTCTCAGTGTGTCATGTCCTGTCTTTGTCTATTCTTTACCGATCCGTGGGACGACTGCCTTACTCGTGATGATCGAGAAATGTTGTACTCTACAAATTCGATTTACGAAAATGCGAGTTTCGGAACGAAAAGAAACCTTTAATTAATCTGCTTCATTGTCCTGAAAACAAAGAATATTTTCACCATGCTCATTAACGTTTACTTATTGATTATTGCTTATAAGAAAGAAACTTTTTACAGTAAACAATATAATATGCAATAGTTTCAACTTAAATTGCAATTTTAATACAATTAAAATCGCTTCTCATGCCTTGTCTCGTAAACCAGAAGCCAAACTGTTACAACATATCCAGTGTATACCTTTTCTCTTCGTTTGTACTTCGTAAGACTCTCGGAGATTCCACCGATTGATTATTCAAATGAACAACAAAATAATTAAGATTAAACATTCTACCGATCGTAAAGTTCATGTTTCGAAAGCATACCTTAAACCTAGTTACAAAATTTCTGATTACCTTAACATACAATATACGTTCAAAATGCTCAACTTGATATACGTTGATTTATTATATAATATGTTATCATTTATGTAAATTAAAGGTCTCAAGGATAAACCTACAAATGATGTTGATCTTTTTGTCACAAAATCTTTTGGAATGAAACGAAAACCTTTAATTTACATCAAACGTAGATCTCTACAAAAACACTAAGAGCTGTATTATCTTCGCTGCATATAATATCAATTTGATTATCTTCACTTTAGACTGTATATTTTACAATGTTTATAATAATGTAAGTGCACAAAGTATGCATATCGCCCACCAAATCATATGCAATCGACCTACATAAACCGCTCACCGGTGAGTGATATATATTTTTTATTATAAATATACAATTTACTTAATATGTACCATTTTTAAAGTAACAACAATTAATTTTAATAATACGTGTTGAGGTAGGTATTGGCACGGTTTTTATAGTGTTATCATGCCGTCATAAGTAAAAATACAGCACCCTCCTCGAGATTCTCAATGAGGATATGTAGAAAGGCATGTGGCATTCGCAGTGCATTGAACTGAAGGCGATGCACTACGTCGTGTAATATTTTAAATTGAGCCGCTATCAATAACAATCCTTACGTAGATGGCGATAAGGTTTAAATTCCCGCTTAACACCATCCGCGTGTTTTGATTTATGCAAGAAAAAAACATGGCAAAAAGTGCCTTTTATTTTATTTTGTGGATGTTCAAGCATTAATGTTTAATTTTTTTTCGATCATTTTATAAATAACTTAATTTGCCACATTATACAATAAAATCATAACCGTAAATGGGTTCGTAAGTAGGAGATTTTGAACTTTAAAGCAGTTTTCATAGGCCTTTACATTATTTTTTTCTGGGCATATAAAAAGACTATGTATTCTATTCGCAGTATTTAATTAAAGCATCTGAAAAATTTCTAGGCAACTAAATTTTCAAACCAAAAACATACGATTTTGCATTACTACGTATGGCATCGCCTTAAACAAATTAAGGAAAGCTAATTTTTTTGCAGGTACTTACTACAGGGAGTATTTCCCCAAAGTCCATACTCCTCCCATTCCACACACAAAATTTTATATTATAGGGTTCTACTAAAATCATTTAAATGCTTGGGGAGGGGGGTTAGGGAAGGAGCAAGTAGGGGAGGAATGGAGACTTTTGTTAAAATACTCCCTGCATTAGGTACTATTCACTTGAAAAAATTCAGCTTTTCCCTAATTTATTCCACTTCAATAGGAAAAACCAGGGCAATGGATGCCGTTCTGAGCGTGTTGGCGAAGTGAATAACTGATTCATACGATTAATTGACGCTTATGAATAATTGGTAAAGACTCCTCGTTAGAAAGTTTCCAAATCTGCTGACAAAACATTTTATGTAGGTATAGGGCCCACATATTTATGTAATGAATTGCCATGATCAAAGAATTGATCAAAGGTGAAGACATAAATAGAATCTACGTTCAAGAAGCCGCCTCAAAACATCTATAAAAAAAACTAATAGGACAATAAAAAATAATAAAAAAACACACAGCTACTTATATAACACGTCATTTGTATACTACGGCCTCCGTTATTGAATGGATAGGTTCCTCCATTTTATTTGTGTTGTTTCACAATTTATTAATTGAAAATATTTTTAGTACATTTGCGACACGTTTCAGAGTGGTAGATACTTACAGTATCGCCCTAGTGAAAGACCACTGGACTTTGCTGAGTTTGTTGACCAAGTCTGAATACCCAGATACTTCCCCACCTTCCATAAAAAATCGTCGGGAGAATAAAATATACTATAAATCAAACGCACAAACGTAGAAAAAGTCGGAGACGCTCGAAAAAGTCGTGGCACTATTAAGATGTAATTATTAACAAACTAACCCACCATGAATCCAATTTCTCACATGGAAATTTCTGTCCTGGCATACATAAACTCATTGTTTTGTGAACATTCAAACGTATGTCGTACATTCCGCTACACCAACTCTTACCAAGACCAGAGAATCACTAACTTGATGGTGTGATGACCTTGAGGGATGTCCCCGTCTTGTTATACCATCATATTATTCCCTTTCACACCTTTCTCCGTTCAGATCTACGTGTAAAGTGGAAACCATCTAAGCGTCCATAAAATGATGTAATGAAGCGATGTCCTTATATAATTTTTCAATTAAATTATCTAACACAGGCGTAATGGTAATTTTATATTTGAAAGTAATCACTTGTGAAAAGGGTTTCTATGTTTTATTTAACCTCGTTATTATTACAATACTAATTAATCCAGGTGTTGCCATGATTATGTCGATTATCGAGCCTTTTAATCGAGGTCTTCGATTAATTATCTGGATATTTTTCACGCACATCACGACCTCCATAAAGATGCATTTTATAAAATTTGAAATGAAACCACTTAACTCGTAAGACGTATAATTTATTATCAATAAAATTGTAGATTTTTAAAGAAACAGCTTAGAATATTTTTATTTTATAGGTATTTTTCTTATCATTAACATGTTATCTACAAATAGAATCATTAAATAACTATAATATTACCGTTGAAAATAACGTTAAATAAATAAAATACATCAATAAAAAACATTTCTTTTAAACAAATGTCACTACACCTTAAATGAATACCTTACATAAATTAAAAACCTTTGTTTTTTATTTATTATTTACATACATTTGTTAACATGTAATTGCTAAGTTATATAATATAATTTGTATTTGTTGGGTTAGCTGAAAGAAATAGGATGTAACCTATAAGCGTTGTACTCTGTATTTTTGTGCAATAAATATTTTTTTGAATTTTGAATTTCATTTTGAATTTTGAATAAAATATTTGGTAATCCAATTAAATCATCAATGATACTCGTGCATCTATTTTAGTTAAAGCGATACGTATGGACGTAGTAATGTCATATAATAATATGTGTTTTTGGTTTAAAAATTTGTGTGTTTTAATAATAATAATGTGTTTTATTATTAATTTAACTATTTTATTATTAATATTTATTTCAATAACCATGTGTTTTTGGTTTGAAAATTTGGTCGCCTAAAAATGTTTCAGATGCTTTAATTAAATACTGCGAATAGAATACATCTTGGCCTTTGAAATAATCGAGTATTTTCTTTCAAGTCTTTTTATGTATAATCCCAGAAAAAAATAGTGTAAAGGCCTATGAAAACTGCTTTAAAATTCAAAATCTCCTACTTACGAACCCATTTTCGGATATGATTTTATTGTATAATGTGGCAAATTAAGTTATTAATAAAATGATCAAAAAAAAATTAAATATTTATGCCTGAAAATCCACAAAATAAAATAAAAGGCATTTTTTGGCCTGTTTTTTTCTTGCATAAATCAAAACATGCGTATGGTGTTAAGCGGGAATTTATACCTTATCGCTATCTACGTAAGGGTTGTTATTGACAGTGGCTCAATTTAAAATATTACACGACGTAGTGCATCGCCTTAAGTAGCCCCTCAAAAAATACGTCGTCATTTCAGTGAATATTGAATAACAACTGTGTAAAAGTGTTTTTGTTATAAAATACCGATATTATTATGACAAAACCATGTATTTTACCTTTCACTCGCTTCGTAAAAAATGACATATTATAATTTACACTCTAAAAAAGCAGAAAAATTACACAATTTTTTTTATGTAATATTCCTAATAATATGTGTGATTGATGTTTTTTATCAATCTTGCATCATAAGTTTAAGCAGAGAAAGTGTTTTCTAATTCACAGTTTTTATTGTATTTGAGGAATTATTTTAAAACTTTCTTATACTTTTAAAAAAATCACGGAATATCACAGAAAAGTCGGATGGATGGTACATAATGTTAATTTCTTTTAAAATTTGAATAAAGGTATTTTTTAATATCTACTTAACGCCCTTCTACTAAGAGCATGCTTGTATGTGAATTTTGAAGTAGCATAATTATTTCATTTACCGGTACCATAATCCAATTTTAACTCTTTTACTAAAAATTAATTTAACATAGTAATTAAAAATACTAATTTCGCTTGTGGTTCTGTCTGTATCTCCGGTCCAGTAAACTCTAGCCGTCTTATAATAGATAATACGGAGGAATAAGAACAAGGTAAAAAAAGTTACACAGAATCACGCGCATGCATACTGCGTATACCGGTCGTAATACCGCAGTATTAGTGGCTGGCAGATTTTTAAACCGCCCGACCCCCAGGATTAGGAACTTATTACTATGGTATGGGACTTTGTTAAAAATCTGATTGATTTGAAAAATAACAAATATAAAAAAGCAGTAATAATCATTGGCAGCACTATCAAAGGAATATTTTAAATTGCAAAGCAAATACGGAACGCATAATCACATTGGCCAAATTTTGAAGCAATTCATATCAGACATTCAATCAATGATATCGCAAATGTCATCTGAAGAAACGTGAAGTTAGTAACTAAACTCGAAATGCAAAAATGACCGTATTTTTGAGGATCGAGACAAAGTGGTACCAGCGTAAAAACATGCACGAATATTATTATGAGTAAATATTTTAACCTAAACAATATACGGCCCGCCTCACCGTACAGATATGCCAGCTCTGCAGCGGCGTATAAGGGAATCTTTATATGTAAGATGTAGATATTTTGCATGAATTTAAGTTTCATTTTCAAAAATTTATGGGTTTGTTTGTAGAATTCAATAAAGTACCTATCCATTACATATAATATTTTTTTTTGTATTAGGCAATTCACCCTAAAAAGAGTGCTATGTGAAATGTATAATGACAAAATTATTTTAATTGCAACTGATTTGCGGAGAATTCAAACACGAAGAAAAAAATTGTTTCTCTTTTTAAGCTCCAATTAGTCCAATTTGACCTCCAACGCTTTCACGCCGAACGATTGCTACTCGCACAAAAATAGTAGAACATGTTTCGAAAAGATATTAATAGGTACGCAATGGCGCCTCTATGACTATCCCGTGATTTTCACGGGTCTGCCCCAGAAATATAATATCGTAAATAAATGTCGTAGGTGAGGAACCTTGAAAAAACCCTCAGAAGTAGGTATAAATATAATAATTGTTTCATGGTGTACAGGACAGCCAAAACGTTCCAGAAACTCATCACAACGGTATTTAGTATCAATACTTGGCATTTGGCTAATACGAGAAGTAGTGAAATAAGTATAGTTTGTCTTAAATAGAGATTTTTTGATCCTTACAATTAAACTAATTTTTCAAAGCGATGTTCTCAGGTACAATTAATTTTGCTGATCGCTGTTTTTCAGGCGTTGTTTTCCAGGCAAAGAAAACATGTATAGAAAAAAGTTTTATAGCTGTAGGGCGATTGTCAAACTGAACTAGATCCTATTATAAAATTTGATGCATTAATCAATCTTTATGTACGTTGGCTTTCTTTTAGGTCAGTCATATAATTTTTTTTTTTTTTTTTTACATTCATTTGCAGACTATTATCCAATTAAATCAAGCAAATGCTCTAAATTATTCCGTAATATTATTGTTTTTCTTCAAACGATCATCTAGTTAGAGAGTATCTTCAAAGCGTGTTAGTAATATTTAAATATATATATATATATATATATACACATACATTTTTAAGTGAAATTATTTAAAAAATTGACGGATTCCCGTCTACCCAAGCCAATTAATCATTTAGTCACTCTTGTATTCATGTAGGACGTTTTCCAGCTTTTAATTTTTATTTTTGGGAAAATTTCATAAGATTATTATAGTTTCGATCCCAATTTATTACATTTCACAACGCTATCTTGATTCTTTGCTCCTACACGGATAAAATCTACTGCAATAAAATATTATTAATTTATTAAAAATCTGGTCAAATTATTCATATTCCTGTTAAAAACGGGACCTCAACGAATGAATCGAAAGATTTCCTAAAAAAATATCAGTAAAACACGAATTTTCATAAATATTCTAATATTTTCGCATTACGTAATTATATTTATTAAGATAAGCGTAGCTGCATGAACACGTAAACCAATATATTTTGATACTTCATCTCAAAATGGATGTCAATAATTTCGGCGAGTACTTTGGAAATTTATTCAGAGTCTTTACCGTTAACACCACGAAAACTTGGAGTTCTTTGATTGCTTTCTTTTTGGCCTACTTATGATAGCAGGGATGAGTGTATTATATTATACTGGAAAACTAATTAATTAGTTCTTAAAGCTTTCTGACGTCCCCGAGAAATGTTGAAAAATCAATCAACGCATTGTACTCATAGCAGGTAATATTTAACGAGGAAACTTAACAATATTAGGTGTTTATTATTTGGGAGTCTTTGATGAAATGTTTTCGGCATCTTCGATAGTTTCAGGCAGTTTCCTGTTGAGGGTTTCAGGAGAGGTCAGCATCAGAGCTGCTGAGATGAGGCAGGTTCCAGCGAACAGAAACGATGGAAGAGGAGCGTAATATTCTGCCTGAAAACATAAAAAAAAATCATTAATGACATTTATTACTGCAGAACTCGAATTTTTGCTTTATAATAGAAAATCCAACCCACTAGATCTATTTAAAAAATTATTGTACAACAGCTTCATTATCCATTGACAGCACAGCTGGGAAGATAGATAAACATTTTTTTTTATAAATATTTAAAATTAAATCCATTCTTATAAAAAAATTATCCAATAACACCATTCCTCTTGCCATTATATCAAGAGATGGGATGAACGCAGGTTGTTTTGAACAGATAAACGTGTAAAAGAGATGCTATTGAAATATATCTATATAGTTCCAGCAAGCATAAGTCATTTCAATATAGTTTCAGCCAGGATAAGTAATTTCAAGCAACGTCTGAATGGTGACTTATCTGTATCAAATTGCATATTTCATTTTTCATAGTTAATTATAGGTTAAAAGTAAAGAGTTGTATAATTTAATGATTTGTTTTACTATGTATGTACATTGATAAAAGATAAAAAGTCTGATATATATTTTTAAACCCAGAACAATTCTCTCGTCAATTTCACTAGGTTTTTATTTTAACCAAAAAAAAAAAAATAATATGTTTTTCTTTTCGGGTGTAGAAAAAAAATTGCAACAAACGAAAATGCTCCGTGATGAAATCAGAGTTGAAATTTTTCCATGAAAATGCTCCGTGATGAAATCAGAGTTGAAATTTCTCCATGAAAATGCTCCGTGATGAAATCAGAGTTGAAATTTCTCCATGAAAATGCTCCGTGATGAAAGCAGAGTTGAAATTTCTCCATGAAAATGCTCCGTGATGAAATCAGAGTTGAAATTTCTTCATGAAAATGTACCGTGATGAAATCAGAGTTGCAATGTCTTCATAAAAATCTCCGGCTGCTTATATGGTAGAATACAATTTTACGACTTTATCCGTCTCCAGAACAACTAAATTAAGCGTCCGTAAAAAATTCTGTTTTCCAGTATTTCAGAAGGTTTCCACATAATTACTAATTAGCAGTTAACAAAGCTCAATAAACACTCTTCAAAAGAGAGTACCCATTCACTCGTGGCAACCAACGCGAGATTAACGTAAAATCAATACAGGTATCTACCTGATGATGATATTACATCCACAAGTTTTCGAGAACAAAGAGATTTTAGTAAGTCAAACAGTCAAGTACTAAATATCCCAGTGTCCGACACATGTAAAACGCTAATGGTCTTTTTTGTCTTTGCCTATCTTTGTAAAAGGCTGTTGTACGAATATGAGTTTTCTTGCGAAAGATTACTCAAACATTGACAGCAGGTTGACAAGAGTAATGTAAAATTTAATCTAAATAAGTCAGTATGTCAACGGAACATTGTATTAAGTTTGTTAAATACACTTTTAAACATATTGAACATTAAAAAAATCAAAAAGAATCACCGAGCGCTCGTTCTACGATACAAAGAAAATCATTTGGAATTCGTTTTAGTTGAGAAAGGTCTAAAAGTTAATTCAACATCGTAGGTATCCATACAGCCAGGGATGGACCTACAAGTATAACATTTTGCGCTTGGTGAAAAAATAATGTGTGTTTTATTTTAAAGTTTGATTTATAGAAATATTAAATATGCTTCAATTGAATACAGTAAAGTACTAAGAGAAGATAACATATTGGCCTTTGCCATAATCAAGCATTTTTTGTCGTTTTAACAGCCCAGAAAAAACAAAATATCAGGCATAAAAATCTCCTTCTTGCGAACCCCTTTTCGCATATGGTTTTATTGTATAGTATTTGAAATTCAGTGCTTTGGATTATCATCGGAAAACATTTCAATATATGCGTCTGAACTCAGAAAACAAAATAAAACATGCATTTTGGCTTAAATAAAAAATGATTTTTTTTGCATAAATCAAAACGGGCAGCTGGTGTTAAGCGGGTATTTAAGCGTTATCGAAATCTATTTAAGGATAAAAAAGAGAGTACTTTCGCCTTATTCCAAGTATTTCACGCCGATTTGCATCGCCTTGATGACATGAGACTAATAATGGGGGCTTGCTCGAAGCTCACATTTTAATTATTTCTGATGAACGAATTACCAAAATCTCTTATGTTGCTAGAGGGATCCCTTCGGATGTATGCTATTTATATTTAAGATGAATAAAAACAGGGCTTTTCCAATAAATTATTTTATGTAAATCGGTAAGAAAATTTAATAAAACGTTTTTTACTATGAAATTAGCTGTAAGCACCAGATATATTTTTTAGACGAAGATGAATTAGTAACTTCCAGAGAGATTCCTCTAGAAATACAAGTATTTGAGATTTTAGTAATACGTTCGTCAGAAATAATTAAAGTAAACCCCACGGAAAGATTGATTTTCTAAGCCTGCTAGGGCAAAGTCGACCGTAGGTCCGTCCATATTGTTATAATTATTATTTTAAGATCAGTGTAAGTACAATATATGTCAATTAATACCGTTTCTATGTCTTTAAAACTTTTGAACCATTCGTTTTGTCGGTAATAAACTGCTTACCATATTATATGCACACGATCCACATGTACCCCGTTTATTTTATGATTGCCACATAAAATTAGTATATATAACAACGTCCTTGAGGTGATTTTGCACATTAAAGGCGCTATACAAATTATCCAAATATTATTATTATAACGAAAATCTGAAAGTATTGCTTTCTGTTGACAGAAAATCATAGTAAATGTAGGGAAAATTAATACATTTTCGTGCTTTAAAAAAATCACCGGTAAAAAATAAAGTTCATATCATAAAATAGGTACATCTATTTTTGTTAAAATAAAATTTTTATTTTTTTGTTTTTTGGTTTTAAAGGATTTAACCTTCCTATTCATGAACTAGAAAAGATATGCATATTTGCGACTTCTCGATTTTGCGCTGCGGTAACTCATTCCAATTGAAATTTGGGAGGCGGGTATGGGTACTGTCGTCCCGGGAACCATTTATTGGATAACCAACACCCCTGCCATAGGTCATCTCAAGTGTTAATTCATCTCAAGGTTCGGTACGTTTAGCGACTTAGCAGGAGTGCCCTGGTTCACGTGGTGAGGTTTGTCTAGGTCTTGGCGGCGGATGCGTGTACAACCTACTGCGTGGCGGGTCGGATCGGGAGAGACTGGTTGAGGGACACCTTTTTCCCCAAATAGCCGGACTTTCTTGGATTTGTACTGCAGTGGGAGGGATGTGTTAATACGTCTGTCACTCCTGGATTTATCGACCCCTGATTCCTTCTCATCCCTAATACCTTTTTCGTTCCCAGATTTCTCTCCTTCCTTTCCTTAAAAAGACCCTCCACACAGCATCCCCAAAGATAATGTCGATCCTGAGGGTTTTTTTCCACAAAATTTCCCCAAAAAAGGACACTCAAAATTGCACTTATGGTAGATCCGGACCTGCTTATAGTACAATATTGACCTGAATAAACGCAAGTCCTTTACGTAAGAGCTGTTTATATCCTCGTGATATAAATAAATACTCCACTGTAAAATGATAAACAAGCTCTTATCACAGAAATCTAAAATTTCATAAAAAATGCACCGCAATTACCTCATAGTTTACCGGACTTTATTTCACTTTTGTATTTCAGATTTCACGGTGTAAATAGTATATCAGATGAAACATTTGAATCGATCATCATCAAATTTTAGCAATGATTCGAACCATCTGCAAATTAATTTACTATACTCACACCTTATCCTAAAACAACAGCAAAAAAAAACTGTTGTGCAAAATTTATTTTGCACAACATATCACGGCCATGTCGTGATCTAAAGTGCTCTATATTTCAGATCGTGATTACAAATTATGCGATCATTTGTAAATGATTCTCTTAAAAACCTTTCCGATTTTTAAAAAACGTGCTTTACGAATTATGAATAAGTTAATCTCAATTATGCAATTCTCAATCAATTGTACATTTGGAAACAATGGGATTTCTTAGGCCACATTTTTAAGTTAAACTATTATACTAAAAATAATTAATAATCCATATTATTTAGTACAAGATTTCTTATATTGACATTCCAAGTGGAAAGTTAGGTGTTTACAACAAGTGTTAAGTTATTTAAAGAGTGTTTAAAATTAGCTGATTTCTAACTGTTTTAGAAATTTAATTTAACTTCAAAATTCCTATTGTTATTCTATGCTGTGGTAGAACATTTGTTTTGCTATATGGTATCTTGAACAAGTCACGGCGACGACTACGGCTAAAATTCAGGCAAGTATATGATTATTTAATTATTTTATATTGTAGAAACCAATATATTTCCTTGTAATGTCTTATATTTGGTATGTATATATAGTAATTACCGGGTGACGTGTGAATTGTATAGGTGTGTGTGTACGTGTGAGTGTGTGTACGTGTGAATATGTATGCGCATTGAACATTTTATATCATTGACGTGATGCTCCTTTTAAATTTTGGCAGTGGATCCAAAATTCGACATTAGAGATTAGACAAATATTATTACAGCAAAATTAGATGCTGCATTTGTATTGTGATTAAGCGTGTGGAATAGCGCTGCATATCGTCATTGTATATATTAGTTAATATATTAGATAATAGTCCATTATCTTTATCCTACGGTTTTAAAGCCTATTTGTTAAATGTATTTTTCTTTAGCAACACATACTAAAACAAAAGGAATAGTTACCAGAAGATATGACTATCCATTTTGGATGCTTTAATTATTATACGCTCATAAGACAGCACGTTTGTGGGTGTGGACAGAATAAACCACGTGTATTTCTCACGTTGGGTTTGAAAGCTTTCCTGACAGCTGGAGTGACAAGGCCTCTTCTGTGTACAATCTGTGTTTTGCATTTAAAGGGCTCCGGTGGTCCCTTCTTCGATAATCCAACCTTTTAAATAGTTCTTGCAAAACTCGAGCAAACTCATGAATTGACAGCTTTGAAGAGTTCTGCGTGTTGTGATATGATTACGAAAACCTGTCATTTACCTTTAAATAACACGAGGTTTTTTCAATACGCATGTAATATATTACTATTATTTATTTCGTAATTGACTGAACCAAATTCATAAAATATTATCATATTATTATTGCAGTTCACAAAGTAAATGATTTTATGAAGATTAAACTATATGTTGAATCGACTCGCATGTATACACTTTCAATAATGCTACCTATTGGTACTAGCTCTTTCCTATGAGAAAGGAAAGATAACTTACCAATAGAGGAGTCTGCGGGGCCAGGATAGATCCAATTCTGCCGATCATAGAACACGTGGCCAGTAAAGAGTGCCTCAGTGGTGTTGGAAACAGTTCTGATGTGTACAAATACACAGCTCCAAATGCCATGGCTACACAACCCTTACCAAGAAGGTAAGCAATCAGGGCGAGCCAAGATAAATCTGAAATAAAAACAAACCAGCTTAATAACTTGGTCAACTTTAAAACTTATTATTGCTAAACATACTGATTATTGACTATAAAAAATGAATATAATATTTCAAATAAGTAACAGAAAATTTTAAAAATTATAAATAATAATATAGAATCTTCCCTCGTGGTCACAATCAAAATTAATATCAATCACCTTCCTCTAATCTTCTTATAACCTCGGTGTAAATGTGTTGACTGCACAGGGTGTTAAGGGACGTACTTGACTTTCTTTGACCAGTGATTCTTGACTTTATTTTGATTAAAAAATAAATGAAATTATGGTCTCCGGTGATTTTTTGGATATCTTTTTTTTATTTCTTTCATATGTCGTCACTGGTCACTCAAACGAGTAACCGCCCAATCCCTCAATTCGACTCTAGCTGTCCAATTACTACTGATTTTCTATATTTTTTTGTTAAAACAGAAACAAAAAAACCTGCAAAGTGTCACCGGAGTTAATTCCATTTACATTTTTTACTAAAATAATGTCAGGAATTCCTAGTTAAAGTAAGTCAAGTGCGTACTTTAACCCCCTGTATAACATAACATCCTCTGTAGTGGCAAGATTACGGATAAAATTAGCAATAAACCTCAGAACTTCTCTTGTTTGCCTTTATTTGACCCAAACTTTATTGCCTCTTGTTTTATGATGGTGTGGTAAAGCCAGCCTTGAGCCTGGTTTAAAACCGTTTTAACGTAACAAACGCCATGGTAATAAGTCAAGTTTTTCACCCTTCTGACCTTACGCGACGCTTAATATTTACACCACGTTCTGTAGTAAGGCTGTTATTGATTTATTTTTAGGATGGGTTGTTTCACAGAATTGAACGATTCATCAAATTTAAAAGTTTATTTTAAGTTCTGTGAAGGTTCTATTCAAGTTCTGTTATTATATAATTATTTGTTAGTTATTTTACTAAACTGAAAAAATTGGACGGACCAACCATAATAAATATTCTTTGTAATTTCTTTGTTATTTAACCCTCCGTCTGTTGTGTACCTATCATATTAAAATAAAAAAAATATATAAAAATATGAAAAAAAATATAGTTACCATCAGGAATGAATGGGAATGACAAGAGGCACAATCCTCCTATCAAAAATGCTGTGAATATTGTCTTCTTTCTGCCGAAATAAGTGAGGCCGAAATATGCAACAACGTGACCCGGAATTTCAATTGCCGCAGACAGCATGAAGTTCACGTACATATTACCCTTCAATACTGTTGAGTTAATAGATAATCCATAGAAACAGAATGTACAAGTAATCCACCAGACCGAAGCCTTTAAAACTCTCAAAATCAAGATTCTGGACCGCAAGACGAGTCTAATTGGTGAAACAGGTTTTTGTTCCTTCCCTTCTTCGTCCACTGTATTAACTAAAAACTGTTCTTTGTTTTCTAGATTATATCTTAGCCCTTCCAAAGCTTTTTCTGGTAATGTCTTTTTATTTTCTTTAGCGATTTTGGTAAGGACATCTATGGCTTCCTGATATTTGTGTTTGGTGATCAACCATCTTATGCTTTCATCAGATATCCAGTAGAATGTGAACAAAAGTAGGGATGGTGGATATATGGCTTGAAGATAGGTTCTCCAGTAAGGAATAGCCCAGGCAATCCCACCCATTAAAACTTGGCCTATTGCAAAGTAAATGCTAACCAAGGCACTTGCTGCCACTCTTGTGGTAGGGGTCAGGATTTCCAAAGCTAGAAAGAGTAAAACAAGATTAGAAAATAAATAACTTATTGAAAAATACTTTCATCACACAGATAGCTTGCATATGCATCATCAATTTTTTGGGTGATCAACAATTCTGCCATAGGTCACCCCAAATGGTTTGCTACGTTTGGTTTGTCCTCCGGATCGAGAAAGGCTAGTTAATGGAGAACCTTCAACCTCAAGTTGAACTCTCTCCACCCATTGCCTTGCACCATAGCGGCAGGGACGGATTCATACGTCCGTCACTCCTGAACACAAAGATCTCCAGATTACCACCCACATCTCATTATTTTTTCTTTCCTTAAGCTTCCTCTCCTTCCTTTTTATTTCCCAAAGCTTCCTCTCCATCCTTTAGTTAAAAAGATCCCCACATAAATCATACTATAAATATCCACAAAGATGACATAGACCTTGAGGGAAATTATGTTCCTCAGGATATCGTGTGTGGAGATAATGCAAAAAACCTAAATATTGATATTTTATGGAACTCACCAAGGATGTAAGCTGAAGAATAAGTTCCTGATCCGAAAGTCGGTTCCAAAAGTTCCATGGCAGCAAACATGCCATAGTTGACAGATAAAGACTTAAGGATGCCGAATACTCCTTCAAACATTGAAGAAATCACCAGAGCATGTCTTCTACCAAACTTATCTGAGAAGGCGCCAATAATTGGAAGGGCGAACAGTGTACCAACACTATGCATGGTGCCTATCAGGGTTCGTTTCCAGCTTTCACAGGGAATGTTAATCTGAAAAAGAATGAAGATATTTTGGAGAATTGGGAAACACAACGCTGATGGTGCATTGCTCAAAGTATATAGTATCTATTCCTACTCCAAATTTCATCACTTTATCTGGCTAACGAGATCTAAACTATTACCAAACTATCACTAATCTTTTACTAAACTGTCACTAAACTATCACTACACTATCACTAAACTATAACTAAATTATTACTAAACTATCACTTAAATAAAACTATCACAATGGTGCATTAATTTTTCGTTAAAATGAGATATTTTTCACTATTTAAAAGACCGTATAATATCAATTTGAAACAGCGTGGTTTTGCAAGAGAGCGTGAATTGCCTAGCTATCTTAAAGATTTATATACATATTGTGTTTAGTGCGAAAAACATTTTAATTGAATAGTAATCTTTCTATATAAACTGGACACAATTTCTGCGAAACGAGGAAATTTAATAATTTATGGGAACCAAGCAACCGCCAACGGCATACTTACTAGCCTGGTATTAAAAAAATATTTTCGGTGGAGTGTCTCGTGTCTATGTGTACCTCGTGTTAAATAAATTCTAGAACCGGGATTTGCTTCGGTATATTTTTTGTTTAAATTTGAACAGATGTCGTAATAAGGCATCTCAAGGCAAATACATTTTTTAAATACATCTATTGGAATAACACTTTTATTTTCGATAATGCATGAATGCAAGCGGGCATTAACTCACTTCCCGACATCCGATCGAGCTGAAATTCGGGAGATAGACTCGTTGTCGATGAAAATGAATTCTACCAACTTGGTAGCAATCACGTACACACACGCATTTCTCTGATATCGAATGACATTACAGAAGTTAATATATGAAATAAATGTTGTCCTTACCGGTTCCGCATTTGGCGAGGTTAGTATAGTTTTTGAGTCCAGTTACTGGGTAAAAATGTGCAATACTTAAAGATTTTTTGTTAATTTTAAAATATTTTTTTTTAGTTTTTAGAATATGAATGCATGTTTTGTGGTTGCGGGTTGTTAAATTAAATATCTTTATTTTTTTTCTGTTTTAATGAGCAATTATTATTTGAAATCGATTCATGATAAATGCTGACTAACCGAAAAGCTGTAGCAAAAATCCCCTTTATGTTTCAATACTAAAAAAACACATCCTGCCCGAAAGGTAATGGGCAGAAGTAGGTTTATAAATAGTGTGATATTTGAAACTTTGCGGTAATTCTGTATAGAAGGGATTTCTATCCAGGAAATTAAAGAATTTCCTAGAACTGCGAAAAATTTGCCATATGTCAGTTGTAACCAGTAATCAGCGAATTGTTTTGCACCACCGTGAAAAATGCAAATTTTACACGCATATTTTGAACTTTATTTATAAAATACTTAGTACAGAATTGCTGTCATTGATAAGCTTTCAGATTCCATTATGTAGTACAAGAAGTCGTAAGACTGGGACTAACTACCACATGTTTTCCTCATTGCCCAAAATACTTATGGAGAGAAATAATTATACCGATTCAGTGGACATCTTTAATTTATCACTTAACAAATACGAAACTACCTAAAACTGAGAATACTCCTCATCAAGACCTATGTATGGAGTATCTTGATGTACGGCTGCGAAACATGGTGCCTATCCAAAAGAGATAAACGGAGACTAGAGGCTTTTGAGATGTGGTCCTATAGAAGACTGTTAGGAATTTCCTGGAGAGACCATATTACAAATGAGGAGGTTCTCCAAAGAATCGAAGGAGGAAGGCACCTGCTCAGGACCTTGTCCGAAAGGCGTGCAAGATGGATCGGCCATGTTATACGACAAGAAGGCCTCTTGCATGTCATAATGGAGGGTATGACCGAGGGGACCAACTCTAGGGGACGCCCACGCCGAGAGTACCTGGAGGACCTGCTGGTGGACGTGCGCTGCTCATCATATGCAGAAGTCAAAAGAGCCGCACAAGACAGGGAAGAATGGAAGAGGAGATTAGATGAAATTGCTGCAAACCAATCCCAGGATTGAAACCAGAGAGAGAGAGATACGATAAAAAAGGTTACTGAGGCAGTTAAGTTATCTGTCATAAATACTGTGTAATTTTTACTATTTATATTTAAATGTCCCTAGATGGAACGTTTACAAGTAATTCAATAAATACATATTTTGGCACTAATAGTGTATGCTTATTTGGACATGTTATAGTGCATATAATCCGATATGTACGTAATAACTACTAGGAATAATATGAAGCTATACATAAACAATAAGACATAAAAAAAAATTGTGTATATAATACAATATATCCATACCAGACACCTCCGCTCCCGCTCACTCAACTTTTACCGATTTATAATAAGTTTCTCGTTAACTCTTTAAATATTATAGTTACAAAAAAGTTATTTTTAAAGATAATATCCATACATTTGTAATGCCAAAACGTTCAATATATGAAATAAAAATAAAACCAAAGTATGCTCCGAAAATGATTTAAAATATTTATGTTTTCTTCTATAATTAAATATGTTATAGGTTGAAAAAATTCACAGTGTATCTTTAAATGCAACTAAAGCATTTGTTAAAAGATTTTTGCTCTATTTCAAACGAATCGTGTTTATTATATATTTTCACCGATTTAGCTTAATTATCTCCTTTTTTAATATGCTTATATGAGCTCCCTCTAACATTCGTATTTACATATCTCCCTTTCAGACCATCTTTAAACGTTTACAACGAGGCCTTAAAGACAAATCAGATTGTTAAAAATATAAAGTTCATTTTATATTTACTGAATTTGTCCTCATATTATCTAGATTAATAAAACTTGCCCTTTGTCTTGAATTCTGCATAGTTAGATTAAAAATAATAGATACGTAATATTGGTTAGTTTACGCCTTATTACACAGGCGTAGTAAGTGAGGGTCTATAAAATATGTTCAATGATGGAAGACTTGTATCGCTCCTATTCATTAAATTCATTGAACAAAATCGTGATATCTATATTAAAATTTTCATCTCCCGTACTTACAGGCTTGCGCAATAAATTGATGCCGTGGTGACAGTATTAGGTAATGAATGAGTAAATTATCCATCTCAGAATACAATACTTCATTGCGATAGAAAGTTACATTATACCTTCGTCTTGTAATTTTTCAAAGACCACGGTTGTCCACTATTAAAACATTTTAATCACGACATTTAATCCTTCAGCTTTTAAAATATGTTTAACGACACGGTGAAATTTCACGGAATTTCAGAATGTTCCGGATGTATCTAAATTGTGCTACATATTTTTTATTTTTAAATTTGTCGTAACTAAAATACCATTTAAGAAACTACACAAAATTATCTATAATTATTTTTTTTATAAAACAATGACATTTCTAAAAAAAATGAAAATTTAATATCAAACACAAATGTTAACAAAAAGACTTACCGGGACATTTTGACTCGAAACATCCATAATTTTGTAAGATTTCGATATTTAAAAAACACAATTCTTTTTTGAAGGGAATTGATAAGAAAATGGTCACTAAACTTTTTATGCCGTTTATCCAAAAATATGGATTTTATCCATGGAATCACGTATGAATATTTGAGACAAACGGAGAAAAATAATTATTTATCTTTCCAACGACGAAAAAATCACATATCTAGTTGTATACTAATACTTATATAATTCATGGATGCCCCTCTAATGGAATATGATGTTTGTGGCTAGTAATGTATGGACGCCCCGGTCAGATCTGTCTTTCAGAGCCTCTAATGGGATATGATGTTTGTGGCTAGTTATATGTGGACGCCCCGGTCATATCTGACCTTCAGAGCCTCTAATGAAATATGATATTTGTGGCTTGTAATGTATGGAGGCCCTGGTCAGATCTGTCTTTCAGAGCCTCTAATGGGATATGATGTTTGTGGCTAGTTATATGTGGACGCCCCGGTCATATCTGACCTTCAGAGCCTCTAATGAAATATGATATTTGTGGCTAGTAATGTATGGAGGCCCCGGTCAGATCTGTCTTTCAGAGCATCTAATGGAATATGATGTTTGTGGCTAGTAATGTATGGACGCCCCGGTCAGATCTGTCTTTCAGAGCCTCTAATGGGATATGATGTTTGTGGCTAGTTATATGTGGACGCCCCGGTCATATCTGACCTTCAGAGCCTCTAATGAAATATGATATTTGTGGCTTGTAATGTATGGAGGCCCTGGTCAGATCTGACTTTCAGAACCTCTAATGGTATATGATGTTTGTGGCTACTAATGTATGGAGGCCCCGGTCAGATCTGTCTTTCAGAGCATCTAATGGAATATGATATTTGTGGCTAGTAATGTATGGAGGCCCCGGTCAGATCTGTCCTTCAGAGCATCTAATGGAATATGATGTTTGTGGCTAGTAATGTATGGACGCCCCGGTCAGATCTGTCCTTCAGAGCATCTAATGGAATATGATGTTTGTGGCTAGTAATGTATGGACGCCCCAGTCAGATCTGTCTTTCAGAGCTTCTAATGGAATATGATGTTTGTGGCTAGTGATGTCCTTCCGAGGCTTCATGAGGTAAATCGGGATAAACCAAGTAATATTTCTTAATAGGAGTATGTAATTATGAAGTTACGTAATTACCATTTAGTAATATAAGATCATGAATTATTATCGTTGTTAGAACACTCAACACAAGTATTAGTTGTCATCTGAATACCATTAATTCTTAGACTTACTGACATTTTATCATTTGTATCGAAATCGTGAACGCAATGAGGATTATTATCCTCTTTGTGTCACGTTTATGAAGTGCACCTTAAATAATGGAAAGCGGTTTCGGAACGAGAGATAGGCTTTAGCAAATACATAATATTCGATTTACCTAATCTTTAGCATACCATGATAATGTTATTAAGTGAATCGTTGTAATTTTGTGTACAACACTTTATTTTATCAACACGCGAACCTGTTTCTGCTCAACCGTACCGTCAGGGCACATGGAAAAAAAACAATCAATATTACATTCCAATTTTCTTTGTCAGAGCCAACCATAGATGATAAAAAAAAGAAGATGGCTATTAAAGAAGTCACATCTTGTGCACGGAGAAAAATAAGTATTACTTATTTATTTATCTTAACGAATGAATTAAAGGGTTTCCTGATAAACTTAGTAAAATACAAAATATATAATCACGATGTTGGAACACGTGTTCATAAAAATCTCAATATTTTCGCATTTCGTCATTATATATTTTCAAGGCAAATACTGGTGCACGAACACGTGTTCCAATATGTTAGGTGTTAACTAAAAGTTTATCAGGAAATGGCCTGCAATCCCGTTTTAACCGGATTACCAATAATTTGAAGAGTTTATTAATAAATTAGCAATACTCATTTTTCACCGTGTAATTGACAACAAATAACTTAAAAATATAATGTACTTAACTAATTGCAACTAATCCAATTGATTTCGTTGAGTAATAAATATTATATTATTATGACGGTGATTTTTTTTATGCGACAAAAGTATCTCAACTGTACGGAACCAGTTGAAATATGGCACCCCCATTTGGGGTAATTTGCGAGAATGAATGGATTTTTTTTTTACAGGTCGAGGAATAAAATTCCTTTAGGGTCTATGTCATCTTTGGAGATGCTGTGTGGCGGGTATTTTTAAAGAAATTATGGAAAGTGAGTAATGAGAAAGTTCTGGGAAGGAAAAAGTTACAAGGGGTGAGTAGGAATCATGAGTGACGGACGTATGGATCTATCCCTCCCACTGCGGTGCAAGGCGACGGGTCGAGAGACTGTCGTGCTGGAGAGGTCAAAAGGTCTTCCTCATCCAGCCTCTCCTGATCTGACCCGCCATGCAATAGGTTGCCAAAACCTAGACAAATCTCACCCCTATGAACCTGGGCACCCCTGCTAAGTCATCAAACGTAGCGAACCACTTGAGGTGACCTATGGCAAGGGTGTTGGTTATCCAATAAATAGTTCCCGGGGCGGCAGTACCTTTACCCGCCTCCCAAGAAGGAGATGTGGAAGATGAAGATTGGAAAGTACCCTGCGATTTCATATACCTGACTAATTAATTAAAAAACTCACCTCTTCTACGAAAGTGTCTTCTTCTCTAAAAACGTATTCATCGCAGCTGGTCTGTTTATTCTTGTCAAACAAGTTAGCAGGACACTCTGTTGTACTGTTCCAGGAAGTGTCTTTGCTGACGTATCTGTTACACTTGTCGTCTTTGGGAATAGCGTTGGACAGCCAGGTTGTATCGTAGTCGTGGGTGGTACCTGCCCCATCGCATTCTGGGATTTTACACCTGAAAGAAAGAAGAAAAATATGTATTTTTTTTATATTTACTCCACACAGGAGGCCCTGAAGAAAATAATTTCCCTCAGGGTCTATGTCATCTTTGGGGATGCTGTGTGTAGGGTCTTTTTGTGGAGAGGAAGGAGTAAACATGGGTCTTGAAGAGTCCCATGTTGTAGGAGGGAGGAAACACAGAGGCCGGCAGCTCGTTCCACAGCTGAGCTGTTGAACTTAAGAACGAATCGTAAAAGCGACCCGTTCTCATGTGACAAATGTCAACCGTGTACAAATGTTGGGCGCGCGTTTGGCGTGTATCCCGACGACGCACCGGTGCCGAAGGGATCAATGACGCTAGTTCCTCAGAGCATCTTCCATTGTAATACCGATAGAACAAGGACAGCATACCTACCTGACACCTGTGCTCTAAAGATTGCAGTCCGTTTGTTAAGATTGGGGAATCTATCAAACGGACCGCCTGTTTCTGCACAGAGTCAAGGGTTTTTTTCAGGTATTTAGGGGCTCCGGACCAGAGATGGCTGCCAAATTCGACAGTAAGGCGCACTTGCGATTTGTACAGGGTCAGCAGTTGTGTACTATTAAAGTATCTGCGGGCCCTGTACAGTACGCCCAGCTTCTGAGAGGCCAACTTTACTCTGGCTTCGATGGAGCCCCCGTACCTGAGCTGGTCACTTATAGTTACACCAAGCATATCAATGGAAGGCCTGTTCGGAAGATTTCTTCCGTTGAAGGAGACTAGATTATCATTTGGATCCCTTTTAGACGTCATTCAGGACAGGATTGGGTCTTTGAAACATTAAATTTGGTCGGTGACAGGCTTCGCGAGCTTCGGTTGGCAAGCAAGCAACTTGCACTTTTTCGGCTGTTAATGATGGCACTAGAGCATGGCTGCCCATCCTTTTTAACAGTTGGGCGAAATTGACGACTTTGAATCACTGGCGGGCCACTGGATACCTGACGGTTCCTATTTCCATGGGGGGGGGGGGGTTGTTAGAGAATTTCTATAAAACATAATTCCCCACAAAAAAAAAAAAATCAAAATGAGTGCTCCCCACAAAATATTTGAAATCCATGGAGGGGGGGTTGTTACGGAACTTCGCTGAGAAAAAATTCCGCGCACCCAAAAACATCATATGTGATTTTTCAACAATTTTTCGAATTCCATGGGTGGGGGGGTGGCTGCAAGATTCCATTTGGGACGCAAAAAATATTATATCAAAAACCGGTGTATTTTTGTTTAAAAAGTAAGTTCAACAGGTTAGATTTTTTCGTCGCTGATTCTCGTTCTGAGTAGCCTATAAATAGCGATAAATCGCCTTCGTTGTTTTACCGCGGACCCGCGACACTTTTTCAAATTGGCGGATTGGCGGGTTTTTTGAAAATGGTTAACGCGGGCCACTTATAATTCGTTCGCGGGCCACATTGTGGCCCGCGGGCCTGGGGTTGGGCAGCCTTGCACTAGAGGGTTTTCAAATATTGTCAGGTTATTCATAAACCCAGATTTTTTTTAACTCTAACAATTTTTCATAAGTTTGTAAATTTTTATTATTTAAAACATCATTAACTTCTTAATGCACAAAGCAAATTTCTTAATGCGCTAGCTAATAATATTTTTGTATTTTTTTTTCGCAAAATGATTATTTTGTAAATGGTACCATCTTATCAGATGGAGTACATTTATAAAAATAGTAAATAATATAATACATTTGGGAGGCGGGTTTGGGTACTGTTGCCCCGGGAACCATTTATTGTATTACCAACCCCTTTGCCGAAGGTCACCCCAAGTGATTCACTACGTTTGGCTATTTAGCAGGGTTGCCTGGGTTCATCTTGTGAGGAATGTTCATGAGGCGCCTACCCACGAGCTACGTGGCGTGCCAGATCAGGAGAGGTTGGTTTGGGGAGGCCCTTCGACCTCCCCGACTGTTCTCGTCCGTATATCATTGATACGTCCGTCACTCCTGAACACGCTGATACCTAGATTCCTACCTATCCCTCATACTCTGTTCCTTCTGGCACTGAGGGAAATTATTTTTTTAACCTCACACAGGGCCTCCTGTTTGAGGTTAAAGAAATGATTGTTTTTATAAATAGTATCTTCAAGGATACGCTGGCGTCCAAGTGGTTAATTAGACATTCTTTGACAGTTCTAATGGTCACGGTGGAGCGCGTTTAGTCAAAATTAGTGTTCAAATGTGAAATCTGTGTTAATCACCTAATTGTCTTAGTTGTAAAATCACATTAGATCAAAACAAAAGTGTGGTTAATGATCACGAAAGTTTATTTTTGTTTAGTGTGGTATTTTAAGTAGGTACATAGTTATCTATGTCCTAATAGAATCCTTATATACATATACATATAATTATAGTAACACATTTAAAATGAATCAATCACATATTTTCGTAATTTAATTTTAAATGTTTTTATGTTTTCTTCTGATTTTATTTATTCTGGTAGCTCTCCAAATATCTTCAACCCCCCGTACATCAATGACTTTTGACTCTGTGTTTTTTTCCTGAAGGGGAGTCTCAATTCATTTCTTTTCCTCGTTTCATGTGTGTGTTTGTTCTGTATTTTTTTAATTTTTCTTAGGAATTCACTAGACGTATGGCCATTGATTATCTTGTAGACTAAAAATATGGTATTAAAGTAAATAAAAATTAAGTGAAAATTTAAAGATATTCAAATTACCTCAGTTCTAACATACCAGTAAACTGCGAGAACTGTCAAAGTGTGCGGTTAGTACCATAACGTTAAAATAAAATAAAAGATAATCTTCAGTTGTGCTAAGTATCTGTAACAAAAGTTTTTTGGTCAACAAGAAGATGCAGGAAGTCAGGCAACCAATTATTCGCTATTATTTTTCCATTTCAAACGCTTACTCATATGTTTTTTTTATAGGCACGTCCAAGAATGAAATCCGCTAATACGGACCACAAAAGACAATTTAGCGACGGATGTAGCTAATCAAATTACCTCCCAGCAGCGTTCAAGGAATCGTTTAAAACTAGGAAATATTTAACCCTGAAATTACCGCAATATTTTTAAATATGTTTATTTGAATTTCACTTTTGTTTTCTTGAGTATGGATGATATAGAATCTTGGAAGTAGAAATTAACTCACTTCCCGACATCCGATCAAGCTGAAACTCTGGAAATAGACTCGTTGTCGATGAAAATGAATTCTATTTAATGTTGGTGGCAATCATTCATACACACGTGGACATATTAGCATTTATCTGAAATTGGATGACATTACATCAGTTAATATGTGTCGGTCTTACCCAATTAGGATTTGGCTTAATCGTTAGCGTGGTTAATTGAAGTGTTTTAACCAGCACTACCGAAAATAAAAAAGTAACATTAATTCAGATTAATTCAGGAGATCCCACACGTAGAAAAATAAGTATTCCTGATGTATTAAAATCCTGTTTAAAACGGGACAGCAGACCGTTTCTTGATCAAAGTTAGTACTTTCTGAATATATCGGAACACGTGTTCATGCACTTGCGGTTTCCCTGTGTATTTGTGGTCGGAATGCGAAAATAATATGATTTTTATGAACATGTGTTCCGATATCCCGTGAATACATTATTTTTATACTAAAAGTTAACATGACACCTATCAATTTAATCGTTTAGGGCCACACAGTCCCGTTTTCAACATGATTACGAATAATTTGAAGAGATTTTTAATAAATTAACAATATTTTATGTTTTCTCCGTGCAGAATTAGATGAAAATTTTGACAATTTTTCGTTTCAAAATATATTGCTGTAAAAAATATTAGTAACTGATTGAGATCAAAGTACCTATTAGTAACCACTTTTCAATGATTTTCATTTCCACTTATTTGAAATTATTCAACGTTCTAATCATTTTATTTATGTCTGCATTTAAAAACATTTTTTGATATATGATTTGTATATCTGCATTACTTTAAATAACTAATTTTATCTAATTATGACAATCTTTTTCGTGACGTGGTTTTCATGACGGACTATCAAGATAAGCAAGTACAATGTCAATTAAAAGATTTGTCATCATAAGATACAAAATCAAATGTCTGGCATAATATATTTGCTCACGCAAATCTACCTACCCAATGTACCCATCCCAAAATGTCACCATTACCGGTTTAATTGTTGCAAGATGTCAATAAAGTGACATTATGCTCATTTGGAGCTCTGTAGAGCTCAGTTTAAAATAATACCTCAGACATGGAAAAATAACGTATAACACAACCACAACCGTGGAATAAATTATTGTGAATATGATTTAATATTCATATTTTAAGTGATTGCATCCAGAATACTGTGCCCCAACTGCGACGGGTGAGTTCCTTCTATCCTATACTTCAACCTGTGCTTGTCTTATGTTCCAGAAGCCCAGGTTCATACATTAAGGAATACTATCTATCAATATGTATTAAAGTTTAATTATCCCATATAACATTGCGATTAATACACTTTGGGACTGGTCCGTCTTGTGTGTTGCGTAGAGCTTATTCAAGTAGCACGTAACACCATCTAATACAGTGGAATCGCAGTATCACGACACAAATTTGTTAAAAAAAACGTATTAAAATATTATTCAATTTTTGTATCCTTAAGTGTGACTTAAATGAAAATTACAATCAATTTCTGTAATTAAAATACGGACGAAACACTTAAAATAAACTCAAAGAAATAATAAAAAAAAACATTTTTAGTATACATTTTTTTCTTATTATTAAGTAATTTGATTAGTTTCTTTTCGCAGGCTTGGGCCCGTTTTTTCTAAAAGTTATTAATCAAGGTAGTATTTTTAATACTATCACACTTCATTTTAGCTACGTTTAAGGAACAATAAATATTTATTCATGTTCTACATAAAACGGTTATGCACCAATATATTACGGAGAAGATTTGAGTTACTTGTAAGTATAAAAGGTCAGGGGGCAGTTTTACTATTTTGTGACACATGTCAAAAGATAGTTTCTTAAGGCGACACAATACCCTGATAACGGGGATTTGCCCCGACGCTCACATTTTAATTATTTCTGATGAGCTTATTACTAAATTCTTAAATGTTTCTAGAGGGATTCGAAGGGATGCAAGTTATTTATATTTAAGATTAATAAAAACAGGACCTTACAATTAAATATATTATGTAAAACGATAAGTACATTTTATTAAATGTAAAATGTTGTAAGATAAGCGGCAAGTACCAGATTTTATTTTTCTAGACGATGAATTAGTAACTTCCCGACGACTCCCTCACAAAAGATTAGAGATTTTATTAATGTATTCATAAGAATTAATTAAAATAAAAACACTCGCGAAAATCCAATTTCTGGCCAGATACACGAAAAACGACCGCCAGTACTTCAAAACTCTCTATTGTGCGTAGTATATTTGTGTGCGGGTTGACAAGGAGTTACTACGTATTGATTCAGACGCCGCGAAAGTTCCGGCCTGTAAGGTTGTGTGTCTCCCGGCCCGTCGCTTCGGTCATTTCTTTTACGTATTTTTTTATTTAATCAAACAATTACTTTGCAATCTATTAGTGAAATTTTCTGTTTTTTATAATTTAACTTCTTCCTCAAGTGAGTAAAGGTTTTTTATATAAATAATAAATATAAATATAAATAATAACCAATACAAAAGAATACATTGTTAAATGCGTAAATGTGTAGGCACTTGAGAAAAAAGATGACACTAAAGTATTGACGTTATGTTATTATGTATCATTTCTAGCCCAAGTAGACTTTTTTACTATTAATCTTTTTTTTCACGCGACGCGGCTGTCTGTCCGGTTGTCACAACCAGCGGCACAGAATGTTATAGAGTGCCCCTTCACTAGAATCGTTTTCCTAGTTTTATTTATTTACGCCCTACTGGGCTTTTACATTAATTTCTAATTATACAGTCATGTTAGTTGTAACAATGGAATATCTAATAAATTATGGTAAAATAAAAGGAGTTTTTTTACTAAGGAGTGGTATTCTCTTATATTTCAATAAAGTGTTTGTGAAGAGTTCGTTTCATTACTAATACTCCAGGGCAATTACCGATTCGCGATCGTAATTATTCCGGTAGTCCCAATTTTTTTATATGTTTTATAAACTGTTCCCCTGATGTAAAATCTGAGTTTCCGACCTTGGCACACCTGTGCTCGCGCCGCCATTTTGAAAAAAACCGGCCGAAATCGCTCCAAAATCTAGTTTTTCCAAAATATCTCATTCCCAATGCAAATTTCGGCTAAATTAGCTAAACAATTAAAGTAGAACATAAAATTACTTACTACTTTTGTGTAAACAATTTTCTTCAATCTCTAATAGGTACCGAGGTAGAAAGTCGTAAAGGTGCGTATATTTTTGAAAAAAACAAGTTTTTTGCGCGACTAGCTTTTGTTTTTTGTAAATATCTCGTTTCCAGTACAATTTTGTGAAAAAATTATTGATACTAATTTTGTAGAAAATAAAATTTCATAAAATAAATAGGTATTTAATTTATGTGTTTTAACTCTAATATGTATCCAAGCTCTTATCCACCAAAACCAGTTAAATTACCCAACAACAAATTTTTGAAATTCGAAAGTTTTTTTTCCATAAAACAAAAACTCTACATCGAAAGTTTTTCTCCATACAGACAATTAGACATATGTCACCTATAAAGTACCTAAAGTCATTCGAATATTAAAAAGAGTCATTAATCTTTTAAGTTTAGATTGTTAGATCATTTGTTGTAGATAGAATTGTGCAATTATCTCCCCAAGTTACTGCACTTACTTACGTTGAAATGATTTTCAAAGTTAAGGTAAAATTGAACCAATTTATAATAAATCTCTTGGCTAATATATACTTACGTTTCAGTTAAATATGGGAAAACAGAAGACAAAAGAAGTTTTATCCCGAACAAAATTACGGCACCAAGGAAAATGTTTAACGGAATGGAGAAGGTACTACTTAAATACACACATAAAAATAGATCTTTGGGATACGTTTTTTACAGAACATAATTGTACAATGTCAGCTTAAATAATTTTATATATGTAGATATATACATATATACGCAGTCGATAAACTCCTGAGCATATTGAATTTGGAATATAAGAAGTAAATTAATTTTGATTTCCGGTGACATATTTTTATTTTTACCGAAATGCATTTTTTACACCAAATAAGCTCAGGAATTGTTAGTGAAAGTTTGTCGGGCATGTCTTAATACATCTCTAAATAATTAGGGAATAGAGACAGTATAAATAATTAACAATATTTCTCATTTTAGGAAAAATTCCGCAAGACTTCATCCAGATAATATTGCAAATAATAAAGAAAATACGAGTATTGTGTTAAACACTATACCGACACTCAACATGGTAATTTTTTCACAATTTCTGTAAATATAAAGTAAATAATATTAATTTTATATGATTAAATAAGCGCTCTAAAAAAATTAACAAAAACTGACATTATTTTTCAGTACGGACCAGAGATGAATGAACCTGAAAAGTTTTCACTATTTGCTGGCTCTAGTTCTTATGACACTAACGTGCATGCCGTTTCCAGCCCCTTATAGCTAGGTCTGACGCAGGCATGACGATTGTTGTCAACTGATATGTTCTCACAACAATAATTGTTGAAGAAAAATAAAATTAAGGAATGAAATTTAAAACACTTTACCTCTGTTTCAATTTTTGGCCTGGTTTTGGTGGATTAGAGCTTGGATACGTATTAGAATTAAAACACATAAATTATATACCTATTTATTTTATAAAATTTTATTTTCTACAAAATTAGTATCAATAATTTTTACACAAAATTGTACTGGAAACGAGATATTTACAAAAAATCAAAGCTAGTCGCGCAAAAAACTTGTTTTTTTCAAAAATATACGCACCTTTACGACTTTCTACCTCGGTACCTATTAGAGATTGAAGAAAATTGTTTTCACAAAAGTTGTAGGTAATTTTATGTTTTACTTTAATTATCTAGCTAATTTAGCCAAAATTTGCATTGAGAATGAGATATTTTGGAAAAACTAGATTTTGGCGCGATTACAGCCGGTTTTTTTTAAATGGTGGCGCGAGCACAGGTGCGCCATGGTCGGAAATTCAGATTATACATCATGGGATCAGTTTATAAAACATATAAAAAAATTGGGACTACCGGAATAATTACGATCGCAACCCCCTTTTTGGCGCTATGTGTACTGGCCTATAATACGGAATCCCCAAATATATCGACAACATTCTCACATTTATAACCCAGATAACATGTAGGTACGTTTATCATCAACAAATCAATACAAAAACCGACCAATATCATATAACAACAAAGGCAAAGGCATATGGCAACAAAGAAAAAAAGAACAGGTATCCGCTAGTAAGCAGGGTGAAAAAAATCAAAGGCAGAATAAAGAACACAGAAAAAATGTGCAATTAATGCTTGCTTCTAGACTCAGCAATATACCACCTCTATCTATATTACAGCAGGTAATTTATACACTTGTATATACCCGTCTATACGTACTTATACGCTCGGGTGTATAATTCCAAAATTTGATTGAAAAGTGAATTAACATAATGTTTCTAATATTGTTTTTATTTAATCACGAAAATACTTAATATATCAATAATCCGATGCCGAAAGGACCGATTTCACCGGAGAAAAATTCTGAGCAAGTAATAACTGATTTAAACATATAATTTTATTATGAACGTATTGAAGTCGTAAAAAATTTTCAAATACATATTTCCCATACATATTGTTTTCAATTATATATCCGTAATAGAAATTTTAAACCGTTAAATATTTATGTTATAAACAGAAAGCCTACCTCAAACATTAACGAATTCTTAATGTATCATGAATCTATTTTAAATAACTGTACAGATGATACCCTTATCTTTGGTGATTTCAACATTGACATTCTTCAAAAAAATAATACATCTCTTAAATACATCAACACGCTAGACTCATACAACTGTTTCATATGTAACACATCCTATCCTACACGAGTAACAGATACCTCTACTTCTCTAATAGACCATATCATCTCAAACAGACAAAATATTTCCTCAACTACTGCAAATATAGATGCCTACCTAAGTGATCATAACATTTTGATATTAGATTACCAAAACAGCTTGAAACATCACACTAATAATAGAATACATTCTTTTTCAAACAACACCAAAACCGATAAAAACATGTTAAAAACATATGTAGAATCCCACAACTTTCCACACGAAACCACCAGTAATGCCAATGAAATCTGTAATAATTTTAATGAATACATCAAAACAGCAATAAAATCATCCCAACATAAATCTGAGTTACGCATAGGAGACCAACGGAGGGGTAATACTCCATGGTTTGATGCAAAATTAAATGCACTTATCAAACAGCGCAACAATGCGTTTAAAATCTGGAAAAAAAATCAGTAAAGTGATATATTCACAGCACTGAGAAATAAAACAAGAAATCAAGTTACCAACTATAGAAGATATGCTAAAACCAAATACTACACGACTATATTTAAAGAAAACCTGCGTAATCCGCGACAGACATGGAAAATAATAAATGCAATTCTAACAAATAGCTCGACACCCCGAAAGGTGAAATTGAATGTCTTCTCATTAAGAATGAAGAAATAACATGCCCAACACAGATAGCTTCAACTTTTAACAACTTCTTTATATCAGTTGGGGAAAACTTAGCAGCTACAATTGCATCATATCCAGATGATTCTATCACTATAAACACGGATCAAAAAGCAATCCAGTACATACATCCCATACATGGCCAAAACAAATAAAACAGAAGTTCTCAGTATCATCTCTCAACTAAAGTCTAATGCATCTCCAGGTTTAGATGGAATTACACCAGTGTACCTGAACTTTTGCAAAGATATATTAGCTGACCACCTTGTTTTTCTTATTAATCAATCCCTGAATAGTGGAATCTTCCCAGATCAACTAAAGATAGCAAAAATAATTCCGATTTACAAAGATGATTGCAAAAAAAATCCTTCTAATTACCGTCCTATATCCATCCTCTTTGTCGTCTCTAAAGTTTTTGAAAAGGTTATTAAGCTTAGGCTCACTAAATATCTCCTATCAAACAATTTACTCGCATCCCAACAGTATGGATTCAGAAACCAATCTAACACAAAATGTGCTGCCTTCGATTTTGTATACGCCCTCCAAAAGCATATAGACCAGGGTAAGCATGCTGCAGGCTTATTTATAGATTTAAAAAAGGCTTTCGATACGGTTGACCATGGGATACTACTAAAGAAGCTAGAACACCTAGGCATAGTAGGCACTCCCCTGAAATTACTGTGTAGCTACCTCTCTAACCGACACTGTCAGACCTTTGTTGGAAAGGGGACAAGCAGCATGGGAACGATAAAATGTGGCGTGCCTCAGGGCTCCGTACTTGGACCATTACTATTTTTAATATATATATAAATGATATTGCTAAATGGGGACTTAAGGGTACAATACAACTCTATGCAGATGATACAGTGATTCTTTATCACAATAATGATTTAAACGAACTTGAAAAGGAAATGGAAAGTGATGTAGCTTGCCTGGCAAACTGGCTGCGATTAAACAAACTTAGCCTAAAGATAAAAAAAAACACATTACATACTGTTTGCAAATAAAAAAATGTATGTCTTAATATAAGTCTTGATAATAACCGCCTTGAAAGGGCTGATGTTACAAAATATCTTGGCCTTTTCATTGATTCACAACTCACATGGAATCACCAATTTAAACATGTTCTATCCAAAATTACTCATATAACTGGTGTTTTATATAGACTTCGCGGGTTACTTCCTCCCTCTCTATTAAAATCGATTTACCATGCTATGATTCACTCACATCTAATATATCTCGCCGGAATCTGGGGATTTGCTACAAAAAAAATGATTTCAGAAGTCCAAGTCGTCCAAAATAGAGCCCTGCGAAATATTTTCAGTTTACCTTGGGACACACATGTCAAAGACATCTACAGAAACACCCAAATACTTCATTTTAATACCATTCCCACTTTTGAAATAACGAAAACTATATTAAAAGTAATTCAACACTCGGCACATTCCAACACTACACTCTATTACAATTACGACGTACACCAACACAACACAAGAAATCACAACAAACTACATATACCAAAAATCAAATCAACAAAATATGGACTAAGATCCCTGGAATACATAGCTCACACAAAATATAATCAACTACCCAACGAGATCAAATGTGCAAGTCAATGTAAAAAGACCCAAACTAACATGCTCAAACTTCATCTTATTAATGACTATCTGAAATAATAATGTTGTGTATGTCCCATCATATGTCCATTTAATACATACAGCTATATGTTTCATGTAATGCGTATCATTCCCGCAATGAGTTTATTAACTCCTGGGAGTACAATGCTTTATATAATATACTATATTCTGTATTGTATACTTTTAATAAAAAAAATTAAAAAAAAAAAAAAAAATTGACGTAAATAAAGTAAAAGTTTTGTTTACACAGGAAGAGAAGAAACCCGTTATTCTGGAAGGAAGGAAAATAGAAGACATATTTTTTCTTTAACTGTATTAAATAGAATTTCGCAGCACGACTCTTTTTATGATTGTAATTATCTAACTTAGAGATAGTTGAGCGTATACTTCGAGATGACAAGTTCTGGGAAGAAAAAATGCTTATTAAATTAACTAATTTTTAAATGGATTGCATTCTTGTCGAGCTTATCGATCCTGGAGTCACAAGGTCTATGAATGTTCGTGATCCTCCACATATCTTAGATATTGTATGTAAAGAACGTCAATTTGGAAATCGTCGTTTAGATTTCGACGAAATGCTATTTATTGAATAATTATTTTAGTTTTTTATATAAAATTATTTTTACTATTTCTAACTTATATTATAATAAATGATGGCCTTTATACAAAAAAAGTTGCATCTTATGCTTTTTACATTACATAATTATTTGTTTTATGTAACTTTTTGTAAACGATAATAATAAATATTGAAAATGACTGATATTTTATTTATCTTGTCAATATATTCAGATATAATTATGATCAGATATTATGAAAATGATTCGTGATTGAATACCGTATTGCTTTGATATCTGTCAATGAAGAACACGTCGGTTACGAGTCATAAGTTACTGCCTACCGTCTAGCAGTATGGTTACAGAAATCTGATAAGAATCATAAAATCATGAGCTCCTTCTGCAATAGGTAACGTTTCTATCGAAATTTGCCTAAAACATGCACATTCAACTTAATATTACTATTCACATAGTTTGAAAGACGCCCATTATTAAGCATTTCATGTTCAAACCTTACTCATGGGTACCATCTAGTGGATTTCATCGCTGCTCTGACTTCGAACAGTTCGTGGTGTCGGGTGTTCCCCATTGCAACGTACTTCATTCCTCTGAACCCCGAAATATTATAATATTTAATTCGAGCGGAGCGCGTGTGAAACTAATTTGCTCCGCCCACTTAAATCGCGTTCACGCCCATAACTGATATTTTTTTAGGATCTTATTTCGTCTTAACGGTCACAGTGACAGTGACGTTGAAAATGTCGACGTTCACTGCAAAATCATTAAGCAGTTGAGTCTCTCTTGATTGGCGTGTCCTGATAGGCAGAAGTCCTCGCTTTGAGAGTATGAAAAAGAGCGTGGGATCTTCCAATTGTATACTTGTTAGGGACATATTAGGATCATCACATAGATTAAAATAGTATATTTTGTAGCCTTCAAATAATAGTTTTGTGCGTTTTTCGGTATTTACAGGGTTGATAACAACGCATCATTCTGACCAATCCAAAATTTTACGTGCAGTCATAAGTGCCTCCGGTTTCTATTGTCAGTCTACACAACTCCAGAGTTCAAATAATAAATTTTAAAGTGCCCATAAATCTGATTCAGCAAATAACATTTCGTATTATGAGTCTACGTCTAAGAGATATATAAGTTCTCGTCGCCCATTGCTGTTCTTCGCATTAATGGTCAACATCCGACCTCGTTATTGAAATATTTCGTTCTTGGGATTATAATACAATACTGGGGCCAATATCCTCTCTGTGTATGAGGTCGATAATAAATGTTAACGGTGTTTGAATGCTGAGCGATTATTAATTTGCATAAGTCCGGCGTTCCCCAAGGTCTTACAGTAGGTTCAGTTTCAACCTAACAATAGAAGTCAATGTATGCGTTGGGCTAAATTAATTTGATATTTGTGTCATATTAATTTGATATCTTGCATCTGATATTTGGAAGTGTTAACATTTCGTTTTCCATGATTCACCAGATTTTTGGTTTCTATGTTGCAGTAGTTAATTTGTCATTGTTCCTTGTAACAGCTTTAAAGAAATCATTATCAACAAGATTAGCTTCCCGATACCTGCTCTTGGTATCTAGCATGGTCGATCGATAAAGGATTTATAGATGAAGTCGATAACTTCTCATCATTTCTGCAAACAACACTTCTACAATGGCGATCTGCAGTCATGCTCAGGAACAATGAAAAGTTACCGATATTATCGACAAAACCTTTATCGATCGATCGTACTAGATCGATACCCCGGTGGCATAAAAAAACACGGACACCCGTTTCAACTACATACATACCGATTTAAGAATTAAAAAATACGATTTAATGAATTAACGTAGGTGCTACGTACACACTTAAAAATAAGACTAATTTAGAGAAATACAGATTTTCATAGACTTTCTGAACATAGGTAGACGAATTAGCAAAAGAAACAATCTTTCATGAAGCATTTTTCGCAATACTCATTTATGTAATCTGACGGAGTGCGAGTTGTAACCGAATGATAATGAAGCAAGTCGGAAATCGACGATTATTATGATTCAAACTTCATATTTGATCGACGTCTGATATTTTAAAACCATTTACAAAAGCAAAAAATTGAATTTACCATTTCGCACTCGAAGTCTTCAACTGTCCGAAAGTTCAGGATAAATACGTTAACGATTTATATACTCAACTCAAAACCCAACTGACAACTGACTGTTGGCGTATGCTCCCACATCAGAAAGTCTTATCACTGAATATTTCAATTTCGCGTGAATAAAGCTTTACATGCAATGAGCAGAAAGAGGCCTACAAATATTTTGTGTTGCGATAATGTGAATTTTTCCATTTTCACAAGAATAACGTTAAATTTGGTATTTTCTTAAAATCGTGCCATACGGTCCAGAGGAAGATTGACATTAGAAATGATAGAGGAAGAAGCAGCATCTCATGACTTATAATTAGAAATTTGCAATACATCTTTCATCTAGCAGCTTAACGAGAATTCATTGTAATTATATAAAATTAAAAAAATAATAAATGCATTAAATTATTTTATTAAATTTTCCTTTTTTAAAAAATGTAGTATTGAATATTTTTTTATACATTTTGTCTATAGGAGGTATATTGAATATTCAATCGATATTATTTATACATTTGTCTATTTGAAGTACATTGAATATTCAATCGAAATTATTTTATACATTTGTCTATTGGAGGTACATTTAATATTCAATCGATATTATTTTGTACATTTTTTTATTGGAGGTACATTGAATTTTCAATATATATTATTTTATACATTTGTCTATTAAAGGTACATTGAGTTTTTAGTTGATATTATTTTATAATTTTTTCTACTGGAGGTACATTGAATATTCAATTGATATTATTAACATGTACATACAATTAACCTAGATACCCCCCCGAAAATACTATACCGAAAAATGAACTTATTATAAATCAGAAAAATGTATGAAAATAACATAATTTCTAATCCACAAAATACAACATGTACTTATACAAATGAACACAACATGTATAAAAACACTATACACTTACACTATAATTCTAAACTAATACAGTAAATAATGAAAGTGGTGAGAGAAGCATACGGTTTAAACATTTAAATCTCTTTCCCGATAGTCTAAAGCCGTGAAACACTTTTCGATCTTAAGGGAACGCGAAAGGTTGCGCGGAATTTTTCATACAAAACATAAATTTCGATTTGAGGCCAAAATACCCAATCAAAATTAATAAAAAAAAAATATAAAAAAAGTTATTATACTATTTGCGAAATCAAATGATGTCCCACAAAATTTTGACATAATTCCACCTTAAAAATTTCAAATAAAATAAAATACTTTAGAGTAATAATAGACAAAAACCTAAGCTGGAAAGATCAAATCAACCTTGACGTCAACAAAATATAAAAATTAATTTATATATTTTTGAAAAATTACCACGCTATAGTCCTTACAATCAAATCTCCAATACTCTGTAATTAGCTGTACGGAGCTGCATACAAAACAAACCTACTCCCTGTTGAAATTATACAACGTCTAACTATAAAAATTATGTTATTAAGAAATTTTCCAACATACCTTATTTAAGAAGATTTTAAAGTATTCAAATTTAAGGGTCTTGTCCGAAAAAACATAAAAATGAAATAAAAAGAAAAACAAAATCACAGCTTTTTTACTGAAAGTCGTACTCGTCAAAAACATATATTTCCAACACAAAAATGTAACACCTCTTTTGCTCAACATCATTAAATAGATCTAGGGAAAAAATACTTTAACAACCTACCGGAAAATATCAGAACAATCGAAAACAATAAAGCCCTACTAAAAGCGATTAAAGAGAAGTTCAATGTAAAAATACCTAAATGATGAAACTATCTTCTTAATTAATTATAATTTTTATACATATTTCCTTAAATCATAACTACAAACAACTAAATATTCTTCATCTTGATGCTCACCACTCTTCTAGACGGAAGCGCCAGCTTCTTTGAGAGAAACATTAAAAAAAACAAAAGCAGTGAAAACTAATTTTATGGATTATTTACCTAAACTAATCACACACTATATATATCTTCCATTATTCTAATGATTGCTCATACACAATTGAAACATACACAACAGCTCGAGTTCGACTCTATCATAAGATTGTAACGATTAAACATCACAAATTAAAACATTATTGAGATATATTATAGACAGAAACAAATCACACACTTACTTTCACATATTTTTTGGTTCCTTGGAACGGGCAATTTGCCTAGTTAGGAACCAATAATTTCGACCTGATAAGGTACAATAATCAATAATCACAAAATATTTTAATTATATCTTGTATCATATTGTACTGTGTGTAATTCTAAATGAACAAATAAATTTTTAAAAAATAGTTTTCATTAATAATTATACTCTGTAAATTAATTAATTATTTAATAAAGGAAAAATAACAATAAACATGTTATGTACTATTGTTATGTGTATTAATTATTATACAGCTATGTGTGGAGCTTATATATGTGTTTGTTAATTATTATATAATTTATAATTGGATAAAAAGTAAAATACTAGTATTTCTTTAACTATAATATGTAATAAATAAAAATAAAAAATTTACTTCAAATACACAAACTGAATACAAAATATTCAAAACTACAAATTAAAAAAAAACCAATTTAATATATCAGAAAAACATTAAAATCTTAAATTGAACACTAAGCATACTCAAAATACCTACTTTTGTCTATGAATAATTTATTTTAACAACCTTTCGTCAATCTGAAAATTATCGAAAATATTCATGAATTCAGCATAAATTCAAAAATTACCTTTATGAGGGTCCACATCCGTTACAATTTTTTAAATCTTCTATTACTCTTATCGATTATTCGTGCGTTTTTTTTATTTTTCTTGTTATTTACTCATAATGTTAAATTATTATTTACTTACATGACTTTATATAACTGCGCTAGAATTCCCTCACCAAACACAAGATCGATTTCTCTTTGTGGTAAGGAAAGGCTATTATTAATTTCCTTTACAACACTGTGTAAAATGTTTGAAACAAATATTTAAAAATTATGATTAAAAAACAAACAAATAAAACTTTTTTGTACTTTGTTCCACTACTCATTGGTAGACCAGGCCGGTTCAACCTTCTTCCGCAGGGATATGCAAGAACACAGGCACACGTTGCCAACATTTTTAAAGCGGCGACGCCAGTCACCAACGACCTGCGGGAAAGCTTGTTCCCTCATGTCATCGATATTTAAAACATGGAGTCACTTGTGTCAGACATTTTTTAACAATGCATGTCCTTTAGATCAATGCTAGAAACAAAAAAACGACAGGACATAAAAATGACAGCTGCAGCAACTGTTTGGATGTGAATGAGGTTTGATAGCATTCTAGTTTTGACGTTTGGAGAAGTCTACAATGATGGATGGCAACGTTCTCGTGACTTCAGTAGCGACTTGTAAGGACTGTGCGAGATAAGGTGTTTGCGATGAGAATACACAATATGAGTATCGGATACTTGCGTATCCCTGGGGAAAAGGACCTTAACCGTTTGGATGCCAATCGTCGATTTTCGTCCATTCGTGTTTTAACGAAGATTGCCGATCGTCGATTTCCGTCGTTTGCGTCAGTCGTGTTCTGATTCGCGCGTACGTCTGTACGTAAAATTCTCATTTTTTCGAAACGCCTGGACTTCGGGATCCTCCTCCGCGTGATTCTAAACCAATATTCTTTAATAAAACACCGAAAAAATCATCGAAATCCTTGAAAATTCAAAGAATCTATGGGGTTTTAAAAAAATATATAGTTTCATAAAAAATAATGTGTTTTTGATGGCATTTTACAAGCAACTGTATGATTTTTTTTGGCACTCAAACGGTTAAAGTCATCTTGAGACTGGTACAAAACCACATTATTTTATCATTTTGGGTGAAACTAACAATTAATTTATGTAAATTTTATTGATAATCACGAAATGCCATAAGTTTATCATGAATGATCTTAAAATCTACGTGGCCCATACAAAAACATGTTAAGGCGATGCACTACGAAGTAATATAAAATCATGTTTTTTGGTTTGAAAATTTGGTCGCCTAGAAATGTTTCAGATGCTTCATTTAAATACTGCGAGTAGAATAGATCTTTGCCTTTAAAATAATGGAGTATTTTTTAGATAATTATTTTTATAAGCCCAGAATAAATAATGTATAAGGCCTATGAAAACTGCTTTAAAGTTCAAAATCTCCAACTTACGAACCCATTTTCGGCTATGAGTTTATTGTATAATGTGGCAAATTAAATTATTTTTAAAATGATCGGAAAAAAATATTTATCCCTTAAAAACCACAAAATAAAATAAGGCACTTTTTGGCCATGTTTTTTTCTTGCATAAATCAAAAAAGGCGGATAGTGTAAGGCTGGAATTTAAACCTTATCGCCATCTACGTAAGGACTGTTATTAATATCAGCTCGATTCAAAATATTACACGACGAAATGCATCGCTTTAAATCATTTATATAACAATTTCGGTTGAATTCCTACATTTATTGTTATCTCAAAAAAATTCCTAAGAATCTTATTGGTCGTGATAGGGTTATCAGTGTTACATAAAAATGACATTAAAAAATGTTATTTGTATGTTTTTTATAACTGGTATTTACAAATACCATCTGCTTTATTATCTAAAGAAGGTTGCAATACATAATGGCATGTGTTTTAAACAATAGATTTGATTTAAAATATCAGTGATTATCTTTGAAACAATCTCATATCTTCCCGGAATCGAAATGTACTACAAATAATTTAATTGAAATTCGATTAAAGATAACGGGTACAAAAATGTATAGTGAAAGCGGATTCCAGCAAGATTTGTGACGTATTTAGCAATGTAAAAGAAGTAATTAATTAATTTCAATTATAATTAATTGTAAATGATGTATTAAATAAAAACAAAAATATTTGAATTATTGTAAAAAAAACCTCTCTAAACCTCTAACCAAATATTTACGGGTTATTTTTTAAATCATCTCACAAACCATATTAAAAATTATTCGGTGCCTACTAGGACGCTGAAATCGGTTCCATGATAACTCAACACCGTGACAATTCAACACACTTTTGAAAAGTGATACAAAGTCATTAGAAACAGTGAAAAAAATATTTTTTAACCTCACCTAACCTAACCTACTTTACCCAGTTAATAAAGTTTTTGTTTCATCACTTTCCATGACTTTACAATATAACTTTTTAAAGATGAGATTTTTTTTTTTATAGTGAATACCTCACAAGAGTCCCAACTGCTCCCGTCTGGAGCCAGTGAGACTATGGCATCCCCGATTGGGGGATGTTGTGAGGCTGAAGGTAAGTGGGGAAGTGAAAGAGGAAGGTGGGGAAGTACCTGGCTATTCAGATCTAGTCACTAAACACGGCTAAAGCCATTTGGAGCAACTTTTCAATTCTGAATGGTGGTCTTACACCAGGGCGATACTGGTAGTATCTTCCACTCTGGAACGTGCCGCAAATATACTATATATTATTTTAATTAATTAATTGTGAAATAACCCAAATTAATCAAATAAAATTTATTTGCGCACGCCGGGTTCGAACCCGCGACCTTCGGAATGGCAGTCCAATGCGTTACCACTGGACTATGCCGGCCGTTGGTATACCAATGGACTATCATGGTGATAATTTATTTATCCGGTCACCGCTGAAATCATATTACGTAATTCCTACCTATAATGTACACACATTTATAATGTGTTAACTGACTTACTTTGATCTGAGCTTATTTTGAGTAAAACATGTAAATTACATTAGAAAAACTTTCCTTTGTATTAGAAAAACAAAACCAAAAAACCGACCAAAATGTCACTTGAAGAAATAATTTTAATTTTACATGTTTACTCCGAATAATGTCACGAATCTGATTAGTAACTCAAGTACTTCTCTTAACATCCTGTATAATATAGTTATGAATTACTTACATTGTTCATGTGAACTTCGTCCATAACACATGTAAATCCGACGGTCAAAAATTTCATAAATATGTATACAAATTTGAAAATTGACTTGTTAAAAACTAAACAGATCTAGTGATATCTATGACGTATATTTAATTATCTTAATAATCCGATGTTTATATTTACAAAGCTAGTGATGGGTTTTTCAATTGACTAGTCAATCGATACCATCTGTCCAGAAAACAATGAGTTAAGTAGGTATAACTTTAGCTATAAATGTGTTATTAACGTGTTATATGTCTTAATCTGTCAACTTGTTATGACTTTATCAGTCAATCACGCTATTACAAGGAGTTCAGTTAAGTTTATAAGAATGTTCATTTCATATTTGATTGATTGCGTACCCAAATGCTTTCAAGTATCTAGATATATCTATAAAGGAAATACGTGAATTAAACCATCATTTAACTACACGCCTACCTCTTCATTAAGTTTATAAGAATGTTCATTTCATATTTGATTGATTGCGTACCCAAATGCTTTCAAGTATCTAGATATATGTATAAAGGAAATACGTGAATTAAACCATCATTTAACTACACGCCTACCTCTTCATTAAGTTTATAAGAATTTTCATTTCATATTTGATTGATTGCGTACCCAAATGTTTTCAAGTATCTAGATATATGTATAAAGGAAATACGTGAATTAAACCATCATTTAACTACACGCCTACCTCGTTGAAAAAACTGCAGAGAATACACCAACATATCTAATGTAAACGTCAAACTAGAAGTAAGGGTAAAATGACCTTTCTGCTCTAACGAGCAACCCAGCGATATCATTTATCAATCATTTTAGCGATATATTTTCTTGTGCAATCAAAAACAGAAAAATAAATTGCAAATAATTAGAAATAGATAATTGACGAGAACAGTATTAAAATGTAGTTGGTATTCTAAAATAATTAATATGCAGAAAAAACTAGGTAGTTTAAGTTTGAGATAACGTATAATTTTTTATTTTTTTATTTTTATTTTTTTAATATAGATCATAGTTACATTAATACATACATTTTTTTGCAAAATATAATATTTAGGTACATAATTGGTCATGTATACCTTATCAGAAAAGAGGAGCTCTTGTGCCTGATAAGGGAGCCACGATTCTTACTTCAGTGATTCAATGTTATGTGTAAAATATAAATATAATATATCCATATATTTTTTTAATATAAGTCTTTTTTGAAAAAAAGTTTGATTTTATTGATTTGTTCTTGTTGGTTCGTAATACAGCGCAATTCGGAAGGGAGATTATTGTAGTTTTTTATGGCTTGGTAAATATAATGGTTTTGCATTTGAGTTGTTTTAAAGATTGGCGTAATAAATTGATTTCCATTTCTCATCAGTTTGTAAAATTCTTGATATTTTGTGTTATTTTTTTCTTTACACATTTTTATAATTGAAGTTTGCTTAAATATATCATCAATATTTGGTACTGGAAACATTTTAAAAAGCAATTTTGTTGGGAAAGTAGAGTTTTTTTTAAGTATTACCTTTATAATAATTTTTTGCGAGACTTTTACTGAGTTTAGGTTGTTTTTATAAGATCCTCCCCAACCTATGATTCCGTAAATAAGCAGGGAGTGGACAAGAGCATAATATACATTTTTTAGTATTTTCACATTTAAAATATTTCTTAACCTAACAAATATATATATACATTTCCTTATTCTCTTTACTAACTCCGTAATATGGCTTTTCCATTTCAAATTTTCATCGATGATCACACCAAGATATTTAATTTCAGAAGAAGAGTTGATTACAGTACAAATAGGATTAAGTAGTTTACAGTTGACATTGTCACAATTTTCATCATGGATTATGATATTTACTTTGTGTTTAGGTATTTTTTGTAGTGAAAATAATACATATGTTGTTTTTTTGGCATTAAGTGTGAGTAGGTTATTATCAAACCATGATTTTAAGATATTAATACATTTAAGATTATAATACCTTAATATTTATATTTAACCTCAAAAATAAGATACTCCCGAAAAACGTTTTTAATAATGTAAATTTTAATTTCGAAATACATGGCTAACCCACAAAAAACTGTGGAGATTTTAGAATTCCGAAAACCAATTTGTCGGGAACTCAAAATAATCTCTATTTTTAAGGATTTAATATTTTCAATGAACTACTGACAGATTTTAAAGAAGTTAAAAGCCTTGCTGAGTTTCGTGGGTTATGCCTAAATACTATAAATAATAAGTTTTAGATGTAGTGTAAAGTGTGCCATTAGCTATAGAAATTAGTTGTTAGTAGTTAGAGGTTTAAGGTTTATTTATACTAGAAAAAATGTTGTAATTTTTTATAACTAAATTTCAAATTTAGAATTAATGATATACATTGAAAAAAGTTTTTTAAAAAGATGGTATATTTTTTGTATGGTATACCTACATACAATTAGAAACTAAACTACATATGTCCTATCATAATTTCTTACAAAAATTGAACACTAGCGTTGTGTCATTCATTATGCAATCGTTATTTTGCTTAATCTCTAAAATAAAACGAACGATGTTAGGTCTAACTATTGTTATTTAGTACATAATCATGAATCATGTTTATCGTGATTGTAATTTTTATTAATTGTGTGCTCATTTGCGACATTTAATAACTTAATCAAATAGCTTTTGTTATTAATGATAACAGTTTTTTTTATTTATTAATAAAAACAATTCGCAATATGTATTGCTACATTCATTTATTTTCGTATCTGATAATTTCAAAATAACAAATGTTTTATTTTTATTGTTTACCATGACTCGATAAAAATACATAAAAATCAGAATGATTTTTAAAATGTATCACTACAAATTGAGGGACTACAATGAAACATATGTCCTTATATAAATAATGGTATTAAAAAATGTTAAATCAATTTTGACCTTCATATCCTTGAAAATAGAGTATTTACACAAACTATGAATACCGTTAAAATGTGTGGAAGTCTTAAGGTTTATTTTTCTGATAATGATGTTTTCTTTATTAATTATTGATTTAAAAAACGATCTAAAACTGCAAATTCAAAAACGGTTCCAACTGGCTACAACATCATTGTGACATGAAAACGCAAATATTTGGTAAGAGGACTGTCGAAAATAAAATGGAAATATCGTAATTTTTTCCTTCATTTTTTTCTAGAATTAAAAAAAAGTGAAATTACATCATTCCATATTACATGAAAAGAGAACCTTTTGTAACAAGTTTAAATTTATGTTAAATGTTCTAGTAACAAAATAAACAAACAGCAAAATTAAAATGTTTGTAAAAAAATGCATTTTAATAAAAAAAATACTTGTGATTTAGATTTTATATCTGAACTATTCAATATCCATTTAACAACAAGCTAATGAAAAATAATGAGCATGCAAGAACAATGTTACACTTCTATTTGTAACGGCATTGTAAACGAATAAGATAAGCCTCGGTAAAGTTAGGACAAGTTGTATAAATTTTTGTTTTAAAAAATCATTTATCGATTGGATGAAAATTTGTTGCAAAACAAAAATAGTTTTAAATTATGTCAAAATAAATCAAATGATTTTCCACTAATAAATTAAATAGAAAAGTTGTCGTGTGAACACTATTAATACGTTTACATTTGCGAACCGAAGCGCGAACCGAGTCACGAATTACGGAAAAGGAACGACGTAACAGCAATCGGCGTTTCGCACCATTTGAGGTTGCTTTGTTCTTTCCCATAAGTTGATGTTTAGCTCTATAGTTCGGCTCGCGTATGTACATATATGTATAGCATATCATAATTTAATTATATAATGAAGTTTGTTCACCTTATAACGTATCTATTATACCGAAGTAAACAAAACAATCATTTAAATATCTTCCTCAATACGTAAAAAATTACTTTGTAACGGCATTGTTAATTAAAGCTAAGCTAAGCGCCCTTGAGATGATTTTCTCACGAAAAAGGCGCCATACAAATAATTTAATTATTATAATCATAAAATCAAAAACTAATTTTATTTACACCACAATTTAATATAATATAGTGTAATAGTGGCGTCCACAAAGTTGGTAATTTTCATTTAAAATAAAAAATCTATTAAAAAAAACTCATAAAATATCTTAAAGCAAATACGATTTTTGTTTAAAGTACCGTAGTTTGATAAAGTTTTTGATAGGTAAAAAATACTTATGACTTGTAAATAAATCAATTAGCATACATTTAAAAAATCGCTCTGGGTTTTAATATTTGTAAACAAAACCCATAATTTCAAAATATTTCACAAAAACATGTTTGAAAAAAAATATATGAAAAATATCAAGATGATGAAATGAAAAAAAAATGTACACAATGGCATGTGTTTTAAACAATAGATTTGATTTAAAATATCAGTTATTATCTTTGAAACAATCTCATATCTTCCCGGAATTGAAATGTACTACAAATAATTTAATTGAAATTCGATTAAAGATAACTGGTACAAAAATGTATAGTGAAAGCGGATTCCTTCAAGATTTGTGACGTATTTAGCAATGTAAAAGAAGTAATTAATTAATTTCAATTATAATTAATTGTAAATGATGTATTTTATAAAAACTAAAATATTTGAATTATTGTTATAAAATCCTCATATTTACGGGTTATTTTTGAAATCACCTCACGAACCATATTAAAAATTATTCGGTGCCTACTGGGACGCTGAAATCGGTTCCATGATAACTCAGTGACAATTCAACACACTTTTGAAAAGTGATACAAAGTTATTAGAAACGATGAAAAAATTTTTTTTTTAACCTAACCTAACCTAACTTACTTTACCCAGTTAATAAAGTTTTTGTTTCATCACTTTCCATGACTTTATATAACTTTTTTAAGATGTGATGAATTATCATTGTGATGATTTATCCATTCAAATAAAAATCTATAAAAAAAACTCATAAAATATCTTAAAGCAAATACGATTTTTGTTCAAAGTTCCGTAGTTTTAGATAGGTAAAAAGTAGGTAAAAAGTACTTATGACTTGTAAATAAATCAATTAGCATACATTTAATAAATCGCTCTTGGTTCTAATATATGTAAACAAAACCCATAATTTCAAAATATTTCACAAAAACATGTTTGAAAATAATATATGAAAAATATCAATATGATGAAATGAAAAAAAAAAGTTTGGGTTGAAAGGGTAAGATTAAAATGAAGATATACCTATGATTTTTACCATATCTCTAAAGGGTTTAATTGCTAGAAACCTTTTCATGACACATTTTCTTATATCTCTTTCATCCACTATTTAATGCAAGTGAAGAAAACCTTATTTTAGGTAGGTAGGTACGTACTTTATCGCGTGTCTGAATTTTTCATACAATAATATCCAATTTTGAAAATTATACTTAAATTCAATGCCAATCCACGTTGTTGAGTTACGCAGGACAGACACACTACCGATATTAGTATTTTTGATAATAGCGCGGACCTGTTTAAAATAACGAAATGTTTTAATTTCAATTTTCGAAAAGACAATAAAAATAATTTCCTAGTAACATTTTACTATACATAGGTACCTACATTATCGTTTTTTATCCAAAGTATTTTTTACTATTTAACATTTTTTTGAGGATTGAGCCTTGCTCCCTAAAAATTTAAAAACAAATGTATTTTAAAAAAACTTACCTGTAAACAACATCAGGTGTGGTGAAGATGTAATTACTCGCGTGTAACGCACATAACATAACAGGTATAAACGTCCATAGGAAATGTTTGATCTGATATTTTCCTAAATGTCCTATTTCTAGTATGATGCCATCAACATCCACTTCGAGTGGCTTCATTTTAAATTTTAAATTTGCACTTATACTACAGCAAAAACACCCGAAATAATAATACTGTTTATGTTTCTAAAATCACTAATAAAGTTACTTTACATAATTGTTGTTATGTATTAAATATGTTTATAATTTATTTATTTTAATTTTCGATTCCAACTGAACTGTTTTTGTTTAAATTTCACTGTTATTATTTTTATTTTCACTTAGTTATCTCTCTTTTTTTACGACGTCGTTTTTTGATTAAAATGTTATAAATAAAATATGAATTGTTATTGTTTGAACGGTTGATGGATCGGTAATGGTGTCACCGCGGATTGCGGACTACTGTTGTAGATTCGCTAGGATATTTTGTGAAGCAAGGTTGTCAACCAATAGCTCCCATTTGGCTAAAGATATAGCAAGGGACGAATAATTACATACAAGACGTTTGTACGCACACCTTATCGCTGTGAGCGGAGGTCAATTCACTGATTTATCGGACGCCAAATCACTTGTAGTGGTATCAACGCTTATTGTGATCACGTGTGGTCAATGAGGCTATTAAGTTTTGATTGCGTTTATCATTAGTTTATACATACATCGACGGTGTTGAGGTTTTATATTGTGTGGAAAACAATGGATTTAGATGCCGTCGAAAGATCCGCAAACGAGAAAAATTTTCTCGTTAGATAAATCTTATCGATAATATCATTAGCTATAAAATAATTTAATACCTTCATACAATAACTTTTCAAGGCTGGAAATTTTTAATATAATCATACACATATTCGATTCTTTTGATCAAATATTGGTGAACATAGAGTTATTTATTTTATTTAAATTAAAATGGAGCCACATATAATTGCCCCGCTACGCGTTACTGCGGCTTACTCTGTCTGTGCATATAGAGAAACAATAGCGCGTGTTGCTTTACGTCCAACAGATGGCGCTGTTTTATAAAAAATCATATTTTTACCTGTCACAGCCGACATTCACATAATGTACGTATATAAAAAACAAACGTATGTTCGAATGCAACGTTGTGTGAAAAACAAACGTATGTTCGAATGCAACGTTGTGTGAAAAACAAACGTATGTTCGAATTCAACGTTGTGTGAAAAACAAACGTATGTTCGAATGCAACGTTGTGTGAAAAAAAAACGTATGTTCGAATGCAACGTTGTGTGAAAAACAAACGTATGTTCGAATGCAACGTTGTGTGAAAAACAAACGTATGTTCGAATGCAACGTTGTGTGAAAAACAAACGTATGTTCGAATGCAACGTTGTGTGAAAAACAAACGTATGTTCGAATGCAACGTTGTGTGAAAAACAAACGTATGTTCGAATGCAACGTTGTGTGAAAAACAAACGTATGTTCGAATGCAACGTTGTGTGAAAATTTTAAAACAATCGGTTAAGAACTTTTGGAGATTTAAGATTTTAAAGAAACGATAGATTTACGATACGATAATACGATAGATAGATTTCCATTTATTTATGATTATGACTATGTTTTCGAGTTAATCGAACTTTGACCAATGTTCCATTTTGTACTAAAATTTTACAATTTTCCAAAATAAGGTAGAAAGAGTACTAAACTTAATTTCCAAACCATGAATCAATGCTATTTTCTTAGAATGTAGGTATCGATTGTTAATAGAATCAATCACAGCGTCGAGTATATATCTATCAAAGTGTCATTTACCTGTCAGTGATATATTATAGATTAGGGATACTTTGATTCAAATAGATAATATACCATTAATGAGTTGTCAATATTTATACTTTAGATTGCTTCTTCATATTCGTCATTAATTCGTCATAAATCGATGGAAGAAGTGTAACGTGTGTGCCTAGATTAAGCTTCATTTACTGAAAATTTAAAATGCTCATTTTTTAATACCGTAAAATGGGGTGATAAATTTTAAACTTTGAAAGTAAGTAAATATTTTTGAATTTATTTTTAATGTCACATCTCAAAGTAGCTGCTTCATAAGTAAACATAACTTTTCATAAAAAAATTGAGTAATTTTGTTTTGTTACATATTTTTTGCACATGCTTATGCTATACAGGGTGTCAAGGGATGTTCTTGAATAACTTTAACCAGTGATTCCCAACATTACTATTAGTAAAAAAGGGTATTTAAATATTTGTCTCCGGTGACATTATTGATGTTTTTTCAACGTAAATAACAACAAAAATTAGTAGGTATCTTACAGTTAGGGTCGGGGTGAGGAGTTAGTCAGTTACTAGGCAGAGTGACCAGTGACATTATTTTTACTTCAAATATTGTCAGGAATCACTGGTTAAAATACGCCAAGTATCTCTCATAACATAAACGAACGTCTTATGTAAATTGAAGATAACTATTTTCCTTTAAAACATTTTTTTAACGAATGGCAAACAATCCTGGGTTACGAACGACCTGACGATGTTTGTAAATATACTACTACCTCCACAGTAAGCGAAAAATGATACTTGTGCTGCCAACTCAGCCACTGACAGGTCAAAACGGACTATACGGTCAAATACGTATAGACCACACTTCTAGAAATTATCTGTTAGGTGATTATGAATTCCGTATTAGAATCATCCACGAAAGATCTTTAAAATGAACTAATAAATTCCAGAAGTCCAAAAGTAGTCCGATTATTTAGCGAATTGGGATTTCCGTAGTTTATCAATGGCAATTGATCTAACAAAAAATCTTATTTTACCTTGTACCAACTGTCCACTGGTCTGCAGATCTGCAAAAAATTAAGAAATTTTCTTAACTGTGTTATTTTTTGACCTCGAATGATTTTCCACGGTCGGTAAATCGTTTTTTCTATACTTTAAGTAAGTCGGATTTTATTTTAGACCTATGAAGTATGAAGCCATTTTCATGAAGGTTTAAATGGTATGATTATTTATTATTATTTTATGAGTTGGTTTTGGTAAAATTTTTATAACTGGCAAAAGCTGTCGCCACGCAAAGTTAATTTATTAATACACTTTCACAAGATATTGTGTGAAGTAATATTATTAATAATAAGATGACTTCTGTAAAACCATTTTGTAGAAAAAATCTCTACTAAGGCGCTTTAAGGAAATGCACTACGTAGTAACGCAAAATCACGTGTTTTTGTTTTGAAAATTTGGTCGCCTAGAAATTTTTAAGATGCTTTAATTAAATACTGCGAGTAGAATACATCCTGGCCTTTGAAATAATCGAGTATTTTTTAGATAAGTCTTTTTATAAGCCTAGAAAAAAAGAATGTGTAAGGCCTATGCAAACTGTTTAAAGTTCAAAATCTCCTACTTACAAACCCATTTTTGGTTATGGTTTTATTGTATAATATGGCAAATTAAGTTATTCATAAAATGATCGGAAAACATTTAAATATTTGTGCCTGAACATCCACAAAACAAAATAAAAGGCACTTTTTGGCAATGTTTTTTTCTTGCGTAAATCAAAAAAGATGGATGGTGTTACGCGGGAATTTAAGCCTTATCGCCATCTACGTAAGGTGTGTTATTGATAGCGGCTCGATTCAAAATATTACACGACGTACTGCATCACTTTTAAGCTATTACATAACTTTTTCAACCAACAACAACTTACCACTGATATTTGTAAATTAGGTTTTTTTTTATTTTTTTACTTATTTTATCATTGAAGAAGAAGTAGTAAAAGAACTAAACACAAATCAGAACAAACAAAGAAAAATAAAAAGGTAATAGTCGCATCTGGGAATCTAATCCAGGATATGTCTTACTGGGACAACGACTTTAACCACTCCACCATTGGGACCTGATTTTTTAAATAATTTTTGTAGTTCTTATTTTTCAAATTCAACTATTTTTGCGACCGTTATTATTTTATTTTTTCTATGTCTTGTTTTGTTTTATGTTTTCTTTAGATTTATTAGTATTATCTTCTTCTTCTAACATTTATATAACATTGATGGGCTTATAACCTTCAATAGTTTTTCCAATAATATTGAATATTTATTTGTTTATGCTGTCTATAAAACACCAATACTTTACGGTGAAGATAACAAATTTGAGGTACATATATGTATAAAAAGGTCATGGGGGCAGTTTTACTTTTTGTGACATGTGTCAAAAGATAGTTGGTAAACTGTATGTAAGTGACGTTGAAGATGTCGATGGTCAATACAGAATGGTTAAGCATTTGAGTCGCTCTGTTGATTGGCGCGTTTTGATAAGCAGAAGCCCTACCATAAAAAAGTGCATATGATCTCCCATGAGTATAATTATTGGGCATATATAAACTAACCTCTTTCAAAATAGGTAGATTAAGTGTAGTTCCAGAGTCAACCTAAAAAAAATTGACAAAAAATTTTTTCGGTACAATATAGTTATAAGTTTTTTTTTTTAGATGATAATTTTTATTAAACATGATTTTTCATTGAATATTTAAATTACCCAGTTAGTAGAGAAATCTCGTGTCTAATTAGGGAGCTAGTCTATAAACTAATTAAATACATCATTTTAATAGTTAAGGTGGTCATAAATAGTAGGCATCGTTATTACAACAAAAATACAGTATCTAAGTATTAAAAGGGCAAAAGTAAAAAAAATAACAATACATACATTAATTACAACAGTGTATATCTGAAAATCATCGATCATTGTGTAGGTTTTCTGCAAAAAAAAGTAATGTCAGTTGTTTTTTAAATTTTAAATAGTTTTTTTCACTTTTTATTCTATCGGGTAAATCGTTGAATAGCTTACGGCCTAAGTTGTGCATTATATATTACTTTTTATTTTACATTCAAAGATTTTATAGGTAGAAAACGCATTACGTAGATGTGATCAATGACTTAATAAAGTAATTATATGTTTATAAAGAATACGAAATCTTATAAAAAAAATTCTTAAAAAGTATTTTGAACTAATTTGTAGATTTTTTTTGTAAATGATAATAATTATTGTTGTTTTTATAATGGTAACTGTCCTGTTTTTCTTTATTTCTGTGTATATATTAATATAAAATAAATCATGCTTGAGGAAGGACATAGCTAGAGTACCTATCTTCCAGATAGATTAAAATTATTTTTTCTGGAAAATAGCAAAAACCGGAAATAAAAATCAAGGGACATCCGCTACTTATCTACGTGTGTAATATCATTTCCCGTTACGTCCAGTACATGGACGAGCGTCGTCTTTGGTATGCCACCAGCAAAATAAGGATTCAAAGCAAAGTTTCTGAGCGATCAACTGTAATATTTTAAAACTAATTTTATCTAATCGTGCAAAGGTTACACGTGGATAGAATAATTCTCATTGCTAATTATTTTGTTACATCTATATTAATATGTCTATACTTATATTTGTTTCAATACAGGATGTGTCTGAAAAAAACGGACAAATGATTCCTGTGCTTATTTGTAGTAAAAAATGTTAACAGTGTTTTTTTGAGTTGATGTTAAAAAAATATTATTTTTCCTTTTTTTATGTGTGAAACCGCACTAGAGTCCCAACTCCTCCCAACCTTCTAGAGCCAGTGAGACTATGATATCTCCGATTGGGGTGTTTTGTGAGGCTGAAGGTATTGGGGATGGGAAGGAGACTTGGAAGAGGCTATTCAGATCTGGTCACCAAACAGGGGCCTAAGCCATTTCAAGCAACGTTTCAATTCTGAACGGTGGTCTTATACCAGGGCGATACTGAGAGAATCTTTCACTCTGGAAAGTGCCACAATTATCATTTGAATTGAGTAATTTGTGAAATGATAATTTAATAAAATAATATTTACTTGCGCACACCGGTATTCGAACCCGCGACCTCTGGATTGCTAGTCGAGAGCTTTACCTCTCGACAACGGAGGCCATGCTTACATTTTTTTTCTGATCATTAATTATATTTTCTATTTGGGATATGGGTTTGGGTACCGCAGACCTGCGAACCACTTATTAGATAACCAACACCTCTGCCGTAAGTTAAATTGTGTATCGCTAAGTTTAGTGTTTTAGCATGGGTGCCCGTATTCATGTTTGAAGGTTTGTCTTATTCTTGACGTTGGATGCATCTGCCCAATTGTGTCAATTGTTGAACAGTAAAAACAATTAAAAACCAAATATGATTTAATCGTCACTATCAAGTTCTGGTATGTCTGTTTTCGTGATTAATGTATTTATCCTTTGTAATTAGAAATGATATAATGTTCATTTTGATTAATTGTTCGAAAACACGGAGAAAAATGAGGAAAACGGGATTACAGGCCCTTAACGAATGAATTGATAGGTTCCGTAAAATTTTAGGAAAAGAGGAATGTGTTTTCACGATGTCGGAACATGTGTTCATAAAAATCACAATATGTTCGCATTTCGTCATTATATATTATCAAGGCAAATGCAGATGCATGAAGGCGTGTTCCGATATTTAAGTAATTGACTAAAACCTTATCAGAAAACTACCTGATATCCTGGTTTTAGCCGGATCACGAATAATTTGAAGAGATTTTTAATAAATCAGCGATGTTAATTTTTCCCCGTGTGGGTATTTCTTCTTTATTAAGAACTCATATATTATGCACCAAGCAATAAACATCATGTATAAAACAATTAATCGACCAATTAGAAAACATTTTCAGAATGATAACCGCGATATCAATGATTAATTAAAATTTACGCTGTAGGTTGGATATGATTTTAAGTATCAAACGAATAATCTTTTCGGACCATAATTCTCAATATTGCGCATAAGCGTATTATTACTAGCGCTGACCTCGGAAAAATCACCGTGTATAATAATTCAAATTTTGAAAAAGACTTAAATTAAAATTGAAAAGAAAAGGTTCATGATTATTAACGTAATATTTTTTAATTCATGAACCCCTCCAAAACCTTAATTAGGCTTTGATAAGAACATTAATTTTAATTTATATATACGATATATCCTACTTTTGTCTTCGCTTCGTAAATTTATGTTTAACTAGCTGTACCCCACCACGCGTCGATGTGGCTCAGTCTGTCTGTGCAGATAGAGAAACAATAGCGTGTGTTTTTATGTTTTACGTTTAGCAGATAGCACGGTTTAAATAAAATCATATTTTTACCTGTTACAGGTGACATCTTGTCACGAAGCAGATCTCTCAAACGCATTTTAAAAACCCCGCGAAACTAACCTGGCAGTACAGAGCGACGTGCAGATTCTACTGCGCATCAACGCCAAAACCCCAACGGTTTTGTGACCAGCGGCGACCGCCATTCCAACTCTAGCCTTGGTCTCAACAATACGTGCGGGTTGGTCACTACGAAACCGGTCTCGGACGCTGAGCGCCAGACCCCGTTCCCGCAGTATTACCAAAGTCTAGCACGCGCCCGTTTTGCGCGTGTAGACGATCACAACCTTGGTTACCACTCCACAATGACTGTGAGTAACACCTTGCTGGCCTCGCAACTCCTGCATCCCCCGGGACAACTCATGTAAGCGTATACCAAACCTTTGCCTCATTATTTGCCTTCTTTTAATGTCTGTTAAACACGTCTGCCAGACAGAGCAAATATGAGAAAGAGATTGTTCTTTTTTTGGTTATTTGTTTTTGGGGTATTATGCCGTGTTGCGCTAACTCCTTCTTTAGCCAACGTTTCAGACAGCATTGCAGTGTCCATCATCAGGGCAGATGTCTTATTTGAGGTTGTGTTAAAATGTGAGCTTAAGTATGAGGTTGTGATACCGTGTTGCCAGCTCCAACCCTCTGAGCTAACATTAACGTATCATTTTTTATTTAAAGTGGTTTTCTTCGTTTAGCTCTGGTGTATCCGTCAATTACCGGATACCAAGAACTATTAAGCTTAGCTCCATCGTCTCTATTAATGTTTACGGGATTTTTATGAATTTCAATGGCCTCCGTAATCAGCCGTGCTCTATAAGTTTTCGGTCTCCCCAGGATTTCAGGAACAAATCCAAAGTAATGCCCGGTGTCAATCAAATGCTCGGCAATTGCCGATTTGTCAGGGTGGCCGAGTTTACAAGCTCTGAAGTGTTCTGAAATTCTTTTGGAGATAGTCCGCTCTGTCTGGCCTACATAGACCTTTTCACATCCGGAACAGCTGAGTTTATACACTCCATCTGTTTCCAGAGGAAACTTAGTCTTTGCAGACCTCAGTAAGTCCTGTATCTTTGTTGTTGTTCCAAAGACAGTCTTGATATTTTCCTTTCTCAAAAGCCTGGCAATTTTGTCTGTCACATTGTGCACATAAGGCAGGAAGGCACAGCCTTTCGACTCTTGTTCAACTCTGTCTTCGTTTGGTGCAGATTTGGCTCTTATGATTTGCCTTGTCTGACTTGCTGGGTAGCCGTTACGCTCCAGTGCATCGGTCAGCTTCGTAAGTTCCGCTCCGATTTTATGTTCTTCGCATATTCTGGTCGCTCGGGTCACCAATGTATGGATAAGTCCTCTCTTCTGCGCTGGGTGGTGGTGCGAATCAGCGTGTAAGTACCGATTCGTATGGGTTGGTTTCCTATATACAGTATGTCCTAGTTTACCATCGTGTTTCCGCATCACCTCCACATCTAGAAAGGGCAGGATTTTATCTTCGTTTTCCAGTTCCATTGTGAATTTAATTTTGCTGTGGAGAGAATTAAGATGGTCCAGGAATTCGTTTAGTTTCTCCGTTCCATGAGGCCAAATGGCGAAGACATCGTCGACGTAGCGCCACCATACTTTAGGGACAGCCGAAGCTGTGTCGAGTGCCACTTCTTCAAACTTCTCCATAAAAAAGTTGGCTAGTACTGGCGATAACGGACTGCCCATCGCAACTCCCTCCAATTGCTCAAATAGTTCACCCTGAAACGCAAAGTATCCCGTTTTGAGGCAGTGTTCAAAAAGTTTGCAAATGTCTTCCTCATATATCTCCCTGAGCATTGTCATAGAGTCTTCTAGAGGCACATTTGTGAAAAGTGACACGACGTCAAAGCTGACCAGAATATCTCCTTCCTCAGTCTTAACTTTCTTGAGCTTACTTATCAGATCTGTTGAATCCTTAATCCACGATTCAGTTTTACCAGTTTGCATCTGCAGTAATCTTGAGAGGTATTGGGAAAATTTATATGTAGGAGCGCCAATAGCGCTGACAATCGGTCTCATTGGGATTTCCTTTTTATGTATTTTTGGGCAGCCTTGCTTTTCTCAAGAGGTGTAAAGAAGAATCGATTGTACCAGTACACATCCAAATAAAAAGACACATCACATCCCGGAAAGCAGATAGAGTATTCCAAAGAGCGGAGGCTGCACTATTAAGGGAGAGGATCCACAATGTGCGAGGCGAGCTGGATGGAGTATCTCGGGACCTTTTCGCTCTACATCTGCACCTAAGTGCAACCCTTACCGAAGAAGACTGGAGAAAAGTTGACAACATGACTTACCAACAAGCAGTAAGATCTAAGCAGTCAACAGATGCGAGACAGAAACAAAAGTTTGAAAGGCTCAACCGAGACAAAAAAGGTGATCGAAAACAACTCGATCAAAATAAAGTTGTCATCAACATTTCGACCCTTGCGTTGAGCCCAGACGCAACTTCTGTACTGGCAAAGGGGATGAATTTTGCAGTGGCCCCCAAAAAGATACCTGTGGAATCCATCGTATGTGGTGTAGAGACTGCACTACATACAATGATGAAAGTACACAAAATGTCAGAGGTGCAAGCAGAGGACATCCGGCAAGAGACTTGCCATATTTTGAAAAGGGCTGAAATACCCCGCCCCAATATCACGAAAGGAGAGTTTACGGCCCTAAAATAATTACGCGCCAATGAGGAAATCTTGGTTCTGCCAGCCGATAAAGGAAATGCCACTTTCGTGATTAATACGGCAGACTACACAAAGAAGATGGAAGACCTCTTGTGCGATTCAGGCACCTATAAGAAGATTAAAAACAACCCCACCAACAAGATTGACATAAAGACAAGGGAACTAGTGAAAGCTTCTAGCATCAGGAAAGAGGATTGGTCTAAGCTTTTTGTAAAAGCCTCTAGAACTCCTGCCCTGTATGGTCTCCCAAAAATACATAAAAAGGAAATCCCAATGAGACCGATTGTCAGCGCTATTGGCGCTCCTACATATAAATTTTCCCAATACCTCTCAAGATTACTGCAGATGCAAACTGGTAAAACTGAATTGTGGATTAAGGATTCAACAGATCTGATAAGTAAGCTCAAGAAAGTTAAGACTGAGGAAGGAGATATTCTGGTCAGCTTTGACGTCGTGTCACTTTTCACAAATGTGCCTCTAGAAGACTCTATGACAATGCTCAGGGAGATATATGAGGAAGACATTTGCAAACTTTTTGAACACTGCCTCAAAACGGGATACTTTGCGTTTTAGGGTGAACTATTTGAGCAATTGGAGGGAGTTGCGATGGGCAGTCCGTTATCGCCAGTACTAGCCAACTTTTTTATGGAGAAGTTTGAAGAAGTGGCACTCGACACAGCTTCGGCTGTCCTTAAAGTATGGTGGCGCTACGTCGACGATGTCTTCGCCATTTGGCCTCATGGAACGGAGAAACTAAACGAATTCCTGGACCATCTTAATTCTCTCCACAGCAAAATTAAATTCACAATGGAACTGGAAAACGAAGATAAAATCCTGCCCTTTCTAGATGTGGAGGTGATGCGGAAACACGATGGTAGCCTAGGACATACTGTATATAGGAAACCAACCCATACAAATCGGTACTTACACGCTGATTCGCACCACCACCCAGCGCAGAAGAGAGGACTTATCCATACATTGGTGACCCGAGCGACCAGAATATGCGAAGAACATAAAATCGGAGCGGAACTTACGAAGCTGACCGATGCACTGGAGCGTAACGGCTACCCAGCAAGTCAGACAAGGCAAATCATAAGAGCCAAATCTGCACCAAACGAAGACAGAGTTGAACAAGAGTCGAAAGGCTGTGCCTTCCTGCCTTATGTGCACAATGTGACAGACAAAATTGCCAGGCTTTTGAGAAAGGAAAATATCAAGACTGTCTTTGGAACAACAACAAAGATACAGGACTTACTGAGGTCTGCAAAGACTAAGTTTCCTCTGGAAACAGATGGAGTGTATAAACTCAGCTGTTCCGGATGTGAAAAGGTCTATGTAGGCCAGACAGAGCGGACTATCTCCAAAAGAATTTCAGAACACTTCAGAGCTTGTAAACTCGGCCACCCTGACAAATCGGCAATTGCCGAGCATTTGATTGACACCGGGCATTACTTTGGATTTGTTCCTGAAATCCTGGGGAGACCGAAAACTTATAGAGCACGGCTGATTACGGAGGCCATTGAAATTCATAAAAATCCCGTAAACATTAATAGAGACGATGGAGCTAAGCTTAATAGTTCTTGGTATCCGGTAATTGACGGATACACCAGAGCTAAACGAAGAAAACCACTTTAAATAAAAAATGACACGTGAATGTTAGCTCAGAGGGTTGGAGCTGGCAACACGGTATCACAACCTCATACTTAAGCTCACATTTTAACACAACCTCAAATAAGACATCTGCCCTGATGATGGACACTGCAATGCTGTCCGAAACGTTGGCTAAAGAAGGAGTTAGCGCAACACGGCATAATACCCCAAAAACAAATAACAAAAATACTTTTGGCCGTGAAAATCTTAAATCATATTTAAGAGATTGTTCAATTCAATCAGCCAGGAAATAATTTAGGATGTATACTCTGTCCCTATTTTGTGTTATTCTATGTACCTGTTGACTGTAAATACACTCATTCCCATAGAAGTTCCATTTGACGAGGGAAGTGGAGTCTAGATTGTTGAATGTTCCACGTGTAAAGGTATTCTTGCCGACCCAAACCTAAGCTAAAATAATTAGAGTCCCATGATTCTACTCACTAACGCTGCCAAAGCCGGCACTGGATCCGCACGCGGCCCATAACACTGGTGCCCCGTTCGTAATACTAGCGCCCTACGTGATTCTCAACACTGGCGCCCCACGCCAATTCTCAACAATCTATATAATACTAGTGGGGCCGGGCAAACGTTGTCCTGCCACAGACTGCCTTCTATGTAGACCGCATTTTATATAGACTTAATTTTATGTAGACCACCTTTTATCTGTTGTCGGATATTTTATGCAGTCACACGCATCGTAGGTATTGTTTTGACGTTTCATTTGATATCGATATTTTCAGCAGATTGTGATTATTGTTCAGCACGATAGAAAATAAGTAAAAATGTGAACGGTACCGTTCTATAGTTTTAAAACTGCCTTGAAGTATATGTCTTTCTCAGTGTGATAGATTACCGTACGAATACGTTCCGTAGAAAAAACATTTTTTATTTCATTATCTCGTATTCAAGTGTAATAAATAAAATGAAAATTCTCAAATTGATAATGGATAAAAATCAAATGTTATAAATAAGGTTTGATTCTAAAGTCTAGTCAATATTGTTGTTTTAAATTATAGTAATGAATTAAAATTTAATTTAGTACGATTTTTTGAAGCCTATTTTTTTACAATTCGTACTATGCCAATATGAATAGATAAAGCTTATACAACTTAAAAATAAATTACCACCCTTTTTTCTTATAAAAAATCCTTAAAATATCATCAAACAAATATTGAGATGGGGGGGTGTAGAGAAGTTAAAATTTGTGGTTGTATGTATTTTTGGATGGTAAAGCTGAAAAAAAATAGAAATTAGTTCAAAAAATTATTTTTTAATTTTACATCTCGAAAACAGCGCCACCTATCGAGTAGAAAACTATCCTATGTTTTAAGCTGGAACCAACTATTCACAAAACTTTACTGACATAGGTTGGGCGGTTTAGGAGATTAGCGTATACGAACACAGTGACACGTGATTTTTATATTATGTTATAAAATAACAAACGCCTTTCTAAATAATCACGTTGTGCATTTGAAAGCAATCATTGAAAAACTCTCGGAGATTTAGGATTTCGAACAAGCGTTCCTTTACATTTTTATTTATATCTAAGACATGTACTGTTCCATTTCCAAAATACATTATTTTAAATTTATTTTTATGTTTATTGTATAATGGAACAATATTTCGTCACTATAAATTAATAAATTTAAAAAAATCAATTTTTCTTTAACCTTTTTAAAGTTATACCCACCAACGCAATATTATATTAAAGAAATAGATAATACTAATATATCTAACCGAAACCTGCCACAGAACAAGACACAGAAAATAAAAGATATTGGTGTCGCGAAGCTGCGACTCCACTATATTTTTAAAGGTGGTGCAGAGCAAAGCCCTATGCCACACGCCCAAAGGACCAGTCCCAAACTACACCGAATGCTAGGTTATGTGACGATTTATGCATCCGACAAACCCGATGGACAGTGCAATAGTCAAAAAGGTATAAATCTGGGCTTTTGGAGCACAAGATTGGAATGCAGGAAAGATGGACTCACCCGTTGATGATTATCACACGTCTCCAGGAGTTTTGGATGATTTCACTTCACAAATATATAATCGCCCTGTCTGATATTAATTATCACTACGAACTCTGATGAGCAACTGACACCACTTGTCCGATTTTACGTGTGTCGCAACAATCATTTTATTATGGTGACATTTTGGGATGGGTAAAAGGGTAGGTAGGAAATTTGCAGGATTTTGTATTGACATTACACTTGTCCATTAAGCCTGTGGATGCATACCTAACAATCCCCTATATTGCGCGAACAGATATCCTTCCTCAATGATATTGCTTCAATGATATTGCTTCAATGATATTTCTTCAACGATATTGCTTCAATGATATTCCTTCAATGATTTGCTTCAATGATATTGCTTCAACGATATTGCTTCAATGATATTGCTTCAATGATATTCCTTCAATGATGTTCTTTCAACGTTGATAAGTATAACCTTTAAAATGTTAAAGAATATTTTTTCGGATAATAATTGAATATTCATTAAGGACGGTTTATTTCGGAGAAAATGAACAATTGTTCAAATTTCAAAGTTAATTTAGTTTGTTTGTTAAGTTCTGTGAAAGATTTTTAAGGTTCTATTATAATATCAGTTCTGTCAAAACACTAGCTGATAATGGTACGAGTATAATAACAGAACCCGAAAATGAACGTTGAAATTTGATGAATTGTTCAAATTCTCCGCAACAGTCCGTCGTTCGATATTTAGAAAATAGGTATCCAATAGACATGTCAATAGGTATCCCATTTAAATACAAATCATATATGTTTATCAGAGACACTATCTAGGTTACAAACCAATTTGTAATCATTCAAAAAGATTAGAGCAGTATTCGGATGCATGACAAGGTTTAGCATTACGTATCTCGCAAAAAACAAATGATTTGGGAAGTCTTATAAATGTGTGGCCAAGGGTAGGTTGCAACAAAAAAAAACAATTTAGAGAAATGGAAACAATTTATTACATAAGAATATTAACAAATTAGAGTAATATTAATACAAATTGAAAATATCTCCCCGAGAAAAAATAAATGCCGCCGATGGGAATTGAACCCGCGCCTTCTGGTGTCCGGTCAGACGCTCTGAACCACTGAGCCACGTCGGCTTATTTCCAACCCGCCAAATAATTGAATATGTACTAGTACTTCAATCAACAATTACTGCTTATTTTATAGGTGAAAAAATCAGAAGGCGCGGGTTTAATTCCCGTCGTCGGCATTTATTTTTACTCGGGGATATATTTTCAATTTGTATTAATATTACAGGCGACTTATTATTGCTTATAATAATTTATTAAAAAATACATAAATTCGAAAAATTGAATGGTAAAAGATTCTCCGTAGTTGTAAATATGCGTTTCTTAGTAAAAATTAAAATCTAAAAATGTATAAACTACTAGCGTTTAAGATTTTAATTTCTAAGGCTCATTATTGAATGATATTAAAGTATAGAGTATTTCGTGTTACAGTATTTGGAAAATCTTATTTTGTTCAATATTCAGACCACATTTTCAGAATCTTGAACTGTTTCAGGAAGCCTTTTGTTGAGAGTTTCAGGGGAGTTAAGAATCAAGGCTGCTGAAAAAAGGCAGCACCCAGCGAAGATGTATGTTGGTAGGTATTTATTATAATCACTCTGTAAACCAAAAAATAATTAATCATCTCTTAAATATTTTGAAAGGAAGAAATTTCCACCATCACAAAAAAGTAAGATCTTACCAGCAGAGGTGTCTGAGTAGCCAAAATGGCTCCCAACGTTGACATCGTGTAAAATGTGGAAAGGATTGTCTGCCTCAGAGAAGTTGGAAATAGTTCTGTAGTGTACAAATTCACTGATCCGCAAACGCAATCCACACAACATTTTCCTGTGAGGTAAGCAGCTAAGGCCAACCAAGGTAAATCTGTAAATAATATATCATTTTGTAAAATTATTTTAAATTAATTATATTTAATATTTTAAACAAACGTATTATAGGCAGAGTTACCTTGAATGAACACAAATGAACAAAGGCAAAGTCCGCCAGCCAAAAGCGATGTAATTATTGTTTTCTTTCTACCAAAGTACCTGAGACTAAAATATGTGATAATAGTACCAGGTAGATCTACAGCAGATGCCAAGATGTAGGTAATTCTCGGAACGGCTGTACATCAACACTGTCGAGGAGTCAATAGACATTCCTACTAGGCAGAATATGATAGAGCTCCCCACTACTGATACTCTTACAAATCTTAGAATTAATTTCTTTGATTTCAGGAAGAGGAGCAATTCAGAAATTTGCGTTCGTTCATCGCCATCTAATGCATCAACGTCAAAATTTTCTTTATTTTTTTCATTGAACTTGAGACTTTCTAAAGCTTTATCAGAAAGGGTTTTATTATTTTCTGCAGCAATTTCGATCAGAATTTTGATGGCTTTCTGGTATCTTCCCTTGCTTATTAGCCACTTTAAGCTATCATTGATTATCCAGTAATACGCTAATATCAAAAGGGCTGGAGCGTACAAGGCGAGGATGTAGGTTCTCCAGTAAGGAAGAGCCCAGGCGGCAAACCCCATGACTATATGACCCGTCACATAGTAAAAACATAGCAAGGAACTTATTGCTTCTCTCATTGAAGGAATTACAATCTCTATAGCTGTAAATAGTAATACAATTAGGATTAAGCTTTATGATATAAAACATATACAACTAGATGCAAATTAATTTTCCCGAGTGTAAGATTGAGGTTAGAAAGTTAGAAAGACTATAAAGTTCACCAATTAATTATAAAGAATCAACGGCTACAAAATCTTAGATCCAAGATATTCTTACGATGCTAAATTATTCACTGTTGTAAAACATACGTGTTTTGGAATTTATTAAAATTACTTACCAAGAGTGAAAGCAGATATATACACCCCTGTTCCAAGAATAGACTCCAAGGATTCCAAAATAATAAACATACTATAGTTTACTGATGCAGACTTAATAGTCCCAAGTGTTCCTGTCACAACGGAAGAAATGATCAATCCATGTCTTCTTCCATATCTATCAGAGATAGATCCGATGAATGGATAGGCAAATATTGCACCGACATTTTGCATGGTACCCACGAGGGTTAACTTCCAGCTCTCGCAAGCAATATTGAACTGTAAAAATATACTCGGATGTTAGGGGAGCATTATTAAATCGTACGTGAAAAATTATTGAAAAGCTATTATACATAGACGCTCCATGATCCATCGAACTAAACTTGACATCAAATGTACTCTTTGTTAAGTTTGCACGATGTAATAACTAAACATCTCTTTGTGTTACATGCGTACTTTGCGAATAAAAGGGTGAGGTTGCCATTCAGTTCTGCGTTTTGTAGTTATGCATGATCTGGAGGTTTAGCACAGTGACAGTGTTTTACAGTATCGGTTAACTACCGATTTCCAGAGCAAATAAGCAAACGATATATGCTGACAACATTGACGCATCTGTCTACGAATTCACATTCATAAACGTCAAAAGGCTACGTAAAACTAAATAATACTAATAAATGGACAATGTCAAATTGAAATCAAATCTTTAATATGCATTGGCAGTCCGCGTTTAATTGGCACTAAAAGAAATGACACTAAAAGGGGAGCTAATTAGTTATGGGGTCTTTAGTCATAACTCACAAATTTTTATTCTCAAAGTTGGAACGGAATCAATTGATCGCGTCTTAGACGAATCAATTAAGTCTATGGATCGAGTTCTTTCAATTATAAGAGCTTAGTTAGTTCACCTCCATTCATTAATAAGCCAGTTATTTTGCATAACGAACGAAATTATAGAAAAAGTTGTGCATATTGACAGCTTATCTGATACTTTGGAGGCCTCGCTAAAATCAGCAGCATTTGTCTACGGACTGCTTCATAAGAATCATGTTCTGAACTTGCTCACAAATATCACTAACTGACCATAGATGACGGATTTCGTCAATATTGTATTGATGTAGCTAAATATAGATATAGATAAATCGTGCTAGATACCCAGAGGTTCTGAGATGATTTGTGGTTGTCTTTTTGCTTTTATCGATTGTTTTACCTTAAATTAGGTTAATTCGATCTTCATAAGTGTCCATTAAAAAACAAACTATTTTAAAGCATGTCTATATAGTAAATAATATGTTAGAAATCGGATTGCTTATTGCAAAAAGTTCGCATGTACCAGTTTTTCGTAAAACTTCTTGGAACGGAGATAAATTGCTCTAGCTTGTAATTTTACACATCGGTCCGATACAATAATAATTAGTAATATCTTTTGGCATTTTAGAAAGTTTTTTTTAAATTATAATGCTAAAATTGAAGCTAATGACTAATAACACACAATGCGATTCAAAGCAGAGCAAGCCTAGTGCAACCGCGACCAAAATCACTTAGATCCCAAAATTAAGTGTTTGTAAAAATGAGTATGTTTAAAATAAAAAATAAATTAAAAAATATTATTAATTTGTTTAAATTAGTATGTTTTTGTTTTATTACTCATTCAAAATGTATGTAAGGGCAATGGTTAAACCCTGTTGGTGAGTACTGCTGCGACGTGTCAGGCTGTCAGATACATAGGTATTTCGATAGTAGCGTGTTGGGTTTTGTGTTGATGGGATAAACAAAAACTCATAATGGAATCTTGATATTTAAAAAATATCCTTAATTTGGTTGGATTTAGTTGGTTGTACCATTGATAAAAATATGTGCCGTAATTCCTTTCGAAGAATATTTTTTTTCATACAAAACGCCCTACTAACTAGTAAGTGTATCGTTCAGAGTACGGATGACGTCATGCGCCCCCTACATCTTACCACTCGGATAGCGGTCGTTTTGGAGGGTTTTAAAAAATTAAAATATGTATACCAACTCGAAAAATGCCGGTATTTTTTAATTATTTTGTATATTAAGTTTAAAAATGGATTTAAATAATTACTCAAATTCCTCATTATTCGGGTAATTTCTGATGTTCTAATGATTCTGATGTCTGAGTTATGTCGAATGGTAGACTATCATATGTATTGGGAAGAAATAAATTTTATAAAGTTCATCGCTGAATATTGTATTAATATTGCCGTAAGTTAAGTTGATTAATTAAAAATAGTGATGCACTAATGTTGAATCATCTCACCTCTTCTACAAATGTTCTTTTTTCCCGGAAAACATATTCATTGCAGCTTATTTTCTTGCGTTTATCAAACAAATCTGCGCAACCCTCCTCACCCTCTAGTGGTTTACTCGAGGACGCTTTAAACGCATATCGGGAACATTTTTCTCCTTTAGGAACAGCATTAGAAAGCCAGGAAGTGTTGAACTCTGTGTTTCTTCCTTCACATTCTGGAATTCTGCATCTGAAAGCCAGGGAATAGTGGTGTTTAAATTAATCGCAAAGCCGCCAAATTGGAACGCACGCTCAATTTTAATATGCAAAATATCACCCATTTTGTTAATTTGATGAGAGATGATGCACTCTTCGCTCGTGGGGCCCTCAGGAAAATAACGGGAAGCGGACTCTTCCCCCATGGGGCCTTCTGGAAACCAAGGAGGAGTGGAGAGGAGAGATGAGACCCTCTTCCCTAGTGGGACTTTTAGGGAACCAAGGAAGCGTGGAAAAGAGAGATGAGGATACCTCCGTGAACTCTTCCCTTGTGGGGCCTTCACGGAATCAAAGGTGAATAAAGAGGAGAGATGAGGCTCTCTTCCCTTGTGGGGCCTTCAAGGAACCAAGGGAGATTGGAGAGGTGAGATGATACCTGGGAAGACACATTGTGGAACCAGAAGACATAGCCACATATCCAATGATAATCTGGTGAACTTTATAAAAGGGACCGGGTGACTGTTAAAGGAATGAAGTAAAATGGGAGATAGCACAATGGGCCTATGGACTAGGTGCTCACGGGAGCTATATGTTAACCGTCTCCGCTCTATAAATAAAATAAAATAAAAGATAATTTGGACAATTCTTTGCCAAATCGGACTATTCTTTATCAAATTGGATAATTCCCTAGGGCAAAATATCTGCAAATTTGTCCATTGACAGTGGACAGTTTTCGTCAATCGTACAATTTCAATGTGCAAAATATAGTGAAATTTGTATACGGATTTGTCTGTATGTGGATTTTTATGGATATTTTTTGATATTTATGACAATTATGGTTTTTTATGGACACTTACGGATATTTCATATAATTTACATCATTAGTATGCAATATGACACCTTTATATGACATTAATTTTTCAAACTAATGCCATTGAACGCATTGTTATTTTTATTAGCCTATGACATGTACGCCAATCATTATCATTGATAGAAAATCAATATATATTGTTATTTTATGGAGCTATAAATAATGATAATACATTCATACGCATGCTTCTTTCAGAAAATCAATATATCATTTATGAGATCATCGTAATATGAATGTCAGTGGTGTTTTCGAAACAATCGAACTACAATGCAAATGAGTGGAGTTTCTATAACTAGTCGCAGTGGAGTGGATTAAACTTTTATAGGGATGGTCTATGTCTGCTTATTTCTTGTGAAATTGATCAGACATTATTTCTTGAAAAGATTTTCAGTTTTATTGAGTGCAGACCTCCAACGACAAACTACAGTTCAAAACGACTAATGTACTTAATTTATTCGGAGTGAATTGTTGTTTACACGTTAGTCATTTGCAGTCGAGCTCGGGAATGATGACAAGTTATCAACATCAAAGTTATCGACCGTGCTAGATACCATGAGGCCTGGAAGTTTTAAGGTTCTATGTGAACCGTAACCATATTTCAGTACGGTATATGACGGCCTCCGTGGTGTAGGGGAAGGCTTTCCATTACGAATCGGTTCATCGGGTCTCACACGTTCAAAACCCGGCATAAATAGCTTTAGCCGTGTTCATGGCCAGATGTGACTAAACAGGTACTTCCTCTTAACCCAAATCCTTCCCATTCCCGCTTTCTTCAGCCTCATCATATACCCCAACTGGGGATGCCGTGTTTTCACTGGCGCCAGACTATTTATTTATTTATATATATATACGCCTACATAGGCTTTTACATAAAAGTGATATATAATGCAGTGTACATAGGAGAATATCTGTATTATACAGGAGATAATGACAGTATATAGATGTAATCCATTGCAAAGTAGGTACAAAATACACATTTGTAAAATTTTGATTACAAGTATAATGAGAAAATATTAAGAAATAATTAAAAAAAGAAAACTAGATAAATTGAAAAAACTAAATATGAAGCAATATAAGTAAAACGTAAGAGTAACATAAAGTAACAAATAAAGTACAACAACACTACATATAAGACAAAAATTTAAAACTAATTTACCAACGATACTTTAATTTGTAGGGTTCTACAAAGTGTTCATATAGATTAAGTTGAGGACCAACTAGGACTTTTTTTAAAAATTGGTGTAGAAAGTATCCTATGAAGGTTTTATTAAGCTCGGATTTCGAAAATTTTACAAATTATAAAATTTATCTTTCTTAATATACAATAAAATTTATATTTAATTTTAAAAATATATTTATTAGGAAGGAAGTTTTGATGTGCAATAAAATATAATTAAATTTTTAAAAAATCAAAATGGAATTCTACAAATTTAACTGAATGACAATAAATTATAAAAATTGATGAAAATTAATTTAATTAAGTGAATCAATGTTACTTTACAATATTAGTAGTTGAAGTAGGGGTGGAGGCGTGTTTCAATATATAATGTGGGGATGCGAGAAAATATTCCAACGATTCCAATTCCCCGATGATGACGGGAACTATAGAAACCTTATCAAGAGAAAACGGCATACCGTGTGTACCCATTTTGTTTCCAGTTTGGACCCACAAAGCAGAACCTTATGCCGCAACTATCAAATCTTAAAACAACCTTTCACCCCAAAATTGAATTAAATTCAAAATTATTTACCTGTACACAACGTCAATGGCAGTAAATATATAGTTAGATTCGTGCATTGAACATAACACAACGGGGAAAATCAGCCATAAAAATAATTTGATTTGATATTTTCCCAAATGGCCTACTTCTAGCATAATTGCATCCACATTCACCTCCATTGGCTTCATGATTGAATCGTCTTCAAAAATGCCTTGGCTAAAAATTTATTTGCGGGCACTGAAAAAATATTTTATTGGTTACAGATTCACTACAAATAATAATTAAATACATACTCTGTTATTATTTCAGTTCTGTGAAGCAACTGGCCCATATTGATATTATAACAGAACTTCAATAGGACTTTCACAGAACTTGGAAATTAACTTTGAAATTGGATAAATTGTTCAAATTGTTCCAAGGACTTAATATTTGAACTTTACCGATACCTTTTTCAGGTTTTGCTTTGAAATTATCTTCTTTATGTGAATTTTTGTCTTACTTTTATTTCATTCCTATTCACGCGTATATTGCAAAAGTTCAAAAGTTCTCTCCTTTCACAATTAGTGTGATTTTGTATTTATTGTTAATGGAAAATTAGTCTATAAAATAATAAACATATTAAAATAATATTTTTTACGCCTTAGACGATTGAGGCATTCCACCCATTCCTTACACATAAATATTGCGTTATCCACATTCATATTTCTTCTATTTTAAATGACTCAAATCGAACTGGTTGATCAATAAACGCAGATCACGGAATAACAAATCAACATTAAAATTGATTGACTGTGTATAATAGCACTTCCGAGGTTTGAATTCAACTGGCCAATGGACATCGAACACATTAGAAAATTTGTGCAATTATCTGAGAGAAATCACTTATGATCACAATGTTATTTATATGTTAATGTCACATTTTATTTATAATTCTTTGAAGTCATTTATTACTCATATTATTGTAGAAAGCAATCACTTTGTGGTTTAGTATATTTAATAAAATAAAAAAAACTTTTTGTTTTAAAACCACGAGTTTTTAATAATTTTTCAACCGACCGGATTCGCTTTACTCAGGGTACAAATTATTACTAGACAAGAAGTACAAAGTGTTAGCTTATATATAAAAAAATTTGAGTCCCAAAGTCATATTCTTAATAATCAATTAGACATATCAAGTAGTCCAATATTAGGTTTGTTTCCAATAAACCCTTAAAAAATGTCCAAGTTCTCCTTATCACCATGTCAGTTGATGCTTTGTTTCTCCATATATATTATTATAATCCATTAGTCTACATAATTATCTTTCGGGTTTTTCCATGTCTTTTGTAATTGTGTAAATGTATTTTATGATTTCTCTGTGTTTATTATATTGATATCATGTTGTTATGTTTCCCTCAAAAATATTTTATGTATAAGCTCACACTTTGTACTTCTTGTCTAGTAATAATTTGTACATTGAAGATGCTTGAGTAAAGCGAAACTGGTCGGTTCTAAAAATTATTAGAAACTCGTGGTTTTAAAACAAAAAGTATTTTATTTTTTCATTTATTACTCATTTCACAGAAATAACTTATGTTTTCAGAATCAGCGTTTTTTAATCTATATAAATTAATATATTTTTAAGCCATGATGTTTTTCACTGACGTTCTGGACAGCAAGTATTATCAAAAGTTACTTATGAAAATTAACAGGTATGCGTTGACTACCAATTAGCTTCCCAATTTTACTATTATGGAAACACAACATTCAATAATTCAGTTTATTGTTTTTTTTTTTTAAATATTTCATTAAAACGAAAATTATATGTTTTTCAATATTCAGTCAATATTTTCTGAATCTTCAACTGTTTCAGGAAGTCTTTTGTTGAGAGTTTCGGGGGAACTAAGAATCAGAGCTGCTGAAAAGAGGCAGGATCCAGCGAAGATGTATGTTGCGAGGTTGTTATTGTATTTATTCTGCAAACCAAAAAATGAGCTATAATTTATTGAAATCATCGATAGGAAGTAGTGATTTCCACGATTATCAAATAACGCATACAACATAGAGATGTAGAACTCACCAGCAGAGGTGTCTGAGTAGCTAAAATGGATCCGAACGTTCCCATCATGAAATATGTGGAAAGGATTGTCTGCCTTAGAGAAGTTGGAAATAACTCTGCGGTGTAAAGATCAACTGATCCGGATGCGCAAGTTACGCAAAATTTTCCTAGGAGGTAAGCAACCACAGTCAGCCAAGGTAAATCTGCAGATACGATATCAATTATAAAAGTTTTACTCGAGAAAAAATAATTTCAAAGAAACGTATTAAATGCAGTGTTACCTTCAGGAATGAACACAAATGAACAAAGGGATAGTCCACCAATCAAAAGCGATGTAAATATCGTTTTTTTTCTACCAAAGTATCTGAGACTAAAATAGGCCATAATATTCCCCGGTATCTCTACAATAGCTGCCAAAATATAATTCCAATAACGGCTGTACATCAATACAGCCGAGGAGTTGATTGACATTCCAAATAAGCAGAATGTGGTGGCAATCCCCACTACTGATATCTTAAAAAATCTTTGAATTAAAATCTTTGATTTCAGAAGGAGGCGCAATGCAGAAATATCCATTTTTTCATTGCCATTTACATCTACTGCACCAACATCAAACTTTTCTTTATTTTTTTCATTGAACTTTAGAGTTTCCAAAGCTTTATCAGAAAGGGTTTTATTATTTTCTTTAGCAATCTTGGTCAGGATGTTGATGGCTTTCTTGTATCTTCTTTTAGTTATAAGCCACTTTATGCTATCACTGATTATCCAGTAGTATGTAAATATCAGAAGTGCTGGAGAGTATATGACCAGGAGGTAAGTTCTCCAGTAAGGGAAAACCCAACCGGCCAACCCCATCAGTAAATGGCCAATCACATAGTAAATGTTGATCAGGACGCTTATTGCTTCCCTTATTTGAGGAATTACAATCTCTACAGCTGAAAACAGTTAAGACACTAAGAATTAAATTTTTGAGGAATATTTAAGAAATAAAAAAAAGATGTTAGTTATTGGGTTTCGATGGACTTAGTTAAGAATTGGTGTTTCAATCAGGAAGTTTATACTTATAATTCACCAATCAAGAACGCACAGAGACCAAGATATTTACGGCGTTTAATTTTATTCACATTTTGAGATACTTCAGAGTAACTTACCGAGAGTTAAAGTAGACATATAGACTCCTGATCCAAGAGCAGGTTCCAGGGATTCAAACGTAAGAAACATGCCATAGTTTACTGATGCAGACTTAATAATCCCAAGAATTCCAGTCGCAAAGCAAGATATTATCATGGCATGTCTTCTACCGTATCTATCAGAGAGTATTCCAACAAATGGCAAGGCAACTAGTGCACCGACGTTTTGTATGGTTCCCACAAGGGTTAATTTCCAGCTCTCACGAGCAATATTGAACTGCAATAATATACTCAGATGTTAGAAGTGTGGTTCTCATCCTCAAGAAATTACCAAAATTATAAGAGCAACCAAAATAATCAACTAGCCACCACCAAATCAGTGTAAAACAAAGCCTTGTGCTTTACAAGCAAGGCGCATCACTCAAGATTACTACAAATAAAAACAGCAGAGATCTTATGAATACCATTCGAATCATGGATAATAGAAAAAAAGAGAGATGGGCCTTGAGCCATGAACCATCATTATTATGAAATCGCTGGCACAAAAGTGTCACCAAACTCGTTCATCCATGTTACTGCAAATTATTTACACACAGCGGTGTCCTGTTTTTGTATCTTCTACACAGATTAAAGAAGAAAACTAGAAGTGCTTTCCATTTAAATTTGAATGGAAACTAATGTTCCACTGACTTAACACCTTTAAGTCCTTAACCATTTTGCACGCAGTCTGTCTCTCTTATACTTAAATGAAATTGCAATTTTGTAATCCTTGTGAAATACAGTTTTGCATGGAAAAATAGGCCCAAATTGTGCTTATATTTGGATCATGGAACACGTCGACCAGTCTCTTTTATTATACATCAATTAATTCTTCCACGCCATAGGTATCACCGTTTGTTCCTTTTATCATTTATATATTATTATTAATTATATTTTATACTAATTTACGATGAGGAACCATTTATTGGATAACCTTACACCTCTACCATAGGTAACCCCAAGTGGACTTCTTAACCAGAACTTCTTCTCCTTCCTTTCCTAAAGATCCTCTACAAAGGTGACATAGGCCCTGAGCGACATTTTTTCTTCAAGGCCTCCTGTGTCGGGTTAATGTAAAAAAATAAATATACATGCACAGTCCGAGTTGACAAAACAATTTTTTACAGTTATTCCGGATGGTAAGTGTCCATTTGGATACCTGGGAAAAATCTGTTTCAATAACAAACATGTTTCAATGCACGACATTTTAAATATCTTACCTCTTCTATAAACGTTTTTTCTTCCCGAAAAACATATTCTGCACAGCTAATTGTCTTGTTTTTATAGAAAAATACTGGAAAATACTCTGCCTCCTCTCGTTGGTTACCCGAGGAAGTATTGGAAGCATATCGGGAACACTTTTCTCCTTCAGGAATAGCATCGGACAGCCATGAAGCACTGAACTCTGTCTTTATTCCTTCGCGTTCTGGGATTTTGCATCTGAAAGTCCAAAATTTGCAATAACTCCAAAATTGAACCAAACAGCGATAAATTCACAAGCGCTTTTTTAGTGTGTTTATTTTTATTTAATTTACAATATTGTTACAATAATACATTAAAAAAAAAACAAATAGAAAATAATAAGCATTTCCACGCTAATGAAGAGAATTGAGTTTGGTGTAGGAGTAAAAAAATTATATCATAGCGTATAATAATACCTAGTGGTAACAAACAGATATAAATATGGTTCGAAGAATTTATTTTATTTTACATTTTTAGATGTCACGAGTGTTCATTTTTTTAAAACAATTAAACCTTTTTCTTGAATAATACTAATTCTGTTTTTTTTTAATTCTTCGGGAAAATAATTGTAAATATAATGATTGTACATTTGTTGAGTAGAAAACAGAGGAATTTGGATGTTATATTTATTTCTCAATGATGAATTAATCTTTTGGACATTCTTTTGTTGTCGTTTGTCTAGTGTTCAAGGAAACCACAGAAAAAAGAGGATTTGGCACTCAAAAATCATATAAATTTATTTACCTGTAATCTACGTCCACGGCAGTAAAAATGTAGTTAGAATCGTGCATTGAACATAGCACAATGGGGAAAATCATCCATAAAAATAATTTGATTTGATATTTTCCCAAATAGCCAATTTCTAGCATAATCGCATCCACATCCACTTCTACTGGCTTCATCATTATTTAACCGTCAAAAAAACCTTATTTACACAACTTTTATTTGAAGTTTTCTTGCTGACACTGTGAAGAAGGTTTATTAATGAGTAAGGTATTTATTTATTTTTTCTTAATTTTTAATTTTTTATCGTATACAGTTACTTGTATTGAATCATTTATTGATATTGTGGGCCTCATTGGTTGCTTTACCCATGCGGAGGCCCCATTTACAATTTAATAAAATTCAGTAAAAAGATAACATGAAATAACACAAATTTAAACTGAGATGAATTAAAATAAATTAGAATAATAAAAGCGAAATGAAAAAAAAATCGCTAAGTCTTATGAGGTACGGTTGTTTATAATGAAGTGTGTATTTTTTTGGTAGTCTTTGCGCAAAGCTTGTGTTTACTGTCGGAGTTTTAATGTTTTTTTGTACGTTGATCTAACCCAAGGCTGCCCAACCCCAGGCCCGCGGGCCACATTGTGGCCCGCGAACGAATTATAAGTGGCCCGCGTGAACCATTTTAAAAAACCCGCCAATTTGAAAAAGTGTCGCGGGCTCGCGGTAAAACAAACAATGCAGCTTGCGCGCGGTCACCAGTGTTGCCAACGAAGGCGATTTATCGCTATTTAGGCTACTCAGAACGAGAATCAGCGACGAAAAAATCAAACCTCTTGAACTTACTTTTTAAACAAAAATACACGGGTTTTTGATATTTTTTGCGTCCGAAATGGAATCTTGTAGCCACCCCCCCCCCCCCCCCCCATGGAATTCGAAAAATTGTTGTGAGGAATCACATATGATGTTTTTGGGTGTGCGGAATTTTTCTCAGCGAAGTTCCGTAACAACCCCCCCTTTTTTTTGTGGGGAATTATGTATTATAGAAATTCTCTAACAACCCCCCCCCCCATGAAAATAGGAACCGTCAGTATTCAGTGGCCCGCCAGTGATTTTTAAATCGTCAATTAGGCCCAACTGTTAAAAAGGTTGGGCAGCCTTGATCTAACCGGTCTATGATGTTTGTTTTTTTGGTCAAGTGCTTTTTTATCTTTATCTATATTTGGCATAGGTATAGTGCGTTCAACATGTTGAATATTTGGTCTGCGTCAATCATTTTATATTTAGTGTTTAGTGTACTGCCTTTAAGATGGTTTGCTATGCGATTTAAATATGAAGTATAGGTTAGTTTGTCGCTCCTCCCCAAATAATGATTCCATATTTTCTATATAGATTGAGAAGGTGCAAAACATATTGTTTTCATTTCTTTTAGTTTAAACAGTACCTACATGTTTCTTGTTTAGGAAAATATTTATTGTTTGGAGGAGTTTATTTGTGGTTTGTTTTATATGATGATTTGTCTATCTGCGGTTTTGGTCAATTGTGATACATAAAAAAATTATTTGGACTGTTTTTTTCTAGAGTAGAGCAATCGCTGATGTTCTTATTTATACATCTTTGGCTCTCCCGTTAGTTAATACTTATTTTTTCACTTTTTAAAGCTATGATGTGTAGATAAAATTGAATCGTGTTGAAGCAATGCTATTTACGGAAGATGTAACCAAAGTTTTTTTTACTTGTACAGTATTTAAATATATAAATGTTAATTATTGAAGACAATATCAGCGATTCTTAAACGAAAATTTGAAACAGAAAAAGATGCAGCCAGATCTAGGACTTAAACCCAGATGTCGCGCATTTAAATAAAAATATGACATATTTATCAATATACTTCAATATCAAACATACATTGATCGTATTGAAAATATCCAATCCAAATTTATTAAACACCTATTATATCGCTTTAGCGATCATCGGTTTGACCCTACCGCTTTATATAAACGCAGAAAAATTGCTGATGCCCTATTCTTATACAAAATCGTGAACAATCTTGTTGATTCATCATATCTGCTAGAAAAGATTGCATTTCGTTGCCCTGAACACAACACCAGATCGAACGACTTATTTAGAACACCACGCTGTAAAGCCAAATATGCGCAAAACTCTTTAATAGGACGTATTTCTAAAACTCACAATGCCTTACGAGATGTAGATATTTTCAAGTGTAACTTGAAAACATATAAAATGCAACTTACTAAACTTATAACTTAATTTTTTATTTTGTGAAATAATCCTATCATCTTAGTTTATTTTATTGTTTTTATTATAATCCTTCGAAAACTGTATTACTACGAACTGTTTTTAATTGTTTTTATAACATTTTGTAATTCCTAATAATGTTTATTCTTTATATTACTGTCAATTATAAATATATTGTATAGGTGCAAATATTGAATCAACGACTAGAATTAATGGAACATTATTGGTCTAATATTGTAAATAATTGCTGTTTATGCTATATATATATATATATATATATATAAATGACTGTTTGTTTCCTAAATAAAATAAAATAAAATCTAAGACACTGTCTGGATTGCATTTAGTTCGAGTAAAATCTTGCGATCATACATACAGCTGGCAGCCAATAAAAATGTACTGTGAGAAAATAAAGATATTGTTGGTAGTTCTTATTCGAAGTATGATACAGTTGAATATGACCGACGGAGTTAGAGTCCCATTAGATCAATTGGTAGGGCGGTGCCCCGGCAAGGCAAGGGCCCTGAGTTCAAGTTCTAGAAGTGACCTGTCTTTGTTTGATATTTCGTTTTTTCAGATTTTCATTTAAAAATCGCTTATATTGACTTCATTAATTAAATATAACAATTTGAGGTTTTACTCATTAAGTTATTCCAAAACAAATAATTGCAAGTATATATACTTATACAGTATAATTGCTTCAAAATAGTAGGTATTTCAAGATTTTCAAATTTTCAAAAAAAATTTCAAGTAATTATCTAAAATATTATAAATCTTGGATAATAAAAGTAAAAATATCAATCAGTCTGTGGGATTTGAATAAAATATAACATTAGTTTTTTTATTAAATTGGGATTCCTTTTCTCACATTTTATAAGAACAGGTGAATCGTTAAACAAATAAATGGCCTTTAGACCTAAGTATTCGTAATGGTGTTTTGCAAGTGTCGTGTTGCATCTATCCAGGTATACATTCCCAGATGTTCCAGGTTTTACATAGTCAGATGACAGTTCTGATTCTTAAAAATCATTTAAGATATATATTCCCTGATGTTTTAAGTCTTACGCTTCGCGTTGAGGACAGTTTTGATTTTTTTAAATCTGTTAGAATATATTCCCTGATTTTCTAGTTCTTACACTTTGCGTTAAGGACAGTTCTGATTCTTTAAAATCTGTTAGAATATATTATCTGATTTTCTAGTTCTTACACTTTGCGTTAAGGACAGTTCTGATTATTTAAACTCTGTTAGAATATATTATCTGATTTTCTAGTTCTCACACTTTGCGTTAAGGACAGTTCTGATTCTTTAAAATCTGTTAGAATATATTATCTGATTTTCTAGTTCTTACACTTTGCGTTAAGGACAGTTCTGATTCTTTAAACTCTGTTAGAATATATTATCTGATTTTCTAGTTCTCACACTTTGCGTTAAGGACAGTTCTGATTCTTTAAAATCTGTTAGAATATATCCCTGATTTTCTTGTTCTTACACTTTGCGTTAAGGACAGTTCTGATTCTTTAAAATCTTTAAAAATATATATCCTGATGTTCTAGTTCATACACTTCGCGTTGAGGATATTTCTTATTGTTTAAAATCTTTTAAGATATATTGAATAATATTCTAGGTCTTACACTTCGCGCTGAGGACAGTTCTGATTCTTTAAAATCTTTTAAGATATATTGAATAATATTCTAGGTCTTACACTTCGCGCTGAGGACAGTTCTGATTCTTTAAAATCTTTTAAGTTTTTTCTAAAAACTTTTTCAACCGGTAAGACCTTAAATATATCAAAAATTACTGGTTTGAAAATCTCTTGCTTTTTAAGAAGAGCTTTAATGATATTTTTTGTGTTATTACTATTGGATACAAATTAGTTTTATAATTGCTTCCCCATGCAATTACATACATCCTACTGCAACACCGACTGCACCAAAGCACAGTAAACCATTTCATTATCCTAATAGAAAGTCTTTTCATCCTTTATAACATATATGTGCCCACTTACCTAATCACTGATTAATGTATTGATTTTTTAAATATTTTAAACAATGAACAATAAACTTAGAGCACTGAGTTAAATCCTGCATTAGTAGTGCATGATATTTTTTAGCAGTTAGCAATAACAAGGTCTGCGATTAACTGACTCATCAGAGATTTGTGCCATGCTCTAAGTGAAAACAATTATTGTAAAAAATATTATTTATGTGTCAATACATAATTGACACATAAATTTAATGAAATATTGATCTAAAACAAGACCGGCTAGAAGCTGAATGGACAAATGCGTCGGGTATCATCAGGTATCGTGGATTAAATTCATCTGCTATGTAGTAAGTTCTTCGTTATCCCAACCGACATTTTCTGTTTCGCGGAGTTTTCATAAATATTTTCTGGTTATTTGTAGCCAGAGAATGTTTCTCTGTCTTTATATAGAAAAAAATGTATCACTAGTAAAAAGGTTATATTTTTAGCATGTCTTTATTTTCAAAGAGGATAATAGCTTGGTTGGTCATCCCGATAAACGCCGTGTTTGTACCTAGGAGCTGCGGGTTCAACGATCATTGCACAAGACACAAATTTCAGCATTTTTTATGGAATAAGGGAAATTCCAAATATTTTAAATAAATGCATTATTTTTTTATAACATATTTCAACGGTTGTCTCTCAATTTATCTTGATTTACACTTGCATTGATTACAATCACAACTTATGATTTGTTTATGACAATGGCGAGATAAAGATGATTTATGATAATGATTTCAGATTTTCCAGACGATAATGTCAAAGTGTACAATACGTAATCATCTTACTTTGCTATTTTATGGAGATTTTTAGGTTAAATCAATTAATTTAATCTTCAGATAATTAGGTCCCAGTGATTTGTTGAAATGCATTACAATTGTAATACAACGGCAGTGGCGTGCAAACCATAAAGGCTGAAAATCCGTATCTACCTTAAGAAGATATTAAATAAATTTAAGATCAACATTTTTTTGGTAAGGAACTTGTAAGCTCATTGATTCAGTCGGCCACAACAATCAATGGAGTTGATAATAAAATGGCCGTTTAAAAATGGTCGTAGTTCATAACTTAAACAACTACACATAGTCGGTAACCGACGTTTTGGTCATAGTCAAATAATCTTAAGCAAAAATATTTTATGTTAAAATATCGTAACTATCATTTAAAAATAAACGATTACACGTAAATTATTAACCTATATGTATTTTTTTAAATTATATAATTGTAAAGCTGCACATCTTGACACAGGAATGCCCTAATGAGATGTGCAGATTATGTTTTTTTACGTTATAAACTATTTTTTGAATAAATAAATAAAATAAAATTATACGTACTATTGATTGATTACGATAATTTGGTTACGATCATTTTGCTTATGATCATTTGAGAGTTACGATCATTTGATTGCGATTATTTGAGAGTTATGGTCACAGAGCAATGCACGACACTGCATAGCGGTATTTCAAAACTCTAATGCCAATTTAAAAAAAAAACGGTTATTTCTTTTGCTGCGCAAGGTAAATTGAAATTTGCAAAGCCTTTTCTGATTATGAATTTCTAGATCAATACTCTTTTGGACTGCTGACATTATTTTAATTATGATCTTAAATAGCTTTGAAATACTCGTATACCCTTTTTTAAAATTCCAAAAAGAATCTGAATTATGTGAATGTGGACATATTCAAACAACGGAACACATCGTAGAAGAAAATCACCTTTATCAGTTCCCCTTGTACACATTTTTGCTGAACCAAGTGATTCCCGATGCCGTCGATTGGCTAAATAATCTCAGCATCCACTATGACCTCCACCAACTTTCCCCAACGACAGATCCCATACAAAGAAATGATATTCAACGGCAGTTCACCAGTTGATCTGACCCACTCTACTATGACCTCCGCCAACTTTCCCCAACGACAGATCCCAAACAAAGAAATGATATTCCACGGCAGTTCCCCAGTTGATCTGACCCACTCTGGGAAGGAAGTAAGATAATAGCGTAGTGTGACACCTCAACATATAATCTCTATATAGCATGGTCTGTCACTACCTTAATGAAAATTTGACCTTTTTTGTTTCATATTAATGCAAATAAACCACAAATATTATGGCATTTTAAATGCACATTTATTCATTTAGTTAGTGCATATTTTGGCATTGATAGTACATATTTCTCCATTTTGATAACAACAAACATAAAAATAAAGTTGGTTGTTTACAGGTGAAAAAATAAAATAAGCAGTAATTGTTGATTGAAGTACCTACTAGTACATATTGAATTATTTGGCGTGTTGGAAATAAGCCGACGTGGCTTGTAATGATCTGCCCTTTCTACTTCAAACTTTTCCTTCTCTTCTTTCTACAATAAATTTTCTTTAAGTCCCATAGGTAACTTTTCCATAAGGCTTTGGTTATGTATATATCCGGGGTAGGAAGGTCCTCCCTGCCGTCTTTCATTCCCTTGCCTCTCTCTTTATTAAACACCCCTTCAAGTGTGTACATCCTAGTTTGTCTACGTGACGTACGACCTTGAACGTACTCATTTCACGTGACGGATCAGTATAAAAAGGCTTCACCGAACGTTGTGTTGGTTTTTTGTTTCTCGGTTTAGAAACCTAGTTATCTATGTATGTATGGTATCCCTTGGTTCTTTTGAGATAGAGTGAGTTGAATTCATTACCGCTGTGTTTTAAAGCCATCTCATAAACCTGATTTTTCTGAGTCGCCTGCTCTTCAAACTAGCTACGTGAGTCTACCTGTCATAGGATTATGTGAGTATAATAAGTGTTAGATTTTATATATGTGATATACATACGATAAATTTATGGTGTTAGTTGTCGGCGCCATCCATGTATATATTTTGGGAGGGGAAGGAGAAGAAAGGGAATGAATTTTTTCAAGTTAAGATTGACTCCTCCTCTTACCAAACAAAACTGATGGATGATAATTTGAGCAAGGCGATCGATATCTGCGTGTCTGGATATCACAACCGGCCGGGTCTCCCCTTGTTCCAAATCGGCAACCGTCACGCCAGAATAAAGAAAACCAGGTCTCATCACCAATTTCAGAATTGCCCCAATCTCATACACCTCCAGGAAAATCTACTTTACTGAGTGTAGAAGGGGAAAACCATGACATCCCTTGTCACGAATCTAGTCGCGAAAATGTGACACGCAAGGTCCTAAGTTACGTGCCACCTCTAGAAAACGTTGTAACTCTCACGCCGTCGGGGATTTACATCCCTTTCTAGGTCAATAACATAGATAACACACGACAATCTTGTCGACATTTAGCCTGCTTTTTAGCGATAGGTTGTGTGCCTACCCATTCAGCCAATTATCATGTGAGATATATGTAAGGTCTACTCGAGATGCCAAATTTAGGATGAGGACTGTCTGTATTTTAATATTTGGTTCTAGTAATTATTTTATGAGGTTACTAGCATCCTCGTGTATTAGGTATGGGTAACTTCTACTGAATACCTATCCTCTCAGGTAGGTATAAACGGATAATTGGTTTGATTTTTGCATTTTTTTTTAAAGAGGCTGCCTACCTCTCGAAAGGTACCTGTTGAGAAAAGTTGTTCGGTTGGTAGTTTTATTTCGGAGATTACCATCTCCCTCTTTTGACTTTAGATTTGTTTTTGTGCATCCCTATTCGTAACTTAGAAAGTCAAACAATAGATGAAAAGTATTAAATTAGAAAGTCAAATAACAGAAGAAAAGTTTTCATTTTGTTCCGTCTGGTTGCATCCGATCGCTTTCAATTCGGGACGGCATACGCTAGCAAAACTTCCCCTTTGACTGACTGTACACCGCGCCTCTCAGCCTATATATGAAAGGTCATTGGCCTGTCTCTCACTCACAGCTGATTGACAATCCGTCTAGGGTATTCCTTTTAATGATAACATTATTTGGGCGGCAGGTGTCGTAAACTTAGTTCCTGTACCTCGGTTGTATCCGTCTTTTAAAAGGGGTCCTCTGGAATTTAATAAATAATATAAAAACTCACCCAGTTAGTCACCTCTCATTCTCAGCGTGAAGCTTACCTGGTTACACTATATAGCTAAATCACTTTAATTTTCGACCTCCTCCCTACGCTTATAAAAGGGTAATTAAATATTCCTGTAAATAAAATTGTACCTCCCTAATCTGTCAGGATTCGAACCCACAGTTAATAATCTATTTGATTCTCTGGTTTTCGGTCTCCGTGGATAGAATGCCATCTCGCCAAATCAATAACCTAGCCCGATTAAACACTTCCTGCCTTTATATGTTCACTCTGTTTTAAAAACGCAATCATTATTTTTATCATTTCCATGTTTTTAAGACAAGTCACTTAGTTTGAACTACATATTTACGAAATCACGTTTAATTTAACACATTTTATATTATAATCGCGATCGCCCAACCCTTAGCGCCTCTGGGGTGATTTTTCACAAAACGGCGCTCTACAAATTATCCAATTATTATTATTGTCATTATTATTAATTGTATTCTCACTGAGTCGAGCCACTTTCACTTCACACAAACACTGGTTCAATAATCTTTCACTTTAATTCAGAAACCAACAAAGCTTTCTAACATCATCTGAATTCACTAATTAATTGTATCTCACACATCACTTCTGGTTTGTATTCATTTCTCGGGGCTGTCAACGTATCCGAATTCAAGACTCGACTGTTTCATCGATCTCTGCTCCCTTCCCGCGGGAACACGGCACCTCTAGCCCGCCTGTCAACAAATCCCATCTGTTAGCCCAAACAAAAATTTTTTGGAGTACATTCATTTCGTCTATCTATGTGGATATACAAAACATCACAGGCTCAGTGGTCCAGAGCATCTGACCGGACATCAGAAGGTGCTGGTTCGATTTCCGTTGGCGGCATTTATTTTTACTCAGGAGAAATTTTCAATTTGTATTGATATTTCAGGCGACTAATTATTGCTTATAATAATTTGATAACAACAAATGTTTAGTACGTTCATATAATTGTTTACTATTTTTGGCCTCTAGAGCTATTACAAACTAAAATAATATGTACTATTTAAAATAATAATTCTTACACATGTAGAGAATAAGGAAAACAATGTGAGTAGTTCTTATTTGAAGTATGATACAGTTAAATATGACCGAAGGAGATAGGGTCCCATTAGCTCAGTTGGTAGAGCGGTGCCCCGGCAAGGCAAGGGTCCTGGGTTCGAGTCCTAGATGTAACCGTATTTTTTTCAAATTTTTCTGTTTCAGATTTTCATTTAGGAATAAATAGCTAATATTGTCTTAAATAATTGAAAAAAATTAAGATACTTACCTAACGTAAAAAGTAATTTATCCAATGATTGAATTTATTGTTATGCATTTGTGTTACATTACCTACTTCATATGAACTAAACCTATCAATTTTATTTTCCTGAAACGGGAAATCTTCCCAGTTGAACAGTCAAATACTACTACTACTACTACTACTAGTAGACTACTCTGTAATTGTATTTTTTATTATCTAATAAATAAATAAATATACGTTGGCAGACGATGCACTTATGCACCCAAGCGATTGATATTGCAATTTAACCACTATGCAGCAGATTATATCAGATCTACTGTCTCAATTGACATCGATTTCGGGAAATAATCAGTAGACGAACCTATAACAATAAATAATGGATCAAATGGTCTATCTAATCTTGGCATAAAAAATCAGATGCGTTAAATCATTGATTTATACGTACATCGTGGAATTTCAAGATCAATGTACGTATTCTAAAATCGCAACGTCATATTAATGAAATATCTCAATCTGACATGGAAACAAATGCCAACATTCCATTTTAAATCAATACACGAAACTATAGGCAATCACCATGTTCGCATTCAGTAGCCACAGAATATATTTACGCCTATGGTATCCCAGCGAAGTATGGTTCCTGTGATCGCCATTCTCTGTTGGGGACTGGTTCGGACCAGCTGCTCGCGTACGTAATTCGCCTATGTATCTTCTGATTTAGTGTCGTGTGAATATGTTACGTTAATTCAATAAACATAAATTGCGTGAAATATAATCATGTTTATTTTATTCAGCATGACACCCCAATAGTATGCTGGATCGATAAGGTATGCGTCGATCTCAGCATACCATAAAACTAAAATAAATAAAGGCACAAAAAATGAGAATTGCAAAACGTTTCCTGATAATTTTTTTGTAAAATCCAAATATATCAGAACACGTGTTCATGCACCCGTTTTAGCCTTGATAATATAAAATGATGAAATGGGAATTATTAGAATTTTCAAGAGCACGTGTTACGATATTCGTGATAATACATTTGTATTTTACTAAAAGTTTATTATGAAACCTATGAATTTATTCGTCAAAGCCCCGATTAATTTGAAGAGATTCTTAAGCCCCCGCATTCACAATTTTTACCGATTTATAACAAGTTTTTCTTTAAAGTTTTTAAGATCTGAAAAAAATAGTTATTTTTTAAGATAATATCTATACATTTGTTTTCCAAAACGTTAATTATATGAAATTCCCTCGATAGAAAAAAATCGTAAATTAACCTCCAAAAATTATTAGAAACACGTTTTGTTCTAGTATTTAATAATGCCACGCCTATTAAAAAAAATCACAGTGTATCTTAAAATGCAACTCAAGCATTTGAAGAGAGAGTTTTGCTCTATTTCAAACAAGTCATGTTTTATTAAATATTTTCACCATTTTCGCTTATTTCGTTTTTTTTAATATTCGCGCTCCCTCTAACATTCTTATTTACATATCTCCCTTTCAAACCATCTTAGAACGCTTACTACGGGGCCTTTATAAATTAACAATATTCGATATAACTTATTTTTCTCCATGTAGAATTAATAAAAAAACTTGACAAGTACACGATCACTACATAAGTTTTGAGTCAACATAATTTTCAAATTAAAATATATCACGTATTATTCAAATGTGATATATATACAATTAAAATAAACAATATTTAGTATTTGTATTTGCGGTGTGAAAGAATGCACTAACCAGACTAGAAACGTTGTTTGAAATATCTTTAGCTGAATAACCAGTACCTAAGTACCTACAGTATAATAAATAAAAAAAACAACCTTTAAAAATCTAACATATGTACGTAACCTATTTAACCTAATCACTTTCATGAATTTTTATCACTTTTTAAAGGTGTGTTGAATTGTCATTGTGTGGAGTTGTCCGGTTACCGAAAAAAGGCACCAAATAATAATTATTCAAATTATATATTTTTTTTAATTTGACACATTGACGTAACAAAAAAGTTATAAACATTGTATTATTATTTCAAAAAATAAATTATTTCACAAAAAAAATAAGATATACCTACTATGTTCGTACAAATTACATAATTATTTAAGAAATATATTTATACAGCACCCTTGAGGTGATTTTTCACGAAAACGGCTCTATATAAATTAGCCAAATATTTTTATTATCAATTAACAACAACAAAAATCAAAACTTTTTTACATATTATAATACCTATTTTACATACAAAAATAATAATAAATCGAATTTTCTATTCTACAATAATAAAAGAAAATAAAATCAATATTGTCAATAAATAATTATAATCAATCAACATAAATAAAAATGTAAATGTTCGTTTGTTCAAAATCATAAAACTCTAAGGACGGGTTGTTTCGGAGAATTTGAACAATTCATCAAATTTCAACGTTCATTTTCGGGTTCTGTGAAAGTCCTATTCAAGTTCTGTTTTTATATCATTATAGGCTAGTTGCTTGACAAAACTGAAATAAAAACAGAACTTGAAAAAATCTTTCACAGAACTTGAAAATGAACTTTGAAATTTGATGAATTGTTCAAATTCTCCGAAACAACCCGTCCTAAATAAAAGTTTTTCACCGATTGCTTTGAAATTTTGATTCAACGTTGCATTTGAATACTCGTGTGTTTTTTAAATACCTATGTCATATAGATATCACCTGAGAGTGACAAGTAAAAATATATATTTTTTAAACAGCGCCATCTGTTGGTCAAACATGCATTTTTTAAACCAGCGCCATCTGTTGGACCTAAAAACAACACGCGCTACTGTTTCTCTATCTGCACAGACAGACTGAGCCACAGCAACGCCTCACGGGATACAGGTAGTTATTAATAATAATTTGTAATAAAATAACCCAATAAACTGGAAAAAAAAACTTGCGTAAATTAGTTGGTAAATTGATAGGTTACTACATTAGCAGAGGTCTGCTCTTAGATAATAGCAGTAAGAAAATGTTCATTTACAACACCAAGTGTTTCGATACGTTTGGTGATTTAGCAGGGGTGCCCGAGTTCATCGGGTGAGGGGTGTTCAGGATGCGCTTGCCCACCACCTTTGTAACACGCCAGATCGGAAGAGGCTGGTTTGAGGAGATCCTTTGACCACTCCAACAGGTCTCTTGACACATCGCCTTGCGCCGCAGTGGGAGGGATATATTCATATGGACATCACTCCTGGACACACTGACCCATATGTTCAGGAGTGACACAGGGATCAAAACAGATACCAAAATAGTTGTCCAAAGTGAAAGATACTCATACGGTTACGGAGCACGATTAAAATCCCTCCCACCATTTGAAACACAGCGTTGCTTCAAATGGAGGAGCTTTCAATAATCAGATCTGAACGGTTGAATTCTCGTAGCCATCATGTATTTTTTAGTATCTATTTTCACTTCCTTCAGCCATATTAAGCTTCGTAGGAGAAGATTTAAAAATAAAAATAAAATAATAAATAAAAAAAATTGCCCAGTGTAATTATTTCCCAAAGGACAAAACTGGCTCTGGGCAGTTCGGAGTATTTTGTACTCAGTATTTTCGCATCAAATCATCATAACAGTATCGGTGTTTTATCTCTTCATCTCTTTCAAAATGTCTGTGATTAAATATTGTTAGAATTCACTCGTCACTAAGTGCTGTATTCGTCACGAAATATAAAAAGCCCTTGAGTCGCGTGGTGCCATATATGTCACTTATTGACACTTACTAAGTACCTCATAAAACTCGCTTTATCTTCTTTTCTACTATGGTGAGACATTATGATATACTTAGTTCTAGAAAGAGATAACACCAACTTTTCTCTCTACAGTTAAATGTTTACCATAAGAAATATATAAGTTCTAAAATTTGAAATTAGCGTAATATTTCAAAATAAAAGAAGATTATAAGATAAGAGAGGTTAAACTCTCCCCGACTCTTTATGCTCTTTGGCGACGTTCATTTGTAAGTTCTTCTATACATTTTATATCATTTAATGAGTTTCTTACCATACTTAGTGGCCCCACATTGATGGAGAACATTTTAACAGTAATATATATTTGATCATTAATTAAACATATTATTCCTATATCGTATATTATTCCTATATCGTATATTATACCTATTTAACATACAACAAATAAATAATCTTACCAGTTAGATTTTCAAATAAATAATGTAGCTATAAGTTTTAAGTTAAAGGTATAAGATTGCCTGTCCTAAGACGGGAATTCCACATAGTTGGGCAGAAAAAACCGTTTTCAAATGTATATAATAACCTGTGTTAAATATTTAAAAAAATATATAAATATAAATATGTATATATTTACTTAACGGCTGATTATTCAAACTATTCTGTAATAAATCATTTATGATAGCTCTATAGTTCATGAAGGTTAATAAATTAAGTAGAATTTTTCGTATATTCAGACGATGTTCTCGGCGTCTTCAACTGTTTCAGGAAGTTTCCTGTTGAGGGTTTCTGGAGATGTCAGCATCAGGAGGGCAGATAGGAGGCAAGTTCCGGCGAATAGATACGATGGAAGAGCAGCATCGAATTCAGCCTGAAATACATACAATGATTTGGTCAGTATTTTAAAAGACAAATATTAAATCAGGCTTCCGAGAAACTGTGCATCTTGTATCAGTCTAGCAGATTTTCAATATACACTGCTAACTCTATACAAATCTCAAGTACGTCCAGCAATTGAATTTAAGAGCTACCTCTGGGCTAGAGCCTCACAATACTTGATAAACTTACTAGGTTCTTTGGGAATTTTGTTCGGGATATACCTGCCTACCAGCTGCGTGGCGTGCCAAATATGGAAAGGCCGGCGTGGAGATACCCTTTGACCTCTCCAATTCGTATCTTGATTATATTCATATATGCGTCACTCCTGGATACACCGATCCCTAGATTCCTACCCAACCCTGATACCCTTTACCTTCCCAGTACTTCCTCTCCTTCTTTTTCTGAAAAAAAAAGACCCTCCAAACAGCATCCCAAAATATAACAAAGGCCCTGAGGGAAATTATTACCTGTGTGGGTTAGTGTAAAAAAGTGCAGCTAAGAAGCTAGCAACATCGATCCCCGTTGCACCGTTTTACGTACGTGAAACTAGACATGCATGAGCGGAACATCCGTTCACAGTTGACGTTGGTTTCATGAGAACGGGCCGCTTTTTCGACTCGTTTTTGTGTAAAACGGCTGGTATGTAGAGCAAGCTACCGAAATCTGTTTTTCCTCCTTTATATAATATGGGCCCTACGTTAAACAACCGCATAACGCTGTACAATACAAACAATCGGGTGGCGACTAAGTTCCACTGCCTTTTTACAAGAGCGCTCTCGAGAGGTGTCGTATAAAAAATAATACTATGACGTGATTGTGTAGAAAAGCTGTACATTTTTTTCGTATTTGTTATTTTGTTTTTATCATACGTTTTTAATTTCTTATACAAATATATATTTTGTTTTATTCTATTTTTTCTCTTGTTTTTATTTTTATATTTACTACCGCCACATAAAGTTGGAAATTTTTTCTTATGTCTTGTTGGAGGATTTAACCATCAGAGGAATTCAACTCACGACATCTGGGTAGGACCCATGGCTATATCAATTCAGCCACAGAAGAAGAGAGAATTTGGTATGCAAACCTCGCATAGAACCACATTGTTGGCGGAAAGAAACACAAAATCCAGCACTATAATGAGTCATAATTATGCGCACTCTTTTGCCACCAATGGATCTTTTTACTATAAATGATGTCATTCCTTGGATCAACTTCAAACTTCAATTATTATTAACCTGGTTTATAAATTTTATACCAATAACTCAAGTTCGAGAAAATAACCATTGGTTGATGCTCTTTATTTGATAGACCGTACATTCAAACCATAATAATCAGTGCAAACCTATTGTATTCAGAATAATACGATCGGGAATATGAACAATTTTTATTGATGATAATGACGAAGAAACACAACAAACAATATTAAAAAGCAATTTAGAAGAAATCTGTGCAATGATTGACAAAAAACTCACCAGAAGAGGGGTTTGTGGAGCAGCGATAGATCCAAGTCTGCCAATCATGGAACACATGGCCAATAGAGAGTGCCTCAGTGGAGTTGGGAAGAGTTCTGATGTATAGAGATAAACTCCTCCGAATACAAGAGCTACACAGCCTTTACCAAGGAGGTAAGCAATCAGGGAAAGCCAGGACAAATCTGAAAATAGGACACTGCTTAAAACTGGTATATTTGATTAGGAAGAGAATATTCTTATTACGAACATATTTGAATCGATTGATACCTTCAGAGATAAATGGAAAAGATATAAGGGAGAGTCCGCCAATCAAGTATGCAGTGAATATCGTCTTTTTTCTTCCAAAGTACGTGAGGCCAAAGTAACCAACAATGTGAGCTGGTATCTCCACAGTAGCAGATAGAATATAGTTCACGTACGGGTTGAACTTTAAAACAGTTGCCGAGTTGATGGACAGCCCGTAGAAACAAAAAGTGCAAGTAATCCACCAGACTGATGCCTTAAAAACTCTTAGAATCAAGATCTTTGATTTTAGGACTAGGCGCAATGGAGACACGTACTTTTGTTCATTGCCCTTTTTGTCAAGTATTGTATCATGATCAAATTTGTCAGCATTTTCAATATTGAACTTAAGACTTTCAAGAGCTTTGTCTGGTAGTTCTACCTTATTTTGAGTAGCAATTTTATTCAGGACGTCGATGGCTTTTTGGTATTTATGTTTAGTAATAAGCCACCTAATGCTTTCGTCTGATATCCAGTAGAAGACAAACATGAGAAGAGATGGTGGGTATATAACTTGAAGAAACGTTCTCCAGTAAGTAATTCCAGATGCGATAGCTCCCAAGAATATTTGCCCTATCGCAAAGTAAATAAACATCAGAGCACCTCCAGCTACTCTCGTCTTCGGAGTAAGGCTTTCCAGAGCTGAAAACAAATAAAACTTTCTTCGTAAATGTTCAAAACGTATTTTGATTTTATAATAAATCAGGATATAAAATTTAAAGCCTAGCCCTTCAAACTGTGCATATTTATTTGACAACTATGCAGATACAACTTTTCAACCATATATCTTCTCATGATGCTCCTCATTTACTGCAGAGAGTTGAAAAATGAAATATTACTACTGAAGACAAAAGCCGACGGATTTTGGTTTGATACTCATTAAAAGGTATTTATAAAAAATAAATTAGAAATAAAACATAGAAATCGGGAGAAAGATTTTTTATGTCCTGATTTCGACATTAGTGGGAAGTATGACCATGAGATGAGAATTGATATATGAATAAAAAAAATCGTAAATTCAGTTTTCAAACAAGTTTTTTTTTCGCGCGGTACATTCATCCAAAAAAAGTACGTCTGGCAAAATTGTTATGTGCGGAAGTAGAGCTGATTTTAATATTTTTTTTTTATTTCTTAAAGTTTAGTACTCCACTCAATAATTTGGTTCACTAGTGTTTACAGCGTTATTGGATGTGTAATATGATATGGCTTACCAAGAATGTAGGCAGACGTAAAAACTCCCGAACCAAACGTGGGCTCCAGGAGTTCCATGGCAGCAAACATGCCATAGTTGACTGAGAACGACTTGATGATGCCAAAGATTCCCTCGAACGTTGAAGATACCACCAGGGCGTGTCTTCTGCCAAACCTATCGGAGAAGGCTCCTATTAGGGGAAGAGCGAACAATGTACCCACGCTGTGCATGGTCCCGATTAGGGTTCGCTTCCAACCTTCACATGCTATATGAATCTGAAATAAAATACAAATCATGAAATAATTTATTTTTTTTACAGTTATTTTTTTTTTTTTTATTGAAACATATAAACAAGGTTAAAATTTTATAACAATATAAACACCAATATTTCAATCACTCTCCTAATAAAGCAGCTGCTTAGTTATATTCTTCTGTCTTTCATATTTTCCAACCCTTTCTTCTCAAATGTTAATTAGTATTTTTATGTTATCAAAAATGACCCAGTTTCTCCCAGAGTCTGTGTAATCTTTGGGAATATTGTGCTACGGGTCTTATTTAAGAGAGAGTATGAACCAGAATCTTGAGGAAAACTATGTTGTAAGGGGCATAAACGCAAAAACCAACAGATTTTTTCATTCGACCAATAGAGACTAGCAAAACCAGCAGTTCTCAAGGCCATTGCATATGCCAAACTTTAACGATTAATCATTTGAGTTTGGCGTGATTCCCAGTCTGTACCAAAAGGATCAATATGTTGATGTCTTGTTTGTTTGGTTTTGACAAGTTATGATATTTCAAACGTTGAAGTAGGCTTAATGATGCCATGAAAATTGGGAAATTTTATGCCACCAGAAAGAATGATGCACAGGATCAAAATTTTAAATGGTAAACGAATCAAAAGTAGGGATCGGCCAGAGCTGAGATTGAGTCTAATCTAAAAAGGTATTCCTCAAGGGGAGAAGGAACAAAGTAAGATCGACTGCAGCGGAATAATAGAAAAGTGCTAAAAAGTTATTTAAATGGCATTGAAGTTTGTACCTCTTCAATGAACGTGTTCTCTTCCCTGAACACATATTCACTGCAAGTTTCTTCGCTAGCCTCATCAAACCAATCAGCGGGACATTCGCCTTCGGATGCTGTTAAGTTTGTACTAATCTTAGAGTATCTGCTGCATTTCACACCTGGTGGAATAGCGTTGGAAAGCCAGGGTCGATCGTAGATATGTGTGCTGTTGACACCATCGCAATCTAGGATTTTACACCTAAAAAAGGGGAAAATGTGATACAGTTAATATATTTGTTTAATGTAATGAACTTAGGTCTGAGACTGGACTTAGACTGCGTTTTTATAACACCATATTGCTCGCCATACAATCCCATACAGACCTGTCACACCTGACAAACGACATTTTATAAGTGTGTACGTGGCGACGATGATATGCCGTGATCTGCTAGCCAGGCGATATTTGAAAATGATGCGATCACATCGACCCTTAGAGGGGTTCAGATCAGCTTAGGGAGCGCCGCTAACACGCGGCTGTCAGCTGTCAAAGTGACAGATCCCGTACAAAGAAATGATATTCCTCGACAGTCCTCCAATTTATCTAACCCCCTCTCTCTTGCCGTAGGGAGAGGAAGATTATCGTGTGACACCTCAAAATATAATGTGTATTGGTCACGCCCAAAAAGGCGTTAAAGCGTATAGCGTAATGTGTCTTAGGCTTCATACCATTTAACGGAGCCTATATTTCATCATGCATTTCTATCAGCAAAACACGAATATTATGTATGTAATTCCTTTTTATTTTGTACCATTGCAAGAAAGATGTTTTTTATGTGAATACCGCAACTCAACTCTCAACTTTCCGGAGTAAGTAAGACTATAGCATCCTCAATTGGGTCATGCCCTGAGGCTGACGAGAATTGGGAAAGGAAAGAGATGGGAAAGGCGAAGGTTTGTGGTTACCTGTAGTATGTGTATTTGAGGCTTACATTTGCTACTAGTAATAGGCCTGATTATGATACCACTCTTCAGAATCGAAACCCGATAACATATATATACAGTAGGTAAGTGACATAGCAAGACATTTCATTCAGCTCCTTATAGCTACCTATTATATAATAGTTACCTATTATAGTGATTTTTTGGGGTATTATGCCGTGTTGCGTTACCTCCTTCTTTATCCAACGTTTCGAACAGCATTGCAGTGTCCATCATCAGGGCAGATGTGTAATCATTGTGATTACATATGTGATTACATATCTGCCCTGATGATGGACACTGAAATGCTGTCCGAAACGTTGGCTAAAGAAGGAGGTAGCGCAACACGGCATAATACCCCATAAACACATCACTTTAATACTTTTGGCTGTGAAAATCTCAAATCATACCAGAGTTACCTATTATTAACAGCAGACATCTACTAAATGTGAACAAACCACATTATTATTAATAGAAGTACATTTGTTATCACTTATATAAAAGTTAATTATTATGGATCATTACTATCATTACGTGATTACGGAAAGAAACAGCAGACGCTACACAAATTTAAACGGTTGTCAAGAGATTAAGTCGGGAGTACAAACTTGTTGTGTGATATCTTGTGATAAGAATCACTAATCTAGTAATCCTCCTCAGTGTCATAATCTGTGCAGATTATTACTATATTGGGCACTAAAGAAATCGCATGTTCAGCAGCCATTAAAATAAAGTTGATACGTACACAATATAACATATTATACTCTGAAGAAAATGCAAACTCAAGTTATATTTCTAAAAATAGACCAAATCGAACGATAGTTAAGACGAGACAATACCCTAAAAGTAAGTAAGTCAAAATCTTAACGACGTAAGTGATGAAGTAGTGTAAAAACAATATTCGGCGCACGGCCGTGTGTAATTGATATTTTCGTAGGGTTCAATTTAATGATTTCTCATGAACGTATTACTAAAATCTCAAATGTTTTAAGAGGGATCCCTCGGAAAGTTTCTAATTCATGGTCATGAAAAATAAAATTTGGTGCTGACCACTAATTTTATAGTTGAAAAACGCTATAAAAAAATTTAATCGTTTTACATAAAATATTTGAACTATAAGGTCCTGTTTTTATTAAAATTAAATATAAATAATTTACATCCGTAAGGATCCCTCTAGAAACATTTGAAATTTAAGTAATACGTTCATCGGAAATAATTAAAATGTGAGAGTCGATCAAACCCCCGTTATTAGAGTTTTCATCGTGCAACATTCGGGCCGCTAACAATAACACTCCTTATGTAGATGGCAATAAGGTTTAAATTCCCGCTTAAGCCCCCGCATACCCAATTTCTACCTATTTATAACATTCTTGCTTCTCTTGAACTCTGTAAGTTTTTTAATTCCAAAAAAAAAATCTTTTTGAAGATAATATCCATACATTTGTAATGCCGAAACGATAATTACATGAAATTCCCTCGATAAAAAAAATCGCAAAGTAAGCTCCGAAAATTATTAAAAACAAGTTTTTTCTATCGTTTAATATGTTAGAGGCATGAAAAAAATTACAGTGTATCTTTAAGTGCATCAAAAGCATTTGAAGAGTTGCTCTATTTCAATCGAGTCGTGTTTTTTTTAAATATTATCACTATTTTCGCTTTATTAGCTCCCTCCAACATATTTATTTACAAATCTACCTTTCAAACCATCTTTGAACGGTTAACACCAACTTTTGATTAAGCGCACTTGAAGTGAAATGACACTAAACTGCGCTATATAAATGCAAAGTTATTATTATTATGCAAGAAAAAAACATCGCTAAAAAGTTTATTTTATTTGAGTTTGCGTCTGGTTTTATGAACAACCAACTTTTAGGTCATTTATTATGTATTTATAAACCAATCTTCCCGTTGCATTTATCCAAGAGTCTTACATTACTTGAGGAAACTTCTTCATACCTTAAGCTATTATTCACAAAGAAATAAAGAGGTAACTACCCTTTTTATCCGTGACAGTATATATATATATATTTATTTTTTATTATTTTTATTATATAAAACATAAAACAGTAACAAAAAAAATCCCACAAAGGCGAAGCCTGTGCGTGGGCATTATAAGTTTTGTATTCAAAACAGTGGTGCTTACATTATCTATGGTTTAAATGAAAAAAGAAATATGAATAGAGAAAAAAAATATTTGGTACATATAGTTAGATTAATATGATTTTACTGGAGTTTTTGCGTATTTAATAAAAAAACAGTTTAAAGTTACCTTTTTTAAAATCTAGATGGTAATGTCATATTTTAGGTATCATATTCGTTGTATAAATTATACAAAAAATTCTCTCTCTTCCAGATACTTTTTTACCCAGATTTTGACATTTATTTTATACTAGTTTAGGTTTTGACACATCTTGATGGAACTCGGCAAGGAATCAAACAGTTTTGGGCCAATATAGTTAATGTGTCTTTGGGCTAACCTAGTTTTGCAGAGAGGCACTGTGTACACGCATATGTTGTCTCTCTGTCTAGAACGATTTGGATATTTACTCGATTTGTATATAGATTTAAGACATTGGACACAGTAGATCCACTTTAGTTCCATAATGTCAGTTTCCTGAAACAATTGATCGGTGGGATATGTCTTGAACTTCAACGCAAATGAACGCGTGACTTCCGGACTATAAATACAAGAGAATTTTATCTTATTGTTATCAAAACAAAATAATCGGTGAATGAAATTTCTTTCGATGAATTGAGTTTGTTTTGTGGGTTTTGTGTCATTTGGTTTTTTATCATAGTTTTGTTTGAAGTTTATGTTCAGAAAATCAAATATGTGAAAAACAATACTTCCGAAAAACTTTGCATAAAGCGTTTACAAAAAAAAAACAAGTACTTAATAATAATAGAAACTTCACTTTCTTCTTTTTTTTTTTCACATCGTGAATTTAATTCATATCGATACTGGTTCGTAAAGAAATAAGACTCGATTCGACTGGATTTAGATTTCTCTTTGTAATTGATGAAACGCTTCAAATATTAATCTTCATTTTATTAGGCTGGAAATCGGTGTGTTGATATATCGATAGCAGAAAGAACTATGATCGGTGAGGTCCAGCTTAAATAGTTTTTCTGTGTACGGTTTTCGGACCAAAGGAACTCTATTATTTTATACTTTTAAGGGTTTAGGATTCAAGTATAAGTAATCATTCTTTAACCTTTACAACAGGCAGTGTATTAGAACTGAAGCTCGGAGAGTACAGGAGAGTTACGTACTGCACATACAAAGAGGGTGCTACGACATTTAAACCAAATTTAAATATAGTTTTAGAGGACACTTGTATTTCTGTAGAGGATAACATGTGTATTTCTCTACGCGTTATATCTCACTAAGCTAGAAAAATTTCAACTTCCTCTAAGTTAATTAATTAGGCACTGAAACCGTGTCAAAAACTACTTACGTAGTGTTATAAATTACAATTAAATGACTAAAAAAGGTTAATTTAATTTACAGTGATTCTATTTGGGTTGTATGTCGTGTGGCGCTTCCTCTTTATTAAGTCAACGTTTCGGACGGCGTTACACTGTCCATCATCAAGGCAGATGTTGAATGATGTTGGCGAATAATGGACGCCGTAATGGTGTCAGGGCAGATATTGGATTATGAATTGAGCTGCATAGAGGCGCTATTTCGTACTAATATTTCGTTGATCTTGTGATAGGTGTTCAACTACAGGGTTTTCCAATAAGAGGTGTTATTTTGATATTCAATGGTAAAAGATCAATGGTTTCGTTGCTTGTGTGGCACGTAGCGCCGTCTTGTTGAAATGAAACGTTGTCCAGATCAATACCATCCAATTCCGGCCATAAAAAATTATTAATTATCTCTCGATAGCGTAATCCATTCACCGTAACTGTTGCTCCAGCCTCATTTTCGAAAAAGTAAGGTCAAATGTCTCTGCCGGACCATAAACCGCACCAAACAGTCACATGTTGAGGATAGAAAGTATTAGAGCGACTATTTTGCTTGTTGATGAAGCCACCGAAGTGGAAATGGGCCTCATCACTCAAGATGATTTGCATTTGATTCACTCAAGTGAATTTTAATAATTTCAATGCATTGTTGAAGCGTGTATTGTTCCATTTTTATTAATGGTGTAGTTTTTACTTTTCAAACGTCAACAAATGACAGCTTCAGAAGTAACATCTACCGAAGTAGCGAGCTATTCAAAATAACACCTCTTATTGGAAAACCCTGTATTAAAACGCGATAAACGATGTTCGGTAGTTTTAGTTAGAACGTTTTTTTCGCTCCATGTCTCATCTAAATATAATACATCAATGGGATTATGTTAGCAGAAGATAATACTGTAACGCTGGCCGAAACTTTGGCAAGGAGGTAGTGCGGCGTAATAAACCAAAAATTAATCACGATGATTACTTTTGCTTTAAAAATCTAAAATCATATATTATACAGTGAATTCATTTTTCAGTAAATAAACAGTTTTTCCCATGATTTTTACGGAAACAGTAGGTAATTACATAGATGAAATAGAATGATGTGCTACTTATCAACTTTACTATCGTTTTCAATGACGTTTTCGATTTTTCCTATCTACCTAGGAGTAGGTAACTACGGATAATTTGTTTACATGACGGATATTATTAATTCGAGGACATGTATTCATTGTCAAGGTAAAATTACGCATCACTGCTTTTGTTATGAGGTTTTCCATAAAACAAACAAAACGATGTTTAATAATGTATACAAATTATACTTGTAATTTATTATTCAATTGCGCCAAAACATCTGGAGCCAGTGAGATTATGGCATCCGCTATTGGGGTACGTTGTGAGTAATGAGGCTGGTGGTAAAGGGTGGGGGAGAAGGTTAAAGTGGGGTAGTACCTGGGGTGAGTCTGCACCTTTTGCGTTAACTAAAGCGACGTTAGATGATTCGCGAGTAACGAAAGAACATGAACTCCTGTTCCTCATATTCGTTACATGTAACTCCTTTACACCGGTTGAAGTTGCGTCATATTACACAACCTCATTGATCAAGTTACCAAACATGGCTAAAGCCATTTCAAACAACGTTTCAATTCTGAGTCTTTCAACAGGGCGTTACTAAATGTATCTTCCACTCTGGAACGTGCTGAAAATAAACTATATTTTTTATGAATATATACAATATTATTTTTTTGTATTATTTATATATTTAATTTATTAAAATCCATTAAAATCTGAATTTCAGACCGTTTCCTATTAAACTTTTAGTACATACCTAATATATTGGAACTCGAGTTCATTGTTCAAGTACCGGCATTTGTCCTGATAATATACAATGACGAAATGCGAAAATATTACAATTTTTATGAACACGCGTTCCGATATCGCGAAAACACATTCGTGTTTATTGAAAGTTTATTAAGAAACATACCAATTCATTTGTTAAAGCCCTGCAGACTCGTTTTTAACAGTATTACGAATAATTTGGAGAGATTCTTAATAAAGTAGCAATATTTTAAATCAGTAAGTTTTTCCGTATAGAGTTGATTTATAAAAGATTATGATATAAAGCACGAAAAAACTTTCAATTTTTTAGTGATTTGTCAGATTGAACACGAGTTTTTTATTTTTTTTTTTTTTTAACTTCCGATTTAGTTGTCCGGGTTAAATCTTCCCCAAAGGAAAAACTTAACCCTTTCACTCACTTTTCCACAAATGATCATCTAGTCAATCAACATTATGTAAGTGCATTATATAAGCAAAATAAATACAAAACAATACAAGAACAACACGTCAACTCACCAGAGATCAAATGGAAAAATAATTCACCGACTCCAGATATTTTCATATCAGAGGGCTCGGGCTCGGTAGAACTTCTAACAGGGCCTATAAATCCTACTGATCCCTCAACATAAATATTTAAAAAATCTTTTGTTATCCTACATGTATTCAAAATGACCGACTTTTGCATCTTTATATATAATTTTTTTGATAGATCTAATACGCCTAAATTTTTAATTAGAGAGCTAGGTATAATGCCAGTAGCCGAAATAACGAATGGTAATATTTTTATAGTCTGAGAATGCCAAATTCTTTTTATTTCATTTCCTAAATCTGTGTATTTTCTTATTTTTTCACTAACAGATTTTTGAATATTACAGTACTTTGGAATAGCGACATCAATGATATAAGTTATTTTTTTAATTTTGTCATGTTAAACTATATCGGGTCTATTATGACTAATCGCTCGGTCTGTTAGTATAGTTTTATCATAATATATTTTATAAAATTCGTTTTCTAAAAATGAATTTGGTTCGTATTCATAATATGGTACTACATTACGGCAGTCAATCAAGTGATGTTTAATTACCAAATTTTGGTGAATTATTTTTAAAACTTGATTGTGCCTAAATGTATACTCGGACGGTGCTAATATAGAACATCCCGATACAATATGTTCTATAGTTTCCGGAAAAGCCAAACATTTTCTACACAAATCATCAATTTGATTTGTATCTTTGATTATATGCTTTCTATAATTTTTAGTATTAATGACTCTATCCTGAATGGCAAGCATAAATCCTTCTATTTCTGCGCTCAACTCTCCAATACTCAACCATTTGTTTGACGAAATTTTGTCAACATACGTTTGGTTGAGATAATTAAAGTGTTTTGCGTGTAAAATTTTATTTGACCAGGAATCTAATAATTCCTGGTTGGGATTTATAAAAATGTTGGCATTATCATCGTATAAATTTAAAGGTGTAATATTTATATCTGCCTTGCAAATTATTTTGTGCATTTCTGAGCTATGAGCTTTCCTATGGAAAAAAGTTCTTAGCATTTCTACCTGATTATGTTTCAAAGAAGTTATTTTGACTATACCTCTACTTCCTAAATTTCTAGGTAAATTAACTCGTTCTATAGCTGAATTTGGATGATGGCAATTAAACTTTGTTAGCGTAGTTATTATTTTAATGTAAAAATTGATTTGATAATATTTTTCTGTTAAATTGTGAAGAGGAGTGGAAAGGCGTTTTTTTTAATTTCAAGTAATAGCCGCTTCGGCTTTCAAATACCCACATTATCAAATTTTGACTAGACCACATACCTACAACTAAATTTTATTAAAATTTATATTTTACTGCACCTCTGACGGTTTTCCAATTATACAATAGAAAGTCATCAATATGTTATCTTGTTTTGCCAAAATTTACGTAAATAGATTGTAGTTATATCTCAACGTGAGTTACGATAAACCGATTAGTTGTCAAAATATGTTATACTATATACAGAAATAAATAAATTATTAATTTAAAAAGGAGATATTACTATTAAATGTAATTGTATGCTTTACACTACCTACCTCACTAGGTGTAACCTGTTCTGAGGTAGGTGACAGGAATGTACACTAAAAATATTTCATTGCAATTTTATTGACTGATTTAGGAAATGTTAAATTTAGATAAATATTAATAGAGAAGAATTAACAAACTATGCGTGTAAATAAAAACAAAAACAGTACATTTTTAGAAATATGACCATAAACAATAAGAGGACGATTAGGAAAAGAAAAAGAAAAATATTATAAAAAGAAATAAAATAGTATAAAGTGAAGCGAAAAAATATCATTACAGCAAAAATCGTGCACATTCACTGAAGCTAAAATTTTAAAAAAACAATTGATGCAATTGAAACGAATTAGTAATAAAAAAATTCTTCTTATAATTGTCCCTTTTATATATTTTTTAAATATTACATAGTGACCATTAAGTCTCGTAAAACTAACTACGTCTTAAAAACAATCTAGTTCTTAAATTATGATCGTATAAATTTTATTTATTTTTATTTATTGCATCTCACTATACATAAAAAACTTTTTTTTCTCATAAAAATCAATCTCACTAGGACTGAGCCTGTATCGAGGTTAGGTTAGGTTTTTTTTGAAGTTGGGTATTTACGTTGATATTTTAATCATGGTCATAAGACATTTTAAGAAAAAAATACAGAGAAAATATGAAATATATATTTTCACATAACCAATCTTTTAACATGCATCTCCTTTTGGAAATTAGTTCGTGATTTTTTATTAAATTGGGTAACATGTCGTTAATTTTTGGGATAATCTTAGCTTCTTCGACAGTATTTATTTTGATATTTGGGAATTATAAGTTCATCATTTGCTAGTCTAACTGTGAGCATGTATTGTTAGTAAAAAAATACTCATCAGTTTATTTGAGTTTTAAATTCACTAATCTCGTACAAAACCATTCCTTCTTCAGGCAGTATAAAAAGGGGTTTACATAGACATTTTATTGTAATATTTTTATAAACCCCACTTTATACTGCCTACTAATAGTAATCTAATCTCGTACGAAATCATTCCTTCTTCGAGTAGTATAAACTGGGGTTTACAAAGATATTTTATTGTAATTTTTTTGTAAACCCCACTTTATACTGCCCGAAGAAGGAATGGTTTTGTACCAATCTCGTATAAAACCATTCCTTCTTCGGGCAGTATAAAGTGCGGGTTACAAAGACATTTTTTGCATACATTTATCTTATATTTTAACATATTATTTCTTACCTGTAAGTAACATCAGGCGTGGTGAAGATATAGTTACTGGCATGCAAAGCACACAAAGCCACAGGTATAAACGTCCATAGAAACGATTTTATCTGGTATTTTCCAATATGCCCTAATTCTCCTATTATCCCGTCTACATCAACGTCAGCTGGCTTCATCTTCACTTACAAATATCTAACACGTATTTTAAAACACTGTTGACCGAATTTATCACAAAAAAATCGCTCAGCTAAAACATATTTTCGATGTTTTTCAAATATGTATTAGGGATTCTGTATTTTTTCACACATTTGTACCGTTTGTTGACGACCGTTTATTGATGGGCTCTCTTGTGCAACTGGTCGCTTCTATAATTATGTGAACGATATGAGTTTTTCCACTGGATGTTTTGTTATGAACCGTGCACAATTGAAGTTCTTGATAATTCTGTCAATCTGTGCGGAAAATTGAATAAATATTATTGAACGGGTCTCTGTGGAGCGGTTGTTGTACCAATACGGAACACGCACTACTGCTAGAGGAGTTGCATTATTGTAGTTTCTAACTATTCAAATTGACTGGAGATAAGGTGACACGGGCCGAATCAAAAAATAAAACAATAGTAAAGATAAGTGCTGTAATGTGGTGATCAATTCGATGGCAGTTTTCAAGCACCTTTTTATATACCTATCCTGCAAGTGTATTTATTTTCGAATATTTTAAAGCAACTTCTTCTTAAAATCAATCCTTTTCTCAAATTATGATTTGTACAAATATTAACGTTGATATTTTGTAAGGCATTTTGAGAGAAAAAAGTATAAACGCACGTAGAAAGGATTTTATCTAGTATTTTCCAATATGCCCTAATTCTCCTATTATTCCGTCCACATCGACGTCAGCTGGCTTAGTTTTCACTTACAAATATCTAATACGTATTTTAAAATACTTTTTAAAGATAATACCCATCAATGAAGAAGAAGATAATACTAAAAAATCTAAAATAAACAGAACAAGACACTGAAAAATAAAAAGGAAAGAGTCACAACTGGGAATCGAACCCACGATCTCTGCCTTACCTTGACAACGCCTCGACCTTCTGACGATTGATATATTGGCATACAGAGCTCCGGGCCAAAAAGGCCCCTTTCTCTCTCATAATAAAATTTATAAAAACGTTGTTACAGAAATATGTATTTAACGTTTGTTTTTAATAATTATTTACAAAGGAACACGGCTGCAGCGTGGGGTGATTAATCTTTACGAAGGATCTATTTGGGTTATATATGTTTTCATCGTACCTGGTTAGGCAATTTATAGACGCGTTTTCATGGGTGGGAATTGCCGCATAAAATGTCTCTGGAAGGGTAGAGACGAGGGATATGATTTTTAAGGATTGGGACTTCAGAGTCTAGGTGAAGTTGAGAAACCCATATACAATTGGGGGCTCCCAGGGGCCTGTATTCACAAAAGGCGTAAACCTACATTTTAGTGGTAAGTACCTGACAAAATAATAAAATAATTAAATAATCGGTTTTAACTAAAATTATTTTATTGTGTAATATTAGATATTAGGAAAATTTAATACCAAATCATGGTAAGTATTTATGGAATACAGTTTAGATACGGGGAAAAGGCAAATAGTATATTTATATTTTTAATTATTGAAGACAATATTAGCAATTCCTAAACTAATATTTGCAACAGAAAAAGATACGGTCACATCTAGGACTCGTACCCAGGACCCTTGCTTTGCCGGGGCACCGCTCTACCAACTGAGCTAATGGGACCCTATCTCCTTCGGTCATATTTAACTTTATCATACTTCGAATAAGAACTACCGACATTGCCTTCATTTTTCTCACCGCACATTTTTACTGACTGCTATCTTTATTTACGATAGCAAGATTAAACTCGGTTCGAATCCTATATGTGACCGTATCTTTTTATGATTTTTCGGTTTCAAATATTCGTTTGTTTAACGCATCTTCCGACTGGTACAATTATGCACACCTGTCTGACAACTGTAATTAGGTAAAAACCATTCCATTAGGTATTTCCTAAATAGATATTAAATGAATCTCCAAAACCAATGAAATTAGGTCTGCTGGTAATAGCCCAATAATTGGAAATCCAATTATGAAATACCACATAGCAACGATGATGGAAAATCCATATAATTATAATTAAATCATTGAACGAATGTTGCATTCATGTTAATCCCCACTCCTTTTCGCAAACGTTATGTATTTAAACCATGGTCTAAGAAATAATGATACCAGTCTGAAGATGACTATAATAAGCTGAAACCGGTCATGGTCAAAAAATAAAGTACAATGAAAAAAGTTTAGAATTTGTTTCAATATATGATGAAAATCGTATAAATATTATTGTAGGTGACCGAGCCATAGTTTTAAAATGCCTTTGAAGGGCGAAATGGTTTGTCGCAAAAATGATAACCTATTTAAAACAGTTACAGAAATATTTCTATTAAAATTCATACTCATAAACAAATATATGTTGAATACCGGAATTGTGTAGCAGTGATAAAACCAGTAAATAAAACCAACCGTTTTGTAAAGTAATGCATTGAATTTACATTCTTAAGATATTCAATTATTGTATGTGTACATTTAACCACTGAATATAGATTAAGCAGAATATTGAATCAACTGAAAATTTATGTCATGTTATTTATGCAGATTTAAAAAATCTGTTTTCAAATTTTTTGTTTAATTTTATAAAAAAATATTCCATTAATGTTTGTTAATTATATTGATAAATATCTCCTAAATTATACCTACATTTCGCCCATTACTTATTCTCTCCAATATAAATAGTAATTATACCTATTATATAACACATCAGTAATTAAATCAAAATGTTAAGCTGGAAACTGGCAGAAACAGCCAGCCAAATAGCCCCGCGCCGAGCCAAAACTTATATTAGTGTGTAAACTCAGGTCACTTGGCTCGGTAGCCTCTGCTTGAGCTCAGCCAAAAAGCCGTGGCTCGGCTCGGCAGTATTAAGAAATGGCTTGCCGGCTCTGTCGTGTGTGCGATCACCAAGTCAAAATCCGGTCAGTGTGAATGGTTTATTTATGGTATGAATTCAGACACCGAGTCGGACAGTATGAAACACGGAGGAAATATTCTTAAGTGATATGGCGTCTTCAAGCGGCCGTGATTTTAATCTGGATTTACCAGAAATATTACAACTATCACCTATAAATATATTACAATTTACCGATTTTTATTTTTGCGGCATCTCCGGACGCGGACATAGATCAATATGGCTTGAACCCTCGGCTCGGATGTGTGTGGTCCCCTAATTAACACCGTGTCCAAATGGATTCAGCTAAAAGGTTTTCGTCCAAATGACTCTGCCGTGTATGTCCAGCTTAAGAACATAAAACCAGAATGTTCACATTGACAATGATAGTGTCTTGAAAATATATATTTTTTAATATTTTTATATGAATACGGCACAACAGTTCCAACTGATCCCAACCGTCTGGAGTCAGTGAGACTATGGCATCCCGAACTGGGGTATATTGTGAGGCTGACGGGTAGATGGGGGAGATGACGGTGGGGGAGTACCTGGCTTTTCAGATCCGGTTACCAAACACGACTGAAGTCTTTTCAAGAAAGGTTTCATTTCTAAATGGTGGTCTTACACCAGGGCGATACTGAGAGTATCTTCCACTTTGGAACATGCCGCAAGTATACTTAATATTATGTTAAATGAATAAATTGTGAAATAACATAAATTAATCAAATAAAATTTACTTGCGCACGCCGGGATTTGAACCCGCGACATTAGGCTTGCTAGTCAAGAGCCTTACCCTTCGACCACGGATGCTGGTAGATAATATATTTTATTCATATTCAGTAAAATTAGTTTTCCCAGACGATTATTTGCACGTGTTGTAAAAAAAAAATAATTATTACTAACATTTGTAGTCACAATCGGATATTAAAAGTTATGTTGAGCTATACCCTTGAGGTTATTTTTCATGAAAACAGCGCCATATAAATTATCCAAATATTATTATTAAACAGAGTTTTCCAATAAGAGGTGTTATTTTGAATAGCCCGCTATTTCGGTAGATGCTACTTTTGTATCTGTCATTTTTTTTAATATTTGACAAGTAAAAACTACGTTATTTATAAAAATGGAACGATACACGCTTCAACAACGCATCGAAATTCTTAAAATTCACTTGAGTGAATCAAATGCAAATCATCTTAAGTGATGAGGCCCATTTCCACTTTGGTGGCTTCGTCAACAAGCAAAATTGACGCATCTGGGGCTCGGAAAATTCAAGAGTTATTGTTGAAAAGCCTCTCTATCCTCAACGTGTGACTGTTTGGTGCGGTTTATGGTTCGGCGAAGTCATTGGACCATACTTTTTCGAAAATGAGGCTGAAGCAACAGTTACGGTGAATTGATTGCGCTATCGAGAGATGATTAATGATTTTTTATGGCCGGAATTGGGTGGTATTGATCTGGACAACGTTTACTTTCAACAAGAAGGCGCTAGGTGTCACACATGCAACGAAACCATTGATCTTTTAAACACTAAAATAACACCTCTTATTGGAAAACCCTGTACATTAAAAATACGCATTTGTAAAAAGTGAACAAAAATGTATTATCAAGTACGTAACTGAATGCAGAGATAAAATAAGCCATTACCTACATACTTATTACAATAAGTATATTAACTTGATAAGCCAATAATAATCATGGTTATCTATCATAATCCTTTGCCGGGCAATAATAACAACGGAGGAAGGCTAAGCACAGATTAATACAATTAGGACAATAAATTAAAAGTTAATCCTTAAGAGTTTAAATTGTTTTCATTGATAACAAATAGTTGATTGATAACATCGAAAATAACAATACATATTAATTAAGAGAAATAGACTTCACGCTGATATAAGATCATTGTCATCTCCACATTTTATGTCAATTAAAGTAATCTTCAATAATCAGTTAGGCCAAACTTCAGCGTTAATCCGACAACTCCAATACGAGCGGCACACGCTGCTAAGAGTGAAGGACCGGAGCAGGACCTTCGTGTAGCGGAGTACTTCAAGAGGATAGACCTAGCAAGGGCGAAAGGACCCAATAACAAGTTCTCCCCGCCCTACCTGGAGAGACACAAATACGGATGGAATGACGAAAAACTTTTGAATAGAAAACGTATGACGGATAAGAGGTTATTTATTGGAAAGCGAAGAAACTAAACTGATCATCATCATCATCTCCAAAGATAACTCTAAATAAAATAAACTAAAAACGAATATTTATTTTTCGGAATAACTTTATTGAGTAAAACCTCAAATTGTAATATTGAATTATTGAAGACAATATTATCGATTTCATAATATTAGCATTTAATTCGGGTTGAATCTTGCGATCATACATAAATATAGTTGCCAATAAAAATGTGCGGTGAAAAAATGAAGACCATGTTGGTAGTTCTTATTCGAAGTATGATTCAGTTAAAAGTGACCGAGGGGGATAGGGTCCCATTAGCTCAGTGCTAGAGCGGTGTCACGGAAAGACAAGGGTCCTAGGTTCGAGTCCTAGATGTGACCGTATCCTTTTCTGATTTTTCTGTATCAGATTTTCGTTTAGATATCGCTAATATTGTCTTCAATAATTAAAAAAACGAATACTTGCTTAAATTATGGTGCTTTATTTTTGAGGTATTATACCGTGTTGCGCAACCTCCTTCATTAGCCATCGTTTCGGACAGCAATATTAGATAATATATCTACTGACGCCAAATACAGACTGAAACTGAAACCATTCATCTGAACAAAAAACACCATGTAATATATTTCAAGAAAAACACTATTTAATATATTATAATCCATACTACTAAGTTTTAATAATATTTAAATTAAATCCTCAGCACGGGAGATCCCAGTGAGGATGTTATTTTGTATGATCTATATGCTAAAAAAAGTGAAGAACCCAATCGATACGTTTATACAATCGAGTAATTTTTTTGTAATGTTGTTTATATAAACGAATGAATGCGTGTCTCAAACTCTTTCCTGCATTATCTGCTCCCAGATAAACATCTGGATAAAACCTACATACGTCGCCTCATTCTAATACCTCAAAATTTCGAATCGAATGAAAAGTGAGAAGTAGTCGAGAATATGTGTTCCAGTTTAATCGAATATTATTTTCGGGGACGACTAACTAAATTTTATCAAAAATTATTATAAGCAATAATTAGTCCCCTGTAATATCCATACAAATTGAAAATATCTCCCGAGTAAAAATAATAATAATTGAACCCGCGCCTTCTGATGTCCGGTCAGACGCTCTAGACCACTGAGCCACGTCGGCTTATTTCCAACCCGCCAAATAATTCAATATGTACTATTACTCAATCAACAATAAATTAGGTACTGATTATTATATTTTTGCAGTAATTGTTGATTGAAGACTTAGCTTACCGAGGAATTGAATCCAAAACGCTTTGATGATTAGCATTTTTCAACTTGGTCACTAAACGGTTCGATATTGAAGCTATCGCTTCCTGACCATTGCATTTGAAATTGGTTAATATGTTTTTGTTTACTAAAGAATTTTTTTTCGTTTAATACAATAATATTTTCAACATATCAATGGACTATTGTGTGTAGTCGTTTAACTAATCCATGCATTATGTATTGTTTTTTTAAAATTTAAAATAACAATATTAATTTATCGTGTAGATAAACGCTGTACAATGCTTTCGTATGCAAGTCTATAGAGATGAAATTAGAGATAATATCACTATTATCAAACTAAATACACAACATCTGTTTTGACATGCAATATTATTTAGTTCCTGCTAATTGCATCAAGAAATGATAGTAGTTATCTGATGATGTTCATCTGCTGACAGCGACCATTAATTTAGCTTTGTCATCGCGATGAAAAGTATCCGGAAATAACTAAATGACCTGTTGATCTCCTGTTCGTATCTTGAAGTGTGTATGTATTTTTGAAGGTGAAATGTCTGATTTAACTCTTGACAGGCCAAGATGCCAAACAAAACGTCTGTAACCAAGTGGATCTTCTGACATCCCTATCCATTTTTCTGTCTTATGGGCTTTTAAACTATAAAGATCCCAATTATTCAGTCAGTTATTAATGGTAACTTATGTTTTTGCACAGGAATACGTAAAATCCTAAAACGATATGTCAAGTATTTAAGCTAATATAAGGAGGATAGTAATTTTGGGCACTACCTACTCCCCCATGGCTGCGGGATAGTTAATAAAAGTAATTTAATCTTCTGTACGGTCAAGTGGTGTACCTTTGGACAATTTTTAATTTTTAATCTTATATAATTGTTTTCTTTAAATTGACAAACGACAAAACCTTACTTTTTTTAAATCTTATGATATGGTCAATTATATAACTTTAAATTTTTTTTTCATTAAAATCCTTGAATGGTTTTTGATTTATTAGAATTTAAAAAAAGTGCATTTTTGTCCAGAGGTACAGTAAGTGTTTGTACCTTTGGACAGGGGTTACTGTACGCTTTGGACAGTACATTGTACCTTTGGATTCTTTGGACTAACTCGATTTTTGCAAAGAAAACACTAACTCGTATTAAAGACATCTTTATTTATTATTGTATTAAACAGCTGTTCTATCTACTGTTTAGTGGATTCAAAGTATGAATTGTACAAGTCTTCAGAATTAATAGAATCGTCCGAGCCTTCAGAGAGTACAAAACATTTATGACAGAGAAAGTTGTCATCATCTCGTTGATCTGGTATATTTTCCGAGTGATATATAAAATGAGTGTGTTTTTGTATGTTCCCTATAGACTCAAAACTACTGGACTGATGTAGCTGAAAATTTCAAAGTTTGTTCTTTGTATTAGTGTCAGGTGTGTTTAGAGAGTGGTTTTTTTTTTTTTTTGTATTAGGCAATTCACCCTAAAGAGAGTGCTATGTGTTGAGAGTGGTTTGAATGGTAGAAGAAATCCGAGTCGCCCGAGGAAGACATGGCACGATCAAGTGAAACAAAATCTTCAATTATTTAAAATAATATTAATTCCACCTGAAATAAAGAACAAGTTTTCAAGTACACAGCCTCAAAACTTTACTCCAAATCATTCATAGCCCCGAGTAATGCCGGGTACACGTCAGCTAGAAATAAATTTCAAATTGGAAAAAAATTCTTTCTATTCGAGAAATAAAATCTAAGAACAGAAACTCTTCTCATTTCTCTGAGAAAAAAAAAAGTTTTATTTTACGACTTTTAGAGAATTAATAAATTTCCTACGTCAAATGCGGCATAGAAATCAAGTTCTGGGAAAATTAAAATATAAGTTTATTTAGTAAATAAATTTAAAAATCAAATACGTTTTGTAGTTCTGCATGGTACGAAATTCATTTTTTACACGTTCTGAATGTATTGTCAAATTAACAATGTCTCAATTGCATTTGATTTGAAATGAATACATTTGGAAAGCGTGGTATCGGGAGATTGCTATCGTCATTGGGAACCTGAAAAATTGATCTGAAATAGGTGCTCCCTATTTCTTCATAGCAGTGACTTCGATAACAACATCCAATCGATAGGCAAAACTTAGAATGATTTTATACCGATTTCCCGAACACGGTCGCGCAATTGACATCTAGACCGATATTGATATCACAATAAATAAGATGTCGACATACGCTGGCAACATTGGAGGTATCATCAATGATTTTACATTCCGAAACGACAAACATCATATAGTAACGAAAAAAATATTAATAAATTGGCAATATTGAATTGAAATACTATTCTAAATTTGCATTGGCAGTCAGCATTTACTCGTTGATACTAAAAAGGGAGTTAATTAGTTAATGGGGTCTTTATTCACAACTTGTTATGTGAACAAATTTCTTTTCTGCAAACCCAAACACGTATTTTCTCTTTCCTTGTTCTGCCTTGGGAAACGCACGGGTTTTTTACGCTAATTCACTTTATAAACTCTAGTACTGTCTCCTATTAAACCAAAACCTCCTAGTTCACAAGGCCGGGACACTCATTCAAAGCAGCCTCCTAACTTGTATAAGATTTTACAAAAAAGTTCGTGTTAATTTTTTTTTTCAATTTATTCTTATTTATTTATTATTTTGACCGGTCGATGGCTGAGTTGGCATCGCGGTTGGATCCCACCCAGACATAGTATATTCAATTCCTCGACTGGCTAAGTCCTCCATCACAACACGAGCAACATTTTCCGCTTAAAGTGGTGGTAGTAGGAGATTTTCAAATATTGTCAGGTTATTTGTAACCCTGGAATGTTTGTCTTTCTTTAAAAATAAATAGTAATTAAAAATTAAAAATTTATTTAAACATCTTAAAAAGATTTCGTTAATTTTAAAAAATAAATAAAACACATCTTTTTAAGTTCTCATACAAGTTAGGAGGCTGATTTGATTCTGCCTTGTGATATAGAAGGTTTTGATTGAACACGGTAAAGGAAATACGCAGCCCGAACCAATGCAGCGTCATTGACCAGATCGGAGTGTTTCTTTAGTTCAACTCCGTTCGTTGATAAGGCAGTAATTTTGCGTAACGAACGACATTATTAAAAACGATGAGTATATTGACAGTGAACCGAAGCTTTTCTGATACTATGGAGGCCGCGCTAAATTTGTCTGTCGTCGGTCGGAATATTTCTTATCAATCGTTGTCCGTGCTCGCAAATATCGATGATGACAAATTTAGTCAATATCGTATTGACATAGGGCTTTATCAATTGTCCGTGCTAGACCTTTTTTTTGGTGTTTCAAGTGTTTCTTTGACCATTTCCACAATTTTCAAGAACGAACGTTTTTTTTTGTCGTAAAAAGTTTTGCTTTGAAAAAAACTGATATAAAATTGCCTAAAACAAAGTTTTTCCTTTACTCAAAAATATACCATAAATACAAAAAAAAAAATTGAAACTATTAGGAAATTGACAAAATCCACCAATAAATCTTGTCTGCAAATTAGTAATTAATTAATTAATTACTTTATTTACTTCAAAATTAGTCAGAAAACAGGAAAAAACGAACAGACATTGACGGTGTTAGTTGTTGTTGTAGTAAGTAAGGCACTGATGATAGCCAAGTAAAAACTTGACACAAAAGTGGAAGATATCGTCAGAAGCGCCCTGGTGAAAGCCAGGGAAAGGCTTAGGCATTGTTTAGTGAATAGTTCTGAATATCCAGATAATTCACTACCTTCTCTTCCCCTTTTCCTTTCTTCCCCAACTATCTTTAGCCTCACTACATACCCAAATTGGGGAAGCCATATTTCCACTGATTCGAGACCGTTAGGGGAATTTGGAATTCTTGTGTAGTACTCACATGCAAAAAAAACAAGAACAGGAAGAAGATCAAACTTCGTTTAAAGCAACTTTCTCTCTCGTTTCGAAAGAATTCTTTTTGTCAACATTTAAAGTTAAAGCAATGTTAATTTGAGTCGATCGTAACACCTACTGCCTTACGTAGAAAAATACCATTGTTAAGTGATTTTTTTCCCGCCGTGTTACTTTTTCCCATAATATGTGGGTAACGTCTAAACTTACGCAATAATTGCTGTAATGTTTTGGGCAATTGGCACACTGACAATAATAATAATAATAATCTGCTTAAAGTGTTGCGATACATTGTACAAAACACACTAACTACTTTTCAGAGGTGATATTCATAAAAATATATTTCCCTATTTCATAACAGAAGAAAAAACTTCACCAATTTATAATTTTAACATAATATTTATGTAGGTGAATAAAAATGATGTTTTTTTTGGTTTCTTTGTATTGCGAAAAACTTCTTGACGTATTGCCGATTGTAATATTTTGTGATCTTTTTTAATAAGAAGAAAGATTAAGAAATAGCGTAGACATTAAAAATATAAGATATATGGTATTTTCTTATTAGTGTCAGGATTGTTTAGACAGTGGTTTTAACGGTAGACGAAGTCGGGTATGCCTGAGGAAAAATTAACGCATTTTCTCTGCACTGGAATGAGGTAGGGATTCGAATTAAAATTGATAATGTAGTTTTCTTCACAGTGACAATGTGGGTTTCTTCACAGTGACAATGTGGGTTTCTTCACAGTGACAATGTGGGTTTCTTCACAGTGACAATATGGGTTTCTTCACAGTGACAATGTGGGTTTCTTCACAGTGAAAATGTGGGTTTCTTCACAGTGACAATGTGAGTTTCTTCACAGTGACAATGTGGGTTTCTTCACAGTGACAATGTGGGTTTCTTCACAGTGACAATGTGGGTTTCTTCACAGTGACAATGTGGGTTTCTTCACAGTGACAATGTGGGTTTCTTCACAGTGACAATGTGGGTTTCTTCACAGTGACAATGTGGGTTTCTTCACAGTGACAATGTGGGTTTCTTCACAGTGACAATGTGGGTTTCTTCACAGTGACAATGTGGGTTTCTTCACAGTGACAATGTGGGTTTCTTCACAGTGACAATGTGGGTTTCTTCACAGTGACAATGTGGGTTTCTTCACAGTGACAATGTGGGTTTCTTCACAGTGACAATGTGGGTTTCTTCACAGTGACAATGTGGGTTTCTTCACAGTGACAATGTGGGTTTCTTCACAGTGACAATGTGGGTTTCTTCACAGTGACAATGTGGGTTTCTTCACAGTGACAATGTGGGTTTCTTCACAGTGACAATGTGGGTTTCTTCACAGTGACAATGTGGGTTTCTTCACAGTGACAATGTGGGTTTCTTCACAGTGACAATGTGGGTTTCATCATACTATACGTTATTAATGGTAGAAAAAGTCGAGAAGGCCCGAGAAAAACACGAATCAAATCATTATTTGTGGTAAAATGAGACGTATGTGTTGAACGAAGAAAAATGTGTAAGGAGAATGTATAACGTGTATGCGAGTGCCAAAAGAAGTTGTGGATGCCCGAAGAGACATGGCAAGATCAAGTCAAACAAATATTAAAAACACATAAAACTTTTTTACGTTAATATTATTTCCATCTTAAAAATCCATCCATATTTCAGGCCTACATTATAATTCAATTTTTTTCAAAATCAATAATAACTCCGAGCAACTCCGGGTGAATGTCAGCTAGTTATACTATAAAATGTATACAACCGATTTCTGGAGAAACCATAAATAGCAAAGACCTTAATCTTTTACAGTACGGATAACTTCCATTGTCCTGTACTAGATAAATTCAGCGGCTTGTCGTAGGAACATTTAATAACGATCTTCTTCTTATTTCACATATCTCTCTAAACGTCCTTTTCATATCATAAAAAATTAATTAAAAATTATCCAATATGGTCTTATCGGATGGAGAAGTTCGCGCGATTCCACTCTAAAACCAGTCATCATTGCATAAACGGCAATTAGGAAAAGTATACTTAAGAGTTCCAATCAGAACTCCTACATACTATGTTTTAATTCCCTGAACTCAATGTCTCTGAAACAATTATATTCAAATGATAACTTTGCACAAACAAACTCGGGACTAATTATAATTTTTTTGATAAACTAATGTTTAAGACAAGATTTTTTATGCATAACACAAAGGGTAACAATTATTTTATAAGCAATAATTATAAATAATATTAATAATAAATAAGCCAATGGGACCCTTTGGCGTCATGTATCTTTTATCAGGAGATTTTTCAATGTGGATGAGTGTTTCAGGCTAATAATTATTGCTTATAAAATAATTGTTACCCTTTGTGCTATGCATAAAAAATCTTGTCTTAAACATTAGTTTACCAAAAAAATATTAACTAATATTTGACAAGTTCTAATATTCTCACCAAAAAATGTAGACAATTTGTCTCGACGCCATCTAGTGAGAGAGTTAGCACTTACAATGCCTTTCTCATATAAAATAAATTTGGTTGTTTCTGGTGAAAAAATGTAACAAGCAGTAATTGTTGAATGAAACACTAGTATATATTGAATTATTTCGCGGATAAGAGATAAGCCGCCATAGCTCAGTGGTCAGAGCTGTCGACCGGTCCCGTTGGCGTCATGTATATTTTATCAGGAGATTTTTCAATGTGGATGAGTGTTTCTGGCTAATAATTATTGCTTATAAAATAAATGAAACTCGGGACTATTCACAAAATCCTCATTACAACATACATTCCATTTACCTACAACTTAAACGAATTTTAACAAAGAAATTTGCAATATTTATTAATCTCCTCCCTCTTGCAATAAAAACCATTAAAAAATATTCGACTTCGAAAAATGTATTAAGAAGGAAAAATATAGATTCAATGTTGCAACCTAACAAAGATTAACGCAATGTTACGTTTCTCTTCTAGATACTGCTTCATAATTTCTTCTTCTTGTAAGATTTGAGCACACTTAAAAAAGACATAATTAACTTTCATTCATTCAATTAAAAAAACATGTACAATTTTACCTTAGAAGGGGCAACCCAGTAATGTCACATTCTTTTCAACATTCGTAAAAAAATAAATCCAAATAATAATATGGTAATGTTTCTTATAAAAGATACAAAACTCGCATTTAACAAACCACCAGGGATAGATCAAGGATTGAGAATATTCAAGATTAGGTCAATTATGATGAAAGCACCCTTCCCAATAAAGACTACATTGAAATGCTTGCAGTAAGTATATCAGACCGGCTCAAGTATGGGAGCTCTACAGAAGCCGGTGTAAATTTGGCTTCCAAGAAACCGGGCGTCTTGTATTCTTCAAAAGTAACCAAATGCTAACACTACACAAATCTTAACTACGCCCGACAGTTGAATTTAGGAGCCACCTCTCAGCTAGAGACCCACTAAATGATTATCCTACTAGATTCCGTGAGAAGGAGGGCGGTTCATCTGATTAACAATCCGTTGTTCCTTTCCTTCTCTTCCTTCAGCCCTTAGCCCTCCTCACAATATTGCCCAATCGGGTGGCGACAGAGTTTCCCTTATTTACACGACACAGACAGGGGCGCTCTTATGACGTGTCATATAAAAAAGTTAAACTAAAGGTTCTTATTAAAATTCGGTCGTCGTCTCATTATACAAGTATTTATCAAAAAGATTTTTATCAATATTTTTGGAATGTTAAGTTTATAAAATTTGAGTGACGGGTCACCAAGAAAGTAATGTAATTTGTATTTTAATTTATAATTTTTTTCTGGCATAAGTCGAGTAATAAAATAATATTATGTAAGTTTGATGCTAAGCGCATACTTAAGATAAGAAATATAATAATAACAATTTTGTTATGACCAAACATTTTGTTGATTGTGGTTTAACAGATGTAGGCTCGCCTTGTTATTTTTATGACAGCTGACTATTTATTTATCTGTAGCGCTAACGAGTTGGTTAATCAGGAACCGTTTTGAAAAATCGTGAATTGCTGATTTATTGAAATTGAAAATCCGGATTTCCGGATTTTGCTAATACGAAATTTCTTAAAATTTTCAAATAAGAATTACCGGTTGAAATAGCCAAAAATTAAAACATAATATAAAGAAGGGCTACCATTTTTTAAAATTAATAAAAATTTACGAATAAGTATAAATTTAAAATTCAGTATAGTGCAACTAAACTTAGGGTACATTACCGTATTCAATGTTTAATATGTTCTCGGGTAAGTAATAATCTTCTTAGTACTAAATTTCGTATTTGTGCTAGATTGGAAAATTTTATTGTTGATTTAAAACCTTATTATGGACAATTAGTTTTTAAAAATTGAATTTGAGGTTTAAGTCATTAAGTTATTCCATCATAAAATAATTGAATCATTTATTTATCAATGTGTTATAAATTTTGTTTACGACGTTGGACACTGCATTGCAAATAATTTATTTTTAACATTATAAAATTTCACCATTTCGGATTTCACCATGAATAATCCGGATTTTACAAAAGCCAGATTATCCGGATTTTAATCTCTAGTTACGAGTGATAACAATGAAATCAAAGATGGCTATTTGAATTCTCTCAGAACTTAAAAACAATTAATCCATTAACGCCGCTATTTTTCACCATTAATTTTGATTTTAATTAATTTAAATGGCTCAGTTATTAAGATATTAAGTATTATTATTGATATTCATTAAGTATTATTTCTGAACTATTTGTAAGTCCTTGTCGAAAAAAAATTGGTTCAAGTGTCTCCAAAAATGGTCAGCAATGGTGCAACAGTTTCCCAATATTTAAAATCACATCAACAGTCCTGATAATATTAAAATAAGTTTGGCGATCAACCAATAAAATTTCACAAAATTTTAATTTGTGTGTGCGGCATTATTTGGAACACCAAACTAAACTTGATTAAGTCATGAACGAAATCGACCTTTTATAGTATAAATGAGGCATTTGTAAACAGATGAAATGAAATGGGGCAATATTCTTCGTGATGACCAAACAAAAGGATTTTCACAATCAATTTGAAGCATTCATTATCCTTGATACAGTATTCAAATTTACGAAAAATGTCAGATACATAAATAATAATGTTTAAACAAACCTCGACTCTAATTTGAATTGTTATCTATTTATAAGCAATTTCAACTTGGCATTTAGTTTTGTTACTTAATGAAAAATTAATAGGATGCGAGTTTCCAAACATTCGACAGTGTCCGTCGTTAGGAGTTTACGATTCATGGATACAAATCCGGAGGTCGCTGGTTCAAATGTTAGCGAGGGCAAGTTAAATTTATTGGATTGCTGTTTTGTTATTGTTCACAATTTATTCATAAAAATAATATATATCGTGTCTGAAGTTAGTGTAAGAGATGGGGAGAGATGAAGGTGAGGAAGCACCTGGCTTTTTGTTATTTGTTTTTGGGGTATTATGCCGTGTTGCGCTAACTCCTTCTTTAGGCTAAAGAAGGAGTTAGCGCAACACGGCATAATACCCCAAAAACAAATAACAAAAATACTTTTGGCCGTGAAAATCTTAAAGCACCTGGCTATTCAGATCTGGTCACCAAACATGGCTAAAGCAATTTTAAGCAACGAGTCAATTCTGAATGGTGATTACGCGATATTGATGTTATTATTCCCACTCTGGAACGTGCCACAAATATACCTTAGGTTAAATTTTATTTTTATTTATAGAATTTAAATACATTAACGGCTATACTGCCTTTTATAAATAAACATATAATAGAGTACAAAAGTAAGAAAAATAATATCATTACATAATAGTAGTTTTAAACTTAAAAATAACATACAATTATTTTGTGTATCACAACCAAAAATAACAATAAAGAACCATGAGAAATATCATCATTTCATTTCAACATGTCCATATTGCGTATATAAAGTTACATTATGGAAAAATAATTTTTGAGTGCATGTTTATATTGCGCTAATTTTAAGAAATAAATTTCGCCGATGTTAGCATGTTCATTTCCCAAAATTGTGAAATATGAAATGATATTTACTTGCGCACGCCGGCAGTTGGGTCCACGACCCCGGAATTGCTAGTATAGAGTCGTGGAAAGTCAATAAAAGATTAGAACAGAATTCTAACACTTTGGGTACTCTTTTCGTGGACGTAAAAAACCTATTGGTACGAAAATATTGACGTCTCGATTGATGTATCGTCAATCGCTCTCGAATGTAAGAATATTGTAGATTGTCATTGATTGTCTCCGGACCCCGTTACGTTATTTATTATATTTACCACAACTATTATATATACTGTTCCAATCCAGACTATAAATCCCTACAATATAGAATAGAAACGCAACTAAAGGTTACTGGAAACTAGAACCTGGCTTTTAAATTTACGACAAAACAGCGAAGATTCACATTTGCATAGTCAAATTGCGTGCTTCAGAGTGCAACAAAATTCGAAATGGTTCAATTTGGACGCACCAAGACTCGACTCGTGATCGCCCGGGGACATCACGTCTCGAGCATAAAACGTTTACAGACAGGGTTGGCCTAAAATTCTTCAGCCAATAATCGAAGTTTCTTTCGAGAAATATCGAACGAAAAAATTCTTATTTTTATTTATCTGGCAGATAAATTTTGTTTTATATCTGTTTTTACTAACTGACAGTTTTATCCCCACATATGCTTAAAACATTTAAATAAAAACGGTTGGTTATAATCGTGATCGTGAGCATGTCGATACAGCCACACAAAAATATGCCCTTTTTGGTTACCCCTTCATCATTATGTTTTAAATTTTACGCCACTGATAAACAATCATTTACCCTACGTTATGGTTGTTTATCAGATGATTAATATTTAAAACACGTTAATTGGTAAGGCCCCGTATCGTTTTTATTATCTTTCCAATGCGTTTAGAATGGCGTGTCAAATATAAGCTTTTTAATGAACTTGCATTTGTTTTGTTACCATTTTTAATGTTGCATTTCCTAGGATGTGAATTTCATATCAGCAAAGAATTTACTTCCGACTTTTTCTACAGTTCAAACCACTATTTAAACACTCCTAAAACAAACATAAAAAAATTCAACGATATCGGATGACTACTTTTCGAGTTTTGCGAGCCCCAATGCAGGCGGGCTAAATTTTAATATATTGAGATAAATTAGTATCTTCTTAACAATAAACATCGCCTCCAAACACTGTGCGACATTTACGTGCATCAAATTCATCTAACAATCTTACCATATTACGATAATAACAACACTTCATAATAATACGATAACATTTCATAATAATATTAAATATACAGGGTGTATCGGCACGTACCCGACAAACTTTAACCAGCTTTTCCTTAGCACATTCGGAGTAAAAAATGTTATGGGCACTTTTCTGTCCGGTAACATTTTTTTTCGATTAAAAACAAAATATGATTAAAAAAATCTACACTCCGTCACTGTCATTGGCATTGTTTCTCGTGTTCAATAGCTGTTATTAGCAAGTGTGTCAAAAAGCGTGTTCGCTCTTTCATACACACTAAATAATAATAGCTAAAAATGAGACGAATGGTGCCATGCCATTTCGTTGTGATCGTAAAAGCGCGCTAATGTAGGTACGTACGTATATTATTCAACTCGAATAAAATATTTTGCCAGGTGGGTTTTCAAACTTTGACAAAGGATAAAACAGTGGTGACATGTGGTGAAAATATGAATAGTAATTTTTTTATTAAAAAAAAAATGTTACCGGACAGCAAAGTGCCCATAACATTTTTTACTCAAAATGTGCTAAGGAATAGCTGGTTAAAGTTTGTTGGGTACGTGCCGATACACCCTGTATAACACCATTATTCTATTTTCGAATGAATCGTCTTATATACGAATACCAGTTTAGTCTAGTTCACAATATCTCTAGAATACAGCCTTTGTGTTCATGATTATTTCTGCTAACCTTCCTTTTAATTGTCGCTAATAATTGAATGCACCACGGTTAGTTACGAAATAATGCAAACAATTACCCTTCAATAAGTAAGTTATGTGTCTAGCTTAAACCTAAATACATACATTATAATAGTAATGTAGTAATTTTAATGACACATTCATTTCAATAGGTATGAATGTTTTTCTGAAGAAAATATTTCCAAATTTAGTGATCAGAATATTAAAATTTTTTAAAATTAATTTTAATGTCTAAATTTGTGGTGAACTTTTTGTTATGACAATTATTATTGTTCATCACATTGCTTTGTAATTGGAGAATTCCAACTAACGTCTTATTAAATTATTAAAGGTATATTTTGTATTTATGCTGTCTCCTAAATCCAATTTTTTTTTTGCAAAATTGAATGTAGTTTAGATCGATTTTTTTTAGAGTTTAATCGATTCCTGAAACCGAAATCAATATCGGTCCATAGTTCATCCCTGCAATATAATGTCTTTATAATTCCTTGTTGAATTTACCAATTCGTCCACGGGTAAGAACTCAATCAGACACAATCTAGAAATTAAAAAAATAATAATTTCGAAGTTGTTTCGTTCTTTATTTCATTCACTTCTAGATCTTTAATAGTCACCCTAAAAAATTGATGTGTTTGATTTGTTGCATCACCCGGATCTTGAACAATATATATTTTAAATGTCTATCTATGTGGAAAAATCATATTATGCCCATATAAAAGTATCTACTCTCAGTTTGGGAGGCGGGTATGGGTACCGCTGTCCCGGGAACCATTTATTGGAAAGCCAACACATCTGGTATAGGTGCAGGATGCGCCTGCCCATCAATTGCGTGGCGTGCCAGATCGGGAGATGCTGGTTTGGGGAGACACAACCCTCATACCCTTTACCTTCCCAGAACTTCATCTCTTTCCTTTCTTTAACAAATACCCCCCCCCCCCCCCACACACACAACATCACAAAAGATGACACACGCCCTGAGAAAAAATATTTTCCTCAGGGCCTCCTGTGTGGGGTTAGTGTCAACTACCTGTCCCTGTCTGACAGTGTGGAGTACATACCAACGTCAGTGACATTGCTGCACTATATGGTGCAAACCGACCAGTTAAGAAGCCTGTGCAGTGAACATCCTTAGTGCTCCCTCAGTGCGTTTAATTCAATTCTATCACGGAAGCTTGTACAGTAATTACCACCCGCAGTGCCTCTCAATGCCATAATCTGATAGTATTATTGTCCCAGCGTCTGGATGATGTAGGCCCTCTGATTGGTCTAATTCATATTATGTGATTCGGATAAATTCTGCATTGGGAGTCTGCAGGCAAAAATACCAATCTGCCCCTCAATTTTAAGCAACATTAAGGTTCATTTCGGTTTGCAGGCGACTGGATACAAAAAAATAAGACATTAAAAATTAAGACACGATTTCATACTGAAAAAGAATCGCCACATGTAATACGATATTTTTTCAAAAATATCGTTTCTCCTCATATAATTTTTGGATAATATCGAAGAAAATATGTTTTAGAAAGTTTATAATCCATTGGATTAATTAAATTACAGTGAAAATTATCCACAATTACGTGATTACGTTTGACGTTTGACGAAAAAAGCACGCGTTCATTCAATATGGCCGGCAATAGCTGGCCGACACAGAGCGCACCTCTGGCGGTGTAAAAACTAACCAAATAACTGGCGCGAATATTTAAATATGCAAAATTACTTCACCATTAAGCGTTTCATAAGAAGATTTCTTCTGGAAGTTTATTTAAACTTTGCAATGGCATTTTTCATTATTATTTATAATTTTTTTTGCTTATTAATTATATCTGATTTTATATTGACATGTTTTATAATTTCAAAAATTTAAAAATTATTTATTTGCGATGCTTTAATCCTGATTGTTTATTTATATCTTAAGAAATAGGGTAAAAATACCGTTTGAAGAGAATATATTTAATTTTTTTATTTAGTATTTCAACTTTCAATTTATTAGAATAACCGTTATTAAATGTTATTTGTCTTATGAATATATTGTTTTATGGTTTTATGCAATTTTTTTTCAGGTCTTAAAATACTTCACACAGGATATAAAGCATCACAAATAAATAATTTCGAAATTTTAGAAATAAGAGAACATGTTTATAAAAGTAGATATAATTAACAAGATTTTTTTTTATTTTTTTATTTATTTTTCATGTTCTCCGTAAAACGGTTATTCACCAATACATTATGGAGAAGATTACAAATTAGACAAAAAGTATAGCAAAACACATAAAAAGGTCAGTTTCACTACTTTGTGACATACGTCAAAAGATAATTGTTAAACTGCCTGTAGGTTACGTTAAAAATGTCGATGGTCAATGCAGACTCGTTGAGCAGTTCAGTCGCTAGTTATAAACTCTCTTTTAAATATTTTCCCACTTAACTGGTCTTACATATTGTAATTCCTAATTCTTATAAACCCAGCCTACTCTTACCCCTCCCCCCTCCTTCCACTTCTTTTTTCCAATTGTAATCTATATTTAATTTTTGACTTCGGTGTATACTTCGTTCATGAAACATGTATTGGTTGTATATAATAAAGTGATGTTATAAAAGTTATTTGTTTTTTAATAAAATAAAGTTTAATAGGATAACATTATTTTATCTATTTCCATTGTATATCAATGCATACGTACATAATAAAATGTAAACATTATGTTTATTTATTAATTGGACAATTTGCATAGCGCCGCTTGTGTGAGATATCACCTCAGGGGCGCTATATTGTAATAATCTACCTTTATATATAGATTTTTACTCTCCTGATGAAGGTGTATATATATTCTAACTTTAAACTTTATTAGATACAGTAACAGTTTTAGGTAAAGAATTACCACCAGTTGGAGTAAAATTTACACCTTTTAATTAAACCGACTGTTAATCTCATCGCACAATTACCCTCCTTTTATCCATAAACACGGGTACAATTAATCAATATGTAATAATCTATTATTTCAGTCAACTTTGTTATAACTATCTTCAATTGTTGTGACAAACTATAACGATATTGATTCAACTTATAGACATTGACGGTCGTAACACATATTTAAGCACTGCAAGTCTCCTATGAGCAAATTATATTAGGTACCATAACAGTTAATATCAGTGCCGTGCAAGAAGTGCCGCCCGCAGGGCCTAGCAGCAAAAACCCGCGGAGCGGGTTTTTAACTGCTAGTATTGATTTATTGAGCCTAATCACCTTCAACATACCAACTACTAGCTCGAAAACTATTTTTAATACAACAACAAAATCAGTCATTTAGATACTCGCGTATACAGGGTTTTCCAATAAGAGGTGTTATTTTGAATATCCCGCTATTTCGGTAGATGTTACTTTTGAAGCCGTCATTTTTTAACCTTTGACAAGTAGAAACTACGCCATTAATAAAAATGGAACGATACACGCTTCAACAACGCATTAAAATTATTAAAATTCATTTGAGTGAATCAAATGCAAATTATCTTGGGTGATGAGGCCCATTTCCACCTCGGTGGCTTCGTCAACAAGCAAAATTGTCGCATTTGGAGCTCGGAAAACGCAAAAGTTATTGTTAAAAATCCTCTCTAACGTGTGACTGTTTGGTGCATTTTATGGTCTGGCGGAGTCATTGGACCTTACTTTTTCGAAAATGAGGCTGAAGCAACAGTTACAGTGAATGGATCGCTACCGAGAGATGATTAATGATTTTTTATGGCCGAAATTGGATGGTATTGATCTAGAAAACGTTTACTTTCAACAAGCTACGTGCCACATAAGCAACTAAACCATTGATCTTTTACGATTGAATATCAAAATAACACCTCTTATTGGAAAACCCTGTACATAGATTACATACATTTGGCAATACTTGGAATATAGTTAAAAGAAGGTTATTCTAACATATCTTACTAATATTAATGAATAAGTATAGAATAATACTATTCTTCTGCATTGAGTCTTCATTTAACTAATAGCAAATTTTACTTCTTGATTACTGTTGCACCAAACTATTATGTATATCAAATGTTTGTAAAAGCTCGAATGGGCGTAGAATATATAAATAAATGAATATCGAATTCGCAACAAGACGTTTTCCAAAGACCAGGGGAAAGATATATAGATGTGTCAAATATTGATTACAGACTCCTTTATCAGTAAAACCACAAATTGATTCGCAGTCAAAATTTGCGACTCAAAAATTTTTTTACACTACTTACTACTACTACTACTGTATTTTTAAGTAAGGCCTTTGTGTTTCCATATTATTAGACATTAGATTTAATTATTGCACTAGATCTTTTTGGTTTAAGGTCTACAATTAAAATCGTTTTTTTAGAAAAAGTTATTTCGAATTGTTTGGCCTTCAGTAACCACTTTTTACATCAATTTTATAATAGCCAAAATTGCATGCAAGTGAAAAGTATTTAATATTTTCCTACTGCAACTAGAATTAAATGCCGACACTGATTGATGTTACAGCAATTAAAATCAACAACAGAACCAATACGTGTTTTATTTAACTCTACGATCTTTCAATAACGATACTGTAATTTAAAATTGCTTTTTTAAGACGAAAAAAATACAGTTATGAAAGTTTAAAATTTGTTACATTTTGTACATTGCATCAACAGAATTTCCTTATTTATAAAAATACAACAAAATCACAGTTTTTATAAAAACGATAATCTAATCTAATATATATTTTCTTCATAACCAGCCACTGCAACCCACCGGTGATTATGATGGTAGATAGCTGTTGGTGTCACATCGAAAGTAAGAGAGTTTGTAGGGGGTGGTTAAGCGTGGGTGGGAATGGGTGACGAAAATGTGCTTTGTTATGGGAAGGTCACGAATGCTTCAGATTATTTCAGCATGGACCCGCAGACTGTGTTGGTGATTCTGGAAGGTTCCAGAAAGTTCATAAAGGTTTCCGAAGGCTCTATAAGGTTCTGTATGGAGAAAGTAAGAAGTTTCTGTAAGGTTCCAAACTGAGTGGTGGAGTGTGTCGACGAGTTTAGAAGGTTCCGGAAAGTTCGAGAATGCTCTGGAAAGAGCCGAAGCAACGCGTGGCGGGGTACAGCAAGTTATTAATCAAATCGAATAAGCTTCGTATGTTGCACAGTGGACACCTACTTTAGAAATGTTTAAGCCTACCTTCTCAAAAGTGTCATGAACTAAACTGAATAGTGTTTCTATGTTCTTACGCAACAAAAAATGGACCAAAGTAAACAGATTTTACAAATGTAAGCCTATTCTTCAGACACGCCATTGTGCGGATGTTGACCATTCAGAGAGTTGCAACAGGAAGTATTCATTCTACAAACTAAAATGGCGAATCTATTAATCAAAGCTCAGCAGCGCAGTTCTGTCATTCAAATGTTTCGCAATGGACTTTGGATGAGTGCCTTTTGGACAACTCGTGGATACATGCCGCGTCGGGTTTGAATTGAACCCAAAACGCCTAAGTTTTGCAAGAAGGTTAAAGGTTTAAGTTTGGTGCTATTTTTAAAGAATTCTTTGCAAATGAATTATGTAAGAACTCTTATGCCGCGTGCCAAATTATACAATGATCATTACTCAGTTGTGTAGTGTGTGGTTCATTGTACTGAGCGCAGAGCAGGCATTAGAAATTTTTTCGACCGGTGCAAAAAGTAAGTATATATACACTAAGATTGACCCCTAAATATACCAAAATTGTTTTCTTCAATCATGACTAAGTATCAAACATACTAATTTCGATTCTGTTCTGTGCGTTAGTTAGTCTTGCGCGAAATCTGGTTCTGAAATTAACTCATATCTGTAACTTATTGTGTGAAGAATCCAAACCAGCGATTAAATTACCAATACTATAACATTTTTAACAAAAAATTATTTTTGTCAGTTTATAAATTGGAAATGATTTGTCAAGAATTCAGACCATTCTTTTTTTATAGATCCGCGCTAGTATGTTATAATACTACATTCTGTATTAATATTTAAAAGCAAGTGATTGTAAAATTTTAATTTTATACATTTTGAACAATTGATTACACTTTCTATTGTGTTCGTAGTGGAGTCGAAATACAGGGTTTTCCAATAAGTGGTGTTATTTTGAATAGCCCGTTATTTCGGTAGATGTTACTTTTGAAGCTGTCATTTTATGACATTTGACAAGTAGAAACTACGTCATTAATAAAAATGGAACGATACACGCTTCAACAATGCATTGAAATTATTAAAATTTACTTGAGTGAATCAAATGCAAATCATCTTGAGTGATGAGGCCCATTTCCACCTAGGTGGCTTCGTCAACAAGCAAAATTGTCGCATCTGGGGCTCGGAAAACCCAAAAGTTATTGTTGAAAAGCCTCTCTATCTTCAACGTGTGACTGTTTGGTGCGGTTTATGGTCCGGCGGAGTCATTGGACCTTACTTTTTTGAAAATGAGGCTGGAGCAACAGTTGCGGTGAATGGATTGCGCCATCGAGAGATGATTAATGATTTTTTATGGCTGAAATTGGATGGTATTGATCTGGACAACGTTTACTTTCAAAAAAACGACGCTACATGCCACACAAGTAACGAAACCATTGATATTTTACGATTGAATATCAAAATAACACCTCTTGTTGGAAAACCCTGTATTATATTCGAATCTAGCGGTTTTAGGATAACATTTAGAATTGAAAAAGCTGACTTACCCTTGGTATTTTTGATCGATATTATGGCCTTGCGAGACAATGCTGTTTATCACTGCGCAAGCTTCCGAGTCGTATTAAACGCATTAAAGGATCATGTTCACTGCACCGGTTTTCTTACCATACTGGTTATGTATAAATAAATTGTTACAGTGTCACTGAATGTAGATACTCCACACTGTCAGACATAGAAAAGTAATTTGGTGGTGGAATGCAGGAACATGTATTAATGGAATATGCACATAGTTGCGTCAGCACAAAGTATTTACGCTATTACAATTTTTTTCCATTTGCAAGCTACAATTCTCGTCAGACTATATATTAATTACATTACTCGTTTATTCAAAATTGTGTTGTAGAAGACGCAAATTAATAAATTTTTGACGGTTGGTAAATTCATGTGATTTTTTAATATTGCATTACGGTTTACATTGCATTAATAATACATTTTTTGTCAATCACGCGCCATGGTTGTGCAATATTGCTTAGTAATTAATAGGTGATACCACAGTAAATAAAACGTAAGTGATTCCAAGTTTAAATACTGAAGACAATATTAGTGATTTTTTCAAACGAAAATCTGAAACAGAAAAATCAGAAAAGGAAACGGTCACATCTGGGACTCGAACCCAGGACCCTTGTCTTTCCGGGACAATGCTCTACCAACTGCGCTAATGGGACCCTATCCTATTCGGTCACTTTTAACTGTATCATACTTCGAATAAGAACTACCAACGTTGTCTTCATTTTTTCACCGCACATTTTTATTGGCAACTATCTTTATGTAGGTAGAGCATTGTCCCGGAAAGACAAGGGTCCTGGGTTCGAGTCCCAGATGTGACCGTTTCCTTTTCTGATTTTTCTGTTTCAGATTTTCGTTTGAAAAAATCACTAATATTGTCTTCAGTATTTAAATATTATAATTTGAGGTTTTACTCAATAAGTTATTCCGAAAAATAATGATTCCAAGTTTATTTATTTTTACTGTTTAGGGTGAGTGGTGAGTGATTCTTAGCGCCCTTTACTATATCAGAAGCTCCATCGCATGTGTACTCAATCCGGCTCTGTTTGTGCCCGTAGGTATAAGAAACTTAAACAAGTGTATTTGTTATTATGTCCAAACGTTTTGTAATCTTTCTTCTAACGACGTTTTGATCTGACATAATCCATAATGATGTTTCACGAGAGCTCAATTGTAAAATACGCTAAACTCTTGTCAATAAATTACAATTTTTTTACAAGTTGGGAATCGCAAAATTGAAATCTTTTCTTTATTTACTAAGCCATTGATATTTACTGATGTTGGTGCGAATATACACACAATCGACAATTGTACATAACTTGTGTTTTGTTGACTGAGTGTAGTTTTAACTTGATTGTCTGGCATTTCATCTGTCTGCTAATTTGTTTGTGCGTTCCGTTTCCGGTTTCAAAAATCTGCTGCATCAACTTTATTATTCAAGCAAGCCTTCATTGACGGAATGGCTAACTTTTTCAATATTATGGTACTTGCCTGAAGAAAGTATGAAAAAGAATTGTTATTGAGATAGTGATGATTTTTTGGACAAATTGTATAATTTTATATATTTTTTTACATTAGCTCCACACAGTAGCCTGTTGAGGGTCTTTTTAAGGAAAGAAAGAAGACGATTATCTGGGAAGAAAACACGTATAAGGGATGGGTAAGAATCTGGGGTTCCGAGTGTCTAGGAGTAACGGACGTATGAATCCATGCGATGGGTCGAGAGAGTCTTGCAGAAGAGGTTAATAAGGGCGCTGTTCACTGAACTTCTGGTCAAAACCTTAGACGTATTAGTTTAGAATTTAGTGCATTTCTTTAAGAAACTTTTTCATACGTTTTTCCAAAAATAATGTCCATAACATTTTCGTGCATGGCATCGATTACAATTTTTTAACAAAGAAAAAGTGGGTTAAATCGTGTTCATAGTATACAGAGATACCTTATTTCAATCAAGTACATTGTGCCCGAGAAACACCACATTTGGCACATTCAATTTGCAAAACTGAACTTAGACCAAGATCATCAAAACTTGGCACAAAAAATAACCATTACTTATATTGTATTAAAAGTAATACGCTGTTCAAGCCAGTCAAGGATATGCTACAATTCAACAAAAAGGTTTACTACGGAGCGGTCTCCGTTCTTTGTGATGCAATTTTTTCAAGTGGATAGCGAATGAAAACTGGAGCGGCACAATCATAAACGGGTATATAAATATGAACGTAATTCATTGATTGATTTGAATTGTTGTTTCGAAGAACTTTATTATATTGTTGTGACAGAGTTGCGCAGTTTTTGGTTATACGTGTGTTTGTTTGCGTTCGCACTACAGAGGCAATGTCAAACTTTTTGATTCTTAAACTAGTCTGTTTGTATTTTAATTTGGGGTATTTTAGAGAAATTCAAACGTAACATAGTCATCAAATGGCTAATTAGTCTTTTTGTTTTTGGAATTTGATAGTTTCCGTTAAACGTCGATTTTAGGTCTGTGTTAGCTTTAAATCAAATCGTGATCAGCTGATATACTTAACAAAGTGACAGAAGATGTGCTTTCGTGCAGATCATCGTTTGTTCAAAATCTGAAGTGGACGTATAATCGGTGATTAAAGGGAATCTTTCTAATGTAAAAAAAACAAATAGTGGCCATAATTTGATGACAATGTTAGATTTGAATTTCAGTGGTGGGTTTTTTTTAAAACTCTTTAACAGCTCTCATTTCAGATTTTAATAAAAAAAATATATTAGATTAATAAAAAGGGTTGTTTCACGGAATTTGAACAATTAATCAATTTTCAAGTTCTGTAAAAGTTCCAATCAAGTTATGTTACTATTTTAGTTCTCTGAAGCAACTGGCCCATAATGATAAAATATCAAAAAGAATTCCACAGAAATTGAAAATTAACGCTGAAATTTTATGTTCAAATTCTGTGAAACAACCCGTCCTGGCAATTTTTTAAAAAGTTTTTGATACTACATTCATCCATTTTTTTTAAATTTATCAATTTTGTATAATTGTTTTTTTTTATAATATTAATTAAAAAATTACCGCTCATTGTAGTATTTTGACTATATGTACTTATTTGTGTTAACTGTTTGACTATTCTTATATTTATCTTCACAAATAGTAGTGCATAAAAGTTTATTCATTTTCATTAAATTAGAGTAAAATTTCTTCTACCTTGGTTAGTTATCTTTCTTGCTAACCAAAGTGCTCAGGTAATTCAAAATATTCCAAATTTATCCTTTCTACTCTTATCTTTGCTTCTCTTCAGTCATCGTACGTCGGTACTCGTATTCTGGTTTCATCTTGCTTTCTAAATTCTTGATGTTTACGTAGAAGTACCTGTAAACATATTTTTACTAATGTGATTAAATCTGCAAATGGCAATACGATATTTTCTAATTAATTGCACTAAAAACAGGTTATTTTAACTGTTGGAAGTAAGCAAACCAGCTTATAAGCTGACGATGCTCCAGATATTGTAACACGCTTATCCCTTTCAGCCCCAGTGTTAATTCAAATTAACACGAACTTTGTGATTTTTTTTACCATAACGGTAGCAATTTAGAAAAGCCATGTTTTTGTTTTCTTATAGCTTGTAATCTTTTCTGTGGCGTCTATTTTTTCCGCTCGGTTTAAATCCATATTCTCGCCACAAAAACGATAAATATTTTGACATCTGCTGATTGTGAGTTTCATAGAATCTCTGCTGTCATTTATTACTTCATTTAAGGTGAGATATCAATATTTTCTACTCGAATTACAAATATTTTACAGCATACAGTTGTGTTCTATAGTAATAACATCAGTTCAATTTACTGTTCATAGTCATTTGCCAGAATATTGTAAATGAATTTCAATATTCGATTCAAATTAACACTGGTAGTGACGGACATATTTTCGACTAGTATGGCGTATTTTTAAAGATTATTTCTTTATTTCTGAATGAATTTTAGTTAAAATGTTATTTTTTTCAAGCCTTAGAGACTATCACTACTTTGTAAATATGCATTTTAGACATGAAACAGTTATTTGTATTACTTTTGTATTACTTTTGTATTATTTTTATTTTACCTTACTATTTAAAAAATACCCTCTGACGTCCAATGTTAAGCCAAAAATTTTCAAATAATTTTCTTTAATTAAGCATTACATATTTTATATATGTGGAAACATAATGCGGGTGTGAAAGGGTTAACGCAAACTATTTTTTAACTATTCCAAAATCTAAAGCAAAAAACTTTTGCGAAAATCACAAAAGATAAGCTTGATTGCCAACTCAAGATGTTTACAAGATTGCTTGTTTCTTAAACAATTTTTCCACCATGTTACGATATAAATATTTTGTATTGTGTAAGAATGGTAGTTGTCCCAGTTAACGTTGTGAAAACTGAAGTACATTTCGAAATCAATCAATTATTTTATTTGCTTTTTAGAAGGGTTCCACATGTCGAAAGATTGACATTCACAGTCGGAGATTAAATCAGAAATTGTACACGATTTCATGTAAGAAATCGGTGATAGAGACACGGTTATTTGTCTTTCTCTTTTTAACACTATAAATATTATTAAATTGATGAGGTGCTACCACAGTTATAGAAGGAGCTTTAAGCAGGTTATAAAATTATAACAAAATACCTACATTTGTTCTTCCGACAACGTTTTGATTCTTGAAAGTAAGATATTTTATTATTACCTACATATTTATAATTTGCTTGGTGTTATATGTCTATTGAAGTAGTATTCCAGTAATAAAGACAGATCAGTAAACAATTCAACCATTCATATACATTGAATCTGAGATTCTGTTTTGACAAAAGATGTAAAATTAATTTAGAACATCTCTCAACTAATTTACAGACATTAAACCTCATGTTAAACCGTTTTTTTTATCGATATATTTATTTAGTTTTTGTTCACATCTTAAAGAGCACAAATAGCAAGCTACGAATAAAGTTAGATTTCAACAGATCATGTAAAAAAAAGTTAGCCTGCACCGTATTAGATAAAATAAAGTTAGGTTGCAACAGATCAAATAAAACAAAGTTAGGTTTCACCAGATCAGATAGAACAAAGTAAGGTTGCACCAGATCAGATAGATCAAAGTTAGGTTGCACTGTATCAGGTAAAACAAAGTTAGTTTGCACCAGATCGGATTTATGTATTATCTTTAACCTTTATTATTATCTTTAGTCAAAATATTACACAGAATCAATTGTGGGTCAAGTTTTTCAAGATCTTGTTCCCCTCTCTCTATTCGGGTCGGGAACGACAAGGAGCCTCCGGGCACCCCTGTTCCGTGCTACTTCAGAAGCATTAATCGATTGCATGCCCAATACACTTTCAAATTATATAAGAGTGACTGCCAACCGACTGTATTTCTATGAATCTAAACAAGGAATTCATCAGATGATGAAATCTATTCTATTCGATACTTGTTACATTAACGAATACCCCCTTTCTTTCCAGATCAAGCAGCAATTCAGTGAAGAACCGAAACATATTCGCATTTTGGATGACTTTTATCTGATATTTTCAAGATGAATCAGTACAGTGGTTTCCTGTTTATCTTTCTTGCCCAAACATCTTTGGCAGCTCCTTGCAACGTAGTCGAGGAAACCAGTGATAACCCGCGACCCATTGAACTCAACAGACGGTCGGACGGAAAGGGCAAGTGTTTGATGGCTACGTTTGGGCAACTGCACGTGAGTGATTATTAAACACAATTTGAATATTTTTTCGAGTTTACTTTTAATGATATTACCGATTGAGGTTATCACGTATAGTGGATTGTATGAAGGTATTGAGTCATTATTGCAAAAGATGGTTCCAAAAACGATTTCAGTGCGTGTAAGTTCCAAAAGCATGGAATTTTTGCGGTATGCGTCATTCAAATGTTCAGCGATTTGTCAATATTTAAAAGAGAGGAGGCTTAAAAGATCTATTTTTTGTGAAGTAGGAGCTAGTCCATTAATCAGTGTGATTAGTGTTAATAGATGTATTACCAATGATAAATTAGTTTTTAATCTCATAACAATGAAGTGTTTGCGCCCACGCGCATTCGTTAAATTACCATGTTGTTATTGTAACAATATTTCTTTAAAACTGGTGGTAGGTCTTTTAATAAATTAGATGCTATTATTAACAATTAGCTGATGTTTACCCAGCGTTGTTAGGGGTTATTAATGGGAGATAGACATATACCATCACAGAATTCACTTTTACTCAGTATACAATTCCGTAGATATATATATATATACCATATATAATTCATTAGATACATCAAAATTTTGATGTATCTCGTAAAGTTTAGCCAGCGATTTTTTACGACTTAATTACAAAACATCAACTTTTCTCTACTTTATATAAATATAATATGAATGTTTTATATATATATAAACCTTCCATAAGAAATTCTATAAATCATTTTGAAAACCCTGTTAAAATCCGTCGCGTAGTTTAGAAGAACTACTCGCACAGACACGCGGATAGCGACTTAATTTTATACTATTTAGAGAAGTCAGCCTTAACTAACAATTTTAGCTAAGTGTTCTAAAATGGAAGGATGCATAATATGTATAAGCAGAAAGAGTATCCAAAGAATGTTCATTTTGTATCTTAGGAATATGATTAGAGCTTTCCATTATTGAATCCAACGGAAATTCATGTTAAGCTACGGCAAATAAGTCATGATAAAAATACGTACAAAAAAATATTGTTTACCACAAATGTCAACATGTTCAACAACCTTTGGTTTTGCAAATAACATATTTTCGTAATTAAAGGTAAAAATTCATTGAATATTTGCAAATTATTATTATTTCAAATTGATAATCTCATTCAATGATCTATCATAGCCATATATATGACTGGAAATGTGTTGAGAATAATTGAATAAACTATCTGAATTGAGTAATATCCGTTTTTATTTTAACCATGACGTTCAAATAAAGACAGATATTACTCAATAAATGACCAACACAAATAAATCATCACAAACTACGCTAATTTTCAATTCCTCTCAACAAAATGCCCTTAATTATTGTAACCACTCATTTCTCCAATTTTTGTATTTCAATAGGACGGAGCTGAGTGCTTCGAATATTACCAAAAAGGACCATGCGCTTCAGATGAGGTTATAGCCTACAATTCTCTCTCTGGCTTCGGAGAGTGCGTTCCAGATCTGTGTCTGAAGGAAAACAACGAGAAGAGCAAAGACAAGAAGACCTTCGCTCCTTTGGACGATGACGAAGGGAAATGCTTGGAACTGGGTTCCAAAGGATGCAAAGAAGACTCCGACGAATCCTTGTTTATGATTGAAGCAAAATCAAGAGCTCCAGTTTGTGTCGAAGGACCAAAGACATCTGAATCGAAACATAAATCAAGGCCTGAAAAAAATGAAGACAAAATACAGATCGAAAACAAACCAATAAAAGCCTGAGTTCTAAAAAAAAAAATTTATTTGTAAATAAACATTTTAAGGTTTGTTTATGAAACCCGTAGATATAATTATTGTAGATAAGGTTGATATTTTTTTATAAATAAATCACTCTGTATTATTCGTCTTAGATGTTTTCCAATGAAGAAGCAAGATTTTACTAAGAATGTTAACTTTTTCACTAGGCGATGTTTAGTGTAAAATACTCGAATACGAACTTGGTATATGCGACTGTAAACCGAGCATTCTCAATAAATATTTAAAAAAACGTGTTATTTAGTACTTCCTTATTGTTCACTCAGGCTAAGTTGTTTGGTTTTGGGAACAAATAGGTATTACCCGTAGAGTTAATTTGTTCGGTTCGATTTATATGGTCTCCTAGAAATCTTTACGTCTCCCTTACTGTTGTATTTAGAAATTTGAACTAAACGGTGTTGGAAAGAGAAAACACAGAGATTTTTTTTCTCAAATACAAAAATTTACCACAACATTAAAATACATACCTACCTCAATGAAACCAAAGGTTCCGACCACAATTTAAAAAAACAAAAAAAAAACTATGTGAATTTTTTACATATTATTTTTAAATGAAACGACAAAAAAGTGGGCAGTAATGTGTTTTGTTCCCTATTTAGGTAAAAAAAAGTAATTTGAGCCAATTTTTTATGTTTGATTTCAAAGTTTTGATTCCTCAAAAATACATGTTTATTTCTAATAAAAAAATTAAAACAGTATTCCATCAACTTTCAAAAACGGTTTTGTGATTTTAGGATATGTTCAGAGATATCTCACATCGGACAATGATCCGATATACGTGGCCCATACTAGAACACCAAAACTGATTCTATATATTATATACGTTGTTTGTAAAAGTAAAAAGTAAGACATGGGAAGAAACATTTCATAGAGCGGATCTAACATTGCAAATTATTAAACAGTGGTTGGATGATAATCTACTCACCTTAAACATAACTAAAACGAAATATATAACGTTTAGTCTTAATATTCCGAGTCAGCCTTCAATCAATCATACACTAAAAATATGTAGTGGTACGCAACTACTTCATTCGAACGAAATTCTAGAAGTCTCGATTGTTCCAAACAAACTTCTTGGATGTTCTTTTATTTATTTGTTTGGAAAATTCTACATAGCAACCAAATTGTTCCAGAAGCTTCTTCACCTTTTAAAATCGACAGCATGAAGAAGTCAGTCAGTCATCAATCTGCCATCAGTTAACAAGGTGCTCAACAAGTGATCATCCGCGCACCTCACTTGCGCGAAGGACATTCTTCCCGGCTCATCATGGACTCCATCGGGACATCATCATAGCGCTTTGGCCCAGATCGCCGTTCCTGGCCAACGCTACATGGATTACAGCGCCCTGGTTCCAGCGTCTTTGACCAGCGCTTCATCCACTCACCATGACCACCACGAGGACACGCAGCATCCTCACTGGTCTGCTCAACTCCCACTCAACCGCCTACAAGGTCCACTGCACCTTCGGCCTTCCCGTCAGCACTGGAGTACTGATTGCCAAGATCGCCAGTGCCTGACAGTAAACGAGTCCGGTCACCAGCGCCCGGCGTCGACTCACAGACCCGCGCTTGACCTGCCATCACCGCCTGCATCCGGAGAATACTACACCTGTCCTACGTCATCTCATCACGGCAAACTGACTCATCAAATAAACACTCTGACCTTCACGACACATCTTTCATTCTGTGCCTCCTCACCAGATCACCAAAAATACATTCATGTAGAGATAACTCTAGTTGTCTGTGCAATCCACTAGAACGAGTAGATTCCATTAAATATTTGGGTGTAATAATTGACAATAAACTACGATGGGAAGATCACGTAATAAATGTTACAAACCGTATACGGAAACTGGCATATATCTTCAGGTCATTACGATATATTCTAAATAAAAATACAGTAAAAACGGTATACTTTTCTTTATGCCAATCAATTATATCTTACGGTATAGTAGTCTGGGGAGGATGCTCTAACACGATATTAGATCCATTAATTAAAGCTCAAAAATTGATAATGCGGACTATTTACAAAGTACACTATATTCATTATTTTACAAGCAATAATTATTCGCCTGAAACACTCATCCACATTGAAATATCTCCTAATAAAAGATACATGACGCCAACGGGACTCGACGGGAGTGTTTCAGGCGAATAATTATTGCTTGTAAAATAATTGTTACCCTTTGTGCTATGCATAAAAAAATCTTGTCTTAAAAACATTAAATATTGAAGACAATATTAGTGATTTTTTAAACGAAAATCTGAAACAGAAAAATCAGAAAAGGAAACGGTCACATCTGGGACTCGAACCCAGGACCCTTGTCTTTCCGGGACAATGCTCTACCAACTGCGCTAATGTGACCCTATCCTACTCGGTCACTTTTAACTGTATCATACTTCGAATAAGAACTACCAACATTGTCTTCATTTTCTTCACCGCACATTTTTATTGGCAACTATCTTTATGTATGATCGCAAGATTCAACCCGAACTAAATGCAATCCTAGACAGCGTCTTTTTTTAGATAAACCTATCTTATTGTTTTTATTTTTAATGTGCGACATCTATTGACTTTTTCTACAAGTCTAGAAAATGAATTATTATTTTTCGGAATAACTTTTATTGAGTAAAAACTCAAATTGTAATATTTAAATATTGAAGACAATATTAGTGATTTTTTAAACGAAAATCTGAAATAGAAAAATCAGAAAAGGAAACGGTCACATCTGGGACTCGAACCCAGGACCCTTGTCTTTTTTTAAAAAATCACTAATATTGTCTTCAATATTTAAATATTACAATTTGAGTTTTTACTCAATAAAAGTTATTCTTAAAAACATTAGTTTACCAAAAAAATAATAATTAATACACTATATTCACCCCACGAAGGACTTATTTAACGACTTCAAAGTACTCAACATAAAATCCTTATACGTCAAAAACATATCCTCCTTCTATAAATTCAAACATACGAAAAAAAATATTTTTTAATCGACCCATAATACAAGATATTCCAACAAATCCAATTACACTATTCCCCCAATAAAAACCTCAATGGCACAAAGACAATTTAACTTTCTTGCTCCAAAAATATTCAATAATTTAACGTTAGAAATAAAATCAATAGCCAAATACGATAGTTTCAGGAAAGCGCTCAGGGATTTTTTGATGTGTGATTGTTATAGTGTTAGTAGCCTATTCCAAGTACTCAGATAGAGGTGTATATATTGTTTATATGCGTGAGGATGCGTCATATGGGTGTATGTATACATGTGTTGTTATATGTATATAGGTATGTCTGCTGCTATATACACATGTGTGCTTGCATGCACACATATTAAAAATTATATATATAATTATGTACATTTTTACAATCTAATGCTAATTTACTTCTTTCTCCTTTCTAATTTCTATCTTCTACTTTTTATTACAATTTTTCCAAAATTTTAGCTTCATCTATAGTTACTAATTTCATATGTTTACACTAGATTTCATATTTCATACAAAGTAATTACTCAATTGGTAATCACTCAATTGGTCACCATGAAACAAGCAGCCGCCTAGTATGGTGATTCATTATATCTACTTTATGTAAATTTCAAAATAATGTAACATGTATTAAATAAATAAATAAATAAAATAAATGTACTGATTGCTTACTCTTTAACTCGATATTAAACATAATAATACAATCAAAGACCATCACAATGTTCATTATGAGATTAACTCAAGAGTAACGAACTCGAAGAGTAATTAATCTGTAATAATACGAGTTGAGGTGTTTTTGCACAAAAACGGCGCTATACAAGTCATTTAAGTATTATTATTATTATTATTACTAGTTATATTAATTCATGCATTAATTTGTTCATATCAAATACAGGGTTTTCCAATAAGATGTGTTATTTTGAATAGCCCGTTATTTCGGTAGATGTTACTTTTGAAGCTGTTATTTTTAACATTTGATAAGTAGAAACTACGCCATTAATAAAAATATAACGATACGCGCTGCATAAACGCATTGAAATTATTAAAATTCACTTGAGTGAATCAAATGCAAATCATTTTGAAAGATGAGGCCCATTTCCACCTCGGTGGCTTCGTCAACAAGCAAAATTGTCGCATCTGGGGCTCGGAAAACCCAAGAATTATTGTTAAAAAGCCTCTTTATCTTGAACGTGTGACTGTTTGGTGCGGTTTATAGTCCGGCGGAGTCATTGGACCTTACTTTTTCGAAAATGTATCGAGAGATGATTAATGATTTTTTATGGCCGAAATTGGATGGTATTGATCTGGACAACGTTTACTTTCAACAAGACGGCACTACGTGCCACACAAGCAACGAAACCATTGATCTTTTACGATTGAATATCAAAATAACACCTCTTATTGGAAATCCCTGTAGTATTTAAAGGTAGTTTTTTGAATTTAAGTTGAAATTCATAAATGTCTTCGATATGATGTTAAATGTAAATACCTCTGAATGGTATACAACAAAGTCTTTATCGGCGTCCGTCTGTTTGTGCGCTTAGTTCTTCTAAGCTACGCAACGGATTTTGATAGGGATTTTTTATTAAAAGTTTATGTATGTATATAAAAAATGTATATTATATTTATAAAATGTAATGTTTTGTAATCAAATCGCAAAAAATATTTTCGGTCGCTTACATTGGTAACGCTGATTAAATCTTATGAGATACGTCAAAATAATGTAGTACGGAATTATTTATCTTAAAAAGGCCTAAAAAAAAGTCCGTGATGGTATATGTCTATCTCCTAAGGATAACCCCAAACAACGCGGGAATAATATAATAGGATTTTTTGATGTTAATGTTTTTTTTATAGAAAGACAAACATTCCAATGAGAAAATGTTGCTTGTGTCATGTTGGAAGATTTAGACAGCCGAGGAATTGGACTCAAACTCGATACCAACTCAGCCACTAACTGGTCAATTATTTTTCCTAGATAGCGTTCGATTTTGGGAATTTGATGTTGTCCGGATATTTTGCTGGTACATTAACATTATTTAAATATTTATCCTTTAAAATTTTTCGAATCAAATTGACTATTTTGAAAATTGCAAAAACAGTTTTAGTACTTAATATTTGGTGTCGCGAAGCTGCGACTCCACTATATTTTTAAAGGTGGTGCAGAGCAAAGCCCTATGCCACACGCCCAAAGGACCAGTCTCAAACTACACCGAATGCTAGGTTATGGGACGATTTATGCATCCGACAAACCCGATGGACAGTGCAATAGTCAAAAAGGTATAAATCTGGGCTTCTGGAGCACAAGATAAGCCCAGATTGGAATGCAGGAAAGATGGACTCACCCGTTGATGATTATCACACGTCTCCAGGAGTTTTGGATGATTTCACTTCACAAATATATAATCGCCCTGTCTGATATTAATTATCACTACGAACTCTGATGAGCAACTGACGCCACTTGTCCGATTTTACATGTGTTGCAACAATCATTTTATTATGGTGACATTTTGGGATGGGTAAAAGGGTAGGTAGGACATTTGCAGGATTTTTTATTGACATTACACTTGTCCATTAAGCCTGTGGATGCATACCTAACAATCCCCTATATATTGCGCGAACAATATTTAATATTTTTATAGTTTGTACTTTATTTATTGTATGATTTTTTTCTCATATTCAAACTTACTACGTATCATGTGAAAAATGTACCGTATCTATAGGCGTTAAATAAATAAGCATGAGTGCAAATGTCCGGAAAAATCAAATGAACTTACAAAAAATATTCCTTTTTGATTTGGGAGTGAATTGGCCGGGAAGTAAAATCAGCACGAGCAGGTACCTACTCACTATATATTTTTTATTTGTTTTGCTAGAATTATACTTTAAATATTTAAATAGATATGTGTTTGGATGGCTTCTGACATCAGGAGGTTAATAGATCATTCAGAGAATGGATTATCAACAATTAAAATTTCAGCATCGGTTTATTACGAATTTTAATCGCACCATATTGTTGTATTCCTTTTACAGATGCAATATTATAAAGCCTAACCAGCTTTCATGGTAATCAGATGACAGGTAAGGTGAGATATTTGTAACCTATGACAGAATCAATATTAAGTCAATTTGAATCACTGACAAATTTTGAAGGACTCTTGATACAGTGCTGAAGTGAATTATCTTCACTTTAATTAAGAGTTTTATGACAGTTCCAGTCTTCATTCGAGCACCCATCAAAATAGATAAAAAAAATATGAAAACACTTCCACAATAAATTTAATATGTCCATCGACCGTGGTTGAAATATCGATGAACATTATTATTTTTAATATATTTATATATTGTGTAATAATAATCTGAAATCAGTGCAAAGTTTACGTCCGAGATTTTTGCAAAACGGATTTTGACTCATAGGGTATTTTAAAAAATAGTCTGAAGTATTTATTCCTGATACGAACGGGGAATAAGTAGGAGTGTTGATTTACTTCATTGCATGTAAACCCCATTAGATAAGAAGGGAATCTGACAAGAGTGTATTGTACAGTTGTTTGGGAATTTTTCAAATTACATGGCAAAAGATCATGATCTATAAAATTTCCTCAGCCTCAGTTGCACTTTCAACTTATACTTCAATCACCACGGATTTAAATACATACAAAATGTTATCACATCTTTGCAAATCAACTTTTTTAGAGTGCGCAAGGACTCGGTTATTGCCAATATAGCAAATTAAAACATTACAAGTTGAAATTAGATACAAATAGAGTTTGTAGCTATCTTTAAATTCAACCAACGTCAATTGGATCAAAGGTTGCATTGAAAATGTATACGCTAGAAAGGAAAGAATCACTGGATTACCTAATTGAATCAAGATTTAACAAAACACATATGGTCATCTGAACAAACCAACTCTTTGAGTGTGCCTACAGGAGTAATATACTCGTAAGTGTGTATGTCGAAATGACATCCAACAGTACGATTGAAGCACGAAGTAGTGCTGACGCTCGTGTAAAAGGTGTTACTGACACCCACGTCTAAAATCATCTCTGGCAAAAAGTCTGTACACTTGTAAAAATGACTTAACTGATGCGTAGATAAATGATTTTATATTTAACTTTATCTAAAAACTTTCCTGCCGTATAAATGTTGAGATATTATGAAATGAGGTGTCATCATTCCTCGAGTCGTTCGGTATAATGGCTTTGCTACTCGTGCCCTAATCATAAACTACATCATATAAAAGATTGAACACCTTTTTAGCATTTTGTCGTGCTTAAAAGTACTTCTGGTTATTTTTAATTTATATTATATTTATGTATAAATTTACGATCGATTACCGCTTAGCGCCAGAGAGATAGCCTGTTGTTCAAGCGTATTTAATTAAAACGAAAACTAATTTTAGAGTCTAAATCTTTATTTAAATGGCTACTGAAACATTTAATAATTATTAATTTTTTCTTAATACTTCATTTAATTCGACATAATTTCAATCCAATCCATTTTATTTATGTACATGATTTGTCACATAAATTGTAAAATGGGGTCCTCAGCTACTGAGGATCACATAACCAAATAATATTTGGTAACGTGATAATAATTTGGTAACGTGATTTTAAATCACAATTTTTTATAAAAAGATGTTTCCCAACCTTGATATTACCATTTTCATTATTGATATTAAAAGAATAATTTTCCTCAGAAAACTCTTTATTTGGAGTAGCCAAGGCCCGACTATAGCTACGAGAGGAGGCTAATTTGATTGCTTTTGGTAACAACTCATATGGGCTCATAGAAACCGTTGTATTTCCCTTACTGTCATGATGATAAATATGATCTTAATCAGAGGTCCCCAAACTTTTTTGCCCCGTAGACCACCAGCCAATTTTTTTTTTCCGTAGACCCCCTGCCTGCCGAATATTGAATTTTCCTAAAACTATTAACGGAGCATGTGATAATCGTTTGTTTTTTCGTAAAAAGATTCCCTTCCCTTACCTGCCCAACAACCGGGTGGCGATATACTTCCTCTGTCTTTGCATTGTACAGACAGGGGCGACCGTGTGAGGTATTGACATCCACATCCACATTAAAATGGAGCAGGATAAGCAACGGGAATTTATTTCTGTAGCTGGTCCTACAGAACTGCCCCTTAAGCTCTTTGTTAGTGCTTGTTTCGATCAGTTCTTCTTGTCACATGATATCCGATTCTTCAACGTTCCATTTCCATAGTCAAAATTTCATCAAACTTAGTTTTGAAGTCTGTGTGAAGTACATTTAAATTTTTACAAAAACAAGTTGGGGAACTTCCAATATGCAATGTTTTGCTTCAATATATTAATTCTGACAAGAAAAGGAACTTAGACTCTATTTATATTCCTCATTAAACAACTCTACGAAATATAAAAATACAAATATCAAATAAGTAATTTCTCAGTCTATTATTAATATCACGTAATCGGTGTTATTTGTGTTAGGTTTTTGTGTCATTTACGGAACTCCTAAATGTTGACTTGAGGTAAATGAGGGTCAGCTCGTATTTACTCCCATTTGAATCTCGTGGACCCCAAATTTTTTTCTCGCTGACATGGACCCCCAGCAAGCCGATATCGTCCCCTGGCGGTCCATACAGACCACTTTGGGAACCTCTGATCTAAACGGTGTTAGAAAGAGAAAATACCATGTTTTATATGCAAGTTTGGAAGTAAATAAGAAAATAATTAAAATTTGTACCTTTATGAAAGGTTCCGAAATGTACAATAAAAAAATTATGAAACTTCTTTATTTTTTTATTAATTATTTTTTTATAAAACTAAAAAGGTGACAGTAAAGTTTGCAATGCATTTGCCTAATAAAATTCGTGTGTTTTATATAATTTTTCGCTATTAATAATTTTAGTTACAAAAACGTAATTTTTTGGGTGGCATTCATAATTTTTATTTATAATAATAAAATTGAAAGCGTATTTTATCACCTTTCAAAATTACTTTTTAGTTTTCGGATACGTTTAAAATATTATATTAATATGGATTTTATAGCAAAGCGGAAATACTTCGACCATCTGTCAAAATATGAGGAGTCAAGCTATTTGTATTTTGTGAACGTAAAACATAACGACAAAAAACATTTGGTGAAATATCAAGAAAGTATCCATCTGTCACTTTGGCAGCTGATATTATAAATAATACAACAATCTCCAAAAATATGAAATATAATAATTCCACGTCCATGAAAAAAAACCAATCGATCTTTTAAAACCACTTCCATGATTGAAGGAGCCACCAACAACTAATGCAATCTAGAATGAATCATCCGATCTGATGGGTCGTGTGAATTATGGTTACACTATTGTAATTGTGATCTGGCAGACACAATAGATTTGGCGTTGGGAACATGGGGCCATCTTAGCGGAGGTGTCGCCTATGGCAATACATAAAGATATTAAATGTGGAAAGAGCAAGGTCGGTACTGGCGGGAAAACAATGAAGTCGTCCATTTCGACATCTCTTTAACGTGCCTGGTAGAGGATGTTGTAGAATACACGGTAAGCAAGCAGTGGCGCTTCGAATGCCTGAGTCTTGAAGATGCCAGTAAAAAATACGTTCTGTTCTTCTGGTGACGTCCACTCCCATAGGTAATGACGTTAACTAATAATTTTTACATGGAGCGCTTTTGTCTTCAATTTATAAAATGTTTTTTATTGTACCAAAATATGTGCCTGTTTTTATTTTTTTTATTTGAAACCGCACAACCGTCTGGAAACAGAGAGACAGTGGCATCCCCTATTGAGATATTTTATGAGGCTAAAGATATTGAGGAGGAGAAGGAGATGGGGAAGTACCTGATTATTCAAATCTGGTCACCAAACATCACCAAAGCTATTTCAGGCAACGTTTTAATTCTGAATGGTATTTTTACAGAGTATCTTTCATTTTGGAACGTGCGGCAAATATACTATGTTATTTTAAATGAGTAAGTGAAAAAATTAAAAGTGAAAACCCGGGACCTCCAGCTTGCTGGTCCAGACCTTTACCCCTCGACCACGGAGAAACTTTGGTGGTTGAATTCTAGAAGCAACTAACTATTTAAGTATACTGGTCGTGTTTTGTTCATTTAAATGTACAATAAATATAGACTCCGATAAATGGTATAATATTCAAAATACAACTGGAATACATACTAAAAAATTGCTTTTTCATGTCTTGCGTTCGCGTCGTACCTTCGCCAGAGTCGTACGTTCACTATTATTCCGATCCACGTTCATTACTGTAAGTAGCTAACTTTCCCATATTTGTATGTATTATTTAATATAATATTTTATATCGATGCAGTGGACTTTATTTGTTAAACTCCCGAAGGCCTAGACTCATATTTTGTCCATTAACAGGCTTGTTCGGGGCTTGAGAAGTTGTCGCTATGCTAATGAAGATAAAAACACACTTTTGGGATATACATTAGATGAGTGAGATGTCTATCTATTGCATAATGTTTGTACAATCCGAGATAACGTAAATAACTTTACCGATAACGGAGTAAGTGCTACTTTTTACCCACCTTAAATTAGCTTAAAATCATAATATTACCTCATCTAGTTACAAATTATGACAAATATGCTATATCCAGTTCATAGTCATGAGATTGTGTTGGATTATCTTATCTGTAATTACTCAAATGCAATATTTTCATTGCCATAATCATCTTCATTACACTTCTCTGTTAAGGTGTAACCTATAGCGTGTGGGGACTGGCACAATACTTCATGAAATATTTTCCGAAAGCCCTTTTGCATAGCTCAAAAGACTAGTATTACCTACACAATGCAAACTATCCGTGAACAAAGAAAACATAGTACAAAGCCAATTAATTGATTATCTGTACCAATATGGTGAAGAAATGATGTTAAAAAATGATCTCACCATAATACCAGATCGATAAAAGCCTTGAACTTCGACAAAATCTAATTTTGGTTTATGTAACTATAATCACGTTCTGTAAATAATAATTGTTGACTTATGGCTGTTGGTGTTAAAGGAAAATGAAAATGATAGAGAGGTTCTTTTATTACTGTATTTACAGGCGCCGGAAATCTATGAATTATGGTTCTGGTAGCAAATGCCAATTACATTGAATTAATTTTGACCTTTGCGTCATATCAAGAATTAATAGGTGTGCTTTATATTATGCACAAATTACAATGCAATGATGGAGATAAATAATATTGTTTGTATTTCCTTTATGTTGTCTGTATTATAAGTACGCGGAGAAAAATAAGTATTGCTGATTCATTAAAATCATGTTAAAAGGGATTGCATGCCATTTGCCAAAAAACTTTTTGTACATTCATTATATATCGGAACACGTGTTCGTGCACCTGCACTTCTCCTGATAGAACACAATGACAAAATGCGAAAATATTTGTGTTTTCAGGAAACCTGTCAATTCGTTCGGTAAAGGCCTGTAATCCCGTTTTTAACCGGAATAAGAATTATTTAGAGATTTTTAATAAAATTGCAATATTTTATATCAGTAAGTGTGTTCGATATTAAAATTAGTAGAAATGATATCTATAACATTTTACAGAGAGCACCTATACCTTTAAGAAATTTTAAAACTCTGTCATAAGAAAATAAATTATTAGGTATATCTTCTTCTCCTAGTAGTTGAGAAAATCATTGCAACTGGATCACAGTATTCTACTGACTAAATGAGAGAGAGAGAGAGCAATCAATTCTGGTTTAACTCCTCAAGTTCGTCGTTTGTGACATCATCATTCTATGTAGTATTTTATGTATTTTCCGTTTTCATACTTGTATACATTTTCACGCGTCTTGACGTGTCATGTTGCGTTTTACCCCAGAACGGTATTTTCCCATCATAAATACTGTCAAAAATTTCGGTAAATGAACCACTTTATCTCAATAAATATTTGAAAATCGGCATAAAGATATATTCAATTATTTTAAAAGAAAAGAAAGGACTTTTAACTTACGTTAAATCCCCAATAAAAAAACGTTACTTAACCTTGTCGAATCGTTGTGTATGAAAGGTTTTAAGTGCTATTCTAACAGATATTCTAATATTCACAACAAAACACCTGATTAGATAGAGCATTAACAACAAGGAAAAGCTTTATGAATGTTCATCAATAAATACATTATAAAGATGTTTAATTACCTCCTCTGTGATTGAAAACCACTCTGATTCCTTTATCATTTGCCTCCTCAAATTCTACTAACATGATTACACGCATCATTTGAATTCACGATCATGTATTATGGCCATTCCCAGACAATGTGTAAGAACATAAATATTCTCATTAAAAAACTTGCCGAGTAGTTCTAAGCCTCGGGCAAGGTCGCCTAACCACTAACTACTAGCCATCGTAATCTCCTCGTACAGCTGACCCCCTGGTAAGAGTATTGGACAAATGCTGAATGTACATGCGATTATTAGTTGAATGAATTAATTATTATTATTTGTTACGATTTTAAGTATATTTGAGGTTTTGTCTTCGTATTTTAGGTGTGTTGTTCAATAAGGTATTCATTTAAAAATAGATTAAAAACGTGTTGTACATACTTAACCTAATTATCTCAATCTCCTCACACTGCTAACTTCCTGGTGGGAATATTATCCTTGTAGTGGTGTCTTGGTCAGTAAAGTAATTCATATTGGATTTTTATTTCCATAAATTTTAATGTGTGTTAAACTTACATACCTAACCTAACCACCTCAATCTCCTCACATTTTTGACCCCCAGGTATGAATATTATCCTTATTTTGTAGGTATGTTGCTCAGTAAGGTATTCATGTAGAAATAGATTTTATTTTTCCATAAATTGTAATGCATGTTATACGTAACCTAATCACCTTAATTTCCTCACACCGCTGACCCCCTGGTAGGAATATTGGTCAGAATACACTAAAAACACATAATACTGAATAAAAAAACGATATATCACGCTAGGTTCCTTTTCCTGCCATCTGCATGCTATTAATATTAATAATTCTGATCTACAGCTAAGAAATTGATAAAATTAACTCAATTTTACGAGACCAATACATTTAATTTTTTATTTTTTTGTAAAGTAAAATGCGTGGGAACAGGATGTCTTTTAAAGATCCATATTATATTTTTAAAATTCTAAGGTGGATGTAAATGAGGTGATTATAATAAAATAAAATGAATGTAGGTTTTTTTTTAAATAGTTTGATCTACGTTTCTATCTTACCACCTGTTTATAGAGCACAAAAACGCAATGTCTTTGCTCGTAGTATAATCAATTCAACTTCTCCGAATTCATACATCATGAAATGCAACACAATGGGTTATTTTCAGTGTTTTTTTAATGTTGAAAAATTACTATTTAAAATGTGACATTTTTTCCGCCAAAAGGAAATGTTCGTGTTTGTTCGTGAATACGGCGATGTTGACGTTATGTTACGTATACATACGCGAGCCGTACTGCCGAACTGAACCTCAACTTATGGGAAAGGAACGAAGCAACCGCAAATGGCGCGAAACGCCGCTTGCATTTCTTCGTTCCTTTCCCGTAATTCGTGGCTTGGTTGTGATGTTTTGGACATCCACAAAAATAAACGATAAATAATAAAATAACGTGCTCTAAAAATTTTTTGTTTAAACAACGACGGAAGATTTATTGACAGACAGGCCTTGAGTAAACAGATTCCCACGGGAAAGGAGACCGGAGCGACAGTCAGGTTTGGAACTTGAGTGCGTTGACAGCTCCATGAAATCTATACAAATGAGAAGTGTTGTGTGAAATTGCAGTGAATTAGTGGATTCAGATGGTGTTAATAGTATTGTGGAATTTTGAACTAAAGTGAAATATTATTGAACCGGTTTTGTGCGAAGTGAAAGTGGTTGGACTCAGTGAGAAAACAATTAATAATAATGACAATAATAATAATTGGATAATTTGTAGAGCGCCGTTTTGTAAAAACCCACCTCAGGGGCGCCAGGTGTTGTGCAATCGCGATTGTGTTATAAAGTTGTGTTGATTTAAACGTGATTTCGTATACAGTTCGAACTAGATTGCTTGTCTTAAAAACATGAAAATAATAAAAATAATGATCGCGTTTTTAAAACAAAGTGAACATATAAAGGCAGGAAGTGTTTAATCGGGCTAAGTTATTGATTTGGCGAGATGGCATTCTATCCACGGAGACCGAAACCCAGAGAATCAAATAGATTATTAACTGTGGGTTCGAATCCTAACAGATTAGGGAGGTACAATTTTATTTACAGGAATATTTAATTACCCTTTTATAAGCGTAGGGAGGAGGTCGAAAATTAAAGTGATTTAGCTATATAGTGTAACCAGGTAAGCTTCACGCTGAGAATGAGAGGTGCCTAACTGGGTGAGTTTTTATATTATTTATTAAATTCCAGAGGACCCCCTTTAAAAGACGGATACAACTAAGTTTACGACACCTGCCGCCCAAATAATGTTATCATTAAAAGGAATACCCTAGACGGATTGTCAATCAGCTGTGAGTGAGAGACAGGCCAATGACTTTTCATATATAGGCCGAGAGGCGCGGAGTACAGTCAGTCAAAGGGGAAGTTTTGCTAGCGTATGCCGTCCCAAATTGAAAGCGTTCGGATGCAACCAGACGGAACAAAATGAAAACTTTTCTTCTGTTATTTGACTTTTCTAATTTAATACTTTTCATCTATTGTTTGACTTTCTAAGTTACGAATTGGGATGCACGAAAACAAATCTAAAGTCGAAAGAGGGAGATGGTAATCTCCGAAATAAAACTACCAACCGAACAACTTTTCTCAACAGGTATCTTTCGAGAGGTAGGCAGCCTCTTTAAATTAAATGCAAAACATCAAACCAATTATCCGTTTATACCTTACCTGAGAGGATAGGTATTCAGTAGGAGTTACCCATACCTAATACACGAGGATGCTAGTAACCTCATAAAATAAATACTGGAACCAAATATTAAAATACAGACAGTCCTCATCCCAAATTTGGCATATCGAGTAGACCTTACATATATCTCACATGATAATTGGCTGAATGGGTAGGCACACAACCTATCGTTAATAAGCGGGCAAAATGTCGACAAGATCGTCGTGTGTTATATATGTATTGACCTAGAAAGGGATGTAAATCCCCGACGACGTGGGAGTTACAATGTTTTCTAGAGGTGGCTCGTAACTTAGGACCTTACGTGTCACACTTTCGCGACTAGATTCGTGATAAAGGGATGTTATGGTTTTCCCCTTCTACACTCAGTAAAGTAGTTTATCCTGGAGGTGTTTGAGAAGCAACCGCAAATGGCGCGAAACGCCGCTTGCATTTCTTCGTTCCTTTCCCGTAATTCGTGGCTTGGTTCACGTTTAAGTTCGCAAATGTATACGTACCATTACACAGACCAACATCGGTGCCAACTGTCTTACCAGCCAATTTTCCACGTCATAATAACGTTGTAGCCATTTGGAACCCTTCCTGAATGGGCGGTTTTAGATTGTTTTTAAAATCAGTAAATATGAATGAAAATATAATTGTACCGGACGTTGTACCTCGACCGACTTTAAATTAATTTGCATAAATTTGAATTTACGCAGAGACAGTTCCTTTACAAACTTACCTCTGCGCATCTTCGAATTTATGCAACAAATTCCTTCTCTAAACTTGTATAAACTGTAAAAATTGATTAATAAATAAAACCACGGGGTCAAGCAGTCATCATTATAGACAAAAAACAAAGGCTTGACCCCCCAAATACCCTCTTATAATTAAAATACCTAAATGTTCACAATTTGTACAAAAACATGGAGTTTCCTTTACAACACTCGCCGTTTGCACAAAATCGAAATTTATGCAAAGCTTCCCTTTAAAATATCTATATGTAAATGTCTATTTGTGCAAACTCACAAAATATCTAAAAATAAAATATGACCCGGGCAGGCGGATTGAGGAAACAGTCAGGGGACCCAGGCGATTTCGTCCGCTAGCGCGTTGATTTCGGGAACTCGAAATAATTCTCGGAATCTCTCGCAAACAAAGGCAGAGCAGGGCCCGTTGGCCCTTTAAAAGGCGGACAAATTGCACAATTCGGCAGAGATCCAGAAACCATCGCCTCGACAACATCTCTCCTGGACTGCTCCTGACTGCCTCTTCAAGCCTCTTCTCTGCCCTGGGACCTTCACTTCAACCTGGCCTTCTTCTTTCTCCTGGCTCCCTGGTGCTCACCAAGAAGAAGCATTTCACAAAAGTCGAAACGTCCTTTGTCAGGGCGCAGGTTCCCCCCTACCTTCCTCCCCCCTGCCTGATACCTTTCTCCCATAATCTCCCACATTTTCCCCATTTCCTCATATTTTTCCCCATTTCTCCCGCTTTTCCCTTTTCCTCATATTTTTTCTCTATTTTCCCTTTTTCCACATTCTCCCTCCTTTTTCCCGACTTTTCTTCCTAGGCGTCGAAGCGGCCAGCCGGCCATTCCCGCTACATTGTCTGTGCGGCCGGCGATTACAGTGCCGTCCCGTACAATAATAACTTTAGGTTTGTGAAAATACCTCAATAAATGTTTCTAGAATAATAATTTGGATACAAAATGAATATATATTATAAACGTGAAAATTTTGTTTCGTTTTAAGCAGGGGCGTTTCTTCCCTTATGTCAATTGGTGTTTGAACCCCAAAATTTTACAACAATAATAATAAATTATGTGCATCAAAACAACTGGTATAATTCTTAAATTTTTTGAAATGTACCGTCAAATAGCAGAATTACGAGCGGCGGGGGCGAGTGACGAGCAGTGACATCTATTGTCTCTAATAGAAGCTTTAATTCACAAGTCCACAAGATTCGCTGGGACAATTTAAAGAACGTACCCGAATTTAGCATCTTCTTTCTCTCTGCGCTCCATAAAATAAACGATATGGCACTATGTCTTTCGTCTGAGTAAAAATTAGGTACCGAAGAAAGCTTAGGGACTCTTAGGTCATGGCCGTGAGGGAGACAGCATGGTGAATATTATATGTTTTAAAGAGATGGTGACATAAACATATGTGGGTTTTTCATTTTAAATTACTACTATAAAGCAAGTCCTATTTTTAGCAGAGAGTTTTACATTTTAGGACGTCTTCATTTTCGAACTCTTAAATTTGTAACACTTCTTTCATTCACATTGTTTAAAAAACCCAATCGTTTTACAAATGCATTCGATTCCATGAGTACTTTATATTTAACCATACTAAAATCATTAGCTTGTTTATTTATTTATTTACTACACACTCTAGTGGGCTTTTCTTTTTTAAAAAAAAGATCAGAGTAAACACTTAAAAATTAATACAATAAAGAACATAATGGCAAAAATGAATCCTCACGCATATAATTGAATTTAAAAGATTCAACAAAACAAAATAGTAGAAGCGGAGAAGTTATATGGGTACATAGGTCTATTTGTGTCTAGAAGAATAAAAGTGATAGAATATACAACATTTATACTGATTAGTTTTCAAATGAAATATATCACCCAGATCAGAATATGTCGGCATGATTTTTTGGGAACATGGATATTGATACATTGAAGTAATTCGGGACAGTCAATTTTAAAATGTAGTATTCTTTGTAACAGTATTAAATCTGTGCTTATTCTTCTTTCTGAAAGTTTCAATAGAGACATTTTATCCAAGAGATAATTGTAATTTATGTTTTGTATAGGAATATGCAATTTATAATTTATAAACCTTAAAAACTTCCGTTGAATCTTTTCAATGTTATCTGAATGAATATTGAAAAATGGAGACCATAACTCTTAATGGAGTTATACTCAAGTTGCCATCGGACAAGGGTTTTATTATAACATAATAAATGTTCCTAAATTATTGAAATCAATGTTATAATATATTTATTATATACTTTAAATTGTTATTTGAATAATAATTTATTTGAATAATAATTTATTTGAATAATAATTTATTTAAATCGTTATCTCGTAATCCTACGGTGACACATTGAGTAAAGAAGGATGAAGTGCAACGCGGCATAATAACCCAAAAAATAATCACGATAATACTTTTAGACATGAAAATCCCAAATGGTATAGTTCTCGCAATTTCAAGAAACGGTTTTCATTGAATAAAAATCTATTTTAATTGTGTCTAGTTTACCCTTTTCCCAGCTTAATTTTCTCTTGTGAAGATGATCACCGATTTAAAATCACAATAGAACTAAAAAATACTCACATTCAACTTAAATCAAATTTATTCTACCTTATGTTGAATTTAATTGAATTAACTCTTCCATGTTCTGGGTCACGGATATGGGTCAATTTTTTCATTTAACTTTTTCACACCTACCTCTTTCAATTATTAGTTTTTTTTTACGAACGCTTTATCGTAATAATATAATAATGACCTTAACCGGACACATTGATTTACGGAAAAGCTTAATTAAGGTCATCTTTATAAAAAAAGGTCCGTCAAATTTATAATCCAACTTTAATTGCAGGTCCCATTGAGAAGGCCCTAAAAAGCCATCTTCTAATTCTGACGAAATAACCGGCAGCCTTTTTAGTAAGAAGTGAGATGTGCATGATGATTCAAGATATTTTCTAAAAGTCGATAAATGTATCAGAAATTAAATTTGAAAAGCTAAGTCTTTCATTATCATTTCCACATACTCCTTCCCGTAGAGACAATGCCAGCTACTTATGACTTATGATTGCCATAGAGATCGATCGACCTTTTTATAAGTTAGAAAAAACTCAAATAATATATTATTTTGTCGTGTTCAATTTTGTTATGGAGAGATTACATAGACTAGGCAATGAACTTATTGATGTTGGTGATATTTTAGATATAAATTTTGTTATGGAGAGATTACATAGACTATGCAATGAACTTATTGATGTTGCTGATATTTTAGATATAAATTTTGTTAGGGAGAGATTACATAGACTAGGCAATGAACTTATTGATGTTGCTGATATTTTAGATATAAATTTTGTTATGGAGAGATTACATAGACTAGGCAATGAACTTATTGATGTTGGTGATATTTTAGATATAAATTTTGTTATAGAGAGATAACATAGACTAGGCAATGAACTTATCGATGTTGCTGATATTTTAGATATAAATTTTGACACATTTCAAAATCAAATTATTTCATCATTTTTAGTTAATTTAAATAACGAGTAATTATAATATATGCATATGTTCATAAATAAGATAAACTGAATAACTCATTCACGATAGACATGGCCAGATTTATTCACTGATTTAGCCTGATTCCCCTGGCCTTGTGAAGTAATTCATTTTATTCGATCCTTTTATTCACCAAAAAAATAGTTATTTAGTGTTAATCGCACCTGCTGTGAACCTTCACAAAGCCGTGCTCTATAAATTAGCTATTATTTTTATATGTATTTTTTATTGATGACTGTTTAAAAAATTATCAAACAGATATTCATAAAGGTAGCCCTAATTTTTATTATCTTTATGAATTGAATAAAAATAGTACATTTTTACCTGTCGCTGGTTACACCTATATTATGTAAGTAAATGCATATGTGAATGCAACGTTGTATCAAGATTTCAAAGCAATCGAACATTTATATTTATATAGATAGGTATTGTGTTTCAATTTAATTAATTATCGATATGTAAAAGACCAATAAATAAATATTAATATAATTTTTTAAGTTTTTGCCTCATCTATTTTTATATAACAATGTTAAAATATTGTCAATGTTATGTCTTATTTTCTTTAAAAGGTACCTAGTCCTCAATGAGAGAATTCACCTTAAAATATTTTTCAATTTACATGATCTAAAATTTTTTATGATTCTGGATATGGCGTAGAACTCGATTGAAGTTATTAAATTATGAATTTCCCGTGGTCATTGATATTGTCACTCTCTGTTTTACTACGAAAAATTATACATTGTACTACGAAATGTCTAAAAATCTATTGATTATTTCGAGTATTGTTATGGACGAAAATTTTGAAACCGTAAAAATATCGTTGTTGCCACCCCGCATTCTAAATTTCCACTGACAAATTTATACTTCCCTTGAACGTTTCAAGTTTTTAAGCTCAAAAAGAAAATCAACTTTTGAGTTGAAAAGAAATTATATGAAATTGTGCTCCGAAAATCGCAAAAAACACATCTGATTCTGTTAATCATATATACGTGAAAAAAATCTTATGGTTTCCCAGATGTCAAAAGATTTATGCTCTATCTTAAATGCTCTATCTATCTTAAAAGTCGTGTTTTATTAAATATATTCATCATAACTGATGGTTGTTCATCATTGTCTATTATTCGATTTTACATATCGCCCTTTCAAACAAACGTCTGTGAACTTCTTATTCTTTTGAGAAAGGAATCCGATTTGGTGGAGCAGATCAACTGACAATATTTATTGTCTGGAACAATGTCCATATTTATTCGAGCCGCTCTGAGCCAAGACGATTGGAAGACTAGAACAATTGAATCCGCAACAACAGGAGAATTACTGAAGCAACGAACAATAAAACGATTCTGATGATTTGAATATTGTATCATCAATGAAACAATCTACCACCACTTTTCTACATCATATCTAAGTTATTATTATTATCATTGTGCATTCATTACATGTATTTCAAATGTAAACCGGATCGTCGGGTAACAAGAAACCTAACCTAGCATTTCGTGGAGAGGAATGCGTCAGTACTTACCATAGATCTCAAATGTAAATGTCGCAATAATGTTATCCTCGTCACTATTTAGTACCACGGTATTATTTAGTAACCTACACAGAGCGTGACAAACTGGCACACCACTCTTGAAGTTTATGAGATCTGTGCAAAGGTTATCTTTTGGAGCAGTAACGATTTCATTTAGGGCCTTCCAATTTAACCGAAAGGCAGTCCTAAAAAATAAATTACAACATATTGACAACGTGTCGGCTTATAAAATCAAAAGCATCCGATGTGAAAATGACAATTGACAAATAATAGGGCAAGTATTTTGAAATGATATTGGCACCTATCAAAAACATTCTGTCCCATACAGCAACAACCAAACAAACTTTTAACTTTTACCATGTTCTAGTGCTACCGTTGTTGTTTTTGAAATGTTTCTTTATAATCTTGTTTGATCTAGACCAGTGATGGGCAAAGTACGGCCCGCGGGCCAAGTCCGGCCCGCCAGGCTAGACAATCCGGCCCGCGACATTGTTTTGAATAACCCTACCACAATTTACCAATTGAACAAAATGTATTTTCTACGTAGATAGAATAGAATACTAAACGGTTTCTTTCTCATTGTGTTTTAAGTACGGTATTATTGCATCTAATATTAGTTTTGCACACAACCTTGCGCTTTGCAGATCGGTAGCATGGCGATGTGAAGTGCAATGCGTGTGTTGCTCGGCTAAGTTTGGGACGAATCGGGCGCTACCATTTTCGTTTCCTCTGTTGTCAAGGTCAGTGATCAATCGTTCAATGTTCATCAGTGTAGTTCGGACAGTCACGACGCGACGTCACGTGCGTAGTCAGTGTCAAGTCACCTCTGCGGCTGTATGCCTGGCTTGTGTTTCTATGGTTGTGCTTTTTTGGTAGTGTTTTTGACATTTTTGATCGTTACAATGGCAAGTAAAAAACGTAAAGTTGATTCAGAATGTCGTATTTTTAAAGATGAGTGGACTTGGAAATACTTTTTTACACATATTAAGGATAAACCTGTGTGCCTAATATGCAATGAAGCTGTAGCGGTATTTAAGGAATTCAACCTCTCACGACACTTCATGACAAAACATACCAACGCCACTTATGAAACTATGACCGAAGAGGAACGAAAGCAAAAAGCAGAAGCTCTACGTAAGAAACTGTCAGGTCAGATAAATATTAAAAAAAAAGCTCTTCTCAAAAGCTAGCTACACATTCCAGTTACGTTGTAGCATACAATATTGCAAAAAGTAACAAAGCATTTTCTGATGGTGAATTTCTAAAAACTTGTATGATCCAATTATGTGACATTTTGTGTCCTGACAAAACGAAGGATTTTGAGACAGTAAGTTTGTCTCGAAAAACAATTTCTTCTGGAATTGAAGTAATTGATAAGCAGTTTGCCTCACAACTAGAGTCAAAGATAAGCGAGTTTAAATTCTGTTCTTTTGCGTTGGATGAAAGTACGGACATAATTGACACAGCTCAGTTACTGATGTTTATAAGAGGTGTTGATGACAACTTTTGTGTTAGTGAAGAATTAGCTTGCATGCGTTCATTAAAGGGAACGACCAAAGAATCAGACATTTTTCAAGAATTTCAAGAAACTATCACGTCTTTGAAAGTACCTTTGACCAAAATTTGTAACATCACTACTGATGGAGCACCGAATATGACAGGGACAAAATCTGGTCTCGTAGGCATGTTTAAGGAATCATTTCCTGGGAACGAAGCTGTGTTTCTTCATTGTATCATACATCAAGAAGCTCTGTGTAAATCTGCTCTAGACATGAAACATGTGCTTGATGTTGTTATTAAGCTTGTTAATAGCATTCGTTCACGAGCACTCAATCATAGACAATTTCGAGAGTTTTTTGACTCATTGCAGTCTGAGTATTCTGATGTACTTTACTACACTAAAGTAAGGTGGCTCAGTGCAGGACGAGTTTTCGAACGAGTTTGGGATTTAAAAGACGAAATAATCTCTTTCATGGAAGAAAAAGGAATGGACGAATGTGAACATATGAAAGATATTGTATGGCTTTCAGACTTTGGATTTTTTACAGATCTTCTCAGTCACATCAATAAATTGAACCTTAAACTCCAGGGAAGAAATCAATTAATCAATAATATTTGGGGTCATATCAGGAGTTTCAAAATGCAATTGAATCTATTTTCTAAACAACTAGTCAAGAAAGACTTTACCCATTTTCCAAGACTAAAAACTATTGCAGTTAGGGAGGACCAACTTAAGAACTATGAGAAAAGCGTGAAATATCTTTATGAAGAATTTGAACGAAGATTCCAAGACTTCAAAGTTATAGAACAGGACCTGGACATTTTTAGTATGCCATTTAATATGGATTGTGAATCAGTCAAACCAGAATTGCAGCTCGAATTGATTGAGTTGCAATGTAACACTGAATTGAAGCAACTGTTTCTCAACGTTTCCAAAATTGAGTTCTACAAGGCCCTGTCAAAATTAAGTTTCCCAAACCTGAAATCTCACGCTCAGAAGATAATTGCGATGTTTGCATCTTCCTACATCTGTGAACAGGTGTTTTCTACTATGAAGCTTCGCAAAAACAGTGTTAGAAACCGATTGACTGACCACCATTTAGCTTCACTACTGCGAATCAGCTCATCCCAGTTTTTACCAGATTATGATAAACTTTTAGAAGCTCAGCCACAGTTTCATCAGTCACATACGCCTTCATACTCTTCTAAAGAATAATCAATTTTTGTTACTTTTTTTAAAATTTTAGCATATAATGAACTCAATATTATACATGATGTAAAAATTAATAAATAAAGTACTTACATCACTTATAAAAAATTATTTTATTAATTTTTTTTTCCGGCCCGCCTAGATAATTTTTTATTTTATCTGGCCCTTTCCTTAAAAAGTTTGCCCATCTCTGATCTAGACCATACAATATTTCACGAGTCAGATTAGTATCAAAACATTTTGTAAATTGACAGTAGTTAGATTTAAATCTAATTTCGGAAGTACATGTTGCAAATGTTTAAACTGCAACTCAATAAATAAATTCAGTATTATACTTTATGTAATATTCATTAGAAATAATTGGAGTGCAATTGTTAATCTTATCAAAATAAAGGTTAACAGATCAAATCTTCTGTGAAACAAATCATAAACGAGAGATCTTTGTGATAAAATATCCACTGAGGTCTTGCACTCTCGGCAGAAAATTTAACTTGAACCTTTTCGTAATTATTTGATCATATATTTTGAAAATAACTCTCAAGGAATGAACGTGAAATTAAATCTTAAAATTTTTAAGAAAGTATACATTTTTAATATTTACAGAAGTTGCTTACATCGCAACTTGACCAAAACGACACAGAACTTGACAAACATAATATATTGTCGAGTCACGTTGTGCTATATCTGTCACCATGTTCTCTTTTATTTTCTATCACGGTCGGACAAATGATATTAACAACTTTAGAATGAGACAACATCAAACATTCTCTTTACATTAAAAAAAACCGTAGATTCGTTAACGTATGCAATTGAATATCAATAGAGACTATTTCAAAATGAATCTCTAATCTGTCAGATTTTGTAAGTAACTTGACATTGTGATGTCTAGACCCGAAGGTACTCGAGTACTGGAGGTGTGGATGAGGAGAATTAAAAAAAGCACACATCAACTCCAAAATATAAAAAAAACTATGGGACAATTCTACGATGGTAAAGTGTTTTTAATACACTAGCAGAAAGTTACAGAAAAAATAAATCAATATTTTAAATTTTATCAAAAAACACTCTGAAAATGTAAACTGAACTTACACAAGAAACAACAAGCATAATAACACGTCCCCTATACACAATACACACAATCCTAGATTTATTATAGTGATCCATTTTATATACAACAATATGTGAAATGATTACTAAATACATTGTAGCATGTTTTCTGTAAATAATGTAACATTATTTTTTTAACAAACACATTATTAAAAATATGATAATTATAATAACTGATCAAATTTGATAGTTGGTTGCTTGTTAAGCCTTGCAAAGAGCAATGATTGACCGGTACATCGCATACATACAAGCAGCAAAATTTCGGAAATTCTGAGGGCAAAAAAGTGCTGATTCAAGACATATATGGATAAACATAACTTACGTAATAAGCTATGCGTACAAAGATGGCGTTAATTTAATTAATTTACAAAAACATACTTTTTGCAAGTTTTGCTTTAAAGATATTAAGATTAATTATTTGTTTGCGTCCAGACAAATGCAATACGAATAAGAATTATAAGATTTGTGCGAATAAACACTGAATTGTTTCAAGAAAGTCATAAAAAATACAATATTGTATTTGTACGCCTTTTTTGAAAGAATTGAGTTTTTATAGGAAAAAACTATTTATTCACATTCATATTAATATTTTAAATATGTTTTCTTAATATCGTAAATCAATAATTTGCAAAAAGCGTATTTAATAAAATAAATAATTTAACACAATCTACGAATGCGTAGATTATAACGAGCTTCACCGAACAAACTCAGTTTCATGCAGATCAATTTCCAAATGTTATTTTTCATATTTTTTATTACATGTCTACAATATATCGCAAAATCATCAAATTTGACAAAAATCGTAGCTAAAAAGCAACATAATTTTTGGGCAGATATCTCAAAACAAAATAACATCCGCAACAACCATCTTCACTTTGACCAGATTCACTTTTGAGGATGTATTCTAATAATATTCAATCATTCTATAATTACTATTCATATTTCGAAACGAATAAATTCCACATTAGATCGAGAATTCGACCATGAACCAATAAGGCGTCTCTCAATCGATGGTATACCCATAAAAATGCCATTAAATTCTTTTAGTTTCCGATAAACATTACCATTTATTATTGTACCAGCGCTGTGAAGACCGCTTTGCACAATCCATTGAACGAGTGACCTATAGTTAGATAACTCAAATCACGCATAATTATGTTAATAACCTAACTCATTGGGAACTTGCTTCTCTACCTTGTTAAATAATGTAAGCTGATGTCTTGGGAGTTTTTGAAATCAGACATAGACTGTAAATTGTGTACAAAAATTTCATCAAGAAACATCAAAATTCTTTTTAAGGGGTGGGAAAAAGGGAAGGGAAGGGGATGGTTTTTCAAAATCTCAAGTAGACAGTAACCCTTCTCTTATTTTTATGGTCAAGTGTGCAAAATTTCATCAATCTCAGAATAACACTGTAGATTTGTACAAACAACAATTATATTAGAATCGACTGTTACCTACAAACCTTATCTGAGGAACTTATTCAAACTTGTTTTTGTCATTTTTCATGACTTTATATCACCTTTTAAAGGTGTGTTGAATTGGCATTTATCCGGTCATCTTTTAATTTTAATCATCTCGTAATTTTTCGAAGCATAGCATCCCCGATTCAGAGTATGTAGTAGGAACGAAAGGGAGAGGAAGATTGAGATGTAAGTTATTGACTATTTATTTCTATTATAGAAAGAAAAATTCTTCAATTTTGGGAGGCGGGTACTGCCGCCCCCAGAAACTATTAATGGATAACCAACACCTCTGCCATAGGTCATCCCAAGTGGTTCGCTACGTCTGGTGACTCTGCAGGGATGCCCGGGTTCGTGGGTAATGATTGTTTAGATCTTGGCTTCACTGACCCCCAGAATCTAATCCATTCCTCATGCCTTTTCACTTCACAGATCTTCCTCTCTTTGCTTTACTTTAAAAAAACCTCCTATACAACATCCCAAAGATGACATAGGCTCTGAGGGAAATTATTTTCCTCAGCCATTTCAAGCGACGTTTCGATTCAGAATCGCGGTCTTTCAACAGAGTAACACTGAGAGTATCTACCATCAAGGGACGTGTTATTTTTTTCGGGAAAAAATGGAAAACGATTTTTAATGAAATATACATTTAATAATTCATCTCCTTGACTTTAATGCATAATATCATAATCAGAAATATTTCTAAATAAAATCCAGGATCCAAGATGCTGTTTAATCTTCCAAGTTTTATTTTTTTTATTGGTCGTAAATGGCATTCCGCACCATTTTAAAAATTAATGTGAATAATATTATTTAAATAAATAACTGATTGCAAGCAAATCTTTGGATGATTTTCACCTCGATAAAATTTCGACTCTTCACATATCACTTAAATTACTATATTGTGGGTAGATGGAGATTATGGTCCTTTGGTTTAGGAAGGTTAAAACACGTGAAAAAATCTTATTATATACATTTTTTATTTATTTATTTATGTACACCGTTATGCCTGAATTACGCCTGCCGAGTGCTCGGCTGAGGAAGTTCATTCGGCCGAGTGCTCGGCTATAGTGATAGAAGCAAGGCCAAATGACTCAATCGAGTAAATACCTCGTACATCAGAATACTCAACTCGGCGCTTCACTCGCTCTGCACTCGGTTAGTACGATCAGTTAAAGAAAAAGAAAACTAAATTTCAAAAGATTAGAATTTTTTAGGATTGTGTGACGTTTTTTGACGTAAAACTGTCTTTATTTTTTCGCCTTTTATTACATCGCAAAACCATGTTAACAGAACTTTAAACTAATCTCAATGAACTGATACTCCCTCTGTCTCTTCTAGATATGATCACCTCTACTCTACAATAAGTTGCTCGGCATAGCACTCGGGAGATGTAATTCGGCCTTTAGGGCTTTTACAAAAAACAAGTCATAATAAATTAAATTAGTGTTTTAAAATTAGACAACATGATAATGACAGAAATAATAACAATCATATATTTAAACCTAATATTGATACCTGCCTAAATTAAATAGCAAAAATCAACATTAAAAGAAAAAGTACTGTGTAAATAATGTAGAAAAATATTAGAAAAACAAAATGCTGGATAGTTTGGTTTTAAATTTTAGTATGGAATTTATTCTTTAATTTATGAAATTATAATTAACTGACTTTATTTCCAAGCCTACGTAGCCTTTGGACTAAGGAGTTAATGAAATAGTTTGTTTTGGACGGATAAACAAAGAACAACTCTGGAAGTCTCGTGTTGCAATTTGGTACTCGTAACGTTATTAGCTTTGTTAAGTCAGTTGCATCAATTGAGCTATTATCTAATTTGTATAAAACTACAAAATCCCTCATGGTTCTTCTGCAAGATAAGTCGATTAAATCAAAAAATTTCATTAAATAATCATAATCAATTTGTTCAATGCATAGTTTGAAATTTTGAAAAAAATCTTAATAAGCTGCGAAAATTACTTTTTTATGACAAAAAAGTGTAATTTTGTCCATGTGTATTTTATTCCATATGAATTTTTTGCAAAATATAATTTCGTTCATGTGTAATTTCGTCTATATGTTTCGGCCATGTGTAATTTCGTCCAGACGTAACTTCAGCCATGTTTAATTTTGTCCATGTGTAATTTCGTCAATGTGATATTTCCTCTATTCTTAATTTTATTTAATTTCATCGAAGTGTAATTCTGATATTGTTTAAATTTGTCCATTTATAATTTCGTTCATGTGTAATTTTAGCAATGTGTAATTTCTTCTATGTGCAATTCCACCAGCGTGTAATTCTGCAATTCAAGCAAATTTAATACGTAATTTCAACCTCAGGGCAGACGATACTCAAGTACGATATATCCCATAACAACTAAATTATGACACCTATTTTAGAAACCTAAGTTTTATATTGACCGGTCACATAAGTATTACTGCATTCTAAATTCTGACCGCTTGTAATAAAGCTGTAATAAATATACAAGTGTCTTTGGAATTGTAACTTGAAGAATGAGGCGAGAAGACACGGATGATTTAGATATAGAATATTTTCAGAGAGCAATTAAAACAACTGCTAATATATTAACATTTACCTCATGGGGACGAGGATGGACGCATTTATATTTATATATTCGAGAAAATCACAGCGCACAGTACAATGTAATAAGAAATGTATTATAAATCAGAAATAACTAACCTTATAAAAGATCACAATAACAAAAATATTTATTACGTAGCCTTTCTCTCTAACAATGGTAACAAAGCTGATGTTTATTTAAATATTATAATTTCAACTACTAAGAAGTAAATTCCATGCACCTAGGAATTAAATCATAACATAATTTTTTTTACATATTTTCTGTGCGGTTTTCGTTTGACCGATTGCTAAGTTTGTTTTTTTTCCCAAAAAATGATTCCTTATTCGATAATGGATTGACAAAGTAAAAAAATATATACTTTTAATTTACATATGTTAAGGAAATTTGTCTTGTTTTGATTAGTTTATTTGTGATTTGTTTGATATAATGTGTCTATCTGAGATTACGGTCAATTATGATTCCACATTTCTGTTACAAAGACTATACATGAAGAGATTCGATTTTCCAATGGATGGACCAAGGCATCGATTTGGGTAAAATAGGGAACCTGAAGATAGAGGTGCCTATTGAAGCAGCTGGTCACAAATGATGATGAAGGGTTTATATTATAAACAGTTAAAAATCACAACCTTTTCAAGTCAATTTAACTAACAACATTTTGACTTTGGCCATGAATAAGTACCGAAAAATTGAATGTTAATCTAATGTGATTTCGGATTTAACGACGCGTAACAAAATATTATAACGTCTTAATCTATTTACATTAAAAATAAGCATACGAATCGTGCCTTTATTAATCGAAGTTAATTTTGAAACTACACACACTGTTCATATCTGTCAGTAGGTTATATATCGTCTATACATAATTCATAGTTATTATAAAATGTAAAAGAATAAATATAATGTTTTGTTTTTATTAAATGGATTAAATTGGATTTTACTTTTCTTTTCAGTGAATGAATGCAAAACTTGGAAGTGGAAATTAAACTAATGGAGCTCAAACTCATCAACTAGCTGTCGATGATAAAGCTTTCTAACGATGTTTGGTGTCAATCACATGCGCACACGCAGACATATTAGCATTTTAATTATTGAAGACAATATTAGCTATTCTTAAACGAAAATACAGTAAAATACGACATGAACCCAGGACCCTCGCATTGCCGGGGATCCGCGCCGCTCTATAAACTGAGCTAATGAGAGACGATAGACAGATAGAGACATATTAACTGTATCATACTTCGAATAAGTACTACCAGCATTATCTTAATTTTTTTATTGGCTGCTATTTTTTATGTATAATCGCATGATTTAACTCAAACTAAATGCAATCTAGAAAGTGTCTTATTAAATATATTCTATTTTTATTTTAAGGTGCGACATCTATTGATTTTTTTGCGCCCCGGTCGTCCCGCTATTGTCATCAGTTTCAGCTTTTGCATTCATTACTGAAAAGAAAAGTGAAATTCAAATAGAGGTATTTAATTAAGAAGAACGCATTCTAAAGATTATATTTATTCCTTGTGCAATGCAATGCATTTCATGTTTTAGAATAACAGAAAAATAATAATAATAATACGCAGATAGGCAATGCGGAATAGATGTGAAATGTGTGTAAGCAGCCTTTTATGGAGGATGTTTGAACATCTCCCGTCTTCATAGGACCATCAGGTGGGACTCCATCCAGGCAACCATGGCAGTGATAATAGTGTTATTTGATTGGTGTAGTCTGCGACATAAGCTTCCCTTGTGATGGCTGAAGAGTGCACTCGTCCTCCCAGGAACATTTCTGTAGCGCTGCAGTGTCTCAGTAGGTGGAATAGTTAGCGATAAGCATTATTAAAAGCGACTTTTAGCTTATGTCATTGAGATGCAGTGTAAAAACTACGGGTTGATTATTTACTATTTCAACATGAATAAAACAAAAATGTTTATTTTTCCATACATGTTGTTTTACTTGAAAACTCGCTATTTGCAGGAAATAGGTAGTCGATATTGGAATATTAAAATATTTTAAATAATTAATTTAAAATACTACTTATTCATACACTCTTAAGTTAGTAAATGCATTCCAATGCTGTCAAACATTTTTTTCTGAATTATTTTTAAATAATCTTTGTGGTACCTATAATGCTTGAGAGATTTGTGATTGCGACAGTTTGATAACCTTGCTGAATTTTTTTTTGGAGAGTGACAGTTTTGCATTGTTACCTCACAATTATACTTTCAGTTTACAAAATTTTGGAATTAAAAAACATCAGAATGAGTCGAGATCGCTAATTCGGACATTGATGACTAAATTACAAGTGAGTAATCAACTGACTTAATATCTTTGGACACACTTATTTTTATCGAATTTATTGAGGATATGATGCTGTTCCTTACAGAAGAATAAGTTTACCAAAACAATTTTTAGATTCGTGAGAATTTTATATTGTCTATTGTTAGGGTGTTAACATGCAACCTTTATGTCAGACGTCATCTTAATTTGTAGATCACTATGAACTTCCGAACGTGGGAAATTAACACAAAGGATGTATTTAAAGTTTAAAGGATACCTTGCATAATGTATTCTTCACGAGACAATGAATATTAGTAAAGTCTACATGATTCGTAAGGGGTGACATTTTAAACTTGTAAGGAGGATGTAAGATCACTGGTAGATTCTTATAATGGTATGCGGAAGACGTTTTTCATGTTAATGTCTTTTAAATGGTAATATTATCATAAAATTATCATTCAAAAGAGACTGATTTTTCAAACTGAATAAGGCGCGGTTGTTTTTTTAACTCATCCTTCTAATTTTTTTAATACCCATAAATGTTCTCTTATAGCTTTAAAGTTTCTAAGCCTCTCCTTGAGTAAAATAAATGTCACACGAAGGAGTTAAATTTTAGTTAACGTTTTTTTATATTTGTTTAATTTGCTGCGTAGTTTTGCATTCTTCTAGATTGTATCATATTTTTTCTGTATTGCGTCGTTTTGGATAAGTAAAAAAGCAGTAATACTCATTAGCAGCACTATCAGAGAAATATTTAAAATCGACTTACAAAAGCAAATACGGAACGCATAATCGAATTGGCCAGATTTGTATGCAATTTAACAGATAACATTACAAATGTCATCTGAAGAAATGTGAAATAAGCAAAAAAATGCTAAATAAGAAACTAATCGGTGTTTTCGAGATATGAAACAAAGTGGTGCACGTCTAAAAAAATCTTCCATGAATATTATTATGAGTAAAGATTTTAACCCGAGCGGTGTATGACCCGCCTCCTAGTATAGCTATACCAACGCTGCAGCGGTGTACTAGAGATTCTTTATAATAAGACTGATTTAACTAATACAATTTGTTTATTTTACCTCACATTCATTTGTCGGTATTCAAATACCATGTACAAATTATAATTGTACATAATTACCTACTTAGGAAGACAAAATTAATTTTAAAAAACACACGTCATCTTGAATTGATGTCTTTAATCAAATCAATACCCATAAAGGAAATAATTAACCGTAACCAGAAATTGTATGCTTGTCGATGTCTAAAACATCTGAGATAATTCACAATAAACAATACATTCATCTTGATTGCTATCAGATTTTTTACATGCACCAGTGATTTCCTACATTTGTAAAAGTATCTATTTTCTGAGAAGACATTTATCTCAAATAATTTTGATCGTTAATTAGAATACGAGTATGTATAGTTTCATTAATCTAGTCATGGGAAGGTTTCGAGGTAGGCCATAGACAAATGAATATTAGTAGACCTGCCCTAAGTGATTAAAAGCGTATCATTCCCCACTCCCCATACCGGTTCCATTGGAGCCGGCTGGGCTCGCATATGGCTTCCCGTGACTCTGGAGAATGTGACGTCATCATTCTTGTTCAAACTAGCGTCGAGCTATGGTCGAGGCATTTTATGAAATAACACGGCAAAATAGTGGCTTGTGATACGAAAACTTGTAAAAATAGATGTGAAAAAGAGAATAAACCCAATTGTCGTATTACATTCCAAATGTAAGCATCATTTTAAGCTTATTCACATCGTATAATATGAATCAGTTGTAGAAACATATACTATTACATCGAGATACATCTGGTCGAATGTAGCGATTCTCAAGTGTGCGCATCGTTGTTACTGGGAAGTAAATTATGAACACTTATAAAAGTGTCTTAACTAAATACGTAAACAAAATATTCGAGTCTGAAAATAGAAGAATTTTTTTTTGCCGAATTTGGACTTCGCAAATTTGTTCATAACGTGGCGAGTAATTTGCGCTCCCATGTAAAAATGTCTATTCATTCAAAAGCAGATTTTACTTTTAAGAACTAAATGGTGATATTAAAATGCGAGATGCCTATATACTGTCAGATTGATTTATTGACGAATCACAGTCAGCTTTACCCCCTTCGTTCTTCAACAGTTGATTTTACCCCTCACCTTTAATTTCTAGTCTATATATTTTTATGTCTGTGAGGTAGGCGCTTTCTTGTAAGAAAATACTTTATTGGAATTTCGATTTTGTTTTGGTAATGAATGAATTCACATCTCGTGTAAATGTAAATAAACCCACTTTTGGACATCCGATCGCGCTGAAACTCTGCAGATAGACTCGTTGTAGATGACAATGTATTCAATCAACTTTTGGTGTCAATCACGCATTTTAAACAAAATTAGTATGTACATTCACTATCTTCATAATTTGAAATCATGGCCTTTGATTTAAATAAAATTTTGTGAATGTGTATGGTTGGTTTCCGCTTGAAACATAGGATAGTTTTGGACCCGATAGTTGGCGCTGTTGTCGAGATTTAACAAAATTTAGAAAAAAAAATTTTTTGGCTTTATCCCTCAAAAGTACATACAACCACAAATTTTAACTTTACTCTCAATTTTTTATATGTATATATTTCTTTTGTTAAATACGTTAATTTATTCGGCAACTAAAGGATTTAAAAAACTATAACTTCACTTTGAAGCCGGGTCTATGCTTCGATGAATTTTAAAATAAAATAAACAGCTGATAGTAACTGGCTATGTACGAGCATTATGATAATTGTATATATTTTTTAACCATCCGGAATTTCTTATTCCTAAGAGAAAAGTAACAAGTTGTTTAACCTGCTTAGAAAAATACTAAATATTATGTTAAGTACGTGCTTATTATTGATTTATTTACGTATAAAATACGTGGACATTTACAAGGCAGTGATACATTGAACCACCCCAAAATATTATACTTTTTTTAATAAAAGGTAAACAATACAAAGTAAGAATTTGGGACTTATTAATAAACGTTAACAAAACAAAACAAACCCTACACAATGATAGCCAACCCTTAATGTAGAGTGAATTGTTGTTTCTCAGCTGCACAAGATCTAAAACACGCCCATTAGTAAGGAGGTAAAAATGTTAACATTAAGAATAGATGTAGTTTTTAATTAACGTTTTAATTTCTTCATATAAACGCCATTGTCCAAAACTAAAGGGGTAGAATAAATTAATATAAATTATCTACCAAATAAAATTTAAATTAAGAAATGTATTGGTACCCCTTTCTTATTAGAGAATGGGGTGAAGGTAATAATAATTATGATATTATTTATTTATTTATTAATCTTAAGTTAGCTCACATCTTCGTGTGTGCTAATAGTTTTATAAACATATAAACATGTACATTGTTTGGCAAACATAATCTTTCTTTAAATATTTCAATAAAGTCACAAAAAAAACATTAATAATTGAGATAGACATATTTACTTAATTCATTTAATATTTTCTATCACAGCAATTTCCTTCGGGATTTTGTTATAGAGTTGAACGGCCTGGTACATCAGAGATTTTTGGGTGCTTGTTTTTTTTCTTGTTGGCAATCTAATTTGCTTAGAATTTCTCGTCCCGTGTCCGTGTATCTCGTTATTGTAATTTATTTTTCTTTTCAGTTCCTTAGACATCATCCCTAAGTTAATTTTATGTATAAAAATAAGTACATTCAAATACACAGTTTGCTTCACCGTCAAAATATTCAGCTCCTTTAACATGTCTCTTATCCGTGTGTATATGTTGTTATATATTATGTTATATGATGATGATATTATGTTATATGATGATGATATTATGTTATTTGATGATGATATTGTGTAAGATGATAATGATATTATGTTATATGATGATGTTATTATGTTATGTGATAATGATATTATGTTACATGATAATGATATTATGTTATGTGATAATGATATTATGTTATATGATAATGATATAATGTTATATAATAATGGTATTATGTTATGTGATAATGATATTATGTTATATGATAATTATATAATGTAATATGATAATGATATTATGTTATGTGATAATAATATTATGTGATAATGATATTAAAAAATATAAAATATTGTCATGTTGTGTTATATTGATTAATTAATTATCAATTAATTATTAATCATTAATTATTTAATTAATTAATGTTATATTATACGATAATGCATGAATAATATTTTGGTATGAACGGTAGTGAAGAGCCGTGCTTCATGGCAGTTAATTATGATTGTTCTGTTTTGGAAAATTATTAAGAAATCATTTTGCGCTTATTACCAAGGAAACACTAATTTTGCAAGATGGATTGCCTACATCGTCCAATTGATCTGCGAAGGTAACAGAAATGTACGAAGCAACACTGTCGAGCAATTAAAACGAATACCGCTAAAATCATTCCATGATAATAGTCCGTAAAAAGAGATAATTTATTTGTTAGGCTGCTATATTTCAAAATTTATTAAATAGATATATTATAATATTTTATATCTGTTGCACGTTTAAGATTGGTAGATTCTTTCATTATCGCCCTGATGAAGGACCACCATTCAGAATCGAAACGTTACTTGAAATGACTTTAGCCGTGTTTCGTGACCAGGTCTGAACAGCCAGGTACTTCCCTACCTTCCTCTTTATTTATTTATTTACTAACTAACGGATCAAGTCCAATTAACAAATGAAATATTACACAAAGTTAATACAAGGAGAAATGTTATAATAAAAGATACTGTGACAAAAATAGTGCACAAAAACAATTAAGATAATTTCAAGTCAAGACAGGATCAAGGTTTTGTTAGAGTTAACGACTTCAGCCATATCAATACAAAATATTACTTGCGTAATGACTGAAAAACATCATTTAGGCTCACATCAAAAAAATCAAGGTCCTGACTTGAGTTGACAAGTCTGGCCATTCTGGACATTGGTGAATGGTATCCATAACTTGTGGAGTGTTGATTGAGGAAAAGCAAATCATTCTTTCTAAGTCTACGGGAACTTACCCATCTCTTACATATCTCCTTCCCTTCCCATTCCCTTCAGTCTCACAACATGCCTACCCCAATGGAGAATGCTATAATATCACTGGCGGCAAATGGTTAGCAGCCATTAGGACTCTTGTGCTGTAGGTAATCAAATAAAAAATATTATGCAGTTCGGTCGGTGGCCGAGTTGACATCGCGTTTGGGTCCCACTCAGGCGTAGTGTGTTCAATTCTTCGGCTGGCTAATTCCTCCATCACAACACAAGCAACATTTTCAGCTTACTGTGGTGATTGTTTCGTCACGCCGTTTGCTTTGACAGGCCGTGTGCTAACCAATCGTATGGTCAGAATTTGAACTGTGTAGTTTAAATTCGCACACGTCAGCTATAACCATGGAGGGCCGTGAGCCGAACAGTCACACAAAAACCGTTCGTCCTGTAAAAATTAACGCTACACGATCGCCGATTGTTTATCGGAATAAGCACTTAATACGTATTTTATCGCAATTTAATTTAAAATAACGAGTGTTAATGAACCACGATCACCGTCCCAGTGCTGACAGATGAGTCTCACCATGCAGATTTCATTCGCCACCCGGTAAGTTGATTGTGAATTAACCTTACGAATTGTGTTTTCGCATTCGCCTGTCACAAGCCATAGACTTCATTTATGCCTTATCTGTGTGGAACAGCCCTTTAAAGTACGGCTATCCCAACCCTCGTTCGTTACTCGAACAGTGGTAGTAGGAGATTTTCAAATATTGTCAGGTTATTCGTAACCCGGGAATGTTTGTCTTTCTTTTTTAAAAAAAAAAGTGTGTTTCTATGGTTTACAATTCTACAAATAAACATTATTTTTTTAATCTTGGATGTCTCGCTCTCTGTGTTCGCCAGTGTAGTGATGAAGTATGTATGTTAAGAAGCATTCGTGTAGAAATTCGTGTATTCGTGTAGTAGTGTCTGAACCTGAACACATAATAAAGTGTAATTAAAAAAACACAACAACAACATGTTAAGCACGCTTTGACGCTAGCCTTTCTATGTCCACACTAGACGCGCAACGCACTGGCGCCTAACTTACCAGTGGTCAGACGAACAAGCGTTTGCAGGTGAAAAATTATTATTGACTAAGCGTGGCGAAGTCTTGTTTTAACTGGACCATTTTTCATTTCGTCTGTCTGTAAATTTGTTTGTACTTTTGTTTCCGTTTCAAGATGGTGACCGTTTGAATGGTTTGGTAAAGTTTCTTTTTTTCAAATGTAAAATCTATGGGTTTATTATGATAGCCACTTACTTGCTCGAAGAAATTTTAATCAATAATAGATTGTAATTGAAGTGGTGACGTTTCTTTGGACAAAGTGTATGATTCCTTATTGGATTTTTTAAAATGTTTCACATGTTATTTCAGAAGAATTTTTGGTTTTGACTTATTAAATGAGAGAAAATTAGAAACATTATTTTTTCTAATTTTCATGGAACTACCAAAATGTATTTGAAGGTAACTATATATTTTAAAGAAACACAAACAATGTGTTACGAATAATTGTAAAATATTTGAAAAACTTGATAAAACTTCTAGTTACCTATACAGGTTGTATCGGCACGTACCCGACAAACTTTAACCAGCTATTCCTTAGCATATTTGGAGTAAAAAATCTTATGTACACTTTGCTGTCCAGTAACGTTTTTTTTAATAAAAAAATTATCATTCATATTTTCACCACATGTCACCACTGTTTTATCCTTTGTCAAAGTTTGAAAATCCATCTGGCAATATTTTATTCGAATTCCGTTGAATAATGTACGTGTGTACCTATATTGGCGCGCTTTTACAATCACAACGAAATGGCACGGCACCATTCGTCTCATTTTTAACTATTATTATTTAGTGTGTGCGAAAGAGCGAAGACCCTTTTCGACATACTTGCATATAACAGCTGTTGAACACGAAAAGCAATGCCAATGACAGTGATGTAGAATGGAAATTTTTATTTTTTTTGTTTTTAATTGAAAAAAAAATGCTACCGGACAGCAAAGTGCCCATAACATTTTTTACTTCAAATGTGCTAAGGAATAGCTGGTTAAAGTTTGTCGGGTACGTGCCGATACACCCTGTATTATGTACTAGCTGTACCCCGTCACGCGTTGCTGTGGCCCAGTTCGTCTGTGAATATAGTGCATTTTGCTTTTACGTCCAACGGATGGCGTTTGATTGATTTGGGTTCATTGAAAAATTTCACTTTCAATGAACCTAAATTTGCTATGAATTGAAGTGTTATTTTCAAAATGGAACTGATTGTTCAGTCAAACAATAAAGTAAGTAGGTACCTATAATTTAAAAAAAAAAATTAAAAATTTTTAATTCTATGAAATATAACTTTGTTTTGTTAAAATTTTTGAAAGATTTCGTTATTTTTCTAGTTCACTAACGGTGTTAATCGAAAGGTAAGATTCTAATCATATCTCTGATTTTTCAACAAAAAATAAAATTATTATGTAATTATGAAGAGAATTGACAATATTTGTTTTTGAAAGACAAATATTTTATGCATACTTTCAGCTTAAAAATCCTACAATTATAATAATCCGCGATTTTTCAAGGGACTGCGCTAGTTTAAAATAATACTAAAAGTTTTGGCTTAGTTTAATAGGCAAGCTATGTAGATCTGTCTAGATCTCGTTTTCAGAATGAAATCACCTGGCCTAAAACCTTGTTCGCTTAGCTTGAACAGGTCTGTTGTCATTTTCCTTTGATTACCACATTGCAAAGGTAAGGACAATCGCCAAACACATTAAACACCTTGTTTATACTCCCAGGTAATCTCAACCCCAAGGTCGCAGCCGGAGAAAACTGCACATCACCAGGTACCCGATATGACGCACTCATGTGTGGATATTAATTCCTGTAATTATAAATAATTATTTTTACCGAATGAGCAAATCGGAATGTATGTACACATTGTACACTCAGCAGGTTGAATGTCAAGGATTTGGAACATTTTTTATGAAGTGTTATTATCTTCTTCAACATAAGATTTGGCAGGTTCCTTATTACATATTACTTATTACAGACATCCATTGGACTGCCTTGATCTTATTCTTTTTAACAATAATAATAATTATTATTAATTATTATTATTATTGTTAAAGATAATCATAATTTATATACATAATCGCAATAAAAATAATAATTATTATATTTATTAAATATTTACATTGAGGGATCAGTAGGATTTATAGGTCCAATTAGAAGTTATACCGATCCGAACCCTCTGATATGAAAATATCTTATTATTATTTTCCCATTTCATCTCTAGTGATTTGGCGTGTTGTTTTGTATTATTATGCTTATATAATGCACTTGCTTAATGTGGATTGACTAAATGATAATTTGTGGAAAAGTGTGTGGAAGGGTTTAGTTTTTTTCCTGTGGGGAAAATTAAACCGGAAATAAAGTCGGAATTTTTTTTATTTTACTAAGGAATGTGGGGAGATTAGTGCGATCCCAAACATTTCGTAAAAATACAGGTTGCTAAGGGACTTACTTGACGTACTTAACCAGTGATTCCTGACATTATTTGGAAGAAAAAACGATAAACAATTTTTCAAAAACTCTCCTACGTCGTGACTGGTCCACTGAGCAAATATATGTTAGCTGTGCAATACTTACTGATTTTATGGGTTTAAATTGAAAGAAATACGTGCCACAGAAATAAATGACAGCGGAGACCAAAACCTCATTACATGTTTACTCCAAATAATGTCAGAAATCAATGTTTAAAGTAAGTCAAGATCGTTCCTTAACAACCATATATGATAATAATCAATGAAATGGTTACTTGCTTCGACTGTTAATTTGTGAGAACGGAATAAAGCAGTATTTTATTACTTGAGGTGATTAAATTAAATATTAATTAGTAAACAATCAAGATGAAACGTTCAATTAGTAAACTATTAGTAGTACCTGCTCATAAAAAGTGTGGACGTAAACAGGGCCGGCACTATGCGGTCGCAATTGGAGCAGGCCGCTCCGGGCGCCGAATTGCCAGTGCGCCAGATAAAACCTAACACCTAACAGTCCTAACACATCGCCCTTGAGATTATTTTTCATAAAAACGGTGCTACATAAAAATTCAAATCATCCGAATATTATTGATTATAGTGATCACTTAACTAGTCGTCTACAGGTTTTATCATGGGGCGCCAAAGTTTTAATCGCGCCAGGCGCCGTTTGGCTCAGGGAAGGACCTGGGCACAGATTTTAGTAGGTAGGTACATCTTAAGGCGATGCACTACGTCGTGGAATATTTCGAGCCGCCATCAATAATACTCCTTACGTAGATGGCGATAAGGCTTAAATTCCCGCTTCCAGCTGTTTTGATTTAGGCAAGAAAAAAAACATGGCCAAAAAGTGCCTTTTATTTTATTTTGTGGATATTCAGGCATAAATATTTAAATGTTTTCCCGATCATTATATAAATAACTTAATTTTCCACATTATACAATAAAATTATAACCGAAAATGAGTTCGTATGTAGGAAGTTTTGAAGTTTAAAGCAGTTTTCATAGGCCTTATGAATTATTTTTTTCTGGTCTTATAAAAAGACTTATGTAAAAAATACTCGATTATTTCAAAGGCCAAGATGTATAAGACTCGCGGTATTTATTTAAAGCATGTGAAACATTTCTAGGCGACCAAATTTTCAAGTAATTTCCAAATTAGTGCATCGCCTTAAAAGTGTAATTTTTATTTAGTTTTACCGAACATTATATATAATAAATTCACAATGATTTTCGGGGACATTATATATAATAAATTCACAGTGGTTTTTCAGGGAAAAAAACCAAAACATATGCTTTATTAATGTAATTAGTGAGAATGGAGACAAATAAGGCAACACAAAATTAGTTTTAATAAACTGCAGTTAACTATGTGTGCTCAATAAACAGTTCAATAATGTCTACGAGGGACGAAACATACTCGTATTAATCAATTAAAAAAACTCGTAAAAAATAAGTTGTATGGTGGATTTTTTCTCAAGCAAATTACCACGTAAGGGCTCCCCAAAGACTAGACACGTCTATTTGACAACGCCCTTGAAAGGCGAAACAGCTGTCTTGCTTGAAAATAACTACCAGAATTGTGATACTGATAACATACTCACATATTATTGATGAATAAACAATTGGTTTTGAAACATTTTGATCCTTTTTGATTAAATAGTGATTTTTACAAAATTTTAATTTCTTTTATTTAATTTTTGCAATTATTAAAGAAAAAACTTTTATGTTTTATTTATTATCGAAAAAATGCAGTAAGTTATTGCAAACTATTGAATAGGTGCCACACTTGAGTTATTCATCTGAATTCATGCAAAGAGGAAAAAAACTCCGTAGGTATAACAGTCTAGCTACGAGAATTAAAACCATACTTAGAAAAAACGATGACTCGATTCAGTTCCGCATTTTTTCCACCACAAACTAGGTATATCATATTGTGCGTTGTAAAAGAAAAAGTGTAATTTTTAATATTTTACGAGGTCATGATATTATTATTTTGACCTTTAAGATGTTAGTCGCTGCGGATCTTTGAAGATATGTAGCTGATCTTTTAAATCTGAATAATATGATATGCGAGCATTTAACATGATTTATATTTTGGCCGCCATAAGGTTGCTGTAAAATGTAAACATTTTGAGAAAAAGACGTGATGGAATGTACTGAGAGTTTAAAGTTTCATGGTCAGAGCATCTTGTGTCTGGAGCAATTATTGTTATTAAATGTTTGATGATGATACAAGATGTTCACAAAAACACCATACTTTAGTGAACTACGTCGAGAACATAATATATAGGTCGTGACTCTGTACTGTGCTGAAGAAATATTCTAACGTCAGTAGCTGGCTTACTGGCAAAGAAATAAAAACACGTCCATTACGTTTAGTGTATTTATTAAATTAATAAAATCAACTGTTTAACTACAACATTACATGAGTTAAAATTATGCTATATTCAGAAAGAATCCCTCATTGCACTCGAGTTTTGTTCTCCGTTGAACTCTAAAATTGTCATAGAATTTATTCCAAACTCCATTGAGCTCTGTTGAACTCAACCATTTCGTCAGCGGTTTTGGGAAATTCTCCATCTACGGTGATATGCAGTCGCCGATTGTAATCCATTGAATTATATAAATTAGCTTATTGGTTTACTAACGATTGGAAGGCTGACAGAGATATTGAACGAAGGGTAAATGCAGGTAACTCCATTAATGAAGGACTGAACGCAGTTGGCGCTAACAAAAAAGTGTCCAAAGAAGCGAAGCCAGCAGTCCACAATGGAATGCTGGTACCTACCCTGATGTAAGGAAATGAGGCATGAAACTGGCAGAGAAAAGATGAAAGTAGACTGAATGCTGTAGAAATGAAATCCCTGAGGCGTATGTGTATAAAACATATATATGCAAGATCGTGTGAGAAATGTTGAGATCCGCAAAGAGTGCAAGGCTGATGTACGCGTAATGAGTAAGATCAAAAAAGAGACGCTTAATGGTTTGGGCATGTAGAGCGAATGAGCGAAGAAAAGAGTGTAAGGAGAATAAACGATGCAAATGTGAATGGTAGCATAAGTCTGGGACGCCCCAGGAAGACATGGCACGATCAAGTGAATCAGATACTTAAGTCGGGCCATGTCAAGAGTCAGAATAATAGAAGAGTATGTATGTGACGATTTGTGAATATGAATCAGGCAAGGAGTGTGTGCCAAGACCGAGTTGTTTGGCGGTCCGTCGTCTCTGACTACCCCTGCGGGGAAACGGCGTGATGGTTAGTTAGTTAGCTTATTGGTGGACGTTGGCCTCCTCAGTTCGATGAATTCGGTACAGATCCTCGCGAATGTAGTAATAGTGCGTGTTAACCAATACTCCTTCTTTGACCTCATTTCCAATATTCAAACTTTTTTTCTTTAACAGTAGGTGTAGTCCCTTTAATAAAGTTAACGAAGATTGTCATTCTGTGTTTGATGACGTCTCCTGATTTCAAATGACTCTCTAGTATCTATCTGCCCATCTTCATCGGGACATTGACACCATAAATGTATTGACTTTTCATCATTCTCTTGACATCTGTTATGTCTATTGGTGTTTTTGTCTCCCGTTTATAGTACTCCTAGCTCCCACACCGAGTCTCGCTCCATGTTATGTAGCTGCTTCGGAGTTTGGAATACTTACTAATAAAATAAATAAAATCCTTAGATTGTCCTCTCCACATGGCGCACTTAAGTTTGTGATGATGAATGATGGGTGGATTCTCTACGACGATTTGACAAAATTCATTCTCCTTATTCTTTAACATAGTAAGTTGTTGATGAATATCGTTGATTGCTCTTCTTTATTGAACCTCCAAGAAAAAAGAATACTTGTGTCATTGCATTTTCCTTCGATTTGCTTATCTACTGCACTACTTCAGCAGCCTTTGCTCATTATGCCTCCAGCCTCTCCTCGCCCAGTCTAAATATAAAAGCATTGGTACTTTTTGAGCGCCCTGTGTTTATATCATCACTGGTAATTATTTAAAATTTATTTTATTTACTAAAAAAATCACCATCATCGTCATAGTCAGCCAATTTAAGTTCAATTTTGGACATAGACCTAAAGCTTTGGGTGGTCGCCACTCCTTCAACGACAGCACGTCTTTTTCCACTTTGAACTGGCGCCGCGACGACTTGTCGGATGATTATCATAATACATGGATTATAGGACCGTTTCGAGAAAAACTACCTCAATGGCGCTATGGAGACTCCTTGAGCGGGCCTTGGGTATACATGGGTTTCCGTGGCCTGTCTGGAAAAAACCACTTCGACCCAGGCCAGGACACTAATAAAGTTCCCCTCTTCTTTATTTAAACTGGTCCAAAACTGTCCGTGTCCAAAAAAGTGTTTATGTATCTTTATGTGCTCCTCCGGAATCATAAGATTTCTAAGTAGGTACCTAAATACCTACCTACTTATGTACCATTTATATTTTATGTAACATTTTTATTTATTTCAAATAAAGAATTTTCCAATGAAATTACGATCTCAATGACATTTCAGGGCAGGTAAGTTCCACAATTTAAAAAAATACGAATAAAAAAGTACAAAAAAACACAATGATTTCTCATTTGAAAAAAAGTCTTTACCTAGCCATCTAATCAAAGTAAGGGCTGCTTAAATCATAAAGTGGATACAGCAGATTTTCTAAATCGGAAATGTGTTAACAGACAGATGAAATGCCAAACTGTCGAGTTAAAACAGGATTTCGAAGTTATAAGTCATTTTACCTTATATAACTACTTCATTGAAACATTTTAAATAAGAGGTCAACTTAATTCAGTATCCTGGCCTGGGTTAAGTTGGTTTTCGTTCCGGTCACCCATCAAACACTGTTCTCACTAACTAAACTGTGAATCTTCATTCGAGCAATCTGCGCAATGAATGCTTCCAACTATATACCCTAAAATAAATCCAGAATAAGGACGTAAGTGAAGCAGCCGTGCACAAAAATATGCGACGCACGGCCCTGGTGTACTGAACAGACCTGCGGTTGAATTTGCCTTATCAAATCTTTAAAATAAAGTGGGAATCTTAACGGCGTACGTGATGAAGTCGTGTAAAAACAACATTTGGCGAGAGGCCCGTCGTAATGGATGCATCTACTGTCGGCTTTACTTTAACAGGCCTAAAAAATCGATATTTCCGTGGGGTTTATTTTAATTATTTCCAACGAACGTATTACTAAAATCTCAAATGTTTCTAGAGGGATCCTTCGGGAAGTTACTAATTCATCGTCTATAAAAATAATATCTGGTTTTTAGCTCTAATTTTATAGTTGAAAAACGTTTTATAAAATTTTAAAATCATTTTTCAGGAAAGGTCCTGTTTTTATTCTTAAATATAAATAACTTACATCCGTAGGAATCCCTCTAGAAACATGCATGTGAGCGTCGAGCGAACCTCGTTATTAGAGTATTGTCGGTATTATTATCTAATTGGTATCAGGAATAGATTCACAAAGTCTCTGATTCGTAATTATTTGTAAACATATAAAAAACTATGTTTACTGGCAACAAATATTTAATTTATATGTATTATTTATTTTAAGTCACGATATCCATTTGAATTCCTGCGAAGTTGACATTTAAATCTTCATGCAAATACGTTGTCCTGCCTCAAAAGTAATCTAAATACGTATTAATGATTATTTTATATGACTTGATGATATCCAATTAAATTAATAGGAGTATTCATAAATAATTGTATGTAAAAACGGAAAAGACGCGTGACAGGATTTAAAAGGCCATCTTCAAAGGAAAAAAAATTAATTCATTCACCTATTTTATAATGATATTATAATAACGTTCGACCTTGGCGCTACTCTGAAGTAATAATAAAATTCTTAGAGCTTGGAAGAGGTGTGACAAATAAAAATGTTAGAGGATTTGACATTTCAATGTAAAATTTATTGTTTGCTCATCCCCAGTGGCTTTTCGTTTGAATTGGTCAATAAACAAAAATTACCAGGTTGTTTTAAATTAAATACTTACTATTAGAGAATAAAATAATACATTTAAATCGAAATTAAACTTGAACCAAAACTAGACCGGGAAAACAGAACTGTGAATCGAAACCAGGATCTACAAATATAAAGTATTTATCCACTCGACCATTGTGGGACCTGTAAGTTTTTAGATTCTCACGGCCAAAAGCATTTTTGTTGTTTGTTTTTGGGGTGTTATGCCGTGTTGCGCTAACTCCTTCTTTAGCCGACGTTTCGGACAGCGTTGCAGTGTCCATCATCAGGGCAGATCCGGTAGATCCGAAGATGTGATGTCCACATCTTCGGATCTACCGGATCTGCCCTGATGATGGACACTGCAACGCTGTCCGTAACGTCGGCTAAAGAAGGAGTTAGCGCAACACGGCATAACACCCCATAAACAAACAACAAAAATTGTGGGACCTAATTATTTCACTTCATATTTTCTTCAATGATGGGTATAACTTTGACATAAATTAAAGAAAAGGTGTTAAGGTGTTAAAAAATTAAATATTTATTTAGACTTTTAGAAAGAGTTCGTAGGTTTCTCGTATAAATAGAAATGACATATGTTTATCCGAGACACTATCTAGGTTACCAACCATTTCTTTAAAACTTTGTGATCATTCAAAAAGGTAATTGTCAAAAATATGTTTGCAAGATAATATTGTTAATTTTGATTTTAAAATATGATATCGATAAATGACGTATGATAATTGGGTCCCAAGTTCCCAATGGGCTTGTGAAAAGACCGAGATTCTGGGTTCTATTCCCAACTGAGACCGTTATCTTTTTATTATCTGCGTCTTGTACTGTGTCATGTAATAAAAATAAATATCCTATATCCTATATAAATACTTATCGACTGGGGAGGGCGGGTAGAACTTACGAATAATGAGCGTTTTACACGAACGTTGTCTTTTCATATGGATTCGGGATGGAAAAAAAATGTTCTATTTTGGCACCGACTTTCGTTCAATTTAAGATGGCGGACAATATTATACATAACCACATTATGTGGAAATGTTGAGTGTTTATTTTGTTTTAAATATAATTTGGCTGTTATATTTATGTATAATTGCAAGATTCTTCCAAAACTAAATGCAATCTAGATAATGTTTTGAATACATATATCCAATTCTATTTTAATGTGCGACATTTATTGACTTTTCTACAAGTTTTCAATAAATTCTCGGATGTTTTGTTATATTTATATTTTATGTTCAATTTGAAGAGATTCCTAATAAATTATATATTTAGCTAATAATTTTGATTTTTAATGTTTTTCATTGTCCAACTTAAAAACAATTTATATTTTTTTAATAATTTTAAATATATACACGAAACCTTCAAAAAGGTATTAATAAGACAATACCGAGGCCATCTTAAGGCCTTGTAGTAAGCGTTCAAAGACAGTTTGAAAGGGAAATATGTATATATGAATGTTAGAGGGAGCGCTCTAATAATAAAAAAATTGATAATGGTATAAATATTTAATAAAACACGACTTGTTTGAAATAGAGCAAAAGCCTCTTGACAAATACTTTAGTTGCATTTAAAGATACACTGTGAATTCATGCCTATAACATATTAAATAACAATACAAAACCTGTTTTTAATACTTTTCGGAGTTATTTTCCGATTTTTTTTTCTATCGAGGGAATTTCATATAATTAACATTTCAGCATAACAAATATAAAGAGATTATCTTCAAAAATAACTCCTTTTTTAACTTAAAAACTTATCCAGTTAACAAGAAACTAGTTATAAATTTGTAGAAATTGGGTATGCGGGGGTTTAATTAGGAAATATCAAGAAAACTGATTATCAAATCTATTAATTCTGCCTGGAGTCAGGTCACCACTCTCTACGCCACAACTCTTCGTCCGTCATAAAAACGAAGATCCTTAAAGTAATTGTATCGAATAGCAGATCGGATTTTATCGAAAGAAATGTGGTCTGTGGCCTTGAAATATTTGACAAGCCTTCTACTGTAAACCACTAAACGTATCCACGTACACTCGATCATTATTATCTATCTGTATAGATAAAATTAATGTTTCTTCGTTTTTCCCCATAGACTAAATAACCACTTTCGATTACGATTAAAACTGCTTACCGATTTTGTTTAAAATTTTGTTCATTGTTCTTATTGCTGTCATGAGTGTTTAGAGTGCGTTTTGAATCTTAGAAGAAATCAGGGCCGCCCGATGAAGACTTAACGTATTATCTCTACACTGGAATGAGAGTCGAATTAAAGTCTATACAGGGTGTATCGGCACGTACCCGACAAACTTTAACCAGCTATTCCTTAGCACATTTGGAGTAAAAAATGTTATGGGCACTTTGCTGTCTGTTAACATTTTTTTTAAATAAAAAAATTATTATTCATATTTTCACCACATGTCACCAATGTTTTATTCTTTGTCATAGTTTGAAAACCCGTCTGGCAATATTTTGTTCGAGTTTCGTTGAATAATGTACGTACGTACCTACGTTGGCGCGCTTTTACAATCACAACGAAATGTCACGGCACCATTCGTCTCATTTTTAACTATTATTATTTAATGTGTACGAAAGAGCGAGGACACTTTTTGACGCGCTTGCTAATAACAGCTGTTGAACACGAGAAACAATGCAAATGACAGTGACGGAGTGTTGATTTTTTTATTTATTTTTTGTTTTTAATGGAAAAAAATGTTACCGGACAGCAGAGCGCCCATAAATTTTTTTACTCCAAATGTGCTAAGGAATAGCTGGTTAAAGTTTGTCGGGTACTTGCCGATACACCCTGTATAATATAGTTTTCTTTAATTGTAATAATGTGGTATGCAGTAGTGAAAGGTAGAAAAAGTTGGGGAATCCAGAGGAAGACTGGAATGCGATACGGATTCGAATAAAATTAACATAAAATGTATTTTTTTTAATAGTAGCAATGTGGAATGCAAAAGTGAATAGTGGAAGGTGAGGACGCCCGTGGAAGACATGACACGATCAAGTGAATAAAAAACTTATAGTAAGTAAACTTTTCGATTCTTTAGAATAATATGATTTCCACCATGCACAGTTTCACTAGAATTCATAACCTCAAAACTTTACTCCGAACCATTCATAAACCCGAGCAACCCCGGGTACATGTCAGCTATTGATTCCACAAAGACGATCCGATATTTTCAAAGGTTTTCTATGAATAGTAAAAGTAAATGATTTTTGTAATGCTTAAAAGATTAATGATCGTTTGTGCATTTATTTTTCAACTTCTTAACCCAGTTTTGGGTGTGCTTATTGAAATTTTGTTCATTTCACTTACGCAATTCGAGATTTGTGTTGTTTGTATTATCAACCTTGGTTTCATACATTTTATCCGTGAAATGGGAAATGTTTAATTTCAAAGATCCTGTTTGTCTCAATAATAACCTTACGCCTCTCTGACTGGTTGGGTTAATTTTGAATGACAACATGTGTGTTATGTGAAAAAAGCCTCACAATCTTCAAATATAAATGCCTTACAAGTAGATTTGAATGAAAAATAATGCCGCTCCTGACATAGTACCATTTGATTATTAGATTGAGTCTGTCTCTCTCATTCTATCTGACATCGTATTCGCCATTCAATTTGATTCTGAATTTTATGGTGAAGCAAAGAGCGCATTCTGTTCTTCTTTATTCTATGATAGTGGCAGTCTGAACTCAAAATCTAAAATGTTTTTTTTTTGTTTTATTGAGGGTCACAAAGGGACATAGGCATGTGCGTACGATACATATTTTTATTGTCTTTTTTATGTGAATACCGTGCAAGAATCCCTACTGCTCCAAACTGTCCCGATATATGAAGGACTGTGGCATTTCCAATCGGGGTATTTTGTGCGGTTGAAGGAAGTGGGGAAAGGTAGGGGATAGGGAAGAGGCAATTAGTAAATACCTGGCTCTCCAGATTAAGCAACATTTTGACTCTGAATGAAAGTCTTTCACCAGGCCGATACTGATACTATCCAAACGGAGAAATATTAGCATTGCTGTTTTATTAATATCCTATTAAAAAAGTTATGAACACTTGTATGACATCCTCATAACACATTCGTGTTTTACTGAGAGTTTTTTGAGAAATCTGTCGATTCAATCGTTAAAGTCCTACAGTCCCGTTTTTAACAGAAATACGAATAATTTGACCAGATTTTTTAATAAATTAGCATTATTTCAAATCAGTTTGTTTTCTCCGAGTACCTACCACTCAGGAACGTTCAACCGTTGCTTCAAATATGGATATTCGACGAAATATCGAACATTGCTGAAATAATATTACCATATTGACAAATAAATCCAAGAATTCAAATATTAAATGGCAACTTGTTGCTTTTACATAAACTATCAATATTTATACATAAAACTGTCTTACATTCACAATTTTTTTATTTGACCTCTTTTCCATATTAATTCAGAAATTATCCATAATTAAAATCCTCTTCAATCGCTAATTATAAATGCCATATTATTATCATAAACAATGTTAATTTACATCATCAGTTACATAACAATGACACATCACTCTTATTTTCAATAACACGTTGAAAACAAAAAGAAAACAAATAAATTTATTGAACCTTTGACCCGGTAGCACGTATCACCTCCGAACTCGAGGTGTTAAAAAGTGGAATTTTTATAGCTAATTAATTCATAAATTATTGTTATCGCATACAGTTTGATGACGCCCGGAGAAGTTTACGATAAGTATTGATTTTACGACAGTTTCTTTCTTTTGAATACAATAATGACTCAATCGATACCCAAGCCAATTCTATTGCATGAAAAATAAAATGTGAATGAGGCGAATGTTGATTACAAACAAACTTAAGAATAGAACCATTTATTGGATAACCAAGACCCCTGCCATCGATCAACCCAAGTCTTTCACTACGGCTGGTGACTTAGCAGGGGTGTCCGGGTTCATGGGGTGAAGTTTGCCTAGGTCTCGCACGCTCTCGACCCATCGCCTTGCACCACAGTGGGATTGTTTCATACATCCGTCGCTCCTGGGCACAGTAACTCTCAGATTCCTACCAACCCCTCATACATTTACTTTTATTACTTTTTGCTTCACACTTCACTAATCGCAAACAATACGTTTTTTATAAAGGTTCTCGCTCTGCTGAATTCCTGGTTTTTTCTGGAGTCCCGCAAGGATCAATTCTTGGACCGCTATTATTTTTGTTGTTCATCAACCATATTGGCTCAATCATCACTCATTCCTCTTATTTATTGTTTGCTGATGACCTAAAACTCTACCGCATAATCTCGCTGACTGTGTCCTCCTACAAATCGATGTGAACTCTGTCGCAAACTGGGCAAAAATTAACTGCTTAAGCTTCAGTGCTATTGGCAAAAAATTGTTAAAGTTAAGATTTGGAATATTAAAAAAAAACAGCCAAAACAATCTCCAAAGGCTCTTCTGAAAATGAGATTTAGAGATCAATTCCTAAATTATTTTAATATAACATGTGGCTGCCGATTCACCCTTCAAACAGTAAACAAAAATTCTAAATTGTAAAGTTAAAATTAATATTGAATTCCAAAAACTAAACTATTTATAAAAAAAGATTGTACAAAAAAACTATTTTTTACCGACTTGCCTGAAATAAAAGCTCTGTGGTTATTTTGCATTCCTGAACAATTCGACTTATGCAAATAAATTCAATTTGTTGTCATATTGGTTTTATTTTTTGTCAATGTTAAACAGTCGAGAATAATCAAATTATAGGTCACGTCTTCAGCTATAAATAATAATGGGTGAAGTTCTCTTCAAAATATTTTTGAAGGGCAGATCTTAATTATTAAATTATATTAATCTATTAAGCCAGGATAACCAACTTAGAGTATTGGGGATCTAAGAAAAAAAACAAGTTATTTTATAAACACAATCTACACGTTTTGCGAACAATGTTCGCTTCATAAGGTGTAAATGTGCAATAAGGAGTCCATTTTTTTAATCAATATTCGCATTCAAACTTAAATACTGGTATTTTTTTTAAGTGTGTTTTCATAATTAAATTAATTCTCAAAGTTTAAATTTTACTAAGCCCGCCAAAACGAGCGGAATCCGAGCGGTAAGAGGCGGGGTGTGGTGTGACGTCATTCGAACTGTGAAAACCACGTCGCTTAAGCATTTTGTATGGAAAAATTTTTAATTCTTCAACAAGGAATTCCAGTAATTTTTTACCAATGTTAACCGTCTATTAGAATTAATGTTATTAAAAAAAAAAGAAAATTGATTAAGATTTCATAGTTAAATTAATATTTTAAGTTAGAATATTTGCTTTTCCCGCCCGGTACGGTATTCCCGTCGATATTTGTTGAGGTGCCCCGCGCGAATTCAGGACCACCGCGCAGAAAAATAAAATAACGGTTTACAGCCCAGTTCACTGTGAGACTTTTCTGGGCGGCCGGTGGCCTGAAGTGTATCACATGTTATGTGACATGTATAATAATAAAAACTTCTAAGTTATGCAATAAACAACTATTATTATAAAGCACTATACGAATATGTATCTTTAGAAATCCATTTCATATAATAATAACAACAAATACGTACATATATTTGACATACCCAAATAAACCTTTGGCCTATACACCTCTCTCATCTAAACCGACCATCTCTCATGTAATAGAAAGAGATGCACCATAGGTGATCCGTTGTACGTACAAGTCACGACACATGTGACGTCAGAATTCTTTCGACCAATCGTGGAGCGTATACAGTCTATTGCTATTGAATGCTTTTTCAAGAACGTTTAACTAATTCTAAGAATAATAATATAGAAATTTATTTATATATTTAGAATCGATATTTTTTGATCTACATGAACATATTTTTTATAAGTCAAAATATTTTTCACTCAACTTCCTTATTCAACCGGTGTTTTATACGAATAACATATTGAATAAATATATACTTAAGCCCCCGCACACCCAATTTATACTGATTTATAATATATATTTATAATTTATAATATATATTTATAATTTATAATATATATTTTCCTCTAATTTTCCTCTCATTTTTATTATTTATTATTTTTATTTATTTATTATTATTACACGCCCTAATGGGCTTTTACATATTATAAATAAGTTTTATATATTATAAATAAATCAGTATATAATGTATAGCCAATATTTTTGATTTACAAGTTTCCCGTTAACTCTTTGAGTTTGTATGTTTGAAAAATAATAAATGTTTTTTTTTAAGATAATATCTATACATTTGTTATTACGAAACGTTAATCATATGAAATTCCCTCGATAGAAAAAATCGCAAAATAAGTTTCGAAAATTATTAAAAACACGTTTTTTCTGTTTATTTAATATTTTATAGGCATGAACTAATTCGCTGGGTATCTTTAAATGCAACTAAAGCATTTCTCGAGATGTTTTTGTTATATTTCAAACGAATCGTGTTTTATTAACATTAAAACCATTTTCGCTTAATTATTGTCGTTTTCAAATATTAGCGCGCTCCCTCTAACATTTGTATTTATATATCTCCCTTTCAAACCATCTTTGAACGCTTACTACGGGGCCTTAATATATCGATATTGGAGCTAATAAATCTCGTGTTTATAACCTCAATTCTAATGTATACAATTTTTTTTATGCAGGTACTATAACTAATGCAACTACTATAAGCTTAGACATAAGAGAAAACATCTCAGAGCTATATATCCATTAGTGTTTCTGAGTTTGCTGATCAATTATTGAGAAATAATCAATACAGGATTAAAAATACTATATATTCTTTACGTGAGTCTAACACATCGCCCTATTATCCTAAAATTATCCTGCTAAAAAATTGATGGTAATTTCTAAAATATTAGTCATTCAGAATATATCGAGAATACGTGTTCTTTTCCTGATAAATATCATGACGGAATGCGGCAATATCAGTATTTTTATGAAAACATTTAACTGATACTTTTTTAGGAATTCATTCGTTGAAAGCCTGCAGTCCCATTTTTAACAGAAAAACGAATAATTTTACCATATTTTCAATAAATAAACATTATTTTTGTAGTGATCACCTACCTAAAGGGGCGCCAAAATTTTACAAGTGCCAGGCGCCATTTCGCCCAGTCCGGTCCTGTACCTAGGTACAGTTTAGTGTGTCTGGGATTTTGTACTTTTTTTATTTATTTAGTATTCTAGGATTTTTTTAAAATTCATTTAGATAAGTGTCTTGTTTTGATTCCAAAGATATCACGTGCTTGAAATTACAAAACCAGATTCGATTAAATTGAAAATATCATAATAATAAAATATTGTATTGCATTCAAAAACTTGTAAATGTGAGCACAGAACGTAGGCGAGGAAACCAAGTTTGTCATTTGACCTTCAATATGTTGGGCGTTTTATGCCAGAAACGATTTCATAGCATCCAATAATTATGTCATTAAATTTATATACCACACTTATTATTATCTCTAAAGATCTTTCAATTCATGATTTAAAATTTGCAGATATGTTTGTCCTAATAACCGCTGTAATAAATTTAAGGAAATTAATGACATCTACGTGATGAGTTTAATAAACACGTCAAAGCTGATTTCAAAAACTTAAGTCGAAGAGTCCCCCTAAAGAGAGAGTAATAATATGAGTATATTGTGAGGCTGAAGAGAATGGGGATGGGAAGGAGATGGGGAACAAGAAGGTAAAGTATATGTCTATTCAGAACAGGTCACCAATCTTAGCTTAAATCATTTCAAATGTAGCTGAGAGCTATTTGATATTGCAATTAATTTGGCAATGAAGTCACTAGCAGATTTTTTGTTTATTGCGACAAAAAGAATATACAATAATGTACATACATATTTTAAAAATATTATTTTTAAGAGCATTATTAGTCATGTATATACCTCATCAGAAAAGGGAAGCTTTTGTGCCTGATAAGGCAGCCACGATTCTTACTTTGAAATATAGTTAAATCATTTTTTTATTTGGTACAATATTTTTTTACATTTCAAAGTTTTCCACTAATGTTGGCCTCACTGGGTGGCTTGCCCGTGCTGAAGCCTTCATTTTATAATATGAAAATATAATCTAAATACAAATAAATTAATAATTCATTACATGTAATAAATTGGTTTTCATTTCTTTCCCTGACTTTCTTCGAGATTTTTTTACACGTTTTTAAAATATAAATTTGCCATTTTGAGTATGACAGAGCCCACAGTTTGAGATTTTTTTCTAAGGCGTTATGCTGAGTTGGGCTTCCTCTTGATCTTCTTTACTATGTTTTGACTGTCGTGCAGTAACCAATATCAGGAGAGATATGAAAAGAGACACCGCAAGGCACTCCGAATCTCGGGTTCCAAAAATATGGAAAACCCCAACACAGCTCTGCCCTAAAAAACATAACTATAAAAAATGTTGTATCGATATAACATCGCTAAACTTTTTAATTCATTCTTTGACATTCCACTTTGTTATATGGTATCGACCAGGGATGGAAAACCAGCGACGCGCGGGCAAAGTTCGTGTTTAGATTAATATTAATTAAACGATTTTCACAAAAATTCTCAATAATTATTAACAAAAAAAAATTTATTAGGAAGGGGAAAATAAATCCATCGACAAATTTGACGTTTTAATTTAACTTTTTAATTTAATTTAACGAAAACTTTTTAAATTTAACACACACTTTTCTGTGAAATGTGAAACCGCAAAAGAGTCTCAACTGCTCCCAATTGTCTTGAACCAGTGACTATGACATCCTCAAATGGGGTATATTGTGTGGCTGACGTCAGTGAGGAAGGAAAGGAGACGAGATGAGGAAGGTGGGAAAGTACCTGGCTATTCAGATCTGGTCACCAAACACGGCCAAAGTCATTTCAAGGAACGTTTCAATTCTGAATGGCAGTTAGCACGCTATTCATTATTTGAAATGAGAAAATTGTGAAATAACACAAATAAAATTCTATTTATTGTAGAAAGCAATCACTTTGTGGTTTGACATATTTAATAAAATAAAATACTTTTTTGTTTTAAAACCACGATATTTATTAATTTAAGAACCGACCGGTTTCGCTTTACTTAAGCATCATCAGGGTACAAATTAATACTGTAAAAATAATAATTAATAGTATTAATTTGTACCCTGATGATGCTTAAGTAAAGCGAAACCGGTCGGTTCTTAAATTAATAAATATCGTGGTATTAAAACAAAAAGTATTTTATTTTATCAAATAAAATTCATTTGCCCATGCCGAGATTTGAACCCGCAACCTCCGGCTTGCTAGTCGATAGCCTTACCCCTTGACCACGGAGGCCGTTAACATTTCAGCAACTCAGCCCTAGTCGTCGCCGCAACAAGATAGGCAACATACTAGAGGAATGGTGTAATTATAACAACAATGAAAATTCTAAAACATTAGTTTGTTTAATTACTATTTTAAAGTAACCCTAAGGGGTATTTCACCATCGATAAACTGTTAAAATCCATTGGATAACGATATGGAACCTATGTATAGTGGCTATATTTATCGGATAAGTTAACCTAGTTTTCTACTTCTTGCGAATATTTTTTTTATTTATTAAAGTGGATAGTTATCGAGAGAATTGTGAAATATCCTTTTGAACTTAACGTTTCTTCTCAAATTTTAATATTAAAACCCGAAATCAAATGCTGTAAATGGGTGAGTAATCGGTTGTAAATAATAATAAAGTAATAGAAAGCATTAGAATCTGTTTATCCAGTGATTCTTGAGATTATTGGCGTCAAAAATGTTAACGAACTTTTGGTCTCCGGTGATTTTTTTATGTTTTATTTTTATTTTAACTAACTAACCATCACGGCGTTTCATCGCAGGGGTAGACAGAGAGAACGGACCGCCAAATAACTCGGTCTTGGCACATACTCCTTGCCTCATGCACATTCATACATCGTCTCATACATACTCTTATATTATTCTTACTCTTGACATCGCCCGACTCAAGTATCTGATTCACATGGTCGTGCCACGTCTTCCTCGAGCGTCCTCGACTTCTCCTACCATTCACATTTGCATCGTATATTCTCCTTAAACTCTTTTCTTCGCTCATTCGCTCTACATGCCCAAACCATCTAAGCGTCCCTTTCTGGATCTTACTCATTACGCTTACATCACCCTTGCACTCTTGGCGGATCTCTACGTTTTGACATGGTTTTACCACACATACACCTCAGGGATCTCATTTCTACGGCATTCAGTCTACTTTCATCCTTTCTCTGCCAGTTCCATGCTTCACTTCCGTACATCAGGGTAGGTACCAGCACTCCATTGTGGACTGCTAGCTTAGCTTCTTTGAACAACTTTTTGCTGGCGCCAACTGCGTTCAGTTCTCCATCAATGGAGTTACTATTTTTTCAAATCGGGTTTGCCATCCCTGGTCGAGAGGTTCATCTTTTAAAGATGATAGACAAGGGGCAAAAACAAAATTGATCTGACATTTGGTATGCAAATCCAGATATAAATTATCAATTACCAAGCATTAATGTAATTACTTGGCATTGAACTCGGTTAAGTTGTTTACAATGCAATATTGCGCTTCCAGCAAACTACATCCTCTTTAAAAGTTCTTTTTTATACACCATTAATATTAGGTAGGTACCTGCGTTGTAATGTCAGAAAACGAAACCGTATTGTTTGATTAAATCTTTTTAACATTGCAGACTGCAACATTTAAATAGCTACCATTTTGAGTCACTATTTGATAAGATCCCAACCCATCAGGCTAATTTATTAGCTTTTGGAAACAAGGCATGTAGGTCTCATATAAATTTTTGTGTCTCTCTTACTGTCCATGGTGAGCAAAATGATTTAAACGGCATTAAAAAGAGAAAACACTACGCTTTATATTCAAATCTAAAAGTTAACAATAGAAAAAAATTTACGGATATCCCTATTAAAATAAAGTTTTCAACCGACACTTGAAAAAAATTTATGAAACTTTTTGAATTTTTTTACATGAAACAACAAAAAAGTTAGGTGGAAATAACTTTTAAGTTTGAATTCAAAAAATATATTTCTAAAACAACGTTTATTTCTAATAATAAAATCTGAAAGTTTGATACGTTCTGAAATATTCTATTTATTTTGATTTAATTGCAATGCGGAAATATCTTTCCATCTGACACAGAATATGCTAGAGGTCTGAGGGGTTAACAATTTATAGTTGTACATGGTTCTTTTGATTAAAATAATAATTCCACGTTTTCTTTATCTGTTTATTTATTATCCTAAAATAGCGCTTGTGACATCATTTCCTCATCATATTACTCTATCCTCCAAGCAATCTTAGACCTTTTTCTAACCTCTACGTTTCCTTACTAGACTCTTTTAATAATAATTCTCCCAAGTAGCTGCTTTACTTTTGCTTAAGGCGATGCCATGCGTAGTAATGCAAAATCATGTGTTTTTGGTTTGAAAATTTGGTCGCCTACAAATGTTTCAGATGCTTTAATTAAATACTGCGAGTAGAATACATCTTGGCCTTTGAAATAATCGAGTAATTTTTAGATAAGTCTTTTTATAAGCCCAGAAAAAAATAATGTATAAGGCCTATGAAAAATGCTTTAAAGTTCAAAATCTCCTACTTACGAACCCATTTTCGGTTATGATTTTATTGTATAATGTGTACAATTAAGTTATTTATAAAATGATCGAAAAAAAAAATTAAATATTTATGACTGAACATCCACATAATAAAATAAAAGGCACTTTTTGGCCATGTTTTTTTCTTGCATAAATCAAAACAGGCGGATGGTGTTAAGCGGGAATTTAAACCTTATCGCCATCTACGTAAGGGTTGTTATTATATTACACGACGTAGTGCATCGCCTTAATACATTTTTCTAAGCATTGAAATACTAAGGAAAATATCTCAAAAATGAATAACAGATTAATGATAATAATACTACATTAATACTTTCCGCACATTGTGAGGATATCATTATACCTATTTCTTACAAAAAAGACGATAATAAAACACTAATTATTATTATTATTGATAGTCTCTCAGGCTCCAGACAGTAGGGAGACAGTTAGGAAAAATTATTAAATATAACAGAAAAAATAAACAGCTTATTCACAAGATATGATTTAAGATTTTCACGGCCAAAAGAATTATAGAGATTTACGTTTGGAGTATTATGCCGTATTGCACTATCTCCTTCTTTAGCCAACGTTTCGTACAGCATGTCATAGTCCTGATGATGAAGACTGTATTGCTGCCCGAAACGTTGGCCAAAGAAAGATATAGCGCAAAAACTCACAATACCTCAAAAATAAATCACTCTGCTTATTCGTAATTTTAAAACCTAACCGCTAACTAAAGATTTTGGCATGTGTGGGCCGTGAATTTTGATTGAACCAATTTGATAGCAAAATCGCCTCTGGGCGATTGCAAGGTTACACATTATTATTACAGTTGATTGATATTTAGATGCCGAGGTAACTGGCGTTTTTTTATATGCTAGAATACTTTATTGTTGTTGTTTTGACGTATACATTTTGGATACATCATTAAAAAAACACTTCATCAAAAGATTTTAAAATATCACGAGTTTTGGCAAACTTTTTTTTGATTAGTTTTGCACGTTTTGAACATGAATTGATAGCTAAATGAATATGGCTAAAGAAGGAGTTGGCGCAATACGGCATAACACCCCAAAAACAAATAACAAAAATACTTTTGGCCGTGAAAATCTTAAATCATATGAATTAATAGGTCTATAGTACCTTTAATATCGCCCTGGTGTAATAACACCATTCCAAGTAAATATATTGCTTGAAATGGCAATAGCCGTGTTTGGGGACCAAATAGCCGGGTAGGTACTAACCTTATACTTTTTCATGCCCCTCCCTTCCCAACTCCTCACAGCATGACCAACATACATACCGAAATAATTAGAAGGAATAAGAAGAGTCTGTTATGGATTATGTCATGACGACAAAGAGCCATGAAATGAATGATCAATGACTAGGCCTATTACTTCCAAGATAGAATCCTTGACTACAAAGTCATGTTGCATCTCTAATCCCGCTTAAATGAGACCAAACACCTTTGTAGTAGTACGTCACTACTCGAGTCGGACGGTGTCAAGTACTACTTAGTACACAGTGCCAAGCGCTAAGGTACCTAGGACGTCATAGAACATACTAGAAATTTCGGCCGATGCTCAGCGTTACGGGTGGCAATGTTTGTAGCCATAGCAACTAGAATGTTCGGGAACGTTCTTAGGTGCAACTTGAATCGTATTGGCATCTCAGATAAGCGACATCGGGAAGGTACTCAGTCAATCTACTACGCGCTACGTTTTAAAGCGCTAATAAAAATAACTTACTCCTTTCGCGCTGCGATGACTTAAATAATTCTTGCTGTAATAAATCTATTATAAAATATTATATGGTTTACTTTCAACACTGAACACATCTTCACACCTTTATTATAGTAAAATAAACTAATTTTAATGATCGCCATAATAAGTCATGTTGATAAAAAGTTTAATGGCACATTACATCGTCTTCCGCACCGCGATGATTGTTTGGACGAAACGAGTGAACTTTTTATGATCAAATCAGGAAGTTATTCGCAAAACTGAGTCAATAATGTAGGTTGCTGTACTTAATGAAGACGATGATTATTAGAAAAAAACGATTAAGCGGTGTGCGCCAAATTGTTCTTAATTGTGGAATGTGCTAACGACGTATTTTTATTCCTTGCTGTATCTAGCTAACCGTTTGTCGTGGAGGAATTAATGATGTCCTTCGGATTATTATTTTGAGAAGTGGTTTTCTATGATAAAGAGCATTCCGATATCTATTTATTAAACCTTAAGTTATTCAACTACAACTTCTCGGCTCTGGTAAAGAGGCAGCGGACGTAAATAAAGAAAAATCTATTATTGTTTTAGGTATCTACAGTTAGGGAAGTTTTAAAATTCTTACCATGAACATCGTTAGTAAACTTTAAAAATTATGATATCTGTCAAAAATTTTAACAAATTTCGTTTCAAAAGTCAAATAATTAGGACTGTAAGCACCAGTTTTTTTCATCTAAGACAACTCAAGTCTGTTCGAAGAAATCTTCCTACAGAAGCCACAAAACTACTAATCAACTCTTATGTAGTCTCACGTCTCGATTACTGCAACGGCATTTCAAAATATCAAATCGATAAACTTCAATCAGTGTTTAATGCTGCAGCATGGCTCATAACCGGGGTTTCAAAATATTCGCACATTTCAGAACACCTTCGTAATCTTCATTGGCTCAAGTGCCCTGAAAGAATCCAGTACAAATTAATTACCTTTTTAAGCTATCATACCCTTAAATTAAATATACTATTCCTGACAGAAAGTCCAGTTACATCCAATTATGACCTAAATCCTGTATCTAAATTTAGCTAATAAACAATTAGTTAATGTTAATTAAGTGTTAATCTCAAGTGATCTTTCAGGTAAGTATTACTGTATATTATCTATATTTTAAATAAAGAATTAGTAATAATTAACATCATTTTGATAATTTTATCGCTTGTCTGAATCGATTCCAGTCAGTTTTGAAAATAATAGCAAATTTGAGTTCCACAGGTAACTTAACCGAAGTTACACATAGACGCAGAGACACACCACCGAAATTATTATATTGGTTTAATTTCAACATTAAACATGTTTCAATTATACATTATACATGTATCTCAAATCATATCATTATACATATAAATTGTTCTGGTAAGAATTTTAAAACTTCCCTAACTGTAGATACCTAAAACAATAATAGATTTTTGTAAAATATCATCAAAGACAATAATTTCAGTTGTCTGTGATAATGTGCGTGATGTGAAATATTCCTGCGTAATATAATGTAATGACATTTTAATTTTCTGCGATTGACTGATTTTTAAAGTATATATTTAAATAAATTTCCTCTCTCTAATTATTTTTTGTTCAAGGCAATAATCCTGAGGCAAATATTTTATGTATACTTTCAGCTTCACTAATCCTACAATTATAATATTCCGTGATCTTTCATGGGTATGTCCTAGTATAGTCATTGATTGGTCTAAACGGAAGTGGCGCCCTCTGTTATTTAAAAAAAAAACCCAGGGCAAAGAGGAGAAATATAAGATAACTTTCATGAAAAAGAAAAATAATGCAAAATCAGAAGCATATTTAAATATATACACTTAATTTATCAGAAAACGACGTTTTGCGAGCTTTATTTGGATGCAACCTTGTTTTCTTTAGTGATTCAAAATTATCTAACTGTGCTTTCTAAAAACACCAATTTATATAGGTTTTATATCCGTTATGTAGGCTAAACAAATACAAATATATCGGTCAGCTTACATAATCCTATTCTAGTTATTTATGAATACTCTTAAACGTTGAAGGTGTTTTTAAAATTCAATTATATCGTGGGAGAAACCAATTTGTACTTATTTCAACAACATATATCCCTGTTCATTTTCCTTGTTAGGGTTATTTCATAATCGGCTTTAAACATGTTTGGAAATTAGTTTTTACGCAAAAGGCAAAGAATAAATTTAAAATGTAGATTACTCAACCCACGTGAGTCTGAAATGGTAACAACAACGATTCTAGGATACAAATCCATAATCTTCGAAAATTATTAATAATAATTCAGATTGACTAATGACAATGAAAATTAAAAATATATTTATAACAATAGAAGTACATACAGACTCCTGAAGGATAAATTTAGGGAAATATTTTATTTAAAATTATTTTTTTCGAATTAAAAATACTTAGGGGTGTGACATTATATTTGAAATAAAAAACACACCATGGAATACACCACATTTCTATTGAACTTTTTAAAACTTTATTGAAATTAATTACAATTATTTATTCAATAAAAGTGGTGCATTAACCCTAGATTCATAACCATTCGTCCCACAGACCGCACAAAACGTAAATTTGTTTCTAGTGTCTCGAGTTAAAGAGATAGAATGATGACCTCTCAAGTACCTTCCTAGATCGCTTGTTCATTAGTAACGCGGGTTCGCTTGCCTCGCAGTGAAGTCTTGTGGACAGGTTATAGACCTTTGAACGTCTGAGAGACGAATGTTTATGAATAGTGTAACTTTTGACGAGACTGCAAGTTATTTTGAAAACATTGTTTTTGATGAGTTCTGGTTATACAGAGTAAAAGTAAGTATATGATATTATTCTATATGAATTATTATTTATAGTTACATCTTATTTTACCGTTAAAAATGTATTATTGTGTGTATTTTACATCAAATCTTTTTTATTTTATTTTAGAATGGATGATCGGCAAATTGATGACTATTTGAATCGTTTATCTGATTCTGGTGATGATGATTTTACCAGTCAGCAAAAGGACGTAGAAATCAGTGATGTCGAAGATCATGTGGAATTAGATGAAATGGTACAAACAGATTCCGACAGTGATAACGACATGGTTACGTAAAAGACACGAAATGCCAACTTTGAAGAGATGCCTAAAAATGAAAATCGCCGAAGTTTTAGATGAAATGCCTACCATTGCCACACCTGGTCTAAGTGGTACTCAAAAAAATGTTTGTGGTTATTGTGATTATAAAAAACGGCATATGACAAGGTTCCAATGCAAGCAATGCAAAAAGTATATGTGCAAGGACCATCGCGGCCTCATGTGTGTGGAATGTACCGATGAAATTTAATTTTAACTCGTTAATTATTTTTATTGTTACCTAATTAAACATATTAAAAAGTGCCATACTTAATTTATTTATTTTATTTGCAAGTACCCCAAAACTCGTCACTTAAATTTAGTCGTCTGTGAGACGAATGTTTATGAATAATGTTCCTCTTAGATAAGGTTAAGAATCTAGGGTTAAAAAGTGTGTTTTTTCATTAAATATTAAAGTAATTAGCTACGCATTTCTAAAAAATCTTTGACGGGTCTTCAACAATTTTATTATTCCCGATAGATAGTTTGTAGTATAGATTTCTGGATGTGAAATCTTTAGGGAATGTTGTCCTTGTTCTACCGCTATCGTAATGGAAGATGCTCTTAGGAACTATACAAGTTTCTACATTTATACAAATTGGTTTCTCCCACGATATAATTGAATTTTAAAAACACCTTCAACGTTTAAGGGTATTCATAAATAACTAGAATAGGATTATGTAAGCTGACCGATATATTTGTATTTGTTTAGCCTACTAGTTTAGCCCGATTTTGCATTATTTTTCTTTTTCATGTAAGTTATCTTATATTTCTCCTCTTTGCCCTGGGGTTTTTTTAAAAATAACAGAGGTCGCCACTTCCGTTTAGACCAATCAATGACTATACTAGGACATACCCATGAAAGATCACGGAATATTATAATTGTAGGATTAGTGAAACTGAAAGTATACATAAAATATTTGCCTCAGGATTATTGCCTGGAAAAAAAATAATTAGAGAGAGGAAATTTATTTAAATATATTCTTTAAAAATCAGTCAATCGCAGAAAATTAAAATGTCATTACATTATATTACGCAGGAATATTTCACATCACGCACATTATCACAGACAACTGAAATTATTGTCTTTGATGATATTTTACTGCCATTTTTTTATTAAATAATAAATTACAAAAATATTAAAACATGGATTCTGTCAGTCTGGATCTATGTTTATTGTTAAGTTTGACGGAAATTACAAATTGGCCTAAGATCTGTAGCAAGAAACATTGATAATATTTATTTATTAATTAACACCTTGAAGATTTTTCATGTATACCTTGTTATAGGTCAGTTGTTCAGGGGTACCTACAATAATAAGTACAAACCATAATAAACTTAGCATGAACGATATAAGCAGATACGATACAAGTTACAATCACAGAGAGTTCTGTTTTACAAAGGAGTTCAATAAATTGTGTATAACTAGCAAATAAAAATCCGCTGCGGTGGTTTGAAAACTGCAACGGAAAATAACAGAGGGCGCCACTTCCGTTTACAACAATCTTAAACGGTACAGTCATTACGTTATTAAGATAATACTATCCGATAACAAGAGTACAAAATAAGTACTTAAGGTACTACGAAAGTAGTTACAGAGCAATGTGTAGTAACTTTGGTGATAATTGTGTAATTATAAACAATAATTTTTTTATTTTTTTTTAAAACTCCGGTAACGCCAAACTTTTTGAATTTCAAATACTGTAGGCAAGTGGGTTAAGTGTTTTTCTAAATGATAGGTACAACAATTTTAATTAAAAATTAGTTAATCTTTCAGATCTATGGATCGTGAAGGTTTACTGCCATAAACAATAAAAAGTCTTAACGCAAAAAAAATCTGAGAACCTTTTTACCAAAATATTTATTATTTATGGCTTTGTAATTATTTTGTAACCTTACGAAAATCTTTCACAGTTGTCACAAAGGATATAAACAAACAAAGTTTATGAGATTACGTAAAAAATGCCTTCAAACCCGTGATGTTTTTTTTATAACTGTCAGTTTATTGCTAAACTAAAAACACATACTTTGTTTTGTTCCATGGGAATTCTCGTTCTTTGAACATGAGAATTTGACTGTATAAAATAATAATTACGTAAGTAAGTTTCCACCGTTTAACATAATTTCAATTCAATTAACCATAGGCTGAATTATACAATGATTTTCAATTATTGTAGTGAACAAATTCCGCGTTGAAAGCTTACATGCAAGGTTCTGCAATATTTAATTACCTAGGTAGATAATACAACGATATGTACGATAATATTCGAAATATGGGAAGGCTGATAGAGGTAGGGTAGACAGAGGCTTTTCGGATCATTTTTAATGTTTTCTTGAAAAAAATTAAAACTAATGCATTTTCGAAAAAAAAATTTATTTAATATTAAGCATTTCACATTTTTATATGTTTTAATTTTAATGATCATAACATAAAGTAACTTTAAAAAAACATATGTCTATTACTGTAGACCTCTCCAATGATCCGAATCACCACATATATATGTGGTGATTCGGATCAGTGGTGGGGCTACTCGGATCAAACCCGAAAAAATAGTTAAGTATGCAAAAACAAATACCAAAAATAGGTTTTAGAACCCATAACTATTATGAAAGTATCATGACACTTATTACACTCTTATTGGCTTACCCACCGCACAAATAAAAACTTTATTAAAAACTTTCTTGTCGTAACATTTTTCGTGGCACCATTCTTTGCAAGAAGAACATTGAATCCAATCTTCCTTTGGAGGATGTACAAAAGCTTCATTGCAATAAAAGCAAAACCACTTTCTTGAAGCCCCAGCCGATGAAGAAGCTGTTACGGAAGATTTTTTAACTTTAAGTCCCGAGGTACCTTTTCCTTTGAACTGTAATTTTGGGCGGTTTTTGGCGAGAGATCTTTTGATTTCCTTTGCGTTCGAGATTTTTATTTTTTCAGTATCTTTACGCAATTTGGAAACGTTTACTGGAGATGTAATATGAAAAATTGGCACCTTTGCAACGCGGGAGTTCTTTTTAGTTGGCACATCCTTTTCAGGAGGATGTGCCAACTAAAATTGTCGTGTATGGGATTCCGTAGCTCACAGCAGCACTGCGTAATCCCATTTCACCGGATTTTACTTTCCTAACGGTTTCATCCATCGCAATTTCCGACCATGATTGATCAGTCGTCTTTTTCACATAGTTGCGCACCATCTGTTTCAAATAAAAATATAAAACAATTAATGCATCGAATTTTAAAAGCATTAAAATATGATCCAAATAGCAACCCCACCGTCGGTCCGTTTAACCTCACATTTATTAATATGATATTTACTCAAAGTAAAGTACAAAAACATACAAAATGCAATTTATTGCGTTTTAACTCTGTTTACTGTGCATTTGATTGATAAATATATGACATATGAACATGACTAAATAGCTTACCTTTTCAGAAAAAAACACTAAGAACGCAGAGAACAATATTACATCAGGCATTTATTTGAGACGTAACTTGTACGATCTTCACACATATCGATTTTTAGCAGTCAACCCACGCAATCTGTAATATCGGTAATTTTACTATTATGACATACGGTAGATGGGGATGCTATGTCCAAATTCTTTCATTGTCATTAGGTTACAATAGCCGAGATATATCCATATTGCTTAACTTGATTCGAATAACTCACCTGATCCGAATAGCCTCGGTCTACCCTATTCAAAGAAGGGTAACTCCATTAATGAACACATTACACACTAACACATTAACAAATTAAAATTGTCCAAAGAAGCGAATCGAAGAAACAAAGAAGTCCACACGAGGCGTGAAACTGGCAGATGAATGATAAAAATAGACTGAATGCTGTGGAAATTGGAACTATGTAGGATTGTGAGAGAAATGTGGAGATCGGCAAATATGGCAAAGCTTAGCGTAATTAATAAGTTTAAGAAAGGGAAACTCAGATTATTTGGGCATATAGAGCAAATGCACGAAGAAAGGAGTTTAAGAAGAATATATGATGTAAATGTGAATGATAGAAGAAGTCGGGGACACCCGAGGAAGACATAGAGATACTGAAGTCGGGCCATGTCAAGAGTCAGAATAAAAGAAGAGTATATATGAGACGATGCATGAATTTGAATGAGGCAAGGAGTAGAGTCAAGACCGAGTTGTTTGGAAGTCCGTCCTCTCTTTCTACCCTTGTGGAGAAACGGCGAGATGGTTAGTTAGAGAGCATTTTCCATTGTAACGTGCCGCAGATATACCTTATCTTACTTTATATCATTAACTTGTGAGATAACATAAATCAATTAAATAAAATTTACTTTGGATTTGAACCCGCGACCTACGGATTGCTATTCAAGAGCCTTACCCCTCAACCACGATAAGTAAGTAGGTATGATTTAAGAAAAAACTTATTTTCAACCTAATGAATTTATTACGAATACAGGAAGTTAGCAGCAGACACATACCTGGACGGATGACGAACCTCGTGCTGGCACTGTTGGTGGACGCGGTGGACTCTCTCGCTGCAACAGCTGGTCCAGTTTCTTCACCACCTAGGATTCTTGCTGCAGAGTCTCCATCTTCTATCTTCGTGTCACCTGTTCCTGTTCTTCATTTTACTTAACTTTACTTCACTTTATTTTTGTAATATTTATATTTTTTGTAATACCTGCTTCAACTGTAAAGCGCCCCTGAGGTGATATCTCACAAAAGCGGAGTTATAAAAATTGTCCAGTAAATTAATTAATTAACTAGCGTTGTATTATTACTGTTTTAACTGAAAAGTGATCCTTTATATCACAGACGATTGTTCATACAGAGTATTATGTAGGTTAAATGCCTGGTATTTTCGTTGTGATCTACCTCCAATGACAGGCATAATTTATCAATTGCGATCTAAAACAATCAATAACAAATTTAAAATTAATTATTCGTTCCATCAGCCTGATTTGCACATGGTAAACGAAGCCGCAATGATTGTTTTATGGTGATTATTCATCTCATTTCTGCAATGATTTCAATCCTCCCACGACGGTCATGGCTGAGACACGATCCCACCGATCTGTCAATGGGATAAACATTTCTCTCGTGCATAATGCCGATGGTAGAAAATTAGAAATATTTTATCTAAATTGCAATGCTTTCATTGGTATTTTTCGTCTGGTTTCTCGTGGGAAAGATGGACAATAGATTGTAAAATATACAAGTGAAAGAAAAGTTCTAATGTGAAGCGAAACTTTTATGTTTTTCGTAGAGGCCATATTTTCTCTGGTATATGTCATCTAAACTGAAATGACTTGGGAAGTCTAAAATTATGTTTCTCACTGATTTTTGCATGAAGTTATTATGTTAAATCCGACAGTTTTAATGAAATACTTTCAATTCTGAATGCTCTTAGCCAAATTTGACTCCTAGAGTTATAAAATTGCTTGCATAAACAACTTTACTAAAACCGAGAGGTGTAAAATTGCTTGCATAAACAACTTTATTAAAACCCATAGGTGTAAAATTGCTTGCATAAACAACTTTATTAAAACCGAGAGGTGTAAAATTGCTTGCATAAACAACTTTCACGACAATTTAAACATTTATTAGTAAATGCACTTTTGCACTCACATAATAATAATTTCAGATATCATATCCTTTTTATTTAATTAAATAATGTGTTGTGCAGTATTTTTTAATTAGCTCAAGTGTTGTGTTGCATCAAACTGTGAATTGGTTAAAAAATAATTCAATTTTTATTGGAATACATGTTTTTTGTTTGAAGATAATGCCCATTAATGTAATATGTCATTGAAGAAGAAGATAATATTAATAATCTAAACGAAACATGAAACAGAACGAAACACAGAAAAATAAAAAGTTTAAGTCTCAACTGAGAATCGAATCTAATATCTCTGTCTTACCCAGACAAGTGTCACGTGATCAAGTCAGTGCCATCATGCAGTGACAGTTTAAAAATGGCGGCGATTATAGTTGATACTGTTAATAAACAGAGCGTTTAGACTATTTTAAACAAATAATTGAATATAGAAGTCCTGAAGTGTGACATCTTCCTGTGCTATTTTTTTACTCCCATCTTATCTGCATTTCCTATGAGGATTTAATTCTCTAACTAATTACAAAAATTAATATGATTTAAAGTGAAGCACTACGAAGTAATGCAAAATCATTAGTTTTTGGTTTGAAAATTTGTTTGCTTGGAAATATTTTAGCTGCTTTAATTAAATACTGTTAGTAGAATATATCTTGGTCTTTGACACAGTCGAGAATTTTTTTCCATCTCCTTTCCCTCCCCACTGCGCACATAACATTCCCCAAATTGGGAATGTGCAACTACATATCTACAAGTAGAACACATCTTGGCCTTTGAAATCATTTAACGTTTTTTTATAAGCCCAGAAAAAAATAAAGTATCTGGCCTATAAAAACTGCTTTAAAGTTCAAAATCTCCTACTTACAAACTCCTTTTCGGTAATAGTTTTATTTTATAATGTGGCGAAGTAAGTTTTATATAAATATTTGTCCGTGAACTTAAAATAAACTAAAACACACTTTAAACCTTATTGCCTTCTACATAAGGAGTATTATTGTTGGCGGTCGAGATTCCAAATGTTATAAATGCTTGTACACTTCTATGAACCGTTTACCAGTTGTCACTTAAACTTCAATCAAACTCACGGCAGGCTTAACGGTTGTATAATGTGTTATATGATTGATACCAGCAACGGTTCCCAGCCTACCGCCTACCGATGTTGGCCAACTCTTGGCTGATGAAGATGAGTGATGCGCGGCAATCACTGATCTGCCGTTACTCTGCGCACGATCCGAGGATAAACGGTCATTATTCAATTTTCTGGATATTATCGGAGTTGTGTGGATTGCTTCACATTAACTAAATGGTCGTGTTAAAGTATGACGACAATCAATGCGCTGCATCTACAATTATTATTAATAATTCCTCGAGAACAGTATTAAATATCCACCATCAGATCGATAAACCGTATATCAATACGATATTGACAAAATCCGTTATCTTTTTTTACATTAGCTCCATACAGGAGGCCCTGTGGAAAATAATTTCCCTCAGGGTAATCGTTGGGGATGCTGTGTGAAGGGTCTTTTTGAGGAAAGGGAGGATTGAAACTGGGTCTTGTAGAGATCCATATTGTTGGTGGAGGACACACAGAGGCCGGCAAATCATTCCAAAACAAAAGAACGAGTCGTAGAAACGACAATGTTCTCACATGACAATTGCCATAGGTGTGCAAATGATGGGAGCGTGTTTGGTGTGTTTCCAGACTATGCAGCGGTGCCAAAGGGATCAATGACGGTAGTTCTTCTGAGCGTCTTCCATTGAAATACCAGTAGAAAAATGACAACATGCCTAAGCAACGCTTAATGACTTAGAGCTTTAAAAATATATAAACAAAAAAATAAACAACAATCAATGAAGGGTATATGGTTGTTGAGCAGTTGTGTAAAATTTAAAACACTTTTAGTAAGTAAGGGAGTAGATTTAAAAATTTACCTACGCCTTCCTTCATCCAAATATAACCATACCAAAATCATTTAAAGTTGCACGTTTACCGGTTACTATCAAATATAATCGGCAGGTATCGCTAAGCGCTCGTGTTTGCAGAAGTCTGTGTTGCATAGTTCCACGTTATTATTCTATTTTATTATCTTCCAGAACTGTCAATATGACTGTTATTTTAAATGAACGACTTCCTTTCGGTTATGACCGTGGTAAGCAACGAAGATCAGATCTTGATAAGTGACATGAGTAGACATCAGATTTTGTGTCGACGTATCTAAAACTCAAAGGGCAGTAGGCAAACGAATCCAAGGCGACACATAATTTAAGCAATAAAAGTGGCAGTGGGTCCTACACTACAACCGCTGATTTTAACATGGATAAGGGCATGATTGTAACATTAATCTCGCAATTAAAATTTGTTGGTAAACTTTGCCAAACTGTTTATTCGCGTGGATAAGTCCAATTTACTGGGCTCCTCCTTTTCGATGGTGTCAATGGCCGTGTCGCTAGTTTTAAGAGTTCTTCGATCTCTTCGGGATGCCAATAGGCAGAGCTAATCTATTTGTAATAATGACTACATGATAATTTTTGACACTGCTTGAAATGCCCGAATTTTTGCCATCATCGGTCCGAGAGAAATACTTTTTAAATGATTTTATTTCTGACTATCTCTGTATCACTCGGGAAGAACTGATATTTTTTAGCAATGTCTTGACTGTTTCTTGACTTCTGCGAGTGACAATCATTTTCGTGGCACTTTTTTTTGACGCACAAGTGACTCCATAGGTGCCCATCAGGCAGGGCCCTTTCAGCATTTGCTGAAATGCTGACCGTTAGATCCGGCCTGTTGTTTATTATCACAGTAGTTATTACAAATATATAGTTTCTTATTCTGTGAAGTATAGGCAGAAATATATGCGTAATATTAACAAATTGAATGTTCTCACCGATGAATCACAAAAAATTAAATCCATGATTCCTTTTTAAGAATAAATTATTAATTTGTTATTATAGTTTTCAAATGATTTTTGATAAGTCGATGTTGTTGTCATCGGGGCATAAGAACTTCGCGAGTCTCTTAGAAACAGATCAAGAAGAAAAAATAAACGCTTCACTGCTAAATATACAAGTCAAGAAACATTAGATTGTCGGCCTCGAAAATTTTAAATCATATTTAATATTAATATAAGTAGTTAAAGACAATTCTAATCCCAGTTGACTTAAAAACATAAGAATTAAGTCTGAGAAGGTAAGGGAATACTAAGAATTAAAACCAAAGTAAGTAGAAAACGTTGGAAATATATTCAATCTACACAAATCTAGTTCTAAAATAATAAGATCACGCATCCTAGCTATGATTGATCTAGAATACGGCGTATTAAACTATTACGCCGTATCCTATATATATACATCATTTTGGCTACACAGCGCTTAAATTTCATTTGTCGGATTACATCTTCTTCTTCTTCTTCAATGGCGCTACAGCCCATTTCGAGCCTTGGCCTCCTTTAACATGAGCCTCCACCGCCCTCTGTCCTCGGCCGTCGTCTTCCAATCTGCAACATGGAGTAGTCCTCTGGCATCTTTCCTGACATCGTCCTCCCATCTCAGCCTAGGTCTGCCCGCCTTTCGTTTGCCTCCCGGGTGTCCTGTTAGAACCTTCTTTGGTACACGTGTGCTTGGCATTCGGTGCACATGTCCGGCCCATCTTAGTCTTTGGAGCCGTAAATGAGTAGAGAGTCTGGGAGCTTGGTAGATGTCATATAGCTCCTTATTGTGGCGGATTCTCCATGCCTCTCCCTCTCGCACCGCTCCTAAGATTCTTCGAAGTACCTTTCTTTCGAAGGTGTCCAGCCGTTCCGCAGACTTTGCTGTCAGTGTTCCCGCCTCACATCCATAGGCCAAGACCGTTCTAATAATTGTTTTATACAGGGTTATTTTGGTTTTCCTATGGACGTTTCGGGATTTGAACACTGGCAGCAACGCGAAGTAAGTGTTGTTAGCGGCTGTGATGCGCTTTCTTACTTCTACTGGGTCTTCGTTGTCCTGCGTTATGATGGAGCCCAGGTAGGCAAACTCTTTGACCACTTTAAAGTTATACGAGTTTTTAAATTGTCGGATTACATCACATGAACTTAATTTTTTTTATCGTAGTTACTTCCCAAGGAATTTACCATGGAACAAAGCTGTAACTGCTAAAAAAGAACTATTCTGTAAAAAGAACAGTATTTTCCAGAACAACCCCACAAATACGCTGTTTTTCCATTAGTTAGATGTTTAAGTTACAGCGTGATTGGCCTTACGTATCGGTAACTATCATGTTATCATCTAACAATTATTTATTCTTCTATCATTTGGTGGAACCACAGATTAAACAAACGGCAGTGGGTAGAATAGTTAGTCCAAATAGGCAGAATCCTCTGGAAAAGGCGTTCAGAAATGAATTTCGATTTTCACGGCGACTTGAATCGGAATATGATTATCTATTAATCTTTGGGAAATCAACAGTTGATTTTCTATTACATTATACCAAAAATACAACTACTTTACGCCTTGTTTGTGCCAATAAATGCCAATTGCTTCGTTAATTTGGAATCGGGATTTTGCTATGGCAATAAATTATTCCCCTATCCTTTCCCCCTCCTTTTTTCTCCACTTCCTCCCCCGGGCGACAGTTTGCAACCGCTCAACTGCACCTCGCCGAAACATTACCTGTAATAAGAAATAAACATAACTATACAAATATATATACAATACAGCATTATCTTAATTTTAACAGTTAAAAAAAAAACAGGAACAGGTTAACTCGGAGTCAGTGAAACGCATTTCTTTTTGGCTGTTCTGAGACTAGAAAGAGTGGGTGAGAGTAAGGAAAAGGGAACAGGATTTTCGGAATATTGTGCCGTATGGAGTTACCTCTTTATTTAACTAACGTTTTGGACAGCATTAAAGTGTCCATTATCAGAGCAGATGAGTAATCATGTGTCATTAAAGGCTAAAGACGGAGGTAGCGCAATACGGCATAATATCCCAAAAATAAATCACTATAATACGGAAAACAAGTTCTAAAATAATAAGACCACGCTTTCAAGCTACGATTGATCTTTATGATAATACCTACGCACCGTAAATAATAAATAACTAATAAATACGCCGTATCTACAGATACAGCATTTTGAAAAAGAAAACTTCTGCAATGGCAGAACATTGTAACTTAAAATACATCATTCTGGCAGAACAACCCCAAAAATACGCCGTTGCCATTCGGAAGACAGGATATTTGAATTACAGTGGGTGAGAGGAAGGAAAAGGGAACAGTAAGGCTGGAAAACAGCTGCGAATTTGTTCGCTAAACATAGCTAAAGTTATTTGGAACCGCAAATCCAATCTGACTGCTTAAGGTGGTGTTGAGAACATGTAACGCATAATATAATATAAGTTCATCTGCTGAAATTCGAATTAAAAAAAAATACGAAAATTTTAATGAAAAAAAAAACCAATCTAGCTTTTCGAACGCGTTCCGTGATAATTTAGTAATTTACAATATTTTTTATCAGGAAAACTGATAATTCATTTGCTGAAGGCCTGCAATCCCGTTTTTAACCGAATCACCAAAAATTTAAAGGGATTCTTAATAAATTAGCAAAATTCATTTTTCTTCGTGCACAAAAAGTTATTGCACCAAACAAAAAAAATAGTAAGAACCTTCTCCTCTAGATTAGCGCCATAACTATGTAGTTTATTACCATTCTGACGTGAAGGCTAAATAAATGTGATTTTTAAAATTGATTCATTGGTCGTATGAACTTTTTCTAGTAAATGTATTTTTTGACTGTTCTGTTTTAACTCGGCCGTTTGGCATTTCATCTATCTGTAAAAACGTTTGTTACGTTTCGTTTCAGGTTCAAGATAGTGGCCGTGTTGGTTATTAAAATTTTAATATCGTAGAGTTTGCATGAGCGTGGATCGTACTTCAAGCTGTCAATCGGAATAATCAATAATATTATGGTATGGAAAGTTTGAAAATTAAATTGTCATTGAGATAATGACATTTTTTGGACAAAATGTATAATTCCTTATTTCAATTACATAAAATATGTATGGTTTATAATTTATTAGGTATATATTTAAGCAAATCTCACGATTTTAGTGGAATTATTTACTTAAGAGGAAGCTGCAAGCCAAAAATGTGTATATTATTAGTATACCTTATATAGTAGGTAATAGGCATTAATATCGCTTGACAAACGGAGTCTAGAAACGTTCGATTTCAAGCAAAAAACTTTTTATTTATTTTGTAAATAATTTTATAAAAAAGCAAAAAAGTTAATCAAGTGAAACTGTCACAAATAATCTTAGCTATAACAAATATGATTTAAGATTTTCACGGCCAAAAGTATTTTTGTTATTTGTTTTTGGGGTGTTATGCCGTGTTGCGCTAACTCCTTCTTTAGCCAACGTTTCGGACAACATTAGCACAGAGTTAGCGCAACACAGCATAACACCCCAAAAATAAATAACAAAAATTAGCTATAACACTGTATTTTTTAAAAGTTGTTTCCTTTATGCGTTCATACATTTCTATTGAAAAAATATATTTTTTAGTAGTTTGCATTTATATTTTTTAATGAGTAATTTATTTTTTATTTGTGTTCTACTCAAGCGAAGCGATAGGAAAACTTTCAATTTATCTAAAGCATATTTTTTGGTAATCACAATGTACCCCAATTCGTTATAAAGATTAATCAAAATAGTGATTTGACATTTTAGGCTTCGCCGAAAAATTAGGAACATACTTTTTATATGCGAGATTCATGGTTTACAAAAATACTCGTTAGCTCATTTTTCCTAACACCCTAAGAATGTTATCTACCACACGCACTCAATGAAGATATTAGCACACTGTTGTTTACTATTATAAAATGATTGTAAATGATTAAAATAGATAATTTATTAGTATAAGTCTATTTTCTGTAGAAATTAGATAGCGCAGGAATTTGAAATAGTAATTAGATAAATATAAAAAAATTTAGTCTTTTGTTCGTTGATAGTTTTATTATTTTAATTCCTAGATACGAACGAATTAACGCAATTATGTAATCATTTTTTGACATAAATGCTAGCGTGTAAATAGTAGCAATTTGATTGTGTATTATGATTTGGTATTATATACGTAAGTAATCGGATTATTATTTAACTCTTTTACTAGGAATAGATTGCCATCGTTCATCAATAAAAAACATACCTACAATTTTAAACGTTGGGTGTAATTTTTAAACATTTCGGTTCCGAATTCTATTTATTTAGATTTTCTTTTCCGGGACACTTTTCCCGCCCTTATAGACTTCCCTTCCTGGTTCTGAGCAAGCTTTCCTCTAAGATGTTAAAAATTGTCAGCACATATGTTTTCATCTTCCGCACACATCTCGAAAAAAGAAACGTGTCTCCAGTTTTTTTTTTTGTTCAGGATTACACAAAAATAAATGATAATTTATGATAGGTTCTCAAGATTCGCACCACATTTTACGTATTTTATGATAGGTTCTCAAGATTCCCACCACACGTTACGTACTTTATGATAGGTTCTCAAGATTCCCACCACACGTTACGTACTTTATGATAGGTTCTCAAGATTCGCACCACACGTTACGTATTTTATGATAGGTTCTCAAGATTCGCACCACATGTTACGTATTTTGATAGGTTCTCAAGATTCGCAAAACATGTTATGTATTTTGATAGGTTCTAAAGATTCGCACCACGTGTTACACACTTTAAATAAACACTATGTATTTTGAATTATCCCTGTTTGTAATTTCTTCGTGTTATTTTATTAATGTTTTTACTTGTATAGGAGAAGTATAACAATAATATATCTCTTTCTTCCTTTTTATCTTGCATAGATAAGTTGATGGGTCGTATACACAATGAACAAAGTAGAGGGAACTTTGGTTCTTAGCCCCCGCCCCAGCCACTCAAGTGCTACGCCAAAATATAATCTTCTGCTAATGGCTTATTTTCTAGTAATTAACTAAGACATTATTAAACATATAATAAAACATTACTTAAATATTATTTAGCTATTTAATTGTTAGGCACAACTAATAAATATAGTCGAGCTAAAGTCAATATAGAGGGACAAACTTTTTGAGTATCCATTTATAATAACTTTATGATTTACAAGGGAAACACTAAAATATGCATTGAATTTGAATTTATCTATGAAACATCATTAAGCCACAAACTTCCAAAATTATATAGGATTTCAATTGTTTTCCATTTAAGAATAATTTAAAAATTGAATATATTGATTAATCATTAATCATCTCTCGATACGTCGCTATCTTTTCGGTATCTCTCCGGGTCACTGACCGCAATTTAAGTCACCATTTTTTAACGTCCGTGTTAAAAAAATCACATCACCATCTCTTTCACAATAACGTTTTTATTGTTTATATGGCAAAACGTTCAGCAATCAATAATTGAATAACAATCAATCAGCAGACTAAGTTTTTTCCTCACTTTGACCCCTCGCGACCAGAGACCTAATTGGCATTTACGAATAGTATGAAAATAATTCAATACTGTCATTATCATTGTAATCCTTTAAAATATATTTGTCATTATATTGTGAAGTGGTGTGCTTTTCAGCGAATCCCAGTTTAAATCAATAGTTGACGAGATTATTTCACAATCTCATGTTATGACAACATGGTGTTGAACAAGATATTGCAAATCTTGGACGCTAGAAGAATTATGTAAGTCGGGTTTACCTATAGCAAGTTATCGACCCGCGCAGGTATAAATATCTCCGTTTTGCCAAAATGAATAAAGACTGATATGATTTCAGATTTTCACGGCGAAAAACTTATCATGATTAGTTTTTGGCCATTCCTCCTTCTTCACCCAATAGTCGGACAGCGTTGCAGTGTCCATCACCAGGGCAGATGTGAAGATTGTAGTAAAGTGAGTGTTTAGTTTTTTCATAGGGAAAAAATACTGATAAAAAATATTGCAAATTTGTCAAGAATCTCTTCAAATCATTCGTAATCCAATAAAACCGGAATTGCAGGTCCTTAACGAATGAATTGTTAGGTTTCCAAAAAAACTTTTAGTAATATACGAACATAAAAATCATAATATTTATTTATTACAAAATAATACAAGTTTTCAAAATTATAACAGTATGCGAAATAATTTTATTTTACCTAATTATTTTACTACTCCATAAGGAGAGCTCCAGTAGCTCTTGTTGAAAAGAGGATTAAGTTTATACAAAAATAAAATAATGTTTGGAAGGTGCTGTGTAAACAGTATTCAAAGTCTTATTAAAAAACTAAAAAACGTAATTCAACATACAAATTAACATAATTCAAATTTCAAATTAAATACAAATACTCATTTTTCTCCATGTGGTATCCGATACTCAAAACCGAAACTAATCGCCGAAAACCACATTAATTAAACTTACTATAATTATGTATACTATTTATTTTTCTAGATGATGAACTAGTAACTTTCCTTGTGATCTCTCTAGAAAAATTTTGAGACTTTAGTAATACGTTCATTGGAAATAATTCAAATAAACACCAAGGAATTATTGATTTTCCAGGCCCGCTAGAGCAAAGTCGACCGTAGGTCCGTCCATTACGCCAGGCCGCGCTTCGATTATTGTTCTTACACGACTTTAACACTTATGTCGTTAAGATTGCCAATTTATTTTAGAGATTTGATAGGGCAAATTCTACAGGCCGTCTGTCGAATACACAAGGGCGCGCGTCGCATACTTTTGTGCACGGCTGGTTCACTTACGTAGATTTTGACTTTATATTAGGTTATTGTCTCATCTTAAATATCATAATATTATGTTTCTCTAAGGTCAATGCTGTTATAATGTTAGCATAAAATAAAATAAAACAAAGACTCTTAAATCCTTCAAGCGTGAATGCTTCATGTTTAATAGCTGTCATAAAGAATAATAATAATAAAAACAAGTTTATAACCTTATTTAATTTTTGATTGGTATACGCGTATTAGATACGGTAATTCTGATGTTCAAAGGATAAAGAACAATTTTAATACAATACTGCTATTGTTTTCTGGTTGGGTTAATTACTCATAAAAATATATACGTTTAACCTTGATAATAATAATAATATATGGATGAAATGTCTAGCGCCGTTTTTGTGAAAAATCGCCTTAAGGGCGCTGTGCAAATATTAAATATATTTCTACAATGATCTGCTTTATTACAAACTATAGAGACTACAGGTTCTCAAACTTACCACCGCCCACTTTAATTAAAATGATTTTTTTTTAAATCTAGTGCCCCTTATATTTTTTAACTTACCTTTTTTTATATTACCATCTGTTGCGTATCTTAAAATCAGTTTTTGCAAAAATATTTTTTAACCCTAGATAACTAATCGCTCGTTGAGGCGACGACGCGCTACTCGGCGAAATTCGAAATCACCTACTTCCACCAGCTCCCCGACCTTGACTCTTTCATTACCTTCCTAATTTGCACGCATACTAGGACGTGCCCTATGACCATCTTGTCGTCCGCTGGACGAAACTTTATTTATAACAACATTTTTTTTATTTTTAAGGTACGTACATTCATATATTCTTATATTTATTGTTAATATTGGCGAATCTTCTACAATAGAAGCTCCGGTTCTATCTACGTCAAGCGTGCCTAAAATTTGCTACCAGTGTCCATCCAAGGCCCGGAGGATGACCAAACACCGTTGCACCAGATTTAGAAAGGCTATTTGTGGTCCACAATTTTCATGCGTGGTCACTGTGTAGACTGATATTTTGATATTAATTTGTTCATAGTAAAACTTACTTTTGTGCCATATAACAAGTTCCTATATCAATTAAATATTTTTGATTTATTTATAGTGTTTTATTGCGTAGTCCACTCGAAAAAAGTGTAGTTACAATGAAACAATGAAAACAGTTTAGTTATCTAGGGTTAAACGTGCATTATTGATAGGAACAAGACTTGCAACTACATGTTTACCTGAGCAAGTTAGAACAAGTAAGATAATCATGTCAATTCATGCAGGGTTGTCAAAATCGCGTTGTATAACAAAAAACTTGTTAGAACTTGATTGCCACAAACACGGCACGAAGTGAAGGTGGATATTCCGATGCAGTTTTCTATTCAAACTTTGAGGAACCAATGACGTTGATAGAAAATATTAATTTAAAAACAAACTAACATAGTGGCAAATAATTTTTGTTATAAGGTAGTAAAACAAACCATAATTATTTATTTCATCTAGATTCCATCGGATTTTTAAATATAGACTTTGTCTGCCGTCGCCCCTCTAGATTTCCTTAACGCCCCCTAATTTTATTTAAGCCTTCTACTTCCCCCCTGAAAGCCTTCACCGCCCACAAGGGAGCGTTATCGCCCACTTTGAGAAAGACTGGACTAAAAAAACTATTATCAACTAACAGATCGCATCCACTGGTTTGTCGATCACTAATACAAAACTATATGTACAATGCATTTGATCAATAAACGTGATGATGCGTTAGAATTAACATATATTATTATTTATTTATATTTTGTACATGCAGATAATATACAGGACCATACTTAGGCGGGAGGTCACTTGAGATTAACGCTGTTTATTGTTTATTAGAGAAATTTAGATACGGTTCGCACACAGGACATAATTGGAACAGAAGTAATTGTTTTTTTAAATAATATGTACTTTTATATTATGTTCTTTATTGAGTGAGTTTGGGAGAGGAAAAACATTTTTTTATGTTGGGTGGTACAATAGTACAACCTTGTTTAGAGACTTGATCTCGACTCGATTTTCAGAGCACGTCTAAAGAGAAATGCTCAAATTTTATAGAAAACAAACTGACAAACTCTAAGACATCTTTTCCGCTACAATAAGTTCATTTTTTTAGAAAAATAATATGCATTTCCCCCATGAAAACCAAACAATTAGAATTTTATTGTTCTGGAAAATTGCAAAAATGATTTTAAAAAACCTACAGCGTATCCCACATAGATATGTACTACATCGATTGATCAACCGACAATAGCGAATATATTATACTACCTGGAAAATAGTCACCTCACACATAAATTATGTTACTAGCGGAGACCTGTGAACGATCACGGGATATTATAATTTCAATAAAAAAATAATTAAACATTTTTTTACTAAAAATTATTATACCATCAGTAGGTACCTACTTACTTTATCACTTGTATGAATTATCTTCATACAAGCAGTTCCATTTTTGAAACACTTAAATTCAAAACAAATTTGAGTTGATTCAGTAATAAAACAATAAAGTGATAATTAAAGACAGACACGCGAAATTAGTACATTTAAAACCCTCTAAAGTTCTCAAGTTCTTCTGTTGTGGGTTAGAGAGTTCAAATTATTATGTATACCTTACATTTGAAAAAAAAAACAAGTCTTTCAAAATATAAACATATGGGGGTCATCTAATTCATGAATAAATGTGAATACCTACTAAATACTTTAAAACGCCATCTACGATTATAAAGAGAAAACTATGAAAAACACGTAAATTAGTTTCGCCGTCTAACTTGTGTATGCTCGAGTCATTATTCTTTTTCAGAGGTGAGGCCGTAACCTACAGTTTTTTTAGAACTGATTAACGTTTATTTTATACGCAGATCTTTCACAAGATCGTATTCATACATAAAAAATTAAATTACGCATGTCCCAAATCCGCTGCATAAAAAAATTTTTATCTCACAAATCAGAAATACCCGACTTCAAGTTTCCACGTGTTAGCAAAGCTTTTATTTTATTTATAAATCAGTAACATAAATTGGAACAATTCTCTTGTTAGGGAATAACGTAAGGCATTTACAATATAACACAATTAATTACAATACAAATTTGAATTAAGATTTTCACGGCCAAAAGTATTTTTGTTATTTGTTTTTGGGGTGTTATGCCGTGTTGCGCTAACTCCTTCTTTAGCCAACGTTTCGGACAGCATTGCAGTGTCCATCAAACGTTGGCTAAGAAGGAGTTAGCGCAACACGGCATAGCACCCCAAAAACAAATAACAATAATTACACTACAATTAAGATGTTTTCGATGGTATCGTGACATTCCTAGGTACCCCATTTTAATTTAATCAATATTATATTATAAAAGTGAGTGTACAATGTGCGTGCTCAGAAACGCAAACACTCAGAAACTAGTCCTGGTACAATCAAGGGAGTTATATGGTGTGATAGCCCTCTATCCCCCATCCATGAAGAAGGTTCCAGTTGTTACCTGAAGGGCGTGATTTTGAAAATATAAGAGCTGGAAGTTTCAAACTCTAGAAATTTCTAGAACAGTCCAGAACATTCGAGAATATTCGAGTGCATTCCACAACATTTGGGATTTTCAGGAATAGCCTGGAACGTTCAATGTTCAGAACTAAAAACTGGATTACAGGCCGTTTACTGTTAAAGTTTTAGTACATTCGTAAATTGGTTTCTCTAAATAGTATAAAATACAGTCACCATCCGCGTCTGTCTGTTTGTGCGCTTTTTTCTTGTAAACTATGTAACGGAGTTTGATAGGGTTTTAACTATCATTTAGTGAATTTCTTCGGGAAGGTTTACATATATAATGCATGGATATTATATTTATTGAATGTAGAGAAAAGTCATGCAACGCCGGGTACACTACAGCTAGTTACAAATAAAGCCTAAAGTCTAAAGACCTAATTTATATTAATAAAATCAAAACGCTGTACGTTTCGCTAGTCGGAAGCATTCTTGAATGTAATTCCTCTCACAGGACACCTTAATAAGTAAAACAAACTTGGTTATTTACGGGTTGTTTTTTTGTGAATGTGAGTCAAATGTATTTATCAATCAGCTACCGGCTAGTGGTCAAGTGGTATAAAGCGTCAGGTTCATATTCAGGCATCGCGGCTTCAGTTCCTCTGTTAGCTTTTAAATAAGTCTTTGTCATTGCGCAAGTTACGTTTTTCGCTTACTATGTTTTTTTTAACATTCACTCCACAGAGGAGACCCTGAGGAAAACAATAACCCTCAGGGCCTAGGTCATCTACGGGGATGCTGTGTGGAGAGTCTTTTTGAGGACCGGAGGGAGTGAACCTGGGTTTTGGAGAGATCCATGTTTTTGGATGGGTCTTAAAGAGATTGAAAAGATTGCAATCTGCAAATCTATCAAACGGACCGTGCATTTCTGCACAGAGTCAAGGATTTTTTCAGTTATTTTAGGGCTCTTCTAGGCACTTCTTTAGGCACCTTTGGTCTAGTAGCTGCCAAATTCAACAGTGTTGAATGAAGTGACCCATATTTGTACAGGATCACCAGTCAGAACACCTTCGTAACCTTCACTGGCTGCAAGTGCCCTGAAAGAATCCAGTACACATTGTGCTGGATGGTGTTTAAATCCATCAATGAAATAGCCCCACCCTACATCTCTGAACTATGCGTCCCGGAATACACTGGTCTGAGGCAGTCAACTCTTAGATCAGCAACATCAGCAGCCGTAGGCAGACTGATGGAACCTAAGCGCAAGCGCTTTCAAATACTAAGTTTGGTGATCGCGCTTTCGGAGTATCTGGGCCGAAGACTTGGAATAAACTCCCTACAGAACTAAAATCCATAACAACTCCAACAGAATTCAGGTCTAAACTAAAAACTTGCCCTTTTAAGCTGTCATACCCTTAAATTACATATTCTATTCCTGAGAGAAAGTCCAGTTTTATCCAATTATGCCCTAAATCCTGTAATAAACAATTAGTTAATGTTAATTGAGTGTTAATCTCAAGTGACCTACCAGGTAAGTATTGTACTGTATATTATCTTCATATATAGTTATTATAATAAGATAGTTCATTGTAGAAATGTATTATATATTTGTACATCGCCCTTGAGGTGATTTTGCACAAAGGCGCTATACAAATCATCATTATTATTATTATTTATGTACAATTAAAGTATATGCCCTGCACAGTACACCTAGCTTCTGTGAGGCTAAATTGACTGGCTTCGGGTCACAATAAGCACTTCAATGGAAGGCATATTGGTAGTAGGATGGTGATTCAAATATTGTCAGGTTATTCGTACATCAGGAAGGTACGTGGTTCCACATCTTTCTCTTTCTATTATTATTATTAAGTTTTATTAAACGCTCTTAAAACTATGGCGTAACCGAAACAATCCAACAAAAAATTAAATGCGTATCCTTCTAGACCGCGTGTCTTAATGTCAATTGTCACATAAAATAAAATCACCTGAGTCTGAACTAACCGGTTATCGTTTTTTGATTTACAATGTCAGTTAACTAAATTTTAACAGCCTACGTGTGAGAAAAGAAGCTTTTTTTGCCACATAATTCCGCTACTAAAATATATTAATATCCATAAACTGACGCATTTAATAATGTTTGGCCTTTTTTATAAATCAACAGGTACTTTTTGTGTCACCTGGTAGGTATCTTTTATACCATTTAAATTCCATGCGATTACTGATTTTCGTAGGCAGCAGGAAAATAGCGAATTAATTTAAATTTAAAAAAACTTCTCACACGGATATAAGTTTTAGTTAAGAACCTAGCTGTTCATTTCAAATATTCAACTAACAGCTTCATTTTTACATATTTCAAGCTAATTGCTGGATATTTAAATTATTCTTTCTTTCGAACGCACGATAAATTCCATGAAAGACAGCTAACTTGATTTTTAAATCTGATTTTTAATTCGCTGATAAAGTTGAACTAATTAATAGATGTACCAATAGATAAATAGGCACTGATTGCTACGTTTGTGATTTGTACAAAATTAGTATGATTTTCGACACCAACGCAAACGAGACTTCGCTTAAAAGAGCATTACGAACACATGTACTTTTTAAATGTAGAATACGGTCAACATTTGAATATGACATGTGCGTCATTTTGTATGCTTAGTTCCTGCTTTTGACACGTTTTAGTGGAGGGCGCTAGGTAGCGTGCGCGGCGCTGTGATTCGATCTCGCGTGTATTTTTTAAAGCGTGGATTGATTTGTTGCAATAATTTTACTGTTATTTATATTTTTAGTGTGTACGGTAGGGTAGGCATAGGCAGTGCTTACGTACATATACTGCCTATATGAAATGAACACGTCTGTCAATCGCCTGGAATGATTTATATTATATATCGACCGGCCAAAAAAATAAATTGGCTTATAGGTAAAACGCCATAGAGTAAGTCAGGCTTCAATAGATTGGACATTGCAGTGAGAAGGCCCGGTATTGTGTCATCTTATCTCATCTTAGATCAGGGCGGTGAGTTGCTGAGGCGTCGTGTTTTTCAACCTATTCGCTTACTAACTACAGTGAGGCCTGCCTTATCGCTTGTCCGCACACCCAGCGCCCGCGCCCATATATGAAATGAAAAAAAAAATTGTTTAATAAGCCCCTCCCATATATTATACGCCTTCGATTTAGGACGGGTTGTTTCGGAGAATTTGAACAATTCATCAAATTTCAACGTTCGTTTTCGGGTTCTGTGAAAGACTTATTAAAGTTCTGTTGTTCTCGTTGAAATTTGATGAATTGTTCAGATTCTCCGAAACAACCCGCCCTTAGAGTTGAGTTTTTGATCTGAGCTTTCGTTTTAGAGTAAATCAAGTCCGACGTTCTAAATTTAGGTCAAAATTGAAAAAAAACGTCGCTAGGGGGTTAAAACCAGCTGTTATATGTCTTTTAAAATGCGTCGAAGATTAGACCCAACCCCAAAAGTCTTTTAACCCTTTAGTTGACGAAAAAAATAAGTTTGTACTACGGTTTTACGGACACCGAATATGAATGTAAAATGATTCTGTGCGAAATAATGCAACTTAGAAAAAAATAGAGAGAAAACGATAAAGGATTCTAGATTGACAAAACTTTATTAATTATTTTTTTCAAAGGCGAAAAAATTCAAGCTTTTCGGGAGCCATTTGACTCAGGGTCAAGAATAGCGCAACGATTACCAACTGTCTCATTTTCAAATTTTTCAAAACTTCTACACGTTTTTCTAAAATAGTAACTGTTGACATGTCTATGCTGTTGACTGTGTTTATTAAATGGTTTATCAAAAAACCTCTCAGAAGCAATTAAACACTCAATTATCTACGTAAATAGATCTCATTGATATAAAAAGCGAAGTGTTTTGCACGTTATTTAAGATTCAATCATTACTTCAACCTCTTTGGCAACATTTCGTGTTTAACGTGCTCTAAATCCGAGGAAACAGCTCTCGAGAGGTCCGCCATAAGGAAAAAATGGCGAATGGCGTCGACTCTGAAAATTCGTCATTCATCTGGCGATTGTTGATTGTTGATGGCTGATAATAAAAGGCACGCAGCCTGTCTGCCTTTATTGCGGAAATACTGGGAAATGTCGGCCAAGTGGTGACATTACACAGATAAATCAGATCGCAGATATCAACGACGGAAGTAGATAATAGTTTCAAAGGTACAGAGATGATCTTTCAAGGTACCCACATAATAAAATGTTTTCCGCATTTGATTAAAACCCAAAAGAAGAAATGATTATAATTGTCTACGATTATTATTATATCTAATTCTTGTATAGACAATCCCCAAATATACGAATACTATTTTTATATTAAAGAAATAAAGTCATTTCACATAAATTCGTATTTATATTGGGTTTCTACATATTAAGAGATTTGAATACTACTCTTGCATAGAAGCTTTAGCCTGTGTTTAGAAGAGGAGTACACGGTACATTATTGTAGTTATTATTGTAGTTGTAGTTATTTATTTACAAGTAATTAATAATTTGATAGGTATTACGTGTTGTAGTAAGTACATTGCAGTTAGAAAGTACAAAATAATAATATTTTAGTTTGATATATGTGATATGAAAGTAGGTAGATAAAGCAGGTAACTAATATACTTTAGAAAATGAGTTATTTTTAAGAGTAATTCATGTGGAAAGAGTTTTTTTTTGATAAGTTTGTATTTAAAATATTTTTTCACAGTGTTCAATGTGTGAATTTTGTCATTAATACTGCTAGTTTCTTTTTTTAATCGATTGAAGAAAGCTTGTCTTTGGTAAATATTATAATTTTGGGCAAATGAAGTATTTAATTTTAGGCATGGAAAAATATATTTAGGTCGAGTTCGTTTTTCAGTTAAAAATTGGTACTTGTCTATTTCTATTATGATTTGAACTATTTATTAAAGATCTCTTTTTTTAATTGTTCGAATAAGCGCTTTGTTGGGTAGTAGCTGGGTTTTTTTTAATATGATTTTAATAATTATTCTCTGTACGACTCCTATTGGGATAAGGTTGGTGTTATTTGCGGAACCCCAACTTAATGATATGGTATTGTAAAGTTGATTGGACTAAGGCGCAGTATATTAAAAATAGGTTTTTTATCGCCAAAAACTCTGATTCTTAAAAATATGTAGGTATATTAATTTTCTAATTTATTGCTATTCCTACTTAATGTATTTTTTCATGACTCTGATGGTCGTAGGACTAGGACTGGATAGTAGCTGAATGGACAAATGCGTCGGTATCAATTCCTCTGCTAGTTAAGTCCTCGTGGTCTCCGTGGTTGACTGGTTACGATCCTTGGCTACGACTCCGGAGGTCGCGGGTTCAATCCCGGCGTGAGTAAGTAAATTTTACTGTATTAATTTAATTTTATTTTTATTTTGTTTTATATCTGAGGGGAGGGTATTGTGGATATATATAATTGGTTCCATGATAAATCAACACATCTACAATTCAAAACACCTTTAAAAAGTGATATAAAATTATTAGAAACGATGAAAAAAATGTAAACCTAACCTAACCTACTTAACCCTGTTAATGAAGTAGTTTTTTCATCATTTCCCATGACTTTATATAACTTTTTAAAGATGTGATTAGTTTTATCGCTCCAAAAATGTATAATTCTTTATGATTATCCTTTAAAAGGGCCACGTGTGCAAACCTTGAATCTTTTAAAAACTACATCAAATCTTGGCTAAAAAACACTGAACTAGATATTTTTTTCATATAAGTTTTAGCAAAGCTATCTGTAACATTATAACCATAGACAGATTATTTTTTATTATTTCACATACATACAAAACAGCGGATATATTTTATTGTTTGTAATGCTTTGTCTTCTAATTCACTTTTTAAGATGTTTTCTTTAAAAACTAGTATTTACCTTATATTTTGTGTTATTTTAAAACTCTTACATATTTCATGCTTTAGTTTCTTGTATTGCATTTGTACAGTAACTCTTTTAAAATAACTTAAGTTTATATTTGATATTTTATCTCCACTTAAACCATGGATATAAGATAAAAATATTTATAATACCCACACTCAGGCTTCGCCTTCGTGGGATTGTTTTTAAATTACGTACATTTATTACAATATTTTTTGTGCAGTTTTCAATATTTTTTGTAACTATCCACGTATGTATAAAAAAAATTAATAATAATTTTTTTAAATAATCATTTTGATGATTTATCCGGTCACCATATAATTAGGTTCTCCAAAAACAACCTCTAGCATTGGTTTAATCAATTTTTTATCCGATAACTTCAACGTTTTTTAACTCATCGAGCTAATTTGTTCGGTTTTAAGAACAAACAGCTATTACTCGTAAAGCCAATTTGTTCGCTTTTCAGAACAGTTCATACGGTTTCATAGATATGATTGTGTTTCCCTTACCGTCATAGTAAGAAATATGAACTAAACGGTAAAAACGAAAGAGAACACACCAAGCTTTATATTCAAATATAGAAGTTGACCACAAAATAATTAAAATGTACATCTATAGAAGATAATTATGAAACTAATTTTTTTATAAAACAACTAAAAAAAGAGGTGGTGTTTAAAATACATTTGTCTGATCAAAAATGTTTTTTAACACATATATCACTTATTTATTTAAATGTTTATGTTTATTTCAAAAATTATATTGTAAGTCGTAATATTGAAATTTGGGAAAGTATTTAATCACCTCTCAAAAACAGTTTTAGTTTTCGGATACGTTCAGAACCATCCAATGTATTTGGATTTTATTGAGAAGCAGAAATATACACAAACTCTCCGACTTTCTGATGGTCAATATACCAGAGGCCCAAAGGGTTAAAAGTTTATTGGAAACATTGCATTATCGGAAAAGTCACTGCTTTCTAGATGAATAAAGACTTTTAAGAGGATGAAGACCGTTTACAAAACACTGTTTTTTGAAAATCAATAAAAAAATAATAATTTTTATAATCACTACCAGCAACTGAAAAGTAAAAGTTACTACTCATGTTAAAAACTCAAATAAAATATGGTTAATGTTTTACAATGTAATAAAAGTTAATCCACGCCACTCCCTTTCATTTCGCATTTATAATAATTTCATTCTCACCCGTGTTGAAGGCATTCATGTTTAATCGTTATTTTAATCGACGTAATTAAACCCGAGATTAACCTCAGATGATCTGGACTAATTAACCTTTTTCGTGTAGTAATTATGTTGAATCATAGAATAAAGATGAACACAAGAAATGCGATGGGACATGTTTCGTGATCCAAAAGCCTGACCATTCTTCGCTGTGATTTCAAATTCAGAAATTCGGTCTCACAGCACAAATGTAATGGAAAATAAGTAAGACAGTATAAGAAAGACAAAGTATGTAATGTTGATTGGCTCTCTCAAAGTTACTATTTAAGTGGCTATTTTTGTTTCCATTCAAATCTACAAATAAGGCATTTTATACTTTTTGGGCAGCTTGTGTTTCATCGTGTCAATCATCAATGTGGAGGTTTTCTAGGCTCCTCGCATGTGTGCAATACAAAACACTTTTGTTATATCATATTGTATTGTTTTATTTGTACTTTGTACGTGAACACTTTATAATGTTGATGGATTTTTAGAGTTATACCGACACGAACTGATGTGTTATTCCGAAGTAATCTTTTTTAGAAGATCTCACTCCTTTGGTTTTTAAATATGAAAGAAGTTGATAATACAGTAAGTTACTTAGCGTATAGAGTAGAAACATGTATTTTGTTAAAACTACTACATGGACCTAAAAAGCTCTGAACAGAGCATTAGTGCGATTTTTAATGAATGGTATTAAAGTCAAATCTATGGTGAGGGGAAATAACCTGGTTGCTATCTTGTATGAATAACTTTTGAACTGATTTGTATGCGAATGAACAATTATTATTTTATTTTGAGTTATTAACGCAGCTATAACGGCTTATGCTTTTGGGGTATTTGATGGGATACATCATTAAAAAAATTACGTAAGTTTTGGCTTTTTTCATACATCTTCCTTATCACCCCCGGCTTCAAATTGTTCATGAACTGCTATTGGTTTGGGACTAATTATAGATCATGAGATAAGACGCTGTCCTAAAATGATAACATCAATTTTAACCAACATTTCTATTTGACGTTGTCTATTCAGTTGGTTAAATGCATCAAGAGTTCATAAAAAATATGTTGTTTTCTTGATTGTGCATGCAATGAAATAGATTAAGGAGTAAGGACCTTGTCTTACATGTGATTAAGAGAAACGGCTGCGCGGCCTTCTTCATACAAAACTTAAATTTAAATTTGAGGCCAAAATATATTACCAAACTCAATAATTATTTTTTCACTCAAATATCTAGTACAGATTTGTACTGCTTTATTTTTTTTGTGTTTTAAATTATAAAATATTAGCCATAAAATAATTCAATTTTTTACGATTTTAGAAGCAACTTTGACATTTTTGTGAGTTAATGATAATTATTAAAAAAAACTTTCCCATTCTACTATGTGAAAACAATGAAATATATATTAAAAAATAAAACTTGGTAAAAAAGATGTTTTTAAGTTGGAATTTACTATACGAATTTTATAGACGACAAATTGATGTTACAACGTAAATCGGTAGGTTTCAAAATTAAATTTAAGCCCATCAAAATAGTGTATTAAATCATTTGTTTTTTCTTATATTTTATTTTTAATTATATTTGCGTTGTAGGTAAGACAAGATTATTTTTATAGTAATTACAATAAAGTCACGAATAATTGCCACACTAAAATCTTGAAAGATCTATTTCTTTAATGGCCAATATTTTATAATTTAAAACACAAATCAATAAAGCAGCACATATCCGTACTAGACTTTTCCTTTGATTTTCATTTGATCCTTTGATTAAACTAAATAAATATTCAGTTTATTTGGGTATATTAGCCTCAAATACAAATTTAAGTGTTGTATGAAAAGGGCCGCGAGAGGTTTCCATGCGATAAGCTAAGCGTGCCAACATCACGTGTAAAGGTTTAAAAAAATAAAAATTTTAAAATCTGATATTATTAATACTCTAGCGTCTGGACGGTGTAGGCCCTCTCATTGGTCAAATTTAAATTGTCTGTTTCAGTTAAATTCCGCTAACTTGAAAATTAAGGCACGATTTGAAAATGACACGATGCTCATATAATTTTTGGATAATATCGAAGAAAATATGTTTTAGAAAGTTGACAATCCATTGGATTCATTACATTACAGTAAAAATTATCCACAATTACGTATTAAAATTTGACGTTTATCATTATTCACGCGAAAGACAGATTGTTCAGTGTTGCCAGCGTATATGGAAAAAATGTAAAAAACTTTTATAGCCAGTTAGTGTCAAGCAATGTACAATGTCAGTGTGATTATTTAATGTGAGATATATTATAATTATAAATAATTATAAATAATAAATATAATTTATAATTATAAATCCACCATCATAAATTAAATAAAAAATAACCAGTTCCACTCGATACTTAAATACGTAATTAATTATTTTTTTGATATTACTACACCGACCCCATTCGCTGTCATCAGCTGTCATGTTTAATATGTGATAATTACAGAATTATTATTGACGTGATAACCGTAGATATTTCTTTTAAAAACTATCGCTGTGAATCGCTAAAAAGAAATGTTTGTTTTCAGATTATTATTTCAATTTAATTACTATGGCTAAAAGGTATGTGGGCAATATTTTACCAGAATTGGTCAAATTTCGGAATGTTCGAATGAGAGGGAAATTTACCAAGCGATTGAAGTGCCATATACTACAAATTTTAGCTTATCCTCCAGCACGAATGATTGACAGGAGATTGTAGTCAATCTAAAAACTTTAGGAATTTTGTTTGTCAATACAAATGCTACTTGATGTATACAGTGTTAATAGATTTGCCTCATTTGGAGCGCAAATAGCTAATATCCCAGGTAATGGTCCATATTGTTTTAAAAAAATTGGTTAGGTTTATCATCTGACTTCCAGAAGTATACAAGTTGCAGGTAAAATACCTTCCTATGCTCAGCTTTATCTATATGATCCTGATGAGGCTGTTAGAGTGCGTATGAGTCATCCATGTTATGCCGATTGCTATAAAAATATAATGCAAATAATTGATGATTGAACTAAAAGAAGCTGTCGAGGAAGAAGAAATACGCATTGCGGCTGAGGGTGAGCAGGTGAGAGATATACGTCTATTATTTACACGTTCATCAGAGGTACAATGCTCCAACCAGTTCTCACGATATCGCTATGGTTTACGTAGCAGACAGACGGGAATTTGTCATCGGGTATAGATATCGCTGTTTAACCTAAAAATGTTGAAGGACCTCAAAGGATGGCAACTTTATCAAAGCATTTAGATCCCATGGTTTTCCCACTACTATTTCCATCAGGTAAATGTGGTTGGACTCCAGGCTTTCAGCATCATGCTGATTTCTGTACTGCTCAATGTCATACTGTAACTGCTATGTAGTTTTATGCAAGTAAATTAGCAGTGCGAAGAAACATATTTAATCCAATCCATTATGCGGGTAAACTTTTTCAACAGTATTTAATTCATGCTTACATTATTTACCAATCTGGTCGCCTAGATTACATTAGGAAAAACCAACGACACCTCAGAGTGGAATGCTATCAAGGTTTGCAAAACCATGTAAGAAATTTAGCCACTGATAGAGGAGTATGTGCAGGTAATACAGTCATTCTTCCATCTTCATTTACTGGTGGACCACGCCATGTGAATAAACTTTATCAAGTTTCAATGGCAATGGTACGTAAATTTGGTCGTCCTGTCGTCGTCATAACTTTTACATGCAATCCCAAATGGACAGAAATACCAACCGAATTGGAACATTATCAATCGGCCGCGGACAGGCCTGATATAGTAGCCAAGGTTTTCCATCTAAAAGTCAAGGAATTTATTCATGATATGACTGAGAAACATGTTTTTGGAAAGGTAATTTGTTGGGTGTATACTTCTGTAATTGATCAGCAAAAAAGAGGACTCCCTCATCTACATGGTGTGTTTACACTTTGCAGCCAAGATAAGTTGTATACAGCTTCTGATATTGATAATGCCGTATCTGCAGAACTACCCCATCCGAAGAACGGCTTTGTACCATATTATTTAAAAAAATAACATTCATGGACCATGTGGCGTACTTAATCCAAGGTCAGTCTGCATGGTATACGGTAAGTGCTCTAAAAAATTCCCCAAATCATTTAAAGATGCTACTGATAATAATTCCGCAGGTTACCCAGAGTACAGGATACGTGATAATTTTTCTGAAAATCACGTTGTTCGGGATATACGTATCGACAATCGATTTGTTGTTCCATATAATGCATTCCTTAGCAAAAAATATGATGCTCATATTAATGTTGAAATTTGTTCCTCTTTGGATAGTATTTATTTATTTATACTGGGTTTTTAGAGATTTTCTCACTTATCTATACATGATCAATCTCACTCAATTTTACTTCTGGCTTTACATTTACCCGACAGCCAATCTGTTTATTTTGTAGAGGGGCGGGAGGAACAGGCTCTTAGGGAAGCATCTACAAGGAACACCTCTTTAACAGCGTGGTTCCAATTAAATCTTAAAGATATTGAGGGACGCTCTATTCTGTATCAAGATGTACCAAATAACTATGTCTTTTCAGCTGGTAAAAAGTGGACGAGGCGACAGCGGGGAGGCGACAACATCATTGATGACATACGAGAATGGACGCAGTGCATGACGGAGGCTTCATTGTATTTGATGCCTAAAATTCTTAGACATCTATTTGTTTTAATTTTAATACAATGTATCCCTTCGATCTTCGGCTGAAGATTTTTTTCATCGTGGTGTTGCTGAAGAAACAGCTATTAATTAATCTTTGTCTTTTAAACATACAGGATATTCTTATGAAGGAGAATTCATCTTGCAGAATGCAGGGCTTACCTGAACCTGATGAAAGTTGCAGTTTTGGACAAGTATCTGATTTTAATGTAATTTCTGAAAACACTTTAGGTGAATTGATGGCTGCCAAACTCAATGACGTACAACTTCAAGCATATAATTCTATTTTGAATAAGTTTTTTCACATGAAAATGATGACAATGAATGTTTCTTCATTGATGGCCCAGGTGAAACATGGAAAACATACCTTTACTAAACTTTAATTCACACTCTAAGACGAAAAGGTAAAAGAGTTTTATCATACTGCTTTTAATTTACCCATCAATTTACAGGACAATACAACATGTAAGGTCACATCAAAGAATCGGAAAATTATAACGGAAGCAGATATTATAATATGGGATGAAGCACCAGGTGTAGCTTTAGAAGTTATTGAGCGTACTATACGTGATATCATGGGAAGTGATTCTGTCTTTGGTAACAAAGTTATTGTTTTGGGCGGAGACTTTCGTCAGATCCTTCCAGTGTGTCGACGTACTTCACGAGGACAATTAATTGCCGCTTGCATAAAAAGCAGCATACTTTGGTACCATTTGAAAACTTTTCAATTAAAAACAAATGTCAGAGCTTTAGAAAGTGAAAATATATTTTCTAAATGGCTTTTGGACTTGGAAGATGGCAAACTTCCTTCGGTAGAAGGAACATTAGAATCATCTGTGCTTATTCCCAATGTAAATATTTGTCAAGATATTATTCACTATATATACAGTGAGACACATACAACTCCTGATGCCTTAGTGATGAGTCAACGTACCATATTGTGCCCTAAAAATAGTCATGTTTATGCTATCAATGAGGATGTACTTCAACGGAAAGCGCCCCTGAGCTGATATCTCACAAAAGCGGTGCTATAAAAATTTCAGCTGTAACTTAATTCAAGCCAAAATCATTACGGGGAACAGAAAAGGTACAGTACATTTCATTCCTAGAATTTAAAACACTTTGTCGGATGTTACAATTAGTCAAATTAGCTTATGCAATGACCATCAATAAATCTCAAGGACAAACTTTTGAACGGGGTGGACTGTTACTTCCTGAACCAGTATTTTCTTATGGACAGTTTGAGCGCAGTCATCGTTATTTATACAAATTCTGACTGATTGGTATACGGATAATATTGTTTATAAAGAGATTTTTTCCTAATGAAAGTGTATAATATTATGTTGTAGATTGTAAAAAATAAAAGTATAATAAATTGTACTTGCTTAAAAAGTTTTGTTTTTTGACTCAATTTATCCCACCTGTAAGGTTTTCCAGCCTAAGAATTAAGAGAGTTTTGGTGTATTTACTTTGACAATCGTTAGGTAAGAGCGTAATATTATTTCACCCAAATATGTAGATTTTTAGGACTTATCCCAATAAAATAATTCTTCATATATTTAAAAAAAAATGTAATTACTTTGACAGTCTTTTGGTAAGAGTATATTATTTTACCAAAGTTATATGTAATATTGTAATATGTTGATATTTTTTTATTTTCAAATTACATATAAATATTTTGCAATTTAAGTTTCGATTTAAAAATTAAATCATTTCGGTGGTATGGAAGAGGAAACATTTTTCTCATTGACGAGATTTATTTTGGGGTGAGGGGTGTTTAATGGTTCAGAATGTCTTTCTATTATATATCTACCCATTGATCTAATATCTACCTATTAAATGTAACTGTTAGTATCACTCAAACTGGGCGAAGCCCAACGAAGTGCCGCCCGCAGGGCCTAGCAGCAAAAACCCGCGGAGCGGGTTTTTAACTGCTAGTATATATTATTGCGGAAATTATTAAACATTGTAATTTTGTTGTAATACTAATTTCGGTTGTCCATTCATGAAATGTTAGTCCTACGTAAAATTTGGTTCGATGAATTCAAATTTGTTTGAATTTTAATTGTATTTTTTTATTGGAATCAGTCGTGTAAATACTGTAAAGACAAGCGATAAAGAAGGTACCTACCCATAGTATAATGTTTTAACAGAAAATTATTTTAATTGACGTTTTCGAAATTGGAACTGATTTGTCAAGAGTTCAAACTATCCCGAGATTATTTACGGATCTGCGCTAGTTGTAATGCTAATTTCGGTTGTGTGTGCGTGAAATGTTAGTCCTGCGTGAAATCTGGTTCAATGAACCAAAATATGATTAGAATACAAGCGTTTTTTTCAAAATTTTAATCAGTTTTGTGAAGAACTCAGACAAGTGATAAAGTAGGTTCTTAGGTACCTAGCTATAAAATAATTTTTATTGGCGTTTTCAAAATTGGAAATGATTTGTCAAGAATTTAGAGTATAATGTAATTTTCACATTAGTAACGTTGTAAAAGTAAAAATCATTGTAGATAATTTTTGTTCCAGTGAATAAAAATGCGACATATTTTAAAGATCTATAATAATAATAACATGGCATTTATATAGCGCAGTTTAGTGTAATTTCACTTCAATTGCGCATCCCCATTTTTCACACATAATACTATAATATATCATAGGTACTCAGTACTTACTCATAATAAACATTCTATGAGAATTTTTGTTTATATTTTTCCAGACGAAGATTAAATTGTTGTGAAACCGGTTGGGAGATGGTATAAATAAAGTGACACACTCAAAGTAACAGAGTTGCATTAAATATTCATTATTTCGAAAAGCATTGTTTCTCGTATTTGATCAATATCGGCCCAGTGAGCTTGGAAAATAAAATTCCTGACACTCGAGAAATCGATAGGTCTCGGAACTGAATTGTAGACGGTGGTTTTTGAAGGTGATAAGGTTTTGATCGTTGGTTCAACAATAGAGCTTCCCAATGATACAACGCTAAAGTTACCACTTATATTATTATAAAAACCATCGACTAATCTTCCGGTTTCAAAGTTAAATAGATATTGCTGTGCTACGGATATGAATTATTATTCTTGTTCAAATTGCTCGTGGATGGACGACTAAATTCTTTTGAAGCAGAGGTGGCTACATTGGAGCATCTAATAAATTTAAAAAATTTGAGATCGACTGATATAGACTTATCATTTTTTGTTCTCAAACCGGGACGATTTCTCAAGAACTGAACAGCTATCTCATAACGGAAACCTTATAGACAGGCTTGACAAAAAGCATTTAATTATTTTCGAGACTATATAATATATCTGCTTTATATTATAAAGCAGACAAAAAAACTTTTCACGTCGGAGAAAAACCGTTCTCGTGTTCTGAATGTAGCAAATCGTATTCACGATAGTTGGATTTACAAGCATCTTTTAGTATTTTCTAAATTTTCAGCTCTCAAAGTTATGCAGTGCTATGTTACGTGGTTTTCTGCATTTAGTTTTGATGTATCCGTCTACTACCGGACACAAAAACATACACATCTGCCCTGATGATGGAAAGTGTAATACTGTTCGAAACTCTGGTTAAAGAAGGGTGAAGCGCAACACGACTTAAACCCAAAAAATAATCACAATAATAGTTTTGGCCGTGAAATTCTAAAATCATAAACATATAAAATATTATCCACTCTTAACAAAGAAGAAGAAAAAATACAGTGTGTGGCAAGCCTACGCACGACGGAAGTGAAACTTTTATTATTCTTCTCTCTCTCTTTTCATTTCATTCTCTCTTTTTTCTGTCTATTGACATATTTATGAGTAGCATATGATAAAAAAATTAAAAGTTATAAAAATATGGGATTCGAACCCGGGTCCTGCATAACGAGTGTCGAACGCTCTGCCTCTAGACCACGCGGAGAAATATTTCGCGCGACGCGGCGTTATCGGCCTTGATTAGTAATTTCAATGATTCAAAATAAAAAGAATTAATCAAAATACCGAGCGACTCTACCGGCTCGATTTGTAAGCTAAATTTCGACCAAAATATCATATAGGTACCGTAAATTAAAGTAAAGGTAAATCAACAAATTTATGTAATTTTTTACTACATTATTACAAATCGTTGATAAAAAAATAATTAATCAAAATACCGAGCGACTCTACCGGCTCGATTTGTAAGCTATATTTCGACCAAAATATCATATAGGTATCGTAAATTAAAGTAAAGGTAAATTAACAAATTTATGTAATTTTTTAGTACATTATTACAAATCGTTGATAAATAAAAATAATTAATCAAAATACCGAGCGACTCTACCGGCTCGATTTGTAAGCTATATTTCAACCGAAATATCATATAGGTACCGTAAAGTAAATTAAATTTAAATTAACAAATTTATCTAATTTTTTACTACATTATTACAAATCGTTGATAAAAAAAATTAAAAGTTATAATAATATGGGATTCGACCCGGGTCCTGCATAACGAGTGTAGAACGCTCTGCCTCTAGACCGCGGTTATTATGTATTCGACCAAAATATCATATGGTCAAAATATCTAAAAGTCGCAGCACGAGAGCATTTTATCACTTTAAAAAAAAACATTATTAAAAAAATCACAAAAAAAAAAAAAAATAGTCAAAGCGGGGATCGAACCTCGGTCCTTCACGACGACAATCGGGCGCTCTGCCTCTAGATCGCGAAGCTGAGTTTGGAGAGTTACCTAAAGTATGTATATAATATTGGCTAGGCTCCTATAGCGAAATGATCACGGTTTTTCATGACGGTCATGAGTTGGTTTTACTCCGGTCCTCGAAATTGCATAACGCGCGTAAAGAAGTTTCACTTCAAAAAAAGTAGTTCTATAGCTTTTCCACAGATATTTTCAGCATCGATTTTGATTACTTTTTCCCTCCCTCTTTTCTTCCTCTCTCCTTTATCTTTCACAATCGTTTGTCCCAATTAAGGACGTCATAATCTGCTATGTCTTTGGCAACACGACTTGTTCAAGATACCACGCAGAAGAACACATTTTTTAGCACAGCATGGCATGACAAAAGGAATGGTCGTATCGAATAAAAAATCTAAAATAGGAAATACATTTAATTACATTTTTAAGAACCTTATTTTTTTATACAGGTAGGTTCCTATCTTACCGAATGTTATGCTTACGTTAAGTACTGAAAAGGGAAGATTAAAAGGATTAGGATAAAATATAAATAAACTGAGTTCTTACTTGTATAAAATGAAACTAAAAAAAGTAAGGACAACCAGGTGACACATTCGCTAGTAAGCTTTATCACGTGAAAACAAAATTTCACATGATTTATCATTGGAAGTTCCAAATCAATCAGTGCCAATGTTTTCTTCATTTGATTGAAGTGGAAGATAAGTCCGGTGTTGCCATTATCAGCCTCCGGCGTGACACTTAAGTGTTGCGCAATTATTGTTACAGCGCCGAGTGCCAAGTGCCGAGCGCTTATTATCCGATAGGACGTTCTCATCAAGAGGAAGTTATTTAGGTACTGTACGAATTATGATTGTCATTCGATGTTCTGATCGGGTGTGCAATTTATTGATACTAATAACTCAACAAAAAAACATTATTTAATAGTTATCCTCGATAGGTATGTACAAAGGTACAATTCAAAGTCGTTGGTGATATAATAAGCTTAAATCACAATTTTGATTCATCAGATAGTTTCTTTATTTATAAAACGGTTACGCACTAATATATAACGGAGAAGATCACCAATTTGAGTTACATGTAAGTATAATAGGTCATGGGAATTTCACTATTTTGTGGCACACATTAAAAGATAATCTCTGAACTGTCGGTAAGTGACGTTGAAAAAGTCGATGGTCAATGCAGAATCGTTGAATCGAATCGAAGCAGTTGAGTCACTTTGTTGATTGGCGAGTTCTGATAGCAGAAGAAAAAAGATCATGGTATCTCCCACGAGTGTATCTGCTTGTTAGACACGTGTGTAAGTGGATTATGTATTATTTTAATGAACAATTTTATTTATAATTGTCAAGTCTCTGACAGCTCTGAATTGTTGAAGCTACTTTGCCATACACTCCGGCCATAGTGGCCAAGTGGGTATAAATTTGATTGTAACAATAAACTCACTACTATTATAATATTTTGCTAGATTATATCTGATGGCAAGTCACCTTTTCTGTATATTTTATCCTGTTCAAATGAAGTGTTTTCTATTATTGTACGAGTAGCATTCTATGCCTTAAGAAAATTTCAGTTGTATCACATTCATTGTCGTTTTGTATACATATTGTTGTGTTCTTTAATGTAATACTAATATTCGCCTATGTACCACTGTGTACTTATAATCTCATGTATCACATTATTGTAAAAGGCTTTTATGGCGTTTAATAAATAAATAATAAAATTAAAAATAAAGTATAGTTCCAGAGATTAGTAAAAAAAAGTTTACCCAAAAATTAATTTCGGCGTGCTTCAAAAGAGTTGGCATTAAGTCCACCAAGTTCGTTCTTGATATTGCTCTTGTAGAGACCAGAGTCCTCCAGTCCCGGGTTGTTCAGTTCCAGGATGATGGTGTAGATTTCTTCATGGACTTCCACCCTCATCCTGATCTTGGAGGAATCCGTCACCAGCTTACTCTCGTGGTACCATACTATCGTCGGCTTGGGGCCGGCCTTGACCTTCATCCTATGACGACAAGTTTGCCTCCTTCCTTGGATTGACAGTGACATTTCAAGGAGTTGGAATCGCGCTTTACTGTTAAGATGACGGATGGATGCAGAAATTGATATTACATACATTCTCTTATACATAGGTAACGCATAAACCTCTTTTGTACTTTTTCTATTTCTAGGATATGACATCACCTAATTACGTACGAAATTGAGGTATTTCACATTTCTTATCCGAGCTTAAAAAAACTACTCACAGCCTTCCTTTGGACAAACAAATGCACGGCACTGACACTGATACAGTAGTTATCAATAAAAGATAAAATCCTAACTATACCATTGCTATATCAGTTAATGAATGCTTTGAAAATGGAAGTCTTGAAGCACTTTCAACAATGCTAAACAAACTGAATCTGACAAATTGATGGAATAAACTTAATGAAAGAAAAATAAATTTAGTTGAATACTTTTAACCAGAACGCCAGTTCATCCAAGATATCCGAGACTTCATAATTGAGTAGGTACCAAAACAAACACGTTATTTACATTTGATTCGACGATAAATATGTGTTGACCTCCTGATCTTTCGTCTCATTTCCCTCTGACTTTTCGCGCCGTGCAGAGGTGTGATGTCTCGTAACCAAGACAGAGCCAATTGATTATTTATTGTTGCATTATCTCGGTGTTAAGTCTTGTCAATTCCATTGTTTCGCATTGATTTATTCGCACGTCATGTATCAAGCGTGAAAGCTGCTCGATGAGCCAGTTGCATGTTTTTTTTATTTTTTATTATTACTATCCGAAGCGTTGCCGGGGCTTTCTCCAGAGTTTTCAGATATCAGATGTAGACATTAAGTTATATATATATTAAGGTATATATTTGGAGTTCGAAGTTCAAAGTATGGGCCACGCATATCGGATCAGTCGGTTACAAGCGCTCGCCGGGCACAGGTCTCCGACAATAACTTCAAAATGCTGACTTGCCCCCTAAGATATTGTACAAGTCGTACTAGAAAATATAGGGAAAGCACTGGTATAACCTTTCATCGGTAAGTAGGGTTTTACCATAATCAGAAGCCGTGTAAATTGACTTAATAATGTAAGAAACTCGTGGAGCATTTGCGCGGCGGCCGCCGGCCTTCTACTCGTTCGTTGACTTCATTCGCGGTCGGAAGGATTCGGGCGACATCGACAGCCGCCACACCCCCTTCCTACATCCCGCACGAGAAGAATATTTCACACAGATATTTCAAGGAATATAGACTCCATTTATATATAACTCAGTTTGTGTATTTATTAATTTTATTCTTATTTTGAACGTGAAGTCTGCAAAATTTCCTCCAGAAGTATCAAAATTCTGCTTTAAGGGATGGGAAAATATCATGAAGGTGGTTTTTTCAAATCTCGTGTAGACTTAGAGTTAGATTAAGAAATGGGTGCTTAGATTGCTTGGGCATAGATATAATGGGCGTAGATCGGATGAACAAAGAAAGGAGAATATATGACTCGAATTCGAAAGGTAGAAAAAGGACGCCCAACAAAGATATAGCACGATCAAGTAGAAAAATACTTGAGTCGAGTCGTGTGAAGAGTTAGAATAACCGAAGGTTATGTATGGAACGATGTATGCCAAACCGAATTATTATCTACCTCCCAGTGAATTTAACAGAAAACCAACTGTATGGGGGCTTCATATCGTAGAAATACATCAATTTATTCAAAGTTAGTTAACGATTTCAAAAAAACAGTGTGCGTAAAATAAAATTGTTAATTATGTCGTGAATTATGTTTTGTCATACCTCATATTTCAAAAGCCGATCGAGTAAAACTGTAGAGGGTATATAACAGCAAGTACCCGATGGATTTTAACCAGCGATTCTTAGGCATATTTAGAGTATATCTATTACACTGCAACGATATGCGCTCTCTACCCTCTATTACCGTGCTGCTTGAAAGAGACGGATGTATCTGCGTGTGCGTATCACGTGACCCGTGCTGGCTACACCCAACTACTCAATTGCGACGTGTGATAATATTTTTTAAAAATATTTTTGTTTTAAATTGAAAAAAAATTATCGGACAGCAAAATTACATCGACATTTTTTACTCAAAATATTATTTACACTATGTATAAAAATATTTAGGTTTGACTTTAAATACATAATACAGAACACAAGAAATTAATCAGATCTTGATCAAATGTTTACTTTTGTCAAGAACAAAAGCACACAGATTTGTCAAAATTATATATATTTTTTTTTATATTCTCAGCAGAAAAATCTACTCTCGTGAATTTCTTTAAGCCATTTTAAAATGCATGTAAGGTGCTCATGTCATAAATAAATCAGTTCATTCTTACATCTCACTTTATACTGTCTGCAAAAAAAACTCGAGACATAAATAATAATTGATTCGGATAACTGGAGCAAGTCATACATTTATAATTTGATGTAAAAGATTCTATGATCAATTTTATTATCAGATATTTCATGCTGTGAGAATCGTATCGTACGTGTTGGTTTATTTTATTGCATTGTCCAAATATGGTACCAATGACCAGTTTTATTTTGGGAAGTCATTTAATAATATTGCATAAATCCAGGGCCGTATTTAGGATCTTTAGGCCCCAAGCCTAAATTTGTTGAAAATTAACATGTCAAAGAAATTATCTAAATAAAAACCTAAGAATAAATATTTACTAGTCCTTTTTACAATAGCGCACAAATTGCTGGCTGCGTAAAAACTTAACAACAAATCCCAAATCAGGTTAACAAAAGTTCGGCTTATTTCCAAAACTACTATTCTGTTACACTATTTAGTTAAACTCTTATTCAAATGGGTTATAATTTACCCACCAATATTTAGCGTCGCTATGCGACCCGATTTGAAGGCGATTCCGTTTTTTAACCGTTTTTACGAACATTCTGACCATGGGCAGAAAAGTCCCACAATGGACTGCGCTGCAAACCGGTGCCTTATTTTTCTGAGCATGTACCTGGTTATCTCAGTGTGCGCTCTTCGACGTTCAACCTACAACCATAAATATACCACTCTCTAGATCGATATCTTCGAGCTTTTTGTAAGTAACGGAATTATACAGTACTTAACCACAGATATACAAGCAGCATACAAGCAGTACCTACCGTGCGGAGCAGAGCAGTAGACAAGGTAGAGGAAACTCAAGGCCATTTAAAAAAAAGATGCGACCATAGACAACATAATTGCTCTCAGCCTACTCTATTCATTCACTAGCCCAAAAAAACTATTATAAAAATAAAAATGTCCTTGAAGCAGAAAAATGTCGAAATGTTTTCCAAGGGCAAGGTTCATCTGACTAAGAAAATAAACTTTTACAGTGCATTTCCTTAAGATGAAACTTGTTAATCTGAGAAGAAGAAACCCAAAATGACAAGAAATTTGCAAAAACACTGAAGAAAATTTCCAAAACATGATTGTCCGACAGTACGACGAAGAATTCCGACATTTTTCAGCCTCATGAACTCATGGTTACATATGTTTAAAAATCTTTAATTTCACCAAAACAATAAGATAATACAGGATAACACTAATCAATAACATGAATAAGTTTATCGATATAATAAATAACATTTATACATTGTGAAGGAAGACATATTATGCCAAGTATGAAGCATTGTTCAAAAAACCGAACGAATAAACTAAAAACTGTCAATTCACTTTAAACTTGAACTTACGTAGGTAGGTTGAATATATGTTTGTAACTCGCTAACACTATACTGGCTTATATTGTATTTTTATCACGAACAACTTTAACACGCAATATTTTCGACGGAAATGATAGTATTTCGGCAGCAAATGACAACCCGCGTGTATAAATAAACCACACTCATTTTGTTTGAATGATTTGAAACTGTCAAACGGCAAAATTCCGTCATCTCTTTCTGTTACACGAGTCATTATGGTAGAGAGCGAGAGATCAAACCAATCCTTCTTTTCTCACCAATGAGATCTGAGCTTTTAGCCATATTATTCGTTTTCTGTAAGAATTTTGAGGTGGTCGTGGCGGTTTCAAATGAGTTTCAAGGCCAAAGCTTAGTTAAATGCCCCTGCCTACAACTAACGTCGTAGATTATTCAAAGCATTCTCGAACCCTCATGATATATAATTAAATATGGTCACGTGGTTTGCATCTAGTTCGTCAGATCTATATAAATTGGGATGTCTAAGTCCTACCCAACACTACGCACCACGGGTTCAACCAAAACCTCCTAGATCACAAAGCCGGGACACTCATTCAAAGCAGCCTCCTTAGCTGTATGAAATTTTACAAAAAATTTCGTTTTACGTTTTTTTTTCAATTTATTCTTCTTTATTAAAACATCTTAAAATGTTTTAGTTCATTAAAAAAATATATATACCTATATAAAAATTTTTAAGGTTCCCATACAAGTTAGGAGGCTGATTTTATTCAGTGTCCTGGCCTTGTGATCTAGGAGGTTTTGGTTCAACCAAGTGGTACACGCATCCTAAATACGGCCCTGTTCTTATACAATTCAAAAATGTTAAGTTGAAGTAAAAAAATATGTTACAAAGATTGTGCATCACTGCTATAAGATGTAGCAGGATCCAAATCAATATTTTACTTTCTATGTGTTCAAAATGTCCAAACGCCATGCATCATCGAGCTGCTTTGATTTGTGTAACATTGAATCAAAAGATCATAACATAATATTACTTAAAAAACTGTTTAATTTCACTTCTGCAACCGAAATGTTACGATGAACACAATTACAATGATCATTTTGCTTTATGTCGAAGCAATCAGCCAAGATTTCTGCTTTACGAAACTGCCTATAGGTGGTCCGTAACTCATAAAGGTATGAGATTTGACAACTTTGCTGCCAGACCTTTCCTGATGTTATATTTATCATCGATATAACCTTTCAACCGGAATTCTTTACAATCTCATAATATGAATGTAGGTACCTACTCACAATGTAAGTGTAAAACCAATTCCTACTCAATACTGCATAATATGATTGCAATATTGGTTTCGAGTAAGTACCTATTAAAATAATCGGACTAAAATACTATATTTAGTTGAGTAGTATATTTTATGTAGATAACTTTTTTTAGTCTTGCAATCCTTAAATATGTTGTAAGGAAGCAACCTTTAAAACTTAACGTGTTTAATTGGTTGTTAATTTATTGTTTTTAAATCTGTCAGACAATTCACGTGTGTATTTTTTTAGTATTCTGAATATCTTAGGCCCGGTACATTCGTCGAATTTAATCATCAAGCCGCTCAAGCCTTGGTAAGCCGCAGGATAGTTCAATTTTTAGACGCCGTGGCGCTAGCAGCAAAACAAATGTCAAATATGTACGTAAGTAATTACTAATTACGTACTTATATCTCACCGAAATTTACGTAAATTTCCTCATTTTATCACTATGGACTATTATATTCATCGAGCGATGAGGGATGTTGATGTTATTAATTGTCCTAAAATAGACAAATAGTCTGGTAAGGTATTATAAGAAGGATTTTTCAAGTACGAAACAGTTTGATTTCAGTGGTTTGTTCGTCGTGATTTCATAACAGTGCATTGACTCCAGCAAAACTAATACCATTTAAAATTAGTATTCTCACAATGTCCTAACATATAGAACCATGCTGGTTTAATGGTGAACTTTTAAGGGGAAACCCTCCTAAAACTTTGACATTTTTGCGATGACATAAGACAAACCACATAGACAGTAGTTTGGTTCTACAAAGAAATAAGAAACATGTCCCTGTATTATAATCATAGACAATATGTGTTGTATTGGTGTCATAGGTGATATCTAGTCTCACGACCTATATACGGATTATTTTCACAGCTCCGCTAAGCTCGACATTCCAACCAAGCCGAGCTTAAAATCAACTAATGTATCGAGCCTTAAAATCGTAACTTGCAGGTAAACGTTAACGTTACGTAAACTTATTATGTGAACGGCAATTTTGATTAATTATATACATGTAAAATGTTTGATTCTAGATTTCGTTCTATTAAAAAAGGAATTCCTCAAAATGAATTTATAATTTTTGCATCAATTACAATTTGACGAGTTTTGCTAAAATATTACATTATATTGTCAAAGTGTTATTTATTGTTTTGGTGTTTAATTCGTAGAACTCCATTTAATTTTTTTTAAATACCTGTCCTTTATACTGTCCAGTTTGATAATGGCCTCAAACGCCGAAACAGTTGTCACATTAAAAAACTGTAAAAATAACAGAAATACCTGCAGAACTTAATAATTATTATAACATTATTAAATTTGATTTATTTTAAATTTATTCAACAAAAATTAAATTTATTTAAAAAAAAAAAAAAAAAAAAAAATTAAAAAATTGTCAAAGTGTCATTAGATATTTATAATAAATTTTGTATCATTTTCAAATGATCAAATTACTCGATCACGGTTAAATGAAAAAGTTTTTTCTTACTCCTACGAAACACCAAAAATAAAAACGAAATCTCACTACCCAATTCTGGCTGATTTATTTATACATTTACACCAATGTGCTTTCTTAGTCCACCTAAATCGCAAATTAGCCCCAATTATGAGCGAGCAGCCGGCTAAAAGTGTAAAAATAAAAATTTTAATCTGAATTTACGAATGATAAGTAATTTTAATAACGGTCATCATTTTACGTCTCCGATTTCGTTGATTTCTTTGCATTTTCCGACAACGTTGCATCTTCTACGCCCTTCTAAAAGCACAATCTTGCAGATTATATTTTTCGATATATGTTTATTTGTTTCATTATTACACGTTATTTCGGCACTGGAATAAGATACAGAGTCGAATTATAATCGATACAATGTAATTTTTAACAGTAACAATGTGGTATACCTTAACTTAACATCTAAAGTCAACGGAGGCCGCAATAGGTTAAATTAACGAAATGAACTGGAAACAAAAATGGTACACCTCATGTTTTATATCTCGTTTGAATACTGAAGTTCATATGTGTGATTTTACGATGATGCACGATTGTATCCGTATCTATAGTCCATGGAAAAAGTTGAAAATATCCTTTAATGCCCCCTCTGTTGCCCACTAACCGGACTTCATCGCCTTTCTATTGTTCTCTCTACCCACCTACATTCGGTTAATTTTATTTTCTTATATATTTTCTCAGTGTATTATTCCACCCAGCAGTCAATTGGGTTTGAACATAATTAAATCACTCACGGTGTGAAAATCTCTCTTACAATGCAGAAAAAACAATAAAACTCGATGTTGCCGCAGTAGCAGTTGCAAATTTAATAAAATGCGAGTGAGTAAGTGCCTACCTGCGTAGATTTTCCTCTTCTTCAATATTCAAACAAAGACGCACTGAAAAAAAACCGTGTTCCAAATGTGTATAGTTTTTGTCGGATAGGGTAAGCCCTACTTCCGCAAATATTTAATTGACTTGTAGAGGAATTTTTTTAAGGTTTAACCTATCTCCTTACAAATTAGACATTTTAAAGACCCAAGTATTACAACACTATTATTATCGGAGGTGTGTCATGGGTTACAATAATTATTTATTTTCAGTTTGGTGACTGGGGTCACCTAAAATCTACGCTGAGATCAGCCTCTCAAAGGACTACAGCATTCCTAACTCCAGGGGGGTCACGATCTCTGTCACAAGGAACTAACCAAGAAACTTCCTTTATTCCTACAAATACGTAATGATAATGATATACAAATAAATATCCATGATTGCTCAATGGGAAATGAAAAAAAAAAATCAGGAAACATTTGCCGACTCTTGGCTGTCGACACAACCCGATGAAATCGTGCCGCCAAAAACACCTCATCAATATGTCCAAATCGATTGCACCCAAATAATATTCCGCAAAGACAAATTATACCATTTCGGATTGTCCATGCGTGAATTGTTTATCGCACCTACAATATTATTTATTTAAAACATCGGGCACGCGCGTGATAACATTTTAATTTATGTTTGCGGCAGTTATGCAAATATTTGTTCTCTGCTCCGTTGTGAAGGTAGTTTTTACGAAATGATTACCTTGTTATTACTCACCAGTCTCTCTACCCATCAGTTATCTTGCTGGCTGCTAACAAGTTTTTTATAGATTACAAATAGGAGACTCAAGTTGATTTCTTGGTAATTTGCAAACCTAGCACTTATAGTACAGGTCTGTTAAAATTGCGCTATCTCTCAATGTACGTGTAAATACGTAAAGATGTCCGTTGCAGGTTGTGTTTCCATTCCCTGATTGATGGTCAGACTCCCTACGCTTCTAGCTAAGGGTGGCAATTGCAGATTGTGTTTCCAATCCCCGGGCAATGGGTTCGCCACACTCCTTTTCTAAGTACCTATTATATTATTATGCAATAAAAACCATAAAAGCAATGTAGGTAGGTACTGCTTATTTCACAATTGTTAGAGTTTTTTCAAATTAATCTGGACTCTCACTTCACAAATAAAAAATTAACCCATGACAGTACAAATTACTGCTAATGGTAAATATTAATGCTATTTAATGTTGAATAGAAGCAATCAAACGTCCAAAATATGCAATAATAGATCGTTACACTTATAACTTGTCCATTATATAAAATATTACGTGCGGTAATGATTTATTATGACCTGAAATGAAGAGATCAGAATTAGCGTAATACTTCTGGACCCAATCGCAGCGCCCACGGGTTATCGGGTCAAGGGGTCAGTTTCTCTTGATATTACTTTCACTGGAAAAATACAAAGGTAGGTAGGTACTGGGTACTCTTCGTGATTCTGTCACACTTTTATTATATGGCAATACTCACCAATATTATTAATTCTGACAATCCTGTAAATTAATACACATGTGCATAGATCAACTATCGCAACTATCTAACATGTGTAGTCAGGTAGGCACAATACCACACGACCAACACGACACAGAACACTAATTTAACATTTTAAAGTGAAGATACGTACACGCACACGTGTATTAAGTGCAGTTTTAAGTAAAAACATTTATCTGCATATGTAAAGCATTTATCAAGATTAGTTACTTTGTAAAAAGATGTTACGTGGGAAATTTACAATATTTATTTCATCTACAATGGAAAAAACGGACATTCTTATCAATTTTGTTGCTTTACGTCTCACAAATATGCTGCAGTATTTTTGTTTTTTTTTTATATTTTTTTATAATTAAAATATTTTTTTTAAATTTGATTTTTCAGTATATCTTTTTTGTTGAATTTTAAATTATTTAAAGCTATTATTAAGGGATCTTATATTTTTCGTTATTTTATTAAAGAATTTTGTTCTAGGAATTTGTAGTTCTGTTAACCCATTTTTTTTACATATCGGAATCGGTAACATGTATTTTTTCCTGAGATTTGTAGTGTTTCTGAATTGTGCGGATTTTTTAGGACAGTTTTTAATTTTCTTTCCTTAAATTCTTTAAATACGACTACTGAAGTGTACAGCTTGAAAAATTGTTTCTTTAAAATTTATTTATATATTAGTTTTTGCGCAATGCCAGATTGTGTATGGGTTTTAAAAGCGCTACCCCATCCTATTACACCATATTGAATAATGGATTGATAAAAATTGAAGTTGGTCATTCTTAGTAGTTCTTTGATTGGAATACGTCTCAAACAGCTAAAGATATAGGTCAACTGTCGTACTCTGTTTTTGGGACTGATTATATGGGGTCACCATTTAAGACATTGGCCAATAGTAGAAAGGGTATTTATTGAAGTTTTTATTCCAATATTTGTTCATAATAAGTTACAGTGGTGTTGTTGATTGTTTGACACAAAATGAATACTTATTTTCATTTCATACGGTGTTTTTTTGTTATTTTTTTATGAAGAAAGGTACTTAATGTGTTTTTGAGAGTTTAACGTTAGTAGATATTATCAAACTATGTTTTTAGTTCATTAATATTTGTATTAGCTTTTTATTTACTTATAACCATTTATCTGCTTTTAGGTGAAGTTCTCTGTCATGAGACAATTTCTTCATATTTAGAAACTAAAAATATATCGTTTACACACTTTATGAACAAAAGTGGTCCTAAAACTGTGCCTTGTGGTATCGATAAGTTACTGCTTACCGAATCACTTATATCATGAGTTTTAGGTGTGGAGGTCTTTCATCGAAAATGGGTATATTATCCGTGATATACCATTCCTTTTATTTTTTTATCAATTTGTAAGTGATATTACTATCAAATGCTCCCTTAAGGTCAATAAACCTTTTTCATTATAATCTATGGGGTAATAAATAGTTTATAATTTTCGCAATAGCATCAAGGTTTGCTTTTTAAAGTGTTTTTTAAACCATGCTGTTTACAATTTATAATATGATGTTGTTCTCGGAAGGACCAGATCTTCTTTAAAAAAAATTCTGATATTTTTGATATAATTGTTAACAGGGATATTGTGCAGTGATTTTTGGATCGTTTGGGCAGTCTGCTTTATATATTGGTGTTGTAATTGTACTTGTTTGGAAATATTCGTCTTGTAAGACGTATATTTATTTTGAGTTAGGGGGAAAATTAGGTACTTTTTTCGTTGTTTTTAGTACGTTTACGTCTACGTTTTCAAAACCGGGAGCAGAAGCCATTCATTGGTACTTTTTTCAACGACAGATGCCGTTATTTTGTTGAATTTATTGTACTGGTGTTGGATTAAGTGGAGGATATTTTTACTATTGATGGATACTGATATTTTTTAGACGTTTGCCAGATTTTATTTAATATTTACAAGTTGTTTAAAATATTACAGCATTTTTTGGTGTCATTAAGGATATTGTAAGTGTCTTCCTTCCGTGATTTCGGATATACAACTGCGTTTTTGTTTTATTCATTATTTCATCTATCGTAGTCCATGTTTTTGGCCTGATTACTTTTTTTTAATCTTATCAAATTTAATAATATAATTATTAAGTTCTGCAACTAATTTCTTTATTTTTGTTATTGTTACAGCTGTTTCAGCTGTGACTGTTTAAAAATGGCCTTGAAAGCCGAAACGGCTGTAACAGAAACAATAACCAAAAAATACTTGGAGAACATAAAAATAATATTATTAAATTTGATTTTAAATAATTAAAAAAAAAATGTAGTTCTACGATATAACACAAAAATAATAAATAAATATTAAAACAACTAATTGCTATTGATACCCCTATCGGGATGCTGAAGGAAGTGTGGGGGGTATGTATGAGGTATTTCAAACGCACTCTGTATAAATGACAAAGTATAAAGTAATAATTTCCCACACGTCGGAATTTAAAATAGACTTCTGGGGTCAGAGACAAGAATTTTACTCATAATATGACTATGATGTATTGTATTATTAGTCTACCAAAAAAAAATTGAGAAAATGCGGTACTTACAGTCCACACAAAATCTTTTTGTATTTGTGTTAGAAGAGTGTGATTAGCAAACATAATGATTAATTTACATAAATGTAAAAATATTAATAATAAACACATTTATAATTTGTTTAAATAAACTACAGCAAAATCTAAAAACTGCGTTCGCACTTAAAAAGCTGATAGTGTTAGTATAGTTATAGTGCCTGTACAGTTTTAATTGTTGTAGACGAAAGTGAAGCCCTCTGTTATTTTAAAAAAAGAATCGTTTAAGTTTTCAAATAGCATCCCGACGAGAAATGTTAAAAAATAAAAGTTACAAAACTTGGAAATTCTCAGTTTCAAAAAAACTTTACAAATATCCCGACCCATTTTCCCATTTCAGACCTATTTTCCGAGCAAAAAAAAATCCGAGGGTAATAAATTTCTCATAGTATTAAAACGATTTACTTTATTTTTTTACCGTTTAAATTTTTCGCGACACTTTTTTTGAGCTAAAATGTCCCGGTAGATTTTTTTAGCAAAATAAAAATTTCCCTGAAATAGTGGAGCTCTCAAACCGTTTTGATTAAAAATTATACGAGAGTTATACCAATATGGAATCATTTACAGGTTAGGGGGCAGAAACTAAATTTTTATGTCAAATTACACAATTTTGGCGGCATACTTGAATTTTTTAAACTCTGATTGGCAGTAGATTTCTTAGCTAATGGAAGTTTTGTTACTTAGTAGAAATTAGTTTTCTTTCGTCCAGTTTATTTCAAATGAACGATGTTACGCTACAAACATTTGTTACGTTAGCATTAACAATTGGTTTTAACTACATAAATTTTATTTTAAAATAATCTCAATAATCTAATAATTGCTGTGAAAGTGGCAAAACTTTACTCGATGGAGGGGATAACCTTAATGAATTCGGCGAAGCCCGTCAAAAAGCCGCCTGCTGCGCCCAGCAGTTATAAAACCCTTGTATGTTAACAAATAATTTATGAAGGTCTTGAGAAAATGTTTTCATCTTTAAAAATGCCGGGCGCCATAGAGCTTTACCATAGAAAATAAATTTATCGCACAATAGTAATATTCAATGACCATAGACAAACGAAACGTCAATGTTGTTATGACTTGCTTTTGACATTTACCGCTTCCTTGTGCGAAGTTACAAGAACTCGCCGGTGCCGGCTTCGTTTCAAACATTCCTTTTTAATTGTTTTTATTCTAAGAACGGTACATCGCTATTGGAATTTATCGAATTACCGAGTTTTTCTTATAGATATAGATAAACTATTATTGCAGACAATGGCTAATCCTTCTAATCCACTTGCGGGAACCGCTCATCTCTTGGACGAGCTAGACAGTGCGTTATAAAATGATTGATTTCATCTATTCCTTTTAATTTAACACTATCTGAATTTACCGATTTTACTGTTATCTTTCATTATCATTTTCCAGAAAAACTCATGGTTTTGCTGAGAGATGGGAGAACACTAATCGGCTACCTGCGGAGCGTTGATCAATTTGCAAATCTTGTTTTGCACAAGAGCATAGAGAGAATACACGTCGGAAAACAGTATGGAGACATCCCGAGGGGGATATTTATTATAAGAGGAGAAAACGTTGTTTTACTCGGCGAAATAGTAAGTCAAGCATGTTCTTTTTATTGTTGAGGGAAAGACAACCATTCCCAGGTTACGAATCACCTTACAATATTTGAAATACTAGTACTACCATAATTGTAGGTAAAATGCTGACTATGCACTCATTGAGAACTTGGCTACTTGAATTATAATAAGTAATTGGAATTGAATTTGCGACTTCCAACCACTTAGCTACTTACTGGCCTAAATCTCTGATATTTATCAAATCTTTAGGAGCTGTGTGCTGATATATCGGCATGAGTGCGACCTCTCGAGTGCGGCATGCCGATATAAAGAAAACATCTCGCAAACTTGGTCACATGGGGAACACAATTTGTCCCTGTCACCTACTAACCAACATTCGAAATATTGGCCATAACTTTTTTCTATGGATTATTGACACGTCTTGTGAAACTATGAAAAAACAATTAACCCACCTAAAGGGTTAAATTTATTTTTCATTTACCAGTTTATTTTACAGTGGCATTATTTACTTTGCAGGATAAAGAAAAAGAGGAAAACTCACCATTGACTGAAGTATCAGTTGACGAAATACTCGACGCACAGCGCAGGGAACAGGAGAGCCGAATCGGCCAACAGAAAGTATTGTCCAAAGCCCTGAAGGACAGAGGACTCAACATTCTTGCCGAACTCGGCCACGATGACATGTTCTAAGAACATCTGACATTCTCATTATATCCACTCGAGTGATGGAGATTTCCGGGTGTTTAATTTTCGATTTATTTAATATCATACCTCCAACCGCTTAATGCGGTTTAAATCCTTTATCCCATATTATTAGGTTTTATAATATATTTTTTTTAAATTGTTAAATTTATAATTCATTTTAATTAGTAAATATCACCTGCCTAAAAATTTGGGTAGCCATCGCTCGAGTGGACAACATATTTTCATGTATTCAATTTATTTAATATTATTAAACATTTATAAATGTAAACCTTTATTACTCATTATAATGCATTAATGCAGTGGTTCTTGACCTTTTTGGAGGTACCGAACCCCACCAGTTACATATGCGCATTCACCGAACCCCTCCTAATTTGAAAAATAAAATTAGATTTTTACAAATTCAAAACATGGTATATATTTATATATAGGTGTACAAAATTAAAAAAACAAAGATCAAAACATTACATTTTAATGGTAAAATCAAAACATGAAACATATTAATTATTATTTACTTTAAATCGGTGTGAATTCTGCTGTTGCCTTTCAATTCAGGAATGCGAAAGGCAACAGCAGAATTCACCAATTCAGAAATGCGCGGCTTTACCTTGGCAAGTACCACTCTCATGTCATTTTCACAACAAAGTCTATTCCTCTTCTTCGTTTTTATATCCAGCATCTTCGAAAAGGATTGCTCGCAAAGATATGTTGTAACAAACGGTATAAAAATCTGCAGAGCTTTCTTGGCAATAACAGGGTATGTTTCCATTTGTTGACAACAAAACGTTGAGAGCGATGTTGTTCTGAAGAGTTGCTGTTGAACCTGGCTCTGCTGAATTTCAATGATTTCATCAAATATAAGTCGGGGGTCTTGACCTCCACCGAACCCCCGAGACTGACTCACCGGACCCCTGGGGTTCGATCGAACCCAGGTTAAGAACCACTGCATTAATGTGTAGGTATTTTGTATTCTCATCAAAATCTGAATTTCTAGGGCCTTACCAATAACGTGTTTTAAATTTTATTAGTAAGGGGGCTAGGATTCACATAAACATTTCACTTATCATTGTAATAAATTAAGGTAAATTACCAGGAAATAAAAATGCTTCTAACAAAGAAAAAGTTCCTGCTTATTTTCTACATGACCAATGGATTCTTGTTTAATTTTCTTAGATAGATGTGCATATTTTGTAGAAATTTCTTCTTATAATTAATGTTAGTTGCTAAGCACTTATGGTAGGGTCTTCCCTTGAAGGTTGGTCACGGAATCGGATCAATCATGATGTAGATGTAGATACTCTGAGTATCGCCCCGGTGAAAGGCCGCTATTCAGAATCGAAAGTTGCTTGAAATGGTCAACCGAGTTTATCTCTTGCGTGCTAACGTATCCTTAAGAATATTGAAAAAAAAAATCATTTCAAATTCATATTTAATTCTCTGAATATAAGTAGCTATTCTGGGGAAACTACTTATGGTAGATTATATACTATTTTTATACACATCTGGTAAGAGACGGTAAAATTTACAAAAAACATTGTTAGCAAAAAAAAAGTAAGTTATTACGAAAATAGAATTAAAATGCCCCAAATGGGGGTGCTGTAAGTAATAATAAAATTTCACATAGCACTCTTTTTAGGGTGAATTGCCTAATACAAAAAAAAAAAAAATAACATTTCATCAATAAAAAAGGGAAATTTGTTACAATTGTTTTTTTATCTTCAAGAATAAAATACAGTCAAACTTAGTTATAACGAGCATGAGGGGACCGACTAAATTTGCTCATAATAGCCATTGCTCGTTATATGTAAAATAGGTTTTTTTAAAGTCGTTAGGTTTTTCAAAATATATTCCCAAATGTAGTGTATTTTCAAAATATGAGTAAGTATTATGTACTTATTAGAAAAATACACTTTTTTTAACCAGATTTCGATTTCCTCAAAACAATCGACGCATTATAACTATAATCACCTGGTTCAAGGCTTCCAAGAAAAATATCACTAAATTGCTATACATATTATTATCACTAGCTTGTGTGAATGGAACCGCTTGTAAAAACTCACTTGCCATAAATAAAGCTTGCCGGATTGTTATGGTTTTCGGCTGTAAAATTTTACTTGTTACAAACCAGTGATGCACAACTCGCGGCCCAATTCTTGCTGCCCGCATGTCAATTTCATACGGCCCACTTGGCAATAGGGAAAAATAAAAATCTTTGGGGTAATTCTTGAAAACCCTGGCTGAGAACATTTTTTTAAAGAGTTTTGGTTAATTTATTCTGCATGTTTCGAACAAAGAGAATCTCGAATGTCTAAGGAAATTCACAAGGATCTGGGTTGAGAGATGGCCCGAGCTTAGAATCGATGATATAAATTAACTTCATTCTTGCTTCAGGTGCCAGGTGTGATTGCTCCCGGCATTCACGGTCATCCTTTCATTAACACTTTTACTCTTATTGACCGGATTTCATTCACTATATTTTGTTATTTTTATGTATTGTAACTGGTTAATTATTAACGAATACCTTTTTTTCTTGTACCATCTTTTGAAGCCACATAATATCAAAAATTTTCCTCTTTCGAAATTTTCTTATTTTTCATTTACCCTGTGTTTTTTACCTCTTATTTTTCATTTACCCTGTGTTTTTTACCTAATATGTAGCCCAAACTACACTCGTCACTTTTCTTTTTCTCCTATATTGCACTTTAGATAAATATCAATTCAGTTTTGCTGTGTTTGGACTTACTTTATCACAAGGAGCTGGAACTGAACTCATCTTATTATTTTGTATTGTTCTTCACTCCATCAAGGGGGTGGACTAGACCCAGTCCCGGCATCAACTAAGGAGATGACTCCCGAAGCGGCTGCTGCATAACCTACCTGCGTCTCCCCCGTCGCCGTGTACGGGCCTGAGGATTGACTACAGGGGACCGGAGACCTTCTGCCCTGCCTCTGGTTGGAACGACGCTCACTTTTATTCCTAAGGTCTTCGGGTTCTTTCCCCCTCAATCTGAGGGCCTATTCGGGAAGCTGGCTAAGGGGGCGGACGCCGAGTCTTACTTGCGGCTGGTCCAATTGCTCCACTCATTCTCGGCAGGACTGCCAGACGACAACTTAGCTGCTTTGGTCAAGTCACAATTTCATCTTAATATTTCTCTTATAATTCTTGTAACTTATTTCTATTTGTCTCAACACATTTCTGGCGGATATTTTTTGCTCTGGTGCTACGCAGTCTCTGGGCGAAAATAAAATGGCTGATGTTTCAAATCACTGTCTTCAAAAATATTTTAATAATAATTTCTACATAGTAACTCAGCATAAAACCAAAGCTATAAAAGTACTAAAAAAATATATATTTTCAAAAAATAAAATAAATTTACAAATTAAATTTCTAATTTCTTGCATTTACGTTGTTAGAGATTTGTTCTCAGAATCCTTAATCTTCAAAAGACCAACAACTTTCTTACCATTATACAGGTAGGCAGAGGATAGAATGCCGCATAAAATTTTTGCAGACATTATTTGCCTCTTCCATTTCCATGCATCTTCTCACATATTCTATCAGGATAACTTCAAGTACATATTGATTACTTTTAAATTAGGGTACACAATTGTTTAACTTAACTGAATAGTAATAGCAAAAACATTCATAAATTATAACAATTTATTGGACAGTTGATTTTTACTTGACAACTGAAATAATAAGAGAAGTATATATTATGCACCCTTTTTATGCCTTATGGTAATAAAGTGATACACACAACTCTAAAAATTATTAAAACATAATATATATATTTGGACATTTATGACTGATAACATTTTTTTTTATGAAACATACTTCTAAAAATAATGGTTCAAATATAATTTTTATAGCTAATGCCAGTCGCAAATCTGATTATGTTTTAAATCTAAAATAAAATATTTTGTTTTAAAGGTTATCGCACTCATTTGACAGCCTCCATGGTCGAGAGGTAAGGCTCTAGACTAGCAATTCGAAGGTCGTGGGTTCAAATCCCTGCATGCGCCAATAAATTTTATTTGATGAATTTGTGTTACTAAACAAGTTATTCATTTAAAATATATTGTAGCATAAATTGCGGCACGTCTCAGATTGGAAGATACTTTCAGTATCGTCCTAGTGTAAGACCACCATTCAGAATTGAAACATTGTTTGAATTGGCTATATCCAAGTTTGGCGACCAGATCTGAATAGCCAGGTACTCCCTCACTTTCCTCTTCCCGCCCCCACTACCTAGACTCGCAACATACCCCAATTGGGGACACCATACTCTCACTGGCTCTAGACAGTTGTGCGGTATTCAATTAAATTTTTAAAAAAAACATCTCGAGCTGAGGAAATTCTGATCTGGTGCCGGGGTGATATGTCTACGAAAACCTTAATTAAAAATTTTTATCAAATCAATTTATTGTGAGGTAATAAAAAAACATCCTCATTCCAACATCTGTTTTGTATTATGTATCTGTAAAAGCAAGAGCAACATTGAATAAAATTAACATTATAATACTTTGCAATAAAATACTTCTTTGGGGAACTAATTCAAAATACATAGGATGTAAACTTAATGAAAATAAAATCAGACTGTTAAATTGAAAACTAAAATAATAAATAGAGACAACGATTATGTATTAAAGTCTAATATTTTGTTTCAATGGTAAAATTAATTTATACATAATATAATCATTAAATGGATAAAAAAATGTTAATACAATTTTTTTTTGTGTTTGCTAAAATTAGAATTGGTTAATTATTATGTATTAAATATTATATATACAATTGATAACCCTTTTCTCCAACCTCCATCCAATCTAAAACGAAAATCATTTATAAATATTTCTAGAACACATAAATCATCTCACAATGAATAATATTATTTCAATGCATTTCTTAAATAACCACATAAAATGCATTGGTATGCCACTATGCACATACATATTACTAGATATTTTTTTTTATATACCTACATGACAAATGTCCATTAAAAATAAGCATACTAACTGGAAAAATTAATACTGTATTGAAAACACAAACAGTGGAATCATTTCAAATGAAACATAAAATTGGCCCAGTTGTTTTGCAGAAATTCACCATTTTGTATTTTTGAGAAATGCCGATTCTGAGGACGGGTTGTTTCAGAGAATTTGAACAATTCTTCAAATTTCAAAGTTAATTTTCGAGTTCTGTGAATTGTGAAAGTTCTTTTCGTGTTCTATGAAAATTCTTATCAAGTTCTGTTATTATTTCGGTTCTGTCCAGTAACTGGCCTATAATGATATAATAACAGAACTTGAACAGGACTTTCACGGAACCTAAAAATGAATGTTGAAATTTGATGAATTTTTAAAATTCTAGAAACTACCCATCCTAAGTACATTTCAAGAGGACACCTATTGCGTTTTTAAGCTTGTCAGCTTATTACAATGTGAAAGAAAGCTGAAACGCACCTGGAATCCGCGTTGGGGTTAACAGGGACCTTTCAAATGTAAAAACAACAAAATGGCGCTGAATGGCCATTTGATGACTGTGTCACATGTGAATTTCTGCAAAACAACTGGGCCTTAATGTAACAGCTGTAAAGCCTGCCTTACAGTTTAAAAGTTGAAGAGACATAAATAAACTCCTGCAAAACTGTAGATTTCTCTATACTGCTGCGGTAAGTGAAAACAGTGTCTCCAAATTATGTAAACTGCTTACTGTGGTTTAATGCCAACGAATCCACCTAGATTTCACCGTTTATCTCATATTTTTATTAGTCCAATAAAATTGGCACATTATGGCAAGTGATTGATCAAGATGTTTTGCAAACTTGCCTAGTATGCCAAAATTTCAAAACTCCATATTAATAAAACAGCTTGAATTTATTTTCAGAGATTTGTCTCCCATATTGGTCCATATCTGCTATAATCCCAGAAATCTGGATTTCCATTCAATTCTTCATTTAAAATTGTACTTTTATCTATTTCTTTCGACTTCTTATCAATACTATCATTGGTAATATTTCCCTTTTTTATCTCAGTCGCATCTTGATCCAGACTTTGTGCCGTCCGTTTGTTTGCCGGGCTGACATTTTCTTTATCTGTAGGCTCAGAAACTAAACCTACATTACTTACGAAACCATCGTATCTTTGTAAAATTTTAAATTTCTTCTTTGAGAAATCTTGATTACTGCTCGATATTTTTGATTTATTTAACGAGGCGCCCTCAACGTTAATAGGAAAACTGTCATTTTTTCTTATTAAGGCTTCCTTGTCTGAACAATTGAAGTCAGAATCGACAGTCAGATTTGGAGGAACATTACCATCCATGCAGTAAAGCAACGAGTCTGTCATTTTGCCTTCAGATAAGTTTTCGCAATAGTCTTCTGGACCACTTGTGAAAGATAAATCCACCGGGGATCCTGTAAGCACCGATCTACACTGAAGATACTGGCGGAAGGGTGTGATGGACTCGCCCTGGGATAAATTTTTTTTATTGTTGATTTATTATGGTGGGAAAGAAATTTTCAGTTGGTCTCACGACATAGGAGATTACCAGATGTTGGACAACTGATTTTAAAACAAGTGTTTAGATTTATTAGGGTAGAGAAAAAAAAAAAGGAACATGCACTGTATCGGCAGAGACCTCCGTGATGGTGGTTGATAATAGTAAGCCGAGCTAAAATGCTGGTGGGCCAACACGCCACTGGACTGGGGGTAGTCAAGTTTCATCCTTTGAACGAAGAATTAGACATTCTACTGGAGAAGTAACAATTTATTGGTTTTGAAACGATTTAAAATTAATGTGACAGGTTCTAGGGCCATAATTGATGTGTTCCTTTAGTGCATTTCTGTCTTTTGAAAACAAAAAGCATTCAGAATTCAAAAGAACATAAATTAGAAATCGCATATGGTGATTTGGGGGGTTGGTTTGGGGAGAGGGAGTCTGGATTTGAAAGCGCGGGGAGACGGTCGGGACAGTCAGCGTTGAAGGTCGGAAGAAGCAAGTCGATAGTCGTGGTTAAGGAGCGCGGGCGAATAGACAGTCAGCGTTGAAGATCGGAAGGAGGAAGTCGATAGTCGTGATTAAGGAGCGCGGGCGGATAGACAGTTAGCGTTGAAGAACGGAAGAAGGAAGTCGATAGTCGGTGGTTAGGAAAAGCGGTTCAAGATAGTCAGTTTAAAAGCGTGGGGAGGCGGAAAATAAAGTCAAGGGGGTCAGAGTTTCAAGGTCTGGGAGACGGTCAGGAATAATCAGGATCGGTCAGCGTTTTAAGATAGTCGAGTTAGTAAAAACTAAGAAGCGCGTCAACAAGAATTAATCGTCGGGACGCGAACACGGCTAAAATCATTTAGTGTAGAAGGTGCGGTTTTCTAACAGCATGAGTTTTTCTGCATGTGACTGTGTTTGTTTTTTATAATTATTTGGATTGTTGACACTAAGATGTATCGGTAAGTCTATTATAATCTAATTATTAACACTTATTTCCTTAATGTAAACCAAATAATCCAATTGTATTTTGAAGTAAGGGTATTCAACTTGAGCACTATAGGTCCGGACCTGTTAGCAAGGGAGGCCATAAATCACCTAATGCGTTGAAGTGACCGGGTCTTGGCGATTACAAAAGGACTAAGAGCGGTTACCCTGAAGCCGCTTAAGATCATTCAACAATAGACATTGTTTATGAGCTAGACAATTTTGTTTTCTGCAATTTAAGATGATTTAATAATTCTCCAGTAAAAATATTTAACGATTAGGTTATACGGAATTCATAAAATATATTTAATTAAATATAACTTATTCAAACATCACTCTTTTCATTCATTTTGAATCGGGACAACGCAGCGGGTTACAGCTAGCCGCCGGGAGAATTCATCTGTCTGGCATTCCTATTCTATGAAGTGAGATTTTCATTTTTCATAAGTTTGACGGGGACGGAGTGTACGAATTTTCCGTAGGCTGTCCTATCTTACCAAAGCGACAAAAGCGAAGGGAACGAAATTTGTAATTTGGCTTGCCTAATAGGGACTCCTGTGTTAGCAAAGTCGATAACCCTGGATACCGATATAACGTCTATTTTAGTATGGCAGCGCCGGCTTTTTCCCCTGCTATTGGTGTGGTTGAGTTATTCCCGTAAAAGCACCGGTTTCTGTCGAAGGTGTTGGCGGACCAGCCTTAGATAGTCACCCGGAATAGACCTCTGTTTCGAGTATTTTCAGCTGGTGAGAGGACGCTTCCACTGAGTTCAGATCGAAGGGAACGAAAATTGCTAATGGGCTTTCCTACTTGAGTTAGCTGGTAGACGAAGGAACAAAGCGGATAAGGGCTATGCTATTCTTGGCTGGCGTGTGAGGAGGATTTTCTCGCTGACAGAACGAAGGGATCGTGACGAATATGAAGTTGTTTCGGCGCTTTCTGACGTCCTTCCTGTCAAATTCAATAAGTATTTACCCCACTATAGGAGGAGAAGTCATCCAGAATTAGGTTGGAAATTGACTCCGACTGAAACCGTTTGAGCTGACGGAGATCGGATGATTTCAGATTCACGACCTGATGATTCCAGTATCCCTGATCCTTAGCGCCGGAAGTCGAGGATATCAATTTCTACCATTCTTTGATATTTGAAGCGAACGGAGGGTAACAAACGATAGAGCGAATGACCATGACTTTGAAGTGGGGTAAAATCTCCCGTCTAGGAAACATTCGTTATGTCGGATGGACGCCCCGTTCAAATTAAATATTGACATGACTATTTTGAGTGTGGACGAAAGACTTGAAGTATGTTCTGTATTGTACATATGATGAATATGTGTCATTACCTCTACTGGAACGGGAAGCTGTATAGACTGGAGCCAGGAGCTATTTGGAGTAGCGTGACTGCAGAGGCGAAGTCGAACAAACTGAAGCTGAATTCATCATTATCTTTACGAGCGTAAACCAGAGGGGTGTTCACGGGACTCCCGAACTCCTGACGTTGCTGATGCAAACCACTTCAGTATATGTTTATGTTTGAGGTTAGTAGAGTGGACTCCTAATTTTCGGCATGCTGGCGAAGCTCAACTCATCATCGATTTGGGGGAGGTTGACGCGACCTAAACCTCGCGCTACCCACGTGACCCAAATGGTTCCTGACACCAGGCTATCATGCCACCGGACCAGAGCAGCTCCTTGTACCTAACGGTATAAGATGAATCTTCATCATTCATCATCAACATCAACATCAACAGCTACCACCAAGGACCCACATTCCACCTTCATCACCCTCCGGCAGGAGGCAAAACATGTCATTATCTCATCTGTCGCTGAGCGATATTCAATTCATTTCTGGAGGTGTTGGGATTGGACCATCAACTTGGCTGCTCTCGAGCTGGTCACGTTGATGGGTGGGATTTGGACGGAGACCAATCGAAAGCAACACATGTTTTGTCTCTAGCTATTCCCGAAAATACCTACTCATAGAAATAACTCACAAAACTAACAATCCATAGTCAAATCATTAACTTAGAATCTTGTGCATCTTGAATTGAATTGTCTATAGTGAATTTTATGTACTTAATTTGTAATTAATTGTCTCATTATATTAGCACATTATCAACTGCAGCAACTGGAAACGTTTGGGCGAGCAAACAAGGTAGGAAAAGGTAGTTAAAATCAGGGTAGCCGGTCATTGTCTTATTTTCGAACCATACAGAATGTAACACGCCTCATCTAAAAAGAACCAAAGTTACCACAACCAATTAAAAGGATCCTTCAATGAATTAATCCCTGTCGAAACAAAAAATTGACACAACGTGACATATTAATTCGTTAAGATTGAAGGGTTGATAAACCGCGAGAAGAGCCAAATCAAACGAGCAAAATTGTTAATCCGTTAACGAGAAAAAGGGGGGACGGGAAAACATTACAGTGATGCCGTTGGACCAGGAGGTGAGGTTTTAAAATGTTTTACATTCTGTTTGGTTCAAGACAATGAAAAAAATATATAAAAAGCCAGGGCTAATAGTTCAGTGTTTTAAATACAAAACTGCGGAAGGTAGTGAATTTCTACAGTAATAGTTGAGCTATACGTGAATTTATCAGTAGGGTAAAAATCAGTTTATTTAAATTCCAAATAAAAATATACGAACGAAATTTTATGATGTTATCCAACCTCCGATAGGACACAGTGAGTAAAGGTATTACATTGTGGAGGGAGAAAATAGTCCCTTCAGTAGTAGACCTAACACCAGCGCATTAGTTTATTTGCTTTAAATGCTAAATATCCGTAATAAAAATATCCGTGAATTTATCAGTCGGGAATAAATTAGATTATTTAAATTTTAAATAAAATTGTAAAACAAAATTTTGTATTGTCATCCAACCTCCGATAAGACATAGTTATTAAAGGTATTACATTGTGGAGGGAGAAAATAGTTCCTTCAGTAGTAGACCTAAACCAGCGCATTAGTTTATTTGCTTTAAATGCAAATTATCCGAAATAAAAATATCTGTGAATTATAAGCAGAGAATAAATTAGTTTATTTAAATTTTAAATAAAATTGTATCCGTAATAAAAATATCCGTGAATTTATCAGTAGGGAATAAATTAGATTATTTAAATTTTAAATAAAATTTTAAAACAAAATTTTGTATTGTCATCCAACCTCCGATAAGACATAGTTATTAAAGGTATTACATTGTGGAGGGAGAAAATAGTTTCTTCAAGTAGTAGACACAAACCCAGTTCATTCTAGAGGCTGATGTCCAACCTCCGATAAGGACTGAATTAACAGATAAAACTTTTTTTTTATGTTTCCTTATTCATTGAAATTATTTATTAAATGCATTTAGGATTTTTTCGACCACCATGCTAGGCACATACCCGTGTTACTTTGGGGGTAGAAAATCAGGGACAACAAAAAAAAAAAAATCACTTACGATAACAGTTTTTTGAAGTTCAACTTTGAAATGAGACGGAAGGGAGAGTGCAATTTAAACAAAACATTTTAAAGTCAATAATAGAAGTACGGTGAGAAAGTTAAGACGGTTCTAAAATCTAAACAAAGATGTATTGTACTACTAGACCGGAGCCTCTTCCCGGGGGGGACAAAACCAAATAATAGCTTATTACGTCACTTATTATGAACTTGACCATTTATAAGTGGGTCGACGGAACAGATTTATATTATCTTGAAATGTTAGAAAAAATTCAGTGAACAATAAAAGTGTGCACTGGTAGAGTATTTATGTTTCGTTACCTAACGGGTATTCTTCCATGAAAAGAAGGCCGTGTCCTTGTGCAGTGAATATCTACAATAAATTGATTCAATTTTGATATAACCTAACTTGCTAATTGAATAAAATGATGATGAGGACATTACGGCGTGAATCAGTGATAAAGTTTTGTAAATAAAACAATTAAATTCCTCTCAAATTAAACAAAATACATGTACTACAATAATAAACGGGGGGATCAACATAATTAATAAAAATAATAATCTAACTCATCTTAAGCACAGTTCAAATGTAAAATCGATCGGGGCCTTCAATTCAAAACGGTTGAATAATAATAGGATTCCTGAAACGTAATAGAAACACGAGTGTTAAGATTCTAATAAAAGTCGCGTACTATGAATAAAGAGTTCGTGAAAAAAAAATATGTATACATATAAACATATTTATACCTAGGGTTTCCCTGATACTTTTTCAGACTCCCCACCAATTCAACATTAATTACCTCGGTAGTGTCATCAACATTACTAAACCTTTCCCTGTCCCGATTTTCGACCAACGATTAAACTTCATAATTGGAGAATTAGATAGTTTCGCTGTAATAATATCACACAAATATTAGCAAGCCGAAATGGGTTCTTTTCCTGCGCTATCATGAGGACGGGGGCTCCAACATAAACTGGGCAGTTTAGCGCGGCGTACTGAAAGCTTCACCCTTTCGCGGTTTTATGCAATGAAAAGGGGAATGACAGACAGGGTGAGAAGACATGAGTGACTCTGGGATGAAAAGAGCGTAATTCGCTGTTGAAGGCGTCTAGCTGAAGGTAACCTGCGAGGTTCCTGCAAGGTTATGTGGAAGAGATGTTCACGCGATATTCCGTAGGAATAAACCCGTTGAAGTTCTATCAAATACTCCAATGGCGTCGACCTGGAACCTGATGTAAGCCAACGCAATCTTGGCTTAATTACAACAGATTCTAAGAGGTGAAGTGTAGGTCTGACAGCACGTGGAAGGAGGGCTTCATCAGACGAAACTTACATGACACATTTTAGCGTAAGCATCGTGATATGGGATGCAATTACTTTCCCCATTTAGAGACAGTAAAGTAGGTTCACAGAAGTGAATACGCTGGAACAGTATCTGGAAGTGTTGGGAAGTCTCAATTCGTTTTCCTTCAGGCGTGGTGGGTTCTGGTAGGTCACGGTACCTTTAAGAAGTGGGTCGCCAGCTATTAGAGTATAGCCTAAGACACGCTGAGGTCAATGTTTGAGTTCTGATCACCATTCACCGTTATTGTTTGGCTAATGTAAGACAGCGTAGTTTGAAAGAGATTTCATTTGTATAGTTTACCCCTTTTTCCTTCCCCTCCCCCTCCACACTTCTTTTTCCTATAATACGACATAGTTGTTCAACAAAACTCTTATCAAAATATTAGTAGCTACTACAATATTAGGTTCCTTGAGTTAGCTTTTCACGAAAACGGCGCTATATAAATTATTCAATAATAATAATTATTATTATCAGGCGTCCTGTAAGGAGGAATAGGAAATAAGGCACACGGTTTTACGAGAAATAATTTATCAATTAAATTGGTAAAGAGATTATCCACTCTAATTAGACGGAACTGAATTACCGCAAAACATATAGGTACACTAATAGATTGTTCATATAGAAGGAGTCCTATTCACATGAATTAAAACATCAAAACAAATTACCCAACGCTTAAAAATGCAAATAATTAATGCGAAATAACTCTCAAGATCTCGGTTACTGTATGCTCAGTCATAAAACAATTAACAACGGCGCTAACACAAAAAAGGTAGCGAGGGCCCCATAACGGACCTACCAGAGGTTTAACTGATAGCGTGCGGCCAAGGAAAAAAAAAAAAATAAGAACGTCAAGTGAGACAGGGGCGGATTGGGAAATCTTTCGTAGAAAAAAAATATATATAAAAAAATAAAATAAAAAGTAAAAGGGATTAGGAATTTTAACAATTTTAGCAACAAGAACAGGGCAGTGGGGAGCAAGTGAAACCTAGGAAGGTTTGGAAAAAAAAAAAGTATTATTGGCGAGTTCAAACGTGTTCTGCTGCTAAGTTGATGGAACAATAATAGCTGACAATAGCTTATCTCCGTATCTACTCCCACTATTATTTTTCCAGAAGGGAGCTGTGATGGACTCGCCCTGGGATAAATTTTTTTTATTGTTGATTTATTATGGTGGGAAAGAAATTTTCAGTTGGTCTCACGACATAGGAGATTACCAGATGTTGGACAACTGATTTTAAAACAAGTGTTTAGATTTATTAGGGTAGAGAAAAAAAAAAAGGAACATGCACTGTATCGGCAGAGACCTCCGTGATGGTGGTTGATAATAGTAAGCCGAGCTAAAATGCTGGTGGGCCAACACGCCACTGGACTGGGGGTAGTCAAGTTTCATCCTTTGAACGAAGAATTAGACATTCTACTGGAGAAGTAACAATTTATTGGTTTTGAAACGATTTAAAATTAATGTGACAGGTTCTAGGGCCATAATTGATGTGTTCCTTTAGTGCATTTCTGTCTTTTGAAAACAAAAAGCATTCAGAATTCAAAAGAACATAAATTAGAAATCGCATATGGTGATTTGGGGGGTTGGTTTGGGGAGAGGGAGTCTGGATTTGAAAGCGCGGGGAGACGGTCGGGACAGTCAGCGTTGAAGGTCGGAAGAAGCAAGTCGATAGTCGTGGTTAAGGAGCGCGGGCGAATAGACAGTCAGCGTTGAAGATCGGAAGGAGGAAGTCGATAGTCGTGATTAAGGAGCGCGGGCGGATAGACAGTTAGCGTTGAAGAACGGAAGAAGGAAGTCGATAGTCGGTGGTTAGGAAAAGCGGTTCAAGATAGTCAGTTTAAAAGCGTGGGGAGGCGGAAAATAAAGTCAAGGGGGTCAGAGTTTCAAGGTCTGGGAGACGGTCAGGAATAATCAGGATCGGTCAGCGTTTTAAGATAGTCGAGTTAGTAAAAACTAAGAAGCGCGTCAACAAGAATTAATCGTCGGGACGCGAACACGGCTAAAATCATTTAGTGTAGAAGGTGCGGTTTTCTAACAGCATGAGTTTTTCTGCATGTGACTGTGTTTGTTTTTTATAATTATTTGGATTGTTGACACTAAGATGTATCGGTAAGTCTATTATAATCTAATTATTAACACTTATTTCCTTAATGTAAACCAAATAATCCAATTGTATTTTGAAGTAAGGGTATTCAACTTGAGCACTATAGGTCCGGACCTGTTAGCAAGGGAGGCCATAAATCACCTAATGCGTTGAAGTGACCGGGTCTTGGCGATTACAAAAGGACTAAGAGCGGTTACCCTGAAGCCGCTTAAGATCATTCAACAATAGACATTGTTTATGAGCTAGACAATTTTGTTTTCTGCAATTTAAGATGATTTAATAATTCTCCAGTAAAAATATTTAACGATTAGGTTATACGGAATTCATAAAATATATTTAATTAAATATAACTTATTCAAACATCACTCTTTTCATTCATTTTGAATCGGGACAACGCAGCGGGTTACAGCTAGCCGCCGGGAGAATTCATCTGTCTGGCATTCCTATTCTATGAAGTGAGATTTTCATTTTTCATAAGTTTGACGGGGACGGAGTGTACGAATTTTCCGTAGGCTGTCCTATCTTACCAAAGCGACAAAAGCGAAGGGAACGAAATTTGTAATTTGGCTTGCCTAATAGGGACTCCTGTGTTAGCAAAGTCGATAACCCTGGATACCGATATAACGTCTATTTTAGTATGGCAGCGCCGGCTTTTTCCCCTGCTATTGGTGTGGTTGAGTTATTCCCGTAAAAGCACCGGTTTCTGTCGAAGGTGTTGGCGGACCAGCCTTAGATAGTCACCCGGAATAGACCTCTGTTTCGAGTATTTTCAGCTGGTGAGAGGACGCTTCCACTGAGTTCAGATCGAAGGGAACGAAAATTGCTAATGGGCTTTCCTACTTGAGTTAGCTGGTAGACGAAGGAACAAAGCGGATAAGGGCTATGCTATTCTTGGCTGGCGTGTGAGGAGGATTTTCTCGCTGACAGAACGAAGGGATCGTGACGAATATGAAGTTGTTTCGGCGCTTTCTGACGTCCTTCCTGTCAAATTCAATAAGTATTTACCCCACTATAGGAGGAGAAGTCATCCAGAATTAGGTTGGAAATTGACTCCGACTGAAACCGTTTGAGCTGACGGAGATCGGATGATTTCAGATTCACGACCTGATGATTCCAGTATCCCTGATCCTTAGCGCCGGAAGTCGAGGATATCAATTTCTACCATTCTTTGATATTTGAAGCGAACGGAGGGTAACAAACGATAGAGCGAATGACCATGACTTTGAAGTGGGGTAAAATCTCCCGTCTAGGAAACATTCGTTATGTCGGATGGACGCCCCGTTCAAATTAAATATTGACATGACTATTTTGAGTGTGGACGAAAGACTTGAAGTATGTTCTGTATTGTACATATGATGAATATGTGTCATTACCTCTACTGGAACGGGAAGCTGTATAGACTGGAGCCAGGAGCTATTTGGAGTAGCGTGACTGCAGAGGCGAAGTCGAACAAACTGAAGCTGAATTCATCATTATCTTTACGAGCGTAAACCAGAGGGGTGTTCACGGGACTCCCGAACTCCTGACGTTGCTGATGCAAACCACTTCAGTATATGTTTATGTTTGAGGTTAGTAGAGTGGACTCCTAATTTTCGGCATGCTGGCGAAGCTCAACTCATCATCGATTTGGGGGAGGTTGACGCGACCTAAACCTCGCGCTACCCACGTGACCCAAATGGTTCCTGACACCAGGCTATCATGCCACCGGACCAGAGCAGCTCCTTGTACCTAACGGTATAAGATGAATCTTCATCATTCATCATCAACATCAACATCAACAGCTACCACCAAGGACCCACATTCCACCTTCATCACCCTCCGGCAGGAGGCAAAACATGTCATTATCTCATCTGTCGCTGAGCGATATTCAATTCATTTCTGGAGGTGTTGGGATTGGACCATCAACTTGGCTGCTCTCGAGCTGGTCACGTTGATGGGTGGGATTTGGACGGAGACCAATCGAAAGCAACACATGTTTTGTCTCTAGCTATTCCCGAAAATACCTACTCATAGAAATAACTCACAAAACTAACAATCCATAGTCAAATCATTAACTTAGAATCTTGTGCATCTTGAATTGAATTGTCTATAGTGAATTTTATGTACTTAATTTGTAATTAATTGTCTCATTATATTAGCACATTATCAACTGCAGCAACTGGAAACGTTTGGGCGAGCAAACAAGGTAGGAAAAGGTAGTTAAAATCAGGGTAGCCGGTCATTGTCTTATTTTCGAACCATACAGAATGTAACACGCCTCATCTAAAAAGAACCAAAGTTACCACAACCAATTAAAAGGATCCTTCAATGAATTAATCCCTGTCGAAACAAAAAATTGACACAACGTGACATATTAATTCGTTAAGATTGAAGGGTTGATAAACCGCGAGAAGAGCCAAATCAAACGAGCAAAATTGTTAATCCGTTAACGAGAAAAAGGGGGGACGGGAAAACATTACAAGGGATCGGTTAAAGAAATGTTATTTTGGTTCGTTAAACTAAGATTAGGGCTGCACTGACTATCAGATTCTTCATATAATTTTTCTTCTATTAACCTTGTATTGCATTGGCTTACTATATTATACATTTGACAACCTGGATTTTTTGAGTCGATCAATTTGTGATAATTCCTTTCTTGCAATATCTTCTTCCTTCGTTCAGACAACGCCGAGCCGGAGAGACTCGTAATGTTATCATTTGAACTTGAGGACTTGTCTTTGGAAGTGTTATTGTCTCTGGTTTCATCCATCTTTTTATATTTAATGTAGCAGGAAGAGGAGGGGCAACTTTCGTCCGTGGAAACAAAGTCACTGTCGTTCTTCATGGAAGAGGCGGAGGAATCGTATACAGAGTTGCTGGACTCGCTGCTAATGGACTGGTTAGAGATGTGGCATGGGATGATGGTGGGCGGGTCGCAGTTGATGATGACGGGCTTGCGGGAGCGGGGCGTCATTATGGACTCCTGAGAACAAATCACATACAATAAAATAATAGAACAACGGGTTTTTCAAATGCAATTAAATGACAATTCCAACAGTTGAGATGAAAAATAATTTATAAAAATCATTAGCGAACATCACGATAGAATTTTTAGTATGTTAAATTGATTAAATTATGTATTTGATGATGAAAATTGTTATTTCACACACACATAGACATTATGATTAAGCATGCAACATGAATAAGCCAGAATGAATATTAGCCACAGGGTAGGAAAATGTAATAAAAGTTAAGGTTTATCAGACCTGCATAGCCTTGCACATCTTCTGCGTAGACTTGGTGATGGGGGACATGGAGCCCCGCCTCATGATGTGACCGCTGGGGAACATTGGGGTGGAGCATCCTTCATAGATCCTCTCTGAGTTCATCATCAGACTACTGACAGCCGGAGTGCTCGTTAAATAATTTGGTTTAGCAATGAACAAATTATTAACTCTCGGTGTGCAGAGCTGACTGTCCATAACAAATTCAGTTTCTTTTGAAATATTGGAACTGTCTTTTAAAGATTGATCATTTGGAGAAATGGTACTGGCTCGGGATGCGGTACGTTTATTTCTCATGTATTTAACAGAATCCTTCCGACATAAACGAGGAGTATTGACATCGGATCTAGGTGGAGTAACATCTTCATTACTTTCTTCTACCGGCTTGTAATCCATGCTAGAAGAGTCAGCCTCGGAGGAAGAATCCGAAGAACACTTAACGCAAGACTTGAAATTGATTGAATGATCACTTGAAATATTTTTTTCACCGGCTGAATATCGCTTCTGTAGTTTCAGTATGTCGTGTTTCTTGTCTTTTCTAGCCGATACATGTGAAGGAAGTAAAACCTTGGGACAAAATAATTTGGTGCCTCTGTGTTTGATAAACTTTGGAGTGACCTCGTGGTTCGATGGTAGGAAACTGAGGTTGGGTTCTGAGGTGTATTTTGGGGTCAGTCTTTCTACTCTCTCCAGATTGGTTCCTTCGTCGCAAGAGAAACTAGCTTCGTCTAAATTATCGACAATGCAATCTGATGCAACATCATTGCTTTCGACTTTATCATCGCCTAGATCAGTTTGATGTTCGTCAGTTGGTTCAGCCTTTTCTAAAGTATTCTTTTCCTCTGTTTGGGAAGTTATTTTCTCATTATCGCTCAGCAATGAGGTGGTGGATTCCTCGGATTTCAGGGGTTTGGGAGAGTCGTATAGGCCAAGCTTTAAGGCGTTTGCCTTGAAAGTATTCTTGAAGATAGAAGGACTCTGTAAAGTAGAGGAGAAAGCATGCTCAGGAATAAGGCAAGGATTTTACAGACAGCAAGCAAACAAAGAAATATTTACAAACACTGAAGTGAGGATGAAATGAAAATTTGTCATTAAAGCTTCTTTTAAATGATTGCATTAGATTATATTTTGTTAAGCCTTTTATTATTTAAGATATGTTTAAAAAAAAATCAAGACAAGAAAAAGTATATGCATCAGGATGGACGCAAAACAGATCTTTTAAATCCCTGAAAATATATTTCCCATATACCAATTCGTAGAAACGTTAACGTAACAATATTGTTCTGTTAATATATAAACTTTGTGCTATTTTTTATTTTTATTAATTTGTAAAATTATTAACCTCAACACAAGCTTGTCCTAGTGGGGTTAAAAATTCTAACGTAAAAAATGATACAATATAGAGAACAATAAATAAATAAAAGATAACAAATTTTTCGTAGCAGTTTCACCTTCTCAACTGATATTTAAAATTGATTTCGTATATGGATAGCCAATTAAGACAATATTTTGGTCTTATAAAATGGTTTTTCAGGACAGACAAACATTACATATTTGGTTGAATAGCCAAAAAACATAAAAAAACAAGTTGCAACAAAAGCGTTGATTATCTAAAATATGAAGTAAAAATCCTTGCTTTGACCGATATCTGATAATTTCAGAACTACCAAATTCTTCAGGTCTATGGCAACCTTTTCAGTAAAAAAAAATAATCAAAGGTATTAATTTAAAATGTTAGATTTTAGTGATTTGATAAGTTGACAGTATGCACAAGTAGTACCGTATGTTAAAACACAAATTGAAATGCGAGGAATAATTAATTGTACCTCAATCATGGGATGATAGCCAAAACGCTGTTCGTTGAGATTGACTGGCTTTTTGCCAGACCTGTTCATGAGGCTCTTATTGAAGATGTGCTTCTTGAGGGATTCTCCCAAAGATTTGTGTTTCTGCGCCCTCTGCAACTGTAATGGCGTTCCTGAAACATTAAGGCAGCAATAATTAGAGTCATATCTGATGAAGTTTTATCAGTTCAGTGTTAACGCAGAGATAAGGTTAATATCTGGTGTGCACTCAATTCATCTGAACAATACTGTACCATTTCCATTCTCCCTATTGAACTGCTTGATTAGCCTGCGCTTATTGTGCGACTCCGGCAGTGCTTGTATGTAGGCATACAGCTGCGCCAGAGCGGCATCAGTTGTGGCACCACCCGCCGTGTCGTTTCCCGTCACGCCGCTCATCTGGCGGTCCACAAACGTGAACACGGTACTGGCGGCCGTGCGTTCCGATACGCTCTCATTGAGATCTTCACCCTGGAGGAAAAAAAAGGAAACAATGATAAGAGTAATGAGTGAATATTATATTTTACATGTCAACAGGCCTAAGTAGTGAAAACAAGTCAAAACACGCTTAACTCCAGTGTTGCACGGTATTATATTCAGGATGGGAGGGATTAATTCAATTTTACAGGAATGCTCTCCCCATCGGCAGATAGAGATAAAACACTACTATGTTGATTAGGAAGATAAACTTCGGAAATATAGAAGTAATTTCTCTCAATAATTGAATTTTCAAAGCATTCACAAAAGAATCTGAAGAAATGCAGCAACGTAAACATCTCTTCGTAGATTTACACTTCATTAAACCTAGCAAACAAACTTTACAATTTGGGAGGCGGGATTTGGTACCGCCGCCCCGGGAACCATTTATTGCATAACCAAACCTCTGCCACAGGTCACCACAAGTGGTTCACTACATTTGGTGACTTAGCAGGGGTGACCGGGTTCATTGGGTGAGGTGTATTTAGGATGCAACTGCCCAACAGCTGCGTAGCATGCCGGATCGGGGGAGGCTGGTTTGGGGAGACCCTTTGACCTCTCCAAATGGTCTCTCTTGACCACACATCGCCTTGCACCATAGCGGGATAGATCATTCGTCCATCACTCCTGGACACACTGATCCTAAGATTCCTACCCGCCCCTCATATATTTTTCCTCCCCAGAACATCTTCTTCTTTTAAAAAAGACCCTCCCAACAACAAATCAAAAGATGACATAGCCCCTAGGAAAGTTATTTTCCTCAGGGCCTCTTGTGTGAAGTTATGTAAAAAAAAAAAAAATTTACCACATCAATCATAGGCTGTGTGCCATCTGATTCTTTTTTCATCATAACTTACTTGTTTTTCAAAATTTTGTTTTTCTAAATTGTACTACCGTCTTACTAGATAATGTGTTAATATATTTATAAAAATATTTTATCATCTACCATTATGTAGTTTCCCCAGAATAGCTAGATGTATTTGTGAAATGATTAAGGATACACTGGCGTTTAAGAGGTTAAACATCATACACATAAAACAGAGGAGAGGTAAATAAAATCATATAAATTTCTCACAATGTAGCCTAAACACAGTTTGAGCCTTAAACTATAATTAGTTTAAAGCTCATAGTTGTCACAATTTGGGGGTTTAGGATCACAGGGGCCTATACACAAAAACATAGTTTAGAGATAAACGCAAATAAAGATTGGAATGCTCGTATACCCAACTGTATCTCTTAAACGGCTGTATGTACGTGATAGAGCTTTGCGTCACTAATACATATGATTGTGGCATTACCGAAACCAAGCTTCACTCAAAACACCAGTTTTTAGTTAGGCCCCTGTGATCCCAAACCTCCCTATAACAAAAACCAAAATACTTCAAGAAATCACATTATGAAATTTGATTTACTAATTTTAAAAATTTATATACAGGGGGTAAAGTGCACTAATTTTGGGGGGTGGATTCTACATGATTTTAGAAGTAGAAAACATATGTTTTTTTGTAAATTCCAACGTTCTAAGGTAGTTTTTAGATAAAAAAAAAAAGTTGAATTGTTAGTACGGGAAATTAAATATTCTTCTGTGGAAAAATATTTTAGTATAGGAAAAAATTTGGAATTTTGAAAAAAGTTAATTACCTTTTTTACTTTTACCATCATGTATAATCACCTCCCGAAGTTAGTGCACTTTACCCCCGGACACCCTGTATAGGAAAAGAGGAATTATAAAAAAAGTGTTAAGTTGATTCTTACAGTAGGAGAAAGCAGCCTCCGGTGTTGTTTCTTGGCCAGATAGGCCGCAATGTCGGTGGCCAGCTGCGGAGGGGTGGTGAACAGGACCGGGGCTTTCTTTATCATGAAACTCAGCACTTGGGAGAGACTCTGAGAGTCGGCATGCAGGGCCTCTGGAGACAACTAAAATAAGAACATACAAAATTATTAATACTTTAAACAAATTATACTTTTAAAACTCAAGTTTTTTCAAGAGTCTTGAACAATGAATTTTAAAAATAAAGTTGTTTCCGCTTGATTGGGACACATCGGGCCCAACATTTTTTCCCAAATAAGCGGCTGTCCCAAGTAAGTGAAGTTTAAAGGTACGATTCCGTGCCACGCGGCAGTCGGCAGACGGCAGCAGCAGACGTCGACTGCAGCACCGCCGACGGCAGACGGCACTACTTAATGCTGTCGCGTAGGTTCCAAAATCGACGGCAGTGACGACACTGCAGTTGCGTCCGCTGCATTACTGCCGACGGTTGTGTCTTCCATATATAGTTATGAATAATAAAATGTGTTATTGCAAGAAGAAGACGATGACGATGATTTATTATTGTATTACTACTCAAGTAGAAAGCCTATACTGCCAATGTACTTACATAGACTGGAAGAAGGCGCTTATGAAACTTTGATAAAAAGACACCTAGAAGAGAGTGAAGGCATTTTCAGAAGTTATTGCCGTTTAAATAAAAACAGTTTAATTTTGTAATCTCTTTAATTTATAATGATCTTGCTCCAAAAACAAGGCGAAACACAATATCGCCAGAAGAAAAATTGTTCTTGACACTAAGGTACGCAAATTAAAATTAATTTGTAACGAATTACACAGAAGAAATGACGAGCTGTTTCACAGCATTTGAACAATTCATCAAATTTTAAAGTTAATTTTCTAGTTCCGCAAAGGTTCTTTTCAAGCTCTGTTATTATAATCAATATTTTGCCAAATATGATTTAAGATTTTCACGGCCAAAAGTATATTTGTTTTTGGGGTATTATGCCGTGTTGCGCTAACTCCTTCTTTAGCCAACGTTTCGGACAGCATTGCAGTGTCCATCATCAGGGCAGATGTCTTATTTGAGGTTGTGTTAAAATGTGAGCTTAAGTATGAGGTTGTGATACCGTGTTGCCAGCTCCAACCCTCTGAGCTAACATTAACGTATCATTTTTATTTTTTTTTATTTAAAGTGGTTTTCTTCGTTTAGCTCTGGTGTATCCGTCAATTACCGGATACCAAGAACTATTAAGCTTAGCTCCATCGTCTCTATTGATGTTTACGGGATTTTTATGAATTTCAATGGCCTCCGTAATCAGCCGTGCTCTATAAGTTTTCGGTCTCCCCAGGATTTCAGGAACAAATCCAAAGTAATGCCCGGTGTCAATCAAATGCTCGGCAATTGCCGATTTGTCAGGGTGGCCGAGTTTACAAGCTCTGAAGTGTTCCGAAATTCTTTTGGAGATAGTCCGCTCTGTCTGGCCTACATAGACCTTGTCACATCCGGAACAGCTGAGTTTATACACTCCATCTGTTTCCAGAGGAAACTTAGTCTTGAAAGCTTCTAGCATCAGGAAAGAGGATTGGTCTAAGCTTTTTGTAAAAGCCTCTAGAACTCCTGCCCTGTATGGTCTCCCAAAAATACATAAAAAGGAAATCCCAATGAGACCGATTGTCAGCGCTATTGGCGCTCCTACATACAAACTTTCCCAATACCTCTCAAGATTACTGCAGATGCAAACTGGTAAAACTGAATCGTGGATTAAGGATTCAACAGATCTGATAAGTAAGCTCAAGAAAGTTAAGACTGAGGAAGGAGATATTCTAGTCAGCTTTGACGTCGTGTCACTTTTCACAAATGTGCCTCTAGAAGACTCCATGACAATGCTCAGGGAGATATATGAGGAAGACATTTGCAAACTTTTTGAACACTGCCTCAAAACGGGATACTTTGCATTTCAGGGTGAACTATTTGAGCAATTGGAGGGAGTTGCGATGGGCAGTCCGTTATCGCCAGTACTAGCCAACTTTTTTATGGAGAAGTTTGAAGAAGTGGCACTCGACACAGCTTCGGCTGTCCCTAAAGTATGGTGGCGCTACGTCGACGATGTCTTCGCCATTTGGCCTCATGGAACGGAGAAACTAAACGAATTCCTGGACCATCTTAATTCTCTCCACAGCAAAATTAAATTCACAATGGAACTGGAAAACGAAGATAAAATCCTGCCCTTTCTAGATGTGGAGGTGATGCGGAAACACGATGGTAGCCTAGGGCATACTGTATATAGGAAACCAACCCATACGAATCGGTACTTACACGCTGATTCGCACCACCACCCAGCGCAGAAGAGAGGACTTATCCATACATTGGTGACCCGAGCGACCAGAATATGCGAAGAACATAAAATCGGAGCGGAACTTACGAAGCTGACCGATGCACTGGAGCGTAACGGCTACCCAGCAAGTCAGACAAGGCAAATCATAAGAGCCAAATCTGCACCAAACGAAGACAGATTTGAACAAGAGTCGAAAGGCTGTGCCTTCCTGCCTTATGTGCACAATGTGACAGACAAAATTGCCAAGCTTTTGAGAAAGGAAAATATCAAGACTGTCTTCGGAACAACAACAAAGATACAGGACTTACTGAGGTCTGCAAAGACTAAGTTTCCTCTGGAAACAGATGGAGTGTATAAACTCAGCTGTTCCGGATGTGACAAGGTCTATGTAGGCCAGACAGAGCGGACTATCTCCAAAAGAATTTCGGAACACTTCAGAGCTTGTAAACTCGGCCACCCTGACAAATCGGCAATTGCCGAGCATTTGATTGACACCGGGCATTACTTTGGATTTGTTCCTGAAATCCTGGGGAGACCGAAAACTTATAGAGCACGGCTGATTACGGAGGCCATTGAAATTCATAAAAATCCCGTAAACATCAATAGAGACGATGGAGCTAAGCTTAATAGTTCTTGGTATCCGGTAATTGACGGATACACCAGAGCTAAACGAAGAAAACCACTTTAAATAAAAAAAAATAAAAATGATACGTTAATGTTAGCTCAGAGGGTTGGAGCTGGCAACACGGTATCACAACCTCATACTTAAGCTCACATTTTAACACAACCTCAAATAAGACATCTGCCCTGATGATGGACACTGCAATGCTGTCCGAAACGTTGGCTAAAGAAGGAGTTAGCGCAACACGGCATAATACCCCAAAAACAAATAACAAAAATATTTTGCCAGTTGAACCACAAAGCTGAAATAATAACAGAACTTGAAAATTAACTTTGAATTTTGATAAATCGTTCACACTCTGTGAAACAACCTGTCCTTAGTTATATTAAGCTTCTGGTTTAAATATTCCGGCAATGATGGAATTTCTTCTCATCCTTCCGAATAATTATTAATAGAATCCATTTTTGTCATTTTTATTTTTTTTAGAATCCATTTTTCGTCTTTCAACACGTCCATTATGTCAAAAGTCGACGGCAGTACTATGCTTGCACTCGAGTGCCGTCTGCCGCTAGGCGTCAGTCGTCGACTACAAGTGCCGCGCGGCATTTGCAGTGGTGTGTCGGAAACGGTCCAATACAAGTTCATACAGTTAAGTAGTGCCGTCTGCCGTCGGCAGCACTGCAGTCGACGTCTGCTGCTGCCGTCTGCCGACTGCCGCGTGGCACGGAATCGCACCTTAAGGCGAAATAGGTAGACTTGACCTGAAATTTGGCATTTTTGAGGCCACTTTTAGACGTATGGACACTTTTCTAGAAAAAAATACAAATTGATTTCGAAAGATCGTTATTTTATCTTGTAAAGTATGATGTAAAATTTTGAAAAATAATATTATTTTCATATCATAATAAAGTGTTACCGTTGGACGATGCGCAGATTTGTTGCATTTTCAAAGGTGGAGTTGTATTATACAACAAATATTTCAAATCATATAATAATACAATATAAACAATCAATAAATTATCTATCATAAGTATGTATAAGAATTTTGTTTTTATTTCAAATAAAATTACTAATAAATAAATCCGAGCACGCGTTTTGTGACGAAAATCCCTCAATTGGACTATTTATTTATGGTCTTACAAATTGGTATAGTTCAGATTTTTTTTGAAAAATAATTTACCAAGACATTATTGAAACATTAGAAATAATTTATGACCAAAAAATATATTCTTAAAGTACATAATAGTAATTAATTTCGATTCGCGTTTGTTGTTTGTGATTACCCCGGCGCAAGCCGAAATTTTATCATTCCCCGCTGCGACAGGGCGGCGAGCGGACGTCTATTCCACGCCAGTCTACTTGATAACATTTTAAAGAAATTCCTCGCTTAAAAATGAGGAGGAAAATACCCTCGGAAAAAGGTTTTATTAGATAGCACAAATTACGACATCAAAAACGTACGTGGGAGATATATTTTCAGAAAAAACAAAGGTTAGTGATATTTAATTATCCGTGTACATTGTACGTACTTATATGCTACAGAGTCGTTCGAAAGAATCAGTCAGAATTAGCACATATTTTTTATAACATTTGGCGATAATTTTGTGTTGTTTTATTTCCAGGGAAAAGAATCAACTATGGACAGGAGTTTATGTCTGTCATCGTTTTTTCATGTATAAATGTTAAAACTTATGCCAAAGTACATGAAACTGTTTGTGATTGGTAGTCAAAAAGTGCCACGAACCAAATGAATTTCGATTCGTGATGTGCGATTCAAATCATTTTTTTGTTCATAATTTCTATTTTATTGTCCAATTCACTATTACATTGGTATAATTCAACATATTTTATATTTTTTGTGTTACTTTTTGTCAGTTTCATAATGTCATATTGTGAATTGAGCTTCTTGTTTTAGGAAAAAAACAAGGTTATTTTTGACATACTAACCTATGATTTTTCAATCGAAATTTACTCGTGAATTTAATAACATTTCGAAAATTAGACGAGTCAGGTCGCTCCGTTAATCATGAAAACAAATACATGAAAGCGATACAATATTATGCAATCGCATAACTACATATGTAGGTAGGTACCGTAGAAAATAGTTGGAAATAAAACCTAGTTTTAATATATATGCTACTTCAGTTGTAAGGAATAAACCCTCTTTTCAATGTCATACATATCAAATAAAGTAATACTTTAAAGATAAGTATTAGAAATAAAACTTACCGGTAATACCTTTCGGACAAACGAATAAATAAGTAAAACAAAAGATTTTTACTCACCTTTGGAAAACTCGTATAAAATATTAAAAAAAAAAACAAATCAAACAAATATTTGAATTTTTTTTAAATGTATATTCATATACCTACATATTTTATATCTACCATGTCAACAAACTGCATTTGTATTTATTTATGTTTACTCACTCCGACGTATAATTTACAAATATGTATGTAACTACTTATTAGGATGAAAGCTATAACCAAGAATTTAACAACAATAATTGTTATTTCATCGGAACCATGCTGTAGTTTTCACAGCCGCGCGAGTGTACGGCTCGCAGCGGAGTGAATTCGGTATTTCTGTCTCGGTCTAAAAAAACGTCCGATCGCGAGACCGTCTTTTAACGAAATTTGAATTCTCGTTCGCTGGTTAAACCGCCTTAAGGTAGGTAGGGAATTATTTTTTTTATTTTTTTTTTTTATTTTATTAGCAATATAAATTTTTTTTTAAAGGTTTATCTTCGATGTCTGTCTCACTAGGATAAACCTGTGTCGAGACAGACGTATTGAGTACATAAATTAATGTTTACATATTATTTGATACATGATACATACAATATTTCATAACATTAAATGACAATATGAAAATGATAAAAAATAGTAAATAATAATGATAAATTGGATCAGCATCTAGTACATACTTATGAGGGAATTTTTATAAAATTTTTGATCTTGGATCTGTCTTGGCTGATGATCCAAGACTTGATGTCTGTTTTATATTTCGAAAAAAATTCGTTCAGTCTAATGGTTATGGAGTTTTTATATGTATACATATTTATTCAAGCTAACAACAACTTTAACAGAAAAATAATTATGTATTAACTATAGTTACACATGAATATGAAAAATTAAACAATTAAAGATAGTTTAGTACATAGTTGGAAATAAATAATCATCAACAAACAATTACATACTATAATAACATTAACCCAAAAAATGACTTCTCACACAACTGAACAACTTTGCCTTGACGAATGTTGGCAGACGGTGAACGCTAGCCGGCGTGGGCGAAGTCTACCGAATTACTGTCGAATGAACTCGGAACTTCCGCAGCACATCCACCCCCTCACCCGCACTGCACACTGCACAAATTCATTTACCGAGACATGTTTTGCATTTACTTCAAATGGGAATTTATCCCAATTAAACTAAATAGTGTTCCGGATAACCAAAGTAAATTAGTATTAGTTTCTTTATTTGGTTCCGTTCTTTGGCTTTTGGCACAAATAACCAACTGTCCCGATAAACCGGTGAACCAATTGTGGAATTCCAAATTAAGCTACATTTTAATTTTAGTTTTCAGGGTATCAAAATTTTATACAATCATAATTGATCAATCAGAAAAATTCATTAATTTCCCGTTTTAAAGGGAAAAGGCTAAGACATCTGAATATCTAATAATAGAAGGGCCACATTTTGGAACCAGGACAATACAACTTGATCTTAATGACAACCTTAGAGAATTGTATTAACCCATTGGCCACACAATTATTAAGCAAAAAAATTGGCCCTCACCATTGAATTAATTTTGTACCAAAAATTGCAAATCTGCATTTGTGTAATAAATACAATGTAACTTTTTAATTGTATGTTTAAATGAATTAATTTCTTTAAATTTGCTTAAATAAAATAATTTTTAAAAATTAAATATATAAAAATCTCATATTTCTCTATATTCTCCATATTTTTCTCACATTTTTATTCACAAAGATAAAAAAAAATATAAAGAAATCTAACATGGATAATTTTTTTTACATAAATATATACTTATGTCTAAGAATTTAATTTAGTATGATCGTTCTCAAAGCAATCAGGCATGTGAAGGGCCACTTTTGCATTCCCAGCGCGTTACAGAGGTTTTCTTCCTTGCCCGGCATACCATTGTCGCGTTGGGAATTTGTTCCCTCCAAGGCCTGGAGGAATATATGCTGGGAAGTGGCACCCCTGACATCTCTGAAGTCTCATTGGACTATCACCTACTGAAGTTCACCCAAGTCAGGAAGAGATACCCTTTCCATGATCTGTTCTGAAACGTTGACCTGTAGTGCATGGAGCCAGAACTTAATTTCTTATAAATTTTTTATGCATTCAATAATTACATATCACAAAAATAAAAAATACATTTCCTTATAGCCTTTGAGGTACCTACGTATGATGGGGAATGAAGCTAGACCTTGGTCCTGTCAATCAACTCCCCCCATGCCTTTATTGAAGTCAATAATAGCATGGGTTTTGAAGATCTCTCGGGTTCCATTAGTCGTCTTGCCTGTATGAATGGTGGACAGAGGTTTCTTGCCCATTCACTGAAGAGCCATCATCCCATGACTGTTTGGGGATCAATGGTGAAGGCACGAAATGAAAGAAAGTTGTGAAGGTCACATGTGTTTATTGGTGAGTCAGGTAGCCGTGACGAGAGTGGACGTAGGACAGAAGAATACACCGGATGCTGGCTGTGATGGCAGGTCAAGCGCGGGTCAGTGAGTCGACGCCGGGCGCTGGTGACTGGGACTCGATGGAGATCAGGCACTGGCGAAGAACGTAGGTCTTCAGGCACTCCAGTGCTGACGAAACGGCCGAAGGTGCGGCGGACCTTGTAGGCGGTTGAACGGGAACGGTGTGACCAGTGAGGATGCTGCGTGTCCTCGTGGTGGTCATGGTAGCGTGGAAGAAGCGCTGGTCAGAGACGCTGGAACCAGGGCGCTTGTAATCCGAGCAGCGCTTGCCAGGAACGGCGATCTGGACAAGGCGCTAAGATGATGTCCCGATAGAGTCCATGATGGTACGGGCGAAGCCGGGAATATCGTCCTTTGCGCTAGTAAGAGTAGCGCGGGTTATCACTCGTTGATCCTTGTAGACTGACGGCGGAATGATGACTGACTGACTGACTGACTCGCTGCGTCGGGCTTATTTATACTACACGGCCGATGGCGACAGTAGGTAGTAAATTGCAATTAAATCGAGACCACTCGCTCGGACTGTGTGTTTCGGGAACCTTCGACATTGCGGCGATTATGCATAGGCCGTAGACTCGTTCCTTCTGGCGAGTTCTCGTATGTGTAAGACGGCCCGTGACGTATTGTCACCTGGTAGACAAGTAGGTGTTTGAAGTACGTAAGTTGTTCTGTTTACGTTGCGGTTTGGACTGCAGGTACATAATTCGGGAGTAGGTACTAAGTAGGTCGAGCGGTTTATTATTAATTATTCAATGGATTATTCTCGACGCCACAACTGTACAAACAAGACGCCGCACCTCTCACCATCTTCTTTTTCCCCTTCATATCAGTAGGCATATTCGAACGGTTGGTTTGCACTGTACCGAGAGTGTTTGTTCCTTATTTTTAGTCTACAGGAAAATATTTGGAGAGATGTACCAATTATCTATGAAGAGAGTGGGACCATCTGCCTCATATCCAGAGAGAAGATGGTGCACAATCGCCGCACAAGACAGAAGGCCTGGTGTCCTTCCTTTTCCCCAGTACATATTTTTTTTTTTTTTTTTTTTTTTGGAATTATTTTTTATTTTTAATAATAAGTTTACATGGTACATAATTCATTTTACATCTTGGGTTTTTTTACTACTCTTCCATTGAAAGCATTTGCTTGTGTATGGAAGGGGAGTGTACATAAATGTTGTTGTTAGTTAGTACTTAGATAATTCATTGTACATAAATGTATGTTTGCTGTAGTATTTTTTTTTGATAGTAGTGAAGGATAATATATTAATATAATAAATTTTAATAAAGAAAGAAAGTTATGGAAAACTAAGGATATTTGTGAGATTAATTAAGTGACAGTAGTTTTTTTTTTCAGAATATTTTTAAAGTGTCTCTTGACAGAGAGCAGTATTTGGGTTTTATCATTAATGCTTCTGATTTCTTCTGGTAGACGATTGAAAAAAGTTCTTCCCTGGTAAGTATAATGATGTTGTGCAAAAGACGTATTTAGTTTTGGGCATAGAAAAACATGTCTAAGTCGCGTTCTGTTTTCATTTAAAAATTGATATTTATCTTTTTCTTTTATAATTTGGATTAATGAGTTTTTAATATAAAGGTCTTTAAATGTAGGTACTTGAAATTCTTCAAACAGGCGTTCTGTTGGGTAGTCAAAGGATTTTTTTAATATAATTTTAATAATTGTTCTTTGTATAATTTCAATTGGAAGAAGGTTACATTTATACGCGGATCCCCAACTAATAATAGCGTATTGTAAAGTGGATTGAACTAAAGCATAGTAAATTAAATATAGATTTTTTATCGACAGAAAGTTTCTAATTCTTAAAAATATATATATTAATTTTCTAATTTTTTTTACTACTTGACATATTTGTTCCTTCCATTTCAGATTTTTATCAATAATTACTCCTAGATATTTAATTTCATTTGTTGTTTTTAGTACTGTACAGTTTGATTTGCAATAGTTTTGGCTGTGAATTTTAGTATTATTATGTATGACAATGTTAAAATTTTTAGGAGTATCATTTGTATGGATTGCAAATGGAATTACAAATGTCTTTTCATTGTTAAGTGACAGTAAATTGGTGTCGAAAAAATTCTTGAGCGTGTTGATGTCTTCTGTGGCCTTTAATTCTACTTTTTCCCAAGTCTTATCACTTATTATTAATACTGTATCATCGGCGTATGACGTGATTTGACCATGTAAAGGTTGAACAAAAATATCGTTTACATATATAGTAAATAGAATTGGTCCAAGCACTGTACCTTGGGGGATTCCAAAGCTTGTAATCTCTTTATCACTTTTAACACGATTGATTTTTACCACTTGAGGACGGTTTTTTAAGTAGTCGGTGATCCATTTAATCACGTTGCCTTTTATGCCGATATTATTCAATTTTTTTAATAGCATCTCATGGGATATGCTATCGAATGCCTTTCTAAGGTCAATAAATATACCCGCACATTTTTTACCTTTATCTAATGATTCGTGAATGTATGAAGTTACGTTAGCAATAGCATCTTGTGTGCTGAGTGATTTTATAAAGCCAAACTGGTTTTTGTGTAATATTTTATTATTATCTAGAAAATTTACCAATTGTTTTTTTACTATTTTTTCAAAGATCTTTCCTATATTAGAAATTAGACATATTGGGCGATAGTTCGTTGCTTGATGTGGATCTCCAGATTTGTAAATAGGTGAGATTATTGTGGTTTTGTAGTTCATTGGAAAAATTCCATTTGTTAAACTTAAGTTTATTAAATGAGTGATAGGTTTTATTATGTGAGGTTTCATAGTTTTTAACATGTGTGTCGTAATAGAATCAAAACCGGGAGACGAACCTCCTTTCATATTTTCTATTATTTTCGAGATTTCACATTCTGTTGTTGTTTCAAACATTGAAAGTATATTATGTTTCTGAATATTTTTATTTTTATGGTTTTCTTGGTTTGAAGGCTTATGGATATTTTTCGCAAGATTTTTCCCAACATTTGCAAAGAAGGAATTAAGTATGTTTGCACATTGTTTAGGCTGTATATTGGCATCTATAATTTTTTTATCATGTTCAATGTACTTAATGTTTTGTGTTTTTTTTGTATTTTCTATGGCGAAATTAACAGTTTTCCACATTTGTTTATGGTTATTTTCTGAAGATAATATTTTATTTTTAAAATACTCTTCCTTACTTTTTTTAATATAAGATGTTAATTTATTTTTATATTTTTTATAGAAAATATATGCTTTTTCATCTTGGGGATTTTTTAAAGTTATTTTGTAAAGTTTTTCTTTATTTCTGATAGATATAATAAGCCCTTTGGTAATCCAAGGCTTTAAACGTCTTAATTTTGATTTTATGTGTGTTGTTATCTCAGTTGTCGAATTTTTAATGTGTTGTGACATAATATTTTCGAAGTTAGTCGAACAAATTTCAGTATCATCACTGTTTAAAACATTATTCCAACCCTCCTTTTTTAATTTAATTTAATTTTAATATATATATTAAAATCAAAACAATCGCCCGATCGAGACTCGCAGAGTTTATAAAACTTTATTACAAACCGGGCACGCTTACTTGGATTGTACTGTACGTAATATAAGCGTCTCTGGAATTTCATCAAACTTTCATCAATGGACAGCTCAATGTCTGGTTTGTAAACACTGTGGAAGTTCTCTCTCAGATGAGTTATAATAGGGCGAATCTTTTTGGATCTATCTTCCGGGTTAGCCACACTGTCATCCGCAAAGTGCACATACCGAGAAATAGCTCAAAATGAATTTGCGACAGCAGAATATCCTCTTAATCCAGTATAGGTTCAGGGAAGATTTCCAACATGACGCCATCAATAGGCACAGGGCAAAGAAGGGCTGCAGCTCTTCAGTAGTAATGTTGGTCAATGACAGTTCTGGTTTCGAGGCAATCTTTTCCAACGCATATCTCTAGACAGTAAAAATAACACTATAATCTCATCCATTTAGTTTTTTGACAGGTGATGTAAAATTTATTTTCTTCTAAAAATGTTTATTTTTACTCACAGTACTTTGTGTAATACAATATGTAAAACAATATGAAGAAGCTAATTCTATGAACCAAAAATTCTTCTTCTTTCGTATGGTGGGGGGGTCCGAGGGGGACATCTTGGTCTGCGAGCCAGTCTAGGGCCTCAGGCGTCGCCATGTGGACCTCAACAATCCCGCCGGGGAATGAACGTTGACCACATGTTCGGTGGTCTGCACCGCACCACAATCACACATCGCCGACTCTTTAAGGCCCCATCTGTACATCATGTGGGCACATCGGCTATGGGAGCACCTTAACCTATTGATGGCGGACCAGGTTTTGCGAGGCAATGAGAACCCAGGCTGTCTCTCGGTGGGGTACTGTATGAGATGGGCATTTCCCACATTGGCCGTTTGCCACTCAAGTTTTCACCTTTTTCTGGGGTGAGAGGTAATCGGAGGAGCCTCTCTCCTTCCGCCCAGAAGGGCTTTCGGGACTTCAAGCGGCATGCCGGTTCTTTGTGCAAAGGTATTGCGCTTTTTTTGCAGCGCCTTCTTGTATTCCCTCAGTGTTGCAATTTCTCGCCTGGTGTTTGGCGGGGTTATGTTTGCAAGTACGGGGAGCCACTGTTTCCATGTGTTGCCGGTAGTTCAAGCTCCTGTCCAAGTAACACCAAGATAGCGGGGGTGGGGGTCATGGTAAATATTTTTTACATCAAACTGAACACAGAGTTTGGCATTCGCTTGTGAATTGCTAAGATGGAATTATGTGAACCAAAAATGTAATTATAATATATTATTTATGAAAATTATGCACGTACCGGTTTGTTTCAACAACAATATATGCCGAGAATTCCACTGTGAAAAATTGACAATACTCTGTGTATTCACTGCCATCAGCAGAAAAATCGTTGAGCGCACTCCTGCGAAATCCTGAATTTCCAGTAAAAGGGATCCTGGTAATGTCAGGAGACGAATTCTAAACCCATTGGTTGGGAATTGACATCTTGCGGCGTTTAGAAGGAGGAACGGGAACCGACGGGCCCGCTTCGCTTGTCGAAATATTGAAATCTTCAACGTCCTCATTTGCAGATTCCTCACCCTAGGACCCTGATGACACTAAATTATCACTTCTATAGTCATCATCCGATTTTTTCCAGCATCATCATCATCCCAGCACGCGTTTTTTGCTGGAGCTTGTTAAGTCCAGAACCACTCGCAATTTTGAAGAAATTAAATGGAGACTTACAAAACTTTGAACGTAAATATCAGGGAAAAAACTTAAGAAACATATTATTACCGACATTACGAAATGCTTTATTATCTAATAACTGGCCCAAAATTTGGCCTTTAAAATTTCCTCCAAAGTTCTCACTGGTGTGTTCATTTTTTTGTTTTTCGGCCAACCTACTCCAGCCCGAGCGTGAGCTGGTGTTTGTGGAGAAGTACTGGAGATGCACACCCGACTGCAACTCGGGGTTTGTGGTCAATGGGTTAAAGGAACTGAGCTATTGTCAAAACAATAAAGTGAGAAATATTAGAGATAACACAATGGGTCTATTTCCGGAGTGCTTGCTACGCGCACCAATCATAAGAATAATATGTCAACAGAGGGTTAAAACAAAAGCTTCTGTATTAAAATGAAAAAATTTCTTACCCTTCTAGGGCACATAACGTGCGGTGTAAACATGGTGGCCAGGGCTCCAGGTGACATCCTATTGGAACCCTCATGCGAAGCTACTCGATGCAGAAGAAGTAGTAATCTCTGGGCTAATAATCGCGCCACAATCGGCAGCAATAGAAGCAGGAGACGCAAGGCTCCAAGCAACCTTGTCTCGCAATTGGCTATGGGCTGACCTTCACTGAAACACGTGGCTGTAAAAAATATGTATATGTTTTTCATTTCATATTGATAGGAATCACAATAATTACCGAGGGTCCTAAGCATTGTTAAGAAATGGACATCAGTTAATAAAGGCGGTAAGGAAATAATGCAGCCAATTTTCACAACATCCCCTTGATGAATTATTTTTAATTGATGAAGTATTTCATTGATATAATTGCAAGCTTCCACGGAAAAATGGTCTACATTCGCTACCATAATGTACTAAAGACCTCAAGTACATTATTTACCAATCTAGTAGAACTTAGTAGCCTAGTTAGTAGAACATTGTTGCAACTAAAACTGCCTTCTCTACAGGTTTTTACATTGTGCGAACCACAGACATAGGAATTAATAGACGAGAAGATAATGGCGAGGGGTAAAATCAACTGTTGAAGAACGAAGGGAGTAAGGCTGACTGTGATTCGTCAATAAATCAATCTGACAGTAAATAGGCATCTCGCATTATAATATCACCATTTAGTTCTTAAAAGTAAAATCTGCTTTTGAATGAATAGACATTTCTACATGGGAGCGCAAATTACTCGCCACGTTATGAACTAATTTGCGAAGTCCAAATTCGGCAAAGTAAGGCAGCTTCTATTTTCAGAGTCGTAGTTAGTTTCAGAGTATTTAGTTAAGACACTTTTACAAATGTCTCATAATTTACTTACCCCAGTAAACAACGATGAGCACACTTGAGAATCGCTACATTGTGATGTGATAGTATATGTTTCTAAAACTGATCCATATAATACGGTGTGAATAAGCTTAAAATAAAGTAAAATAATGCTTACTTATGGAATGTAATACGACAATTGGGTTTATTCTCTTTTTCACATCTATTTTTACAAGTTTTCATATCACAAGTCAACATTTTGCCGAATTATTTCGTAAAATGAACCGATGATGCCTCGACCATAGTTCGCACAAGAATGATGACGTCACGTTTTCAAATTTCACTTGAGGCCATATGCGAGCCCAGCCGGCTCAATGGAACCGGTATGGGGAGTGGGGATAATACGCTTTTAATCACTTAGGGCAGGTCTACTAATATTCATATGTCTATGGTGCGAACGTATATAACTTGACTTTTTTAACTGTGTAACTATATTTAAATCAATAGATTTTTTAAAGGACCATGTTTGGAATTTTAAATTAAGAACAGCCATAGATTAAAATTTTTTTACTAATCAAATTAAACAATTTCTCTGATAGGTACCTACTCAGTGTTTACAAGTATCTACCTGGATTCCCGAATGTTCTTTTCTTTTATTCACACAGGTTTAACCATTTTGCTTGAAATTATTATGATATGACATTCATTTATTTCTATTTTATATACTTACTTGCTAAGTGGCAGAATGCCTGGTAGTGTTGATTGAGCAACAAGGGTTCAGGGGTATCTGCCAACATCCCTTTGAGAACAGACGCCATATCGTGGGCGCTATATCCTGATACCTCCTCTTCCAGGTTACCTCCGGAAGATAGAAGGCGACGCAACTGCTGCTGCCGGGTCAGGGAACCTGTTCTTCTGAATATACCCTCTTGACATACATCTGAAAATAAATCATAACCATGATGAACAGGGAAACAAACCCTGCAATGTTTCATATGGGGTAGTTTAACATATAATATATTATATTATTGGGTTTTTTGTTACTGGGATAAATTAATAGGGAATTCTCGTGCATTTTGTAAATAATTTATTTCAATAAAGATAATTATTTTATTATGTGCCTCTTTTTTTTCTTTTTTTTTAAATGCATTTTCAATTTTTTGTAGTTGTTTTAAAAATTGCGTGCTATTTCGGCTCTGAAAACGGTCATGCGCCATTTTAACCGCTACGTCACAAGTGCTACGTCACACCTTTGCCGCTGCCGCCGCCATCGGTTTGCAGGATCTACTCGGGCCGGTCAACAGTGACGTCATCGTTTGCCCTTGAACGCTTGATCAATCACCGGGCGTTTTTAGCTGCATTGAAATATTTCGTTCGCGCCTGTTTTTAAAGTCATTATAACTTTAATAAATGATTTTTGAAAATTATAAAAACTATGTATTCTAGTGTCTGAAGTGTTTCTACATGTGAATAATGAATAATAAGTGATTTTTTGGTGTGAAGAGAATTCCCTATTTCAATAAATATGTGAAAGAACAGATTGTATATTTTGTATGATTTGATCAAACGGTTAACCTAATTATTTGAGTGATTAAGATCCTTGGCTCTCGATCAAGAGATCCAGGGTTCGAAACTCGGCATTATGTAAATTCAGTTTAATTTACATGTATTGTATTACTTTAAATTTCAATTAAAATAATATGTAGCACATTTGTGGCAGGTTTCAAAATGGTTGATACTCTCAGCATCGCCCTAGAGAAAGAACACCATTCAGAATCGATATTTTGCTTGTAACGAGATCAGAAGAGCAAAGAACTCCCGATCATCTTTTACATCTTCTTGGGAGTTTTGTTAATCAATATATAATAAACAAAATGTAGGAACGCACTTGCATCTTCACTGATAATGTCTATCAGTTGGTAGATCTGTTTGATGTTTTCTTCAGTAAGAGAAATGGTTTCCACTGCCTTTATTGGTCCGGTCATTCCTTTAGAGCCATTGTCTCCACTTTTAAATTTCTTTGAGAAACCCCATTTGAATGACTTTGGTTTATCAGTAGGGCTATCGTTTCTAAACAAGAAAATAACATTAAATTCATTAATTCAGTGAACATATAAATTACTTTGCGTTTCCAAATTAATTTATTATGATGTCGTGATTTAAAATAGAAAGAATCTTTGTATTTAAAATTAGATTGTCTTGATCATGAAATAAAAAAGCTTGAATAAACGAACCATTTTAAATTATTAGTATTAAAGTTTAATCGGGATGTTATACTTTGAACTAATTGCTTCAAACAAAGAATGAAAATACTACTCACTCATCTGTATTCATATCAATAATGAATGACAAATGCATTCGAACTAGAATGAAAAATTGTTCTGGATTTTCTTCCCGTAACCGCTCTGCGATATCATCATCCATTTTGAAGGTTTCCAGTGAATTTTTAATCAAAACAGATCAACAAACCGCGTTTCATTACAACTACAAACCGAAACGACAACATTTAAAATAACAAAGTAACTAGAGACGGATCTAGATCCATAACAACATTAAAAAACATATTCTTTGTCATTATGAATCGTCCAACATTGAGCAATTGTAAGATTTCTAAATATTTATTTCAAACACGAGCTTTCACTTTTTAACGTACACGCTAGATCGAATTCGTGTGGCCATAGTTTTGAAATATGTCAAATAACTGTTTCTGGCTTCCCATTGGTGGAGACGGCCGTTGAGTTATTATGGCTGTTCATCGTGACGAGTAAGAACTGAAACGTTTATAACTTAAGTAGGTACTACAAGAAAGTAAATCTCAAAAAAACGGCAATCGGAATTATTTTTAAAATTAAGATAAATTTGAAATAGGGTACTTCCAGTGTGTGTAATATAGTGTTTTTATAGCATTTAATTTATGTAAATAATTTAAATTCATTAAAAAATAAATCATGTTATTAAAATTTTTTTTTTTGTAATACACATAATTTATTTACATAATTTGGGAAGCAGGTGTGGGTATCGCCGCCCCGGAAACCATTAATTGGATAACCAACACTTTTGCCATAGGTCACCCCAACTGGATCGCTACGTTTGGTGACTTTGCATTGGTGTCCGTGTTCATGGAATGAGGATTGTCTAGGTCTTGGCAACGGATGCTTCTGCCCACCTACTGCGTAGCGCGCCGGATTTGAAAAGATTGGTTGAGCGATACCTTTTTACCTCTCCAGCAGGAATTTCTCGACACATCCTATTGCACTACAGTGGGAGGGATGCATTCAAACGAATTCCACCTATCAAACCTCACATCAAACAGCTTCCACAATTTTTTGTCAAATTTAAGATTTTACGCGTACATTAATATTTACGAAAATAATATTAAATAGCACTATTTCCCATAATCTTAAATGCAAATAATCGCATATTATTGTCATTTTAAGTTGAAAGAAATATATTTTTTTGAAAAACTACTTTAAAACTGTAGTTGTAAAAATTACCCACTTATGTAGCGTAGGTGGCAGGAAGAAGTAAATACGGGCGCAGTGACTTCAAAAGCGTTTCGGTCGTAATTTGAAAAGTGAATAATCAAAGGCAAAGTTGTTGCTTGGGTAATTTTTTTTTGTATATTCCAGTTTGTTATTTTTCCCTTAATTTTTGTTAAAAAAATATGTGATTGTACTCTATGGTCCAGGCCATAGATTTATCGGATTTTGTTCCTATGGGAGGTGGGTTTGAGTACTGCCGCCCCGGGAACCATTCATTGAAAAACCAAAACCTCTGCCATAGGTGCCCCGGTTTATTGGGTGAGGTGTGTTTAGGATTCACCTGCCCAACAGCTGCGTGGCATGCCGGATCGGGAGAAGCTGGTTTGGGGAGACCCTTTGACCTCTCCAAATGGTCTCTCTTGACCACACATCGTCTTGCGTCGCAGCGGGATGGATAGATCATTCATCCATCACTCCTGGACACACTGATCCCTAGAATCCTACCCACCCCTTTCAAATTTTTCCTTCCCAGAACTTTTTCTCCTTCCTTTCATTTATAAGACCCTCCCAACAGCATTTCAAAAAATGACATAGGCGATGAGGGAAATTATTTTCTTTAGGGCCTCCTGTGTGGGGTTCATGTAAAAAAACGAAAATGTTTCGCAATCCGTATTGGTTTTTTTTTTTTAATTTGAAGCTTGTTATTAAAAAAAGAACCGATTCGTCGAATAAGAGAAGCAACCATTAATCGTAAGTGGTATGTCTACGCATTAAGCCCATCAAAAATAAAACAACCAAACGATTATTTCACTTTGTCCAAACAGAAAGAGGTACTTTTACAAAAACTGACTGAAAACAAAAAAAAAATTAAAATTAGAACAAGTAAAACAATACAACGTTGTTTCTGTAGAACGGCAACATTGAATACAAAATTCAATTGTCAAATTTCGCTGCTGTGGTGTGTCACGACAAAATTTTTGTTTTAATCTTTGTATTTCTAAATTTCTAGTCGTTTACTTTGTTGGCTTTAAAATGGATGTTATAAACAAACTCTATTCCTCGGTATCGAGCACTGTATCGCAACTGTCCGCTGTTTTACCGGGTAATCCTGTGACTCGCGAATTTGAGGCCTCATATCAAATAGCTAGTGCTGGTCCAGGTAAATTGATAACAATTTATTAATTGATCAAATTCAAAAAAATCAATAACAAAACCAAATTGAATCGGCGAATATTTTGTGCAAACATAAAATGTAAATAAATCGTTAGTTTCACCAGATAAACATGTACTTTTTTAAAACAGCTGTTTTTATGAACCAAAGTTTTTATTGTTAAAATCCTTGTACAACTTAGAATAACCTTGAAAATACTACTAATAAATCTTTTGTTTTTGTGTGTTAATGTTTTAAATGAATTTTTCAACTTGTAACCATCTTTATGCATTTGCTAACAACAAATACATAACAATAAATACTATTGTATAGATCGTTTTATAATCGTTTAATAATTTTTTATTGCTATGGCTAATCAAAATTTTGTTTTTAGGTCTGCAATGGAAAATTTATAAAGGCTTTAAAAAGTCGACCAAGCAAGATGTGTCTATATTTGTATTTGAAAAGCGGAGCTTGGACAGGTGGAGCAAAGGAGATCGCGATGTCATGCTGGAGACATTAAAGAGGGGTATCACCCAGCTGACCAAACTAAGGCATCCTCAACTCCTCACCCTTCAGCATCCCTTAGAAGAAAGTCGAGAAAGCTTAGCATTTGCAACTGAACCAGTGTTTGGTAGTCTCGCCAATATGCTCGGGAGGACTGACAACATGCCCCCACCTTTACCCGCAGACAAAGAACAAAAAATGTTAGAAATTGAAATTAAATATGGATTATTACAAATCATGGAAGGGCTAGCCTTCCTTCACAGCGATGTCAAACTCATACACAAGAATATTTGTCCAGAATCAATAATAATCAATCAACAAGGAGCTTGGAAGATATTTGGTTTTGATTTCTGCGTATTGAATATGGGTCAAAATACTCTGACTCCAAATTGGCCTTTTGCGGAGTATTGTCCAGCAATGCACGCCTTTACTCAACCCAATCTGGACTATATAGCTCCCGAGTGTGTTGTATCAGCCAGCCATTCTCCCGCCAGTGACATATTCTCCCTGGGTATGGTGATCTATGCAATTCATTCTTCGGGTCACCTGCCTCTTGCCAGTCACCAGGATAATTACACCCGATGCAAAAAGTTTGCCAGCACTTTGAAACATATACCGAATAACAAATACAATAGTATACATCAGGATCTCAGGGATTATGTCAAGTTGATGTTGAACAGTACTCCGGCTCTCAGACCCGATCCGCACCAATTCATTAAGGTATGTTTAGCACTTTGAACCATATATCGAATAACAAATACAATAGTATACATCAGGATCTCAGGGATTATGTCAAGTTGATGTTGAACAGTACTCCGGCTCTCAGACCCGATCCGCACCAATTCATTAAGGTATGTTTAGCACTTTGAACCATATAGCGAATAACAAATACAATAGTATACATCGGGATCTCAGGAATTATGTCAGTTGATGTTGAACAGTACTCCAGCTCTCAGACCCGATCCGCACCAATTCATTAAGGTATGTTTAGCACTTTGAACCGAATAACAAATACAATAGTATACATCGGGATCTCAGGGATTATGTCAAGTTGATGTTGAACAGTACTCCGGCTCTCAGACCCGATCCGCACCAATTCATTAAGGTAAGTTTAGCACTTTGAACCATATACCGAATAACAAATACAATAGTATACATCGGGATCTCAGGAATTATGTCAGTTGATGTTGAACAGTACTCCAGCTCTCAGACCCGATCCGCACCAATTCATTAAGGTATGTTTAGCACTTTGAACCGAATAACAAATACAATAGTATACATCGGGATCTCAGGGATTATGTCAAGTTGATGTTGAACAGTACTCCGGCTCTCAGACCCGATCCGCACCAATTCATTAAGGTATGTTTAGCACTTTGAACCGAATAACAAATACAATAGTATACATCGGGATCTCAGGGATTATGTCAAGTTGATGTTGAACAGTACTCCGGCTCTCAGACCCGATCCGCACCAATTCATTAAGGTATGTTTAGCACTTTGAACCATATACCGAATAACAAATACATACAATAGTATACATTGAGATCTCAGGGATTATGTCAAGTTGATGTTGAACAGTACTCCGGCTCTCAGACCCGATCCGCACCAATTCATTAAGGTATGTTTAGCACTTTGAACCATATACCGAATAACAAATACAATAGAGAACAAATGCATTGAGATCTCAGGGATTATGTCAAGTTGATGTTGAACAGTACTCCGGCTCTCAGATCCGATCCGCTCCAATTTATAAAGGTATGAACACTTCTCTTTGTTCTGTGCCATATTAGTAAGGTCCTTCAATCAACCAACACCCAGACTGGCAGTGCCCAAATATGCACTGGCCAGAAAACAAAATACAGAATTTAAGCTGTTCCTAAATCAATGCAAATACATATACGACCATTATGGTACAGAAGTCATCAAACTTATTTGTATCGTATTGATCCTTGTCAGTTTTGTTTCCTACTCAAACATTCTTATGGCAGTATTATATTGTTTTAACCATAGACATTCAAATTGATAGACTAGCCCATTAAGGAAAGGGAAACAAACCCAGTTCGGCGTTCAACAAACGGCTGATGTCGTAAATTATTCAAAGCATTCTCGAACCCTCCTAGTGCCGAAAATATCGTCACTTGGTTTGCCTCCAGCTTGTCGAAATGATACCCGGATATCATGTTAGAGCAAGTCTTATCAATTTGGATATCTATGGTTTTAACCTATTTGTAAAAGAAGATTGATCTCTAATCTTATTCTGTTGTTTTTTCAGATTCCATTTTTCGACGATGTCGGCGTCAAAACACTAAATTACCTAGATTCATTATTCCAATGGGACAATCTGCAGAAGTCTCAGTTTTTCAAGGGTTTGCCACAAGTACTCCAGAATTTACCACACAGAGTTGCGATATACCGAGTTCTTCCTTGCCTGACCAAAGAATTTGTGAATATTCCCATGGTGCCTTTCGTCCTTCCAAATGTGCTTATAATAGCAGAGAATTCCACAAAAGAAGAATTTGTCAAACACATTCTCCCTGCGTTGAAACCCGTCATGCAAATCCAAGAGCCGATACAGATTTTACTGATCTTTATGCAAAAAATGGAGTTGTTATTGAAACACACGCCGCCCAATGAAATTAAATCTGATGTTCTTCCGATGCTGTACCGAGCTTTGGAATCCGACGCCCAGCAGATCCAAGAACTCTGTTTGTTTGTGATCCCCACCTTTGCATCTTTGATTGACTTTCCGGCCATGAAGAACTCACTCCTTCCGAAGATAAAAAAGTTGTGCGTGACTACAAACTACTTATCGGTTAGGGTAAACTGCCTGCTGTGTATTGGAAAATTACTAGAACACTTGGATAAGTGGCTGGTCTTGGACGATGTCTTGCCTCTTTTACCGACAATTCCTTCAAGGGAGCCGGCAGTGTTAATGGGAATCCTAGGTAATCATTTTATATCAAAATTAAACTCTTTTACTTCAGATCTTATCTCCTCTTAATGATGATTCATAGAATCATTATTTAATGCTTAAAATCACTAAATAGATAGCAAAAGATAACAATGTACAATTCTAAATAATCTCCCGATATCAGTAGCTTTCTGCAACATTTTCTTTGATGTTCAAAACAAAATGTTTTTAGTTAGACTTCTTTTAGTTGGAAGACCTTTACAAGAATGTGTTAATACCTAAGCTTTGCAATTTTTACGAACAAATTTCCCAATGTTCATTCTATACCTTGTTCTTATTGCGCTATTATTTATGTTTACTGTATTTGATTTCTCCAGGGGTATACAAGTTGGCAATGAGTCACAAAAAGCTGGGCATAACCAAGGAAGTGATGGCCACCAAGGTGCTGCCGTTCCTCATGCCTCTGTGCATAGAGAACGGGCTGACCCTCAACCAGTTCAACTCCCTGATTGGGCTTGTCAAGGATATGCTCAGGCAGGTGGAGGGGGAACACCGATCTAAACTGGAGCAGCTGAATTCTATTCAAAATGAATCCAAGTAAGCTTTTCAATAATATTTATCTAAGATTTAAGATCGTAATGGGAGATTCTACCAGTATCTTAATGTAAATATTGACAAAAAATTTCATTTGTTTACTATTTTGGGGATCTGGTATTGAGAAAAATGAAAGATGTGGTTGTAGATGTTGTGTCACAGCGTTTATTTGGGGTGAGTCAGTAGCACAGTCAGTAGTCAGTAGCGGTGGAGTGGTCGAAGCGGTAGTCAGTGGGTCGACACCGTGTTGGTGAAGACCGGACTCGTAGATGTGTTCAGCACTGGGGATGACGTGGCGTCTTCCAGGTACTCAAGTGTGAACTGGGTAGCCGAAGGTGTGATGGACCTGGTCGGCAGATGTGCTGGAGATGCAGGCCGGCGACGATGCCGAGGGGCCGAGGCAGAGACTGGCAAAGGTGTCAAGGGTCTAGGCGCGTGAGGAGCGCAGGTCAGGGATGATATCCGGGGCCAGGGCGTTTATGCGATCCCGAGGAGATAATCCGTAGATAAGATAATTTCGTAATTGAAAATGCAGTTCTCTTTTTTGCCACTTGAATAATTGATTTGCAATTCCCATGAGCGTGATCAGCAGCAAACATGTTAATTTCTATCCACTTTACGCACCTGGTAATTGGATCTACTCACAACAAGAGATTTTAGGATTGGCAGTGCCATATGTAGTCCCTTTGGCTTTGGCCTATTATGTATTAAAAGAAGTAGGTTTCAATGATGCTGAAATCCATTGCGTGTAAATAGTGGGAGCTCTACCGTTATTGGCTCCAAGATAAATATTATAACTGCTGAATAATTTCTTTGTCGTTTCCAGGGCATTTGAAGCTAACTTGGCTGCGTCTGCGGGCCCCCTTGTAGCCCCTCCCGTATCACAGATGAGCGACATGTTTGGTGGACTGACGATGGATTCTTCTAACAATCCCCAGATTAACCAGACCCCGGACAAGCTTCAGAATAACTCCTTCGCAAACCTTTCCAACGGTGCACAAAGCTTGTCTATTCAAGATAAACAAAGGTAGGCATTATATTTGAAATTAAACTTTTCATCAACTATCCCTGATGGAAACAAGGCTCAGCTACCTGGGTAGAACACATTGTGGAATCAGGAGACATAGTGCCAAATATCCAAATACTTAATGACAACCTTGATGGACTTTATTAAAGGGACTGGGTGAAATAGGAGATAGTTATAGTTATAGTTATAGATATAGTTATATTTATAGTTATAGTTATAGTCCAAGGAATGAGGTGAAATAGGAGATAGCACGTGGACCCATGGCCTGGTGCTCATGGAAACTGATATGTAAACCATCTTTAAAAAGTAGCATATCGGTAGGCTACTTTTGGTTGCATCACAGTCACGTAGCTTGTAAGAATCTGTGTACACCAAGGGCCTAAGATTTATAGTACAGACTTATTCACTAGGTACATAATCAGTTATTCGTAAGCAGTTCAATAACCAAGATGCTATGTTAGCATTGTTCGATGGCATACTGAGAAGCAAGCTGGAGTATGCGAGCGATGTTTGGGCACCGTACCACCAGAAGTACATTGAAATGATAGAGCAAATCCAGAAGAAATTCCTCAGGTATGTCTATATGCGGACGCATGGAACCTATCCCAGATTCATGCACCATATCGACTTACTTGAGGAAACCAATTCTGTGAGTCTGGAAACTAGGCGGAAAGCAAGCCTAGCCACTATATCTTTCAAAATTTGGAACAATTTTATTGATAGCCCATTCCTCTTGGGATGCTATGATTTATATGTACCAGACCACTACAGCCGAAGTCGATACCATGACTTATTTAGAGTACCAAAAGGCAAAACCGACGTCCTGGCAAAGCATAGCATGACGAGGGGAGTGGTGCTGTTGAACGAACTAGCAAAGAATTTGGATGTAAATGACTGTTATTTAAACGACCTAAAACAATTATTGAAGAGTCACTTACCCAAATGCTGATATGATGTAAAATTATACTGTTTGTAAAATTGTACTGTAACTGGAACGAATGTTCTGTTGTACAATTAAAAAAAAAAAAAAATAAAATAAAAAAAATAATAACTTGTTCTGAAAGCGACTAAATATATAAGTGTCCATTGTCAGTATCGAAGCTGATTCGTTAGAGTGCTAGCAGACGTCTTTTGAAAAGTCCTGCATTCAAAATGTTAATGGGTTTCAAATATTTTTGTGGTAACTATAAATATAGGGCTACACTACTGAATAGTTAGTCTAATAATACCTAATAAGTGTGACCTATCGATTTGAATGATGTGGTTAATTTACATAAGACCGTTTGACACTGTACCCCAGGCAGCCAGTGAAATTGATTACGTGTCCTAGAAAAAATTTCGATACATATTTATAAATGCTTTTCCTAAAGTAAGGGAAATTTTTCCTTATTCCAGATCCATAACATTTTTCTATTAGTGGGCAGCATTAAATTGCTATTATTGATATGTGTATGAATTTATGTTTCCATCTTTCAGAATCGCCCATCAGCAAGAGAGCATGACTAGATACAACAATCAACAAACTGCCGCACCTCTTCAGCCCAGACCCCACCAAACTGTGGCTCCGCCCCGGCCTAAGGACCTCACGGACAGTCTGATGCAGTCGAACCTGAGCCAGATGGTCACGCCGCCCAAATCCAACTCCTCTTCCCTAAACTCATCTCTGAGCTACCAAAGCCTCAACATGACAAGCATTACTTCCCTCACAGACTGGACCCCTAGTAACTCAGTTCAATGGAACAAAAATTCAAACTCATCACTCTTGAACCCACAAATGATGGGTTTCGGTAATAATGAGTTTCAAAATAAGCAACCTTTATTGAACCAAGCCAACATGAACCTGAATTCACTAGATAATCATCGTTCTTCTTCCACACCCTCTTTTCAACTTAATAAATCACCAACCCAACAACCTCTGCTTTCTTCGAGAGAGACCAATCCATCTACCAATCCAAACAGCGACATCATGGACTTCCTCGGATAAAATTGGGTAAATGTTGCTTAATTTCTTGCATCTCACTTTCCAGGGAGTAACCAAAAAAAAAAATGATAAAAATTGTGATAATTCATCAACATACTTCATATGTGTAAATATTACATAATCATTAGAAAAATCATATTATTTTAAAAGGCTTTTTACCAGCTTTCTCCATGCAAATTGATAATATCATTTGTCATGTCTTCGTATTAAATTAAATTTATTAAAATTACATCATAAATTTGTAAAATAAATAAATTTTCAAAATAAATTTTGACTTAATTCTTTTGTGGAAAAGTTAAATAAATTCTTATTACACAACATGTATTTTTATTTGGCGTATAAATTTATGTCAGCTATGTATTTATTTTACGAGATAAAATATCTTTTCTCTAAAACTCTTTTCTTTAGAAAATTTTATTCATATTTGCAAAGTGTGACTGATAATTAAAACGTTTATGTATTACAATTTACGTAAATTAGTGTTTCAACAATTAGTCAAAAAACTATGTATGTTACTAGCCATTCTAATTTACTTTTAAATAAAATGTATCCACATACTTATTTTTACATTCCTTGTTATTATATATATTACAAGCCTACTTTATTTGGTATAAATTATTGCTTTAAAAATTTAAGAGTTTCTATAAGAAACATGTAAAACGCGGCAATTATTCATAAATATTCTACTTTAATAAAGTAAATTACCAAAATGAAATCATTTAGTTATGCATTAAATACATATTTGTACTATTGAAATCATACAAATTCACGTCCATTTAAAAACTATATAGGCTTAAATTAAATACTTTATATTGATGCAACTACATATTATATATTTATGGTTTAATTTCCTATTTTATATTCATAATAATTAATGTGTTTTAATATATATAATGTGTTGCCATTCCAAGATATAGTAATAATGTTATCTTACCTATCTAATAAAGATATTATTGTAAAAGTAATGGATTTTATATATTATGTACATAAAACAATAATAATTTTTTAGATTTCAGCATCCAAATCTGATTGTATTTTTGATGCATAAATTATTTAACACAAGCATTGTCTCTCAATTCTGCATGTTTATCCTGTGACCACTGTAAACATTTGGTTTATATGATTTATTTTAATTATACAGGTTGTTTAGGGACATACTTGACTAACTTTTAACAAGTGATAACTGACATTATTTGGAGTGAAAAATGTAAAAGAAATTTGGTTTCCGGTGACTTTTGAATGTTATTTTTTTTCAAAACCAAACAAATAAAATTCTTCCACATGTCATCACTGGTCCCTCATCTCAGCCGTACTTGTCCAATACATTTTTTTAAATTTTTTATGTTGAAAAAAAAAACATCAAAAATGTCACCGCCAACCAAAATTTCATTTAAATTTTTACTCCAAATATTGTCAGGAATCACTGATTAAACTAAGTCAAGTACATCCCTTTAGACCCTGTGTAAAAATGTACGTAAAGCCCCGAGTACACGTTGGGCCAACGCATTGGGCTGATTTTAGTGTCACGCCGACCGCACGCGCACCGTCGGCGCTGATGGTCGAGATATATGAACTTCTAGGAAGCGTTTTTGAATGACGCGTAGCTATCAGCGCGCAAGGTGGTCAGCGCTGATGGCTACGCGGCCGTACGCGTCGCGCGTCGGCGCCGCGTAGCTGTCGGCGCTGACGATCGCACGAGCGCCTCTGCTTTCAGCGAGCGTTCTAGTGTCGAGCGGAGCAGACATCATCGCGTGTACAGTCATGGCGAATCGCGAAGTCATTGACATTCGAAAGTAATTGAAGAATTTGCTTTCGTCAGCCCTCAAAGTGCCATATAACCAGCAACGGCTCTCTGCTCAATCAATGGATGAACATGGAGTCTTCGTCGTCGCTGGTTTTTATTTTTTTGGGATAGGTAGTACAAAGCAGCAATAACTAATACACTCCGCATTTTGGTCTTCGACTGTACAGTAAGGCGGTCAGTACGATACTGAAACGAGCCACGCTGAGCCTCAGCGCTGACGAACTACGCGCTGATCTATGAGCGCTGACGGTGAGCGTGACACTAAAATCAGCCTTAGGCCAACATTGGCATCAAGATTCTTTGACATGTGCATGAAAAATCGACAATAACCAACAACATTGGCGACCAACGCGTGCAACGGCTAATATACGCCAAGTGGTCCTGTACACGTTGGGCTAACATATACATCATAAGATTTGTGTGCGCCACCAAGCAAATTTAGCTATGTCCCCAAAATCAAGAAGATATTTCAATATCTTTGGACAAAATATTCAATAATTGTGCAAGAAAGTAATCAGGAAAGATATCCGATGCCAACGGGATTTGAAGTCGGAATTTCAGCTTGCCATAAGAAAAATGTTGCTTGCTAGCAAGGAAGAAAGATGAAGGTTCCATGATTAAATTGGTAGAATCTACACCCAGCAAATCAAGACTTAACATGTACAATTCTGAATCAACTTGGAATATGTTTTAGGTCTTAAACTGTGTCATTTCTTTCACAAGATACAAAGCTAGATAATACGACATTTACAATGTAAACACGATAAGTCATATTTTCAGGGGCGGTCGGTTAGCTTCAGAGTTAGGCAAGCAACTCCGAATATGGCTGAAGGGAAAAGGGAGGCAACTATGCTCACATATACGGCTAATAAAGTAACATGTAGTTCCCTCACTTTATTTCTCCGTTAACCGCTGGTTCAAGTGCTTCAATAGCATGGAAGTCGGGGATTGCTTCTTTGTATTCCAGGCAGCAGTCAAATATGTATTCAAACAATCTGAATTAACTCCTCAGGCGCATTCTGTCAGAAGGTCATTCTGTCAATATGATCGTTAGAAATAAACATAATATTTTTGATTTTATAAAATATTGAATACAAAAAAAAAATTAACATGGCTTGCTTTACGGTTTTTGTAACTAAAATTACTGATACGTAATGAAAAAATATATAAAAATACACTTATTTTATTAGACCAAATGTATTACTTAGAGATTTATTATTATCTTAGAGACTTCGGGTACTATCCCTATTTATACCCATCAGCCTTCCTTTCCGGAATGCTAGGTATCGATAGTCTTGTCAACAGGCGGAAAGCTGCGTTGCTGATGATGGCCTATAACTTGTTGAACGGTCACATCAACAATCCAGAAATTTTGAATAAAATTTTATTTTACGTCCCTGATAACTTCGCAAGAGCGCGTAGACACAAACCATTCATTCTTCCGAGATGTAGGACTAACTTACCATCAGCAATGCCTCTCGGAAGAATGATAGGCCTTCTTAACTCACTAGCCTCTGACATCGACATTTTCCACCTGCGCATCACTAAATTTAAATTGCTAATTAGGCAATTATGATTGTATAATGTATCTTTGTTAATGGATATTTTTATTCTGTAAATATACATGTAAAATATAAATAAATAAAAAAAAAAATAAAAAAATTACAAACGTTAACCTCACCTCACCTTTTTGTCTTTTCATATTAAAATAATTAATAAAAAATTCACAAAGTCTTATCAGTTTTTTCAAATTGCAGTTGGAATCTTTGGTTTCAGAAAGGTGCACATTTTAATGGTTCTGTGGTTAACTTTTAGATTTGTGTATAAAGCATGGTGTTTTCTCTTTCTAAGACCGATTAGATCACATTTCTCACAACAGTAAGGGAGTCAACAATTTCTGTGAAACCATATGAGTTGTTCCCAAAAGCCAACAAATTATCCTGAAGAGTTAATAAATTAAAGCGTTTGATCGTCCCTAGCATAGACATATGAATATTAGTAGACCTGCCCTAAGTGATTAAAAGCGTATTATTCCCCACTCCCCATACCGGTTCCATTGGAGCCGGCTGGGCTCGCGTATGGCTTCCCGTGAATCTTGAGAATGTGACGTCATCATTCTTGTTCGAACTAGCGTCGAGCTATGGTCGAGGCATTTTATGAAATAACACGGCAAAATAGTGGCTTGTGCTATGAAAACTTGTAAAAATAGATGTGAAAAAGAGAATAAACCCAATTGTCGTATTACATTCCATATGTAAGCATCATTTTAAGCTTATTCACGTCGTATAATATGAATCAGTTGTAGAAACATATACTATCACATCGAGATACATCTGGACGCAAAATACAAAGCCGTTTGCATAAGAATCAGGGATGTGCCTTCGCCTTTTGCGCTTTAGGTACCACGTGTTAGGTACGCGCTTGTTTCGTATGTACGGTACTGCTGGAACGAGAAGGAGTGCATATCACGTAATGCGCTAGGTTATACCGAGTGGCGATATGTGATAGAAAATCATGTTTTTTGTTTTTAATTGCAAAAGTGTCATCGGAAGGCAAAATGATGTCCAAATTTTTACTCCAAATACTCTTAGGAATCGCTGGTAAAAACTGTGTGTATATAATTTCATTTGTTTTTTTAGTTGTTTTACTTTTCTATTATCTTCTTAAAAGTGAAATGTTATATATTTTCTTAAAGATTTCAATATTTTATTATTAATTGGAACAGAACGGTTGTGACAACCCCCCAACATTGGTCGAATGTAGCGATTCTCAAGTGTGCGCATCGTTGTTACTGGGAAGTAAATTATGAACACTTATAAAAGTGTCTTAACTAAATATGTAAACAAAATATTGGACTCTGAAAATAGAAGAAATCTTTTTTTGCCGAATTTGGACTTCGCAAATTTGTTCATAACGTGGCGAGTAATATGTGCTCCCATGTAAAAATGTCTATTCATTCAAAAGCAGATTTTACTTTTAAGAACTAAATGGTGATATTATAATGCGAAATGCCTATATACTGTCAGATTGATTTATTGACGAATCACAGTCAGCTTTACCCCCTTCGTTCTTCAACAGTTGATTTTACCCTTCACCTTTAATTTCTAGTCTATATATTCATATGTCTGTGGTCCCTAGTTATTTTGAAGGTGACCAGATTAATAGACTTAAATTTTTTAAAAGCTTCTATTAAAAATAAATATTACAATACATAATAACACAATTACATTATAAAATATTAATTAAAACAATCGATTGCAAATACATAATAAAAAACTACAGCAAAAATGTCATGCCAGTTGTGACACAATGCAAACTCGCTGCTATTATAAAGCATGTCTCGTAGGTGTAGTTATGTAGTAGCATTATGAACAGTATGAGAAGTGCACACATGAAGTTAGACGCAATGGCGATGACTGATGCGTCAAAGTTTGTTGTCATATTATCATAGATGGGTTTCTGCGCTATGTACATCGCATTGGTGGCAAACACCGCAAGCATGCCGAAGAAAATACGCCAGTTTTGGGATTCAATCTTACATAATGCTGAAAGAAAAAATATGAAGTTAGCAACAAAATTGATTTCAAATTTAATATCAGATTTTTATATGGAATTGCTACTTAATACGAAATATTGAGGATATTGTGATGTAGGAATCATTTTGTTTTTATGAGTATGATAAATTATTAATACTCTCATGGTTATTTTGGGAAGGCATGAAATTTTATCTACATTAGGCCCCCCATGCACAAGGCAGCCAGGCTGCGGCAGCTGAAATATTGATTTCAGCTGCCGCAGTGATTTCTTTCCAACTTTATCAAACTCATTTTCAATCAAAATTTTAACTAGTTTCGGAACACAAAATACTTCTGGCTGCTACGACAAGTGGGCGGAGACTGAAGGCAGCCACATACTGTAGCCTTGTCCTGCTCGCAGTTGGCTGCCGTGCAATCGTGTGCGATCTAATGGCTGCTGCAGCCAAAGCCGCTCAGTGTGCGTGCTTCATATGTTGGATTGGCTACCTCAGCCAGGCTGCCTATTGCGCGGGGGCCCTAATTTATGACATTATTTGATTTGCTAGATTTTTGTTGTTCAGAAAGTACAATACTTTATGTGCGTAAGTATATTTTTTTTAAATTAGCCGCGGAGTAACTCCATTTGAAAATAAGTTCTTTAACACCTAGGGGCGGTGCAGTGTTGAGAAAGAGTGCTCATGCACGGTACCAAGCACTGCAATAGCAGTATCGACCTTATACATTCATTTTGCCTTTGGATATTACATCTTTTGTGTCACTTCATCAAAAATATGGTGTTGTCTACATGTTGGCTTTTGCAAAAATGTATTTTTATTTATTGAAGTTTCTTGCCAGCCCCTACAGATTAACTAATATTATGTTAATAATTTCTAGTGTTGCAGTATAAGTTTGATGTCAAATAATATTAAAAAATATCAAAATATGGTAATCAAAGGACTTCGAAGGTTTTTTTATAATTCAACACATAATTTTTTTTTTTCATCAACAACACACTTTGTTGGTTTAGTATATAATGCCAATTCATATTTTATCCAAGCATCATACCTCATTATTGCACAATAAAAAAATGATTGTAACTTACTTATCAACGCTACCATAGCCATGATGCTAAACAGCCTCAAAAATAGCTTTTCACTAGCAACGCCTGAAAAGAGAGCCGCCACGATAGTGAGGCACATGGATCCAATGTGCATCACCGTGACCACAGCGATAACGGTTAACATGTCCATCTTAGGTCCCTGCTGCGAAACATAGGCTGGAAACAAAACTAAAAACACCAGCGTAGTGAACTTCAAAGACAGCAGAATATGTGTGAAAGCGTACAGCTTTCTATCTTTCAATACTGATAAAAATACTATGAAGTTCTTCTTTGTGTTTGCCGTTCTTCGCGCTGTTCCGGCGCTAGTGGTCCCAGGAGCTTCGTAAGTGAAGATGTTATCGCCTGCCGCTTCGGCTGCAATTGTCGTCTCCCTGTACAGATCTTGCGGCTCCACAAATCTGTCAATCCGATCCCATTCGCTTACAAAGCTTGAACCGAACGGGTTATTTGCAGATTCGTATCTCGCGAGCACGGGAGAATGCGTCTCTATCACTCGCACTGTATTAGCATCGTTGAATGTACCGATTACATTCTCATCTTGATCATCGTCAACGACATTTTCATCCACGTTTGTTTCATGTTCTTTATTGTTGTTTGTGGCAACTTCCGGTTGTTCGCTGCTATCCAAAGTTCCCACTATTTGTGATGTATAAATGTCCTCATCGTCGTCTTCCGTTACTTCTTTAAGTATTTTGTAGTTCTTGCTCAATGCTTTTACCACGTACGTAGGGCGACTGAACAGTAAGAGCGTGAAGCACATTTGTATGACTATACCTGCGTATATAACTAATGTCAAGCTAGCTCCGAAATGCGAACATAAAATGCCCATTATCAATGGAATCAACACGTTGCCAAACACTATACTTGTTTTGTGTATTTTTTGTATCATATCAATCTTTTTTCTAAAGTAATGCTTCAGAAGAATTTCTGTCTGCTGGGTGGTTAATGAAGCTCCGATACCTGCAAATTAAAGAAAAATTATTATTTATGCTAATCAACATAGGCATCCAAATTGGCCTATTGTAAAAAGGACTAGTAATTCGTGAGCAGATTTTATTTTCAAGAACAAAATAATGATGTTACAATACAAGTTGCCTGTATTCTGCCAGATTCATTTATTGTCAAATCACAGAAGGGAGACAATCACGCCACCTCCCCCCTCGGCGCACTTATTTTGTTCCCCTTTCCCTGATGGGCTGGTCTATTAATTTGGATGCCTAATCTAGTCATCAATAATATTCAACATACATTTAGTACGAGAGAGGAAAATTATTTAGCGGATAATGTCGAGGGTCCTAAGCCAGAGGGGCATTAATGAAATTTTAGCGAAAATTAGTTTTTTGGGGCAATAGGTTCATTAGAATCATATCTATAGACTTCCAAAGCGCACTTGCGATTTTCTTGGTCATTCCGGAGAATTGAGAAAAAGTGTATAAGTGATAGGGGGCACAAGTGATTACTATGGAATGCCAAAAGGGTTTTGGTTGTTTTGCTGTCCGAATTTACAGAAATGAATCACTAAATCCATATACATATATTTGTACGTTCAAAGCCGTTATTTATTTAAATATTGAAGACAATATTAGTGATTTCTTAACGAAAATCTGAAACAGAAAAATCAGAAAAGGAAACGGTCACATCTGGGACTCGAACCCAGGACCCTTGTCTTTCCGGGACAGTGCTCTACTAGTTCGAGTCCTAGATGTGACTGTTTCCTTTTCTGATTTTTCTGTTTCAGATTTTCGTTAAGAAATCACTAATATTGTCTTCAATATTACAATTTGAGGTTTTACTCAATAAAGTTATTCCGAAAAATAAACAAACAGTTATTTATTTGTGCATCACAATTAACCACAATAATAAAATTATTTTACCTGATCTGAATGAACTCATTACTTTTAAGAACCGTGACTCACTCATTTTGAATATTTTTTATATGCCTTTCTTTAAAGAATTGAGATTTAATACAGACAAAATTATTTATTCATATTTATAATGCGTATGTATGGGCGAAAACAAATAATTTGTCTTTACAATATATTAAAGCATAACTTGCAATAAGTGTATTTTCTTAAAATAATTAAATTAACGTCATCTATGAATGCATAGATTATAATGTACCTTACGATTATCCTTAAGGTTAAACGCGACGCTCGTTATATTCTACGTGTTCGTAGATGGTGTTAATTAATTTATTTTATTAAAAAAGCGCGAGTAAAATTTTGGAGCTCCTTGTCAAAATCAGTAGACGTAGGTGATCACTGTAATCAATAATATTTGGATGAATTGTATTTTTGTGTAGCACCATTTTTATGAAAAAATAATGACTGTTAGGTGTTAGGTATTATCAGCGCCTTGGTGCCTTGGAAATTCGGCGCCCGAAGTGGACTTCTCTAATTGCACCCACATAGAGCCAGGCCTGTGTATGGCTCTCTTGAAAGGATTGAATTTTTATGCAGACCATTTTCGTATTTCATAATATGTACATGCGCAAACAAACAATTTATCTTAATATTTTAAAGCATAACTTATAAAAGTTTTTTTTCATAAAATAATTAAATTAGCATCATCTATGAATGAGTAGATTATAACATATGTTCTGTGTACCCTTAAGGTTAAACGCAACCCTCGTTGTATTCTATGTGTTCACAGATGGCGTTAATTAATTAATTTTGTATAAATACGCTTTTGCAAGGTATTGCTTTACATTATTAAGACAAATCATTTGTTTGCGCCCGTATATACGCAATATGAATATGAATCAATAGTTTTGTTCGTTTAAAGACTTAATTCTTTCGAGAAAGGCACACAAATACAATATTTTACCGATGATTCAATCCAATATTGTATTTGTATGCCTTTCTCGATAGAATTGAGTTTTTATATGGACAAAACTATTTATTCATATTCATATTGCGTATATGAGGGCGCAAACAAATAATTTGTCTTAATACTGTAAAGCAATACCTTGCAAAAGCGTATTTAAACAAAATTAATTAATTAACGCCATCTGTGAACACGTAGAATACAACGAGCGTTGCGTTTAACCTTAAGTGATATTTTGTAAAATTTCTGGGACAGGAAAAATGGCGTTAGTGATTTAAAAACTAATTGATGGAAAAACACATAACATATTTTTAAGAATGAACACAAAGAAAATCGATCAGAAAATAACAGAAATTTAGGCTTAGAACCCTCGATTTGCAAGATCACAATCTTTGTACTCAAACAAGACTGTGGTTGGTGTGTGGGATGACTCAGAGATGGCAGATAAAATCTAAGCATCATGATGACTTTCGTTTGGTTGAGGAAGAGAAGCAGAGGTCGCTTACAAATGAGATGAGCTGATAACCTAAAGAGTACTCCTGGCATTATATGGATGTGGGCTGCCAATTCTTGACAAAATTGGTAACACTTGATAATATAGAACATAAGTCCTATATTAATTGGAGATCAAAAAGGTGGAAGAGACCTATTTTCATTTTGATTCCAGCATTTTTTGTGAATTAAAAAAAAATCGGTAATCCTTTTTTCAGTGCAATGCTCCATGAATCAAAGGCATAGATAATTTTAAGAAAGTTGTTAGCATAGACAGAATAATAATTATTGATAACGACCAGGTTTGTTTGTTTTAGACTTTCTTTACTTCCATATCACTATTTGAATATATTACATACAACCAATACATATAGGCACACAATATTGACTGCACACCTGTTAGATATATTATATAAAACACATAAACTTTTTATGTAACAATCAGTGGCGGCTTGTCTACAAAGGTCTTTTGGTCAAAGACCTCCCAACATATTCTGCAATAGTATTAATATAAAAAAGGATTTAACAAACTACCCGATTATTAATTTATTTTTAATATTCGTGCGGTAATAGCGAGTTCCTGTGCCATCTAGCGTCCAAATGAGAAGCTGCTGTTGTACCTAGCGTGGGTCACTTCAAGTTTTGTCCCAAAGCTATCTCTTTTCTTTCTCTTTGCTATACAGACTAAGGGGGTTAAGCAGTATCATGTCTGACGTATGCTTAGTATCATACAAAATTTATTTTCAAAGGATTTTCAGACATGACTGCGGTGAGATAGAGATATCCACGACTTAAGATTAAGGTAACAGAGAAAGATGAGATAAAATGTCAGTCGTAAGTTTTTTGTGTTATAAATGATAGCCATCTTTGCATGGAATAATTTAAAACATCAAATTCTGTGGATATTGTGTTGAAAGAAATCGCAAACAATTCATTGAATCAAATACACGTATTCAAATAAAGTGACAATTAGTTTATGTTACAAGAGAGAAAATAAAGAGGTTAAAAACAAAAGTTATCATTTTTATCAGTGTATTTGGGGGTGCAATAAAATGAATGTAGAGGTACTTTTGCATTCATTGTTTACTTTTTAAGACTACTAACTGATAAACAATTGACTGAGTTTGGAGTTAACTGTAGTGTTTGGTGTTTGCGTTCGGGTAGCTTCGGGTTCTACCGAACATAACCGAACGCTACTAAAGGCCTCGGATTACATCGTCGGGTGGCGGGAAGCCATTCTGTCGCTAGACGGCCTTTAGGCAACTTGTTACTTGTATTGTCAGTTTATTATATTCCGAATTAAACAACCTCCGTATATTAGAATCTACGACTATTAATAAGATGAGATGCAGATGACTTGAAGCTATTTTTAAGAATCCGGACCTTAGAAAACTGCGCACAGCTCCAGAGAGACATAAATGCTATCGTGGTATGGAGTGAAATTAACAAATTAGGTTTTAATTTTAAGAAATGCGCCATAATGTGCTATACTAGAGCAAACACTGTGATTTATTACAACTATAGGATGTCCCAATGTTCTCTTAAACATATTTCTGAACCGAAAGATTTGGGAATAACCTTTGACCCACACTTAACATTTCACGTTCATATTGAAACGATATGCAGCAGGGCTTTGAGAATGCTTGGATTTGTGCTATGTAACTCCAGGCATTTCTGCAGCTCTACCGTGGTTCGCTTGCTATATTTTAGCCTAGTACGTAGTATTTTGGAAAGTGGCTCAATAATATGGGGACCAGGGGATGCAACGTACACTTCTATGGTAGAGAAAGTACAAAAGAAGTTTCTACGTTATCTTTATCTTAGAGACTTCGGGTACTATCCCTATTTATACCCATCAGCCTTCCTTTCCGGAATGCTAGGTATCGATAGTCTTGTCAACAGGCGGAAAGCTGCGTTGCTGATGATGGCCTATAACTTGTTGAACGGTCACATCAACAATCCAGAAATTTTGAATAAAATTTTATTTTACGTCCCTGATAACTTCGCAAGAGCGCGTAGACACAAACCATTCATTCTTCCGAGATGTAGGACTAACTTACCATCAGCAATGCCTCTCGGAAGAATGATAGGCCTTCTTAACTCACTAGCCTCTGACATCGACATTTTCCACCTGCGCATCACTAAATTTAAATTGCTAATTAGGCAATTATGATTGTATAATGTATCTTTGTTAATGGATATTTTTATTCTGTAAATATACATGTAAAATATAAATAAATAAATAAATAAATAATATATATACCAGATCCCTATCCTCGTTAGAATACTGGAGATTAAGGGCCCAGTATTCTATCCTGTACAACATCAATACGTTACAAATTAAAATTAAAACTTTTAATAGGAAAAGATCTTTAAAAGAAAAAAAAACATTAATTAGTTATATGTGTAAATAAATAATCTTAAATTAAACAATATTGTACTACCAGCTTCAGAAGAGGTGGGTACTGGCAAATTAATTACATACATTGGTATTTTTATAATATTCACTACGCATTAGCAATATGTATTAACATTTCATATTAATTTTTTTTTTCGATTAACCTTCCACTTCTGGACCCCTGGAGCCGCCTCTGAATGCAATCAATTTATTTCATTTGTAGTAGTTGTTTCATTATAAAGTTACTCATTTGTCAAAATATTAGTTGCAACTCACAAAATTCAGACTGTAATAAAAAATGTCATTAGGTATTCCAAATAATAGGAAAGAAGCATGCGTAGTAACTTACCAAGCAGAATCCCTGAAAACACGTTGATTGTAACATCGTTCTCTTCTGATTCTGCTGAGAAATTGGACATCATGATTCCCGCACTCATTAGCAACACTCCGGATATTGAAACGACTCTTGGCCTGTTTGATATCAAAACAATTGTTCGACTCCATGGTTCTAAAAGCAACCAAAACACAGTCATAATAATTGGCACAAGGATAATGTTCTTATCCCATATGTGAAACACTTGGTTCTCTTCATACTCCTCCAGTAGATTCAGATAGAGGATGATGATTCCATATGCAGCCAGAATGCTTGGAACTGAAATCTGGACACTTACGGCTCCTAGCACAATCATCCATCCGTATCCGCCATCCGGGGGTGTTGGACCTAGTTCTGGATATGAAGCCACCACATTATCAATGTTCAAGCGTGTTTCTCTGCCCGGATTTCTATTTTCTACTTGAGCTTCAGCCATTTCACTACAAATCACTAGTACATATAGTTGTGTTATTAGTAATTTATTTTAGGGTGTGCATTATCTCTCATTTGTTGAAGTATTTAGTCATTATCTTATCTGATTACCTTATCTCTATATGACAACATAAGATTTAAATTAATCCCGCCATTATTTTAGTTATCTTAAGGACCGAGTTGCCAGTTCACAAAATACCTGCAAATTAAGAAGAAAAAAGTGTTTTCATTTAGGTACTTTTAAAAAGAAAAAATTCGATATCAGATCTGTCACTGTTATTTTTTACAGACAACTAAGTACAGTATGAGCAAATATAATAATTTGTTACTTTATTATGTAGAGTTATAAAAAAATACCTAACGTATAATAAATCAATAAAACAGTTTTTTTATTAAAATATCTTGCAAACATGCAAAACTTTATTGCGAATTAGCGTGGATATAATAAAATTGTGAGAATCAGCTTAGTAACACATATTTTAGAGAGACAAAGACAATCAGTACAACATTTTTATTTCAAAGGACAAGTTTGTATCACAAATTAAATTTGACTAAATGAAAAGTCTTCATAAGTAGGTAGGTATTAGAAATATAAGAACTCCCCCATATTGCGGTAAATTAAAACAATATTGTAATAATTTTTTTTTTAATAACACTTTAATCTTTTCAGTTATTTGTTATTTATAAAAGATAAGAGAAGCCAATAATTCCTTATTGATCAAATAACCTAGAATTGAATGAGTGAATAATTTTAGGCCTCCTACACTTAAATAATAATGAATATTTTAGGGTAAATTTGAACAGAATTCCATAAGTAAGCCCGTCGTCCCACTGGCTCGGTAATGGTACGAAATTGATGAAAACCGGAGAAACTGCGCAGGACAATGGCCGCTCTGCAAACTGTAGTTAACTTTACTTTCCTGCTCACGGTCTCCGGTTTTTGTTAATTTTGTACCGTTACTGAGCAAAGAGATGTACGAAAAACCAAAATGTGTTTTTTTTATAAATTTTTGAACGCTCTATTAAAACCTATTTTTTATAATTGGCAAATAGGGAGTATTGAGCTATATAATCAACATACAGTGAACATCAAATTTTCCCAGAGTGTTATTGAACTGTTATTGTAAGTACCTTCATGTGCCCTAGTAGTTAGGTAAATACTTATTTTATTCGAAAAATCTTGAATTTACTGTATATTAAATCAGTTTACCCAACCAAGTTTATTCTAGAATAGAACTTCAAAGTATTATTTTTCATTAATAATTTATTATTGATATATTTTAATGATACTGACGCATTTTGCAATAAATGATCATGCATTAGAACAAGAATTATATAAATTATTGCAACAAATGAAGGTGAAAAACAGCTGTCTTTTGATTTTTGTAACTCACTGTGACATTATTGCTTTATTTTTATTTAACATTATGCCTTAATTTTAACGATCATAAAAGTAATGTAGATAAATTTGGTAAATGTTATACAGGCTTGTAAATAATATGAAATCACACTGAATGAAATGAAATTATTTTGCAAGTTGTTTATTTTCTGCACTTCAAAGAAGTATTGATTATTATTTTTTTAACATCTCAATGTTAGAATGGAGGGTAGGTACTTATTTATTAAATGTCTTACTTTAGGAAAACTTTCGTCAAAATTTCTAGAATTTCTAACTTATCTTATGAAAGAAAGAATGCAATGTGAAAAAAATGATCTATTGTATTTAGCAAGGCCACCTATTTGTTTTCCTAATTAAATTGAAGCACGGAAGCAAATTTGTTTCAATATTTAAAAATAGTATACTATGTGAATTTTAAAATTCCCAGCCATTAAGGTTGTAATATTATTGTCTACAACAAGAAAACCTATCAATAATAATTGAAAAATGTGTCAGTAATAATATTTGTAAATGATAATGATGTAAAAAGGAAACTCAAATATGATTATTTAAATTTGTCACATCAGTTAAAATAATATAGCAATAGTAATTTATCATCGACATATTTTTCACTTATCATTCTAATTTTGTAGATACAGTGGAAGCCAAGATGGGAGGGAAACAAATCTTGTAAGTAAATTGTTTTTGTAAAATTGAAGAGGTTATTAGAAACTAACCTTTTTAAGTTGTAATCCAACTTTAACAGTTTTAAACACACTTTTAACTTGCCGTGATACTTTTGAAATCAGTATTGCGTATTTATTTTCTTCTAGAAATATTTACTATGTTGACTTAAACATCACTAACTGAACACAAAGGAAAATTATTATTCGTTTAACAACAAATCATACAGACGGTGATAAATAATGCAATTTTCTTTGACATCCGAGAACAATTAGTTTATGAAGGCCAAGAAATCTCTGTATGGAGCTAAAAATATTGTAAACACAATGCTATGAACCTATATGAATTTGTTTTAATAGCAATCCATAACTAAGTTATGTATGTAGTATGTAGACAATATTGTACCATCAAATTTTATGATTTCTACTGTAATTAAAAATACTGCACAATTGAATGATTACTAATGCTTCCTTAAGAATATTAATGATTAGTTTACCAATGAAATGAACCTGAGAAATTGTCCACGGTAGAATTGGTATTGGCAAATTAATATATTTTTTTGATGAATGGTAACCTTAAGAGCATGAAACCATTGTAAGATTTTGTAGATTCTTAAAAAGGCGATAGGGTAGACATAAATATAGAAGAATTCCAAATGGTAGGGCAGGAAATAAATAATGGCCAAGTGAGTGCCTCAGCGGAATTAACCCATGTAAAGGCAGACCGGGGAAAGGTGGATGCACTTTGTGGTAGGATCGGAGCAGGATGAAGGACTGAGAACTGGAGACGAATGGTGATGATGATCATCTCCGTAATTCCTAATTTCACAGTGGACAATTTCTCAGTGGTGGCACTGTTGAATCATTATTTTAAAAACTAATCAATGAAGACATGTTTTGTCACAACCCATTATTTTAAAACGTTGGTCAGTAAGAAATGAATGAAATAGAATAATTTTATTATTGTAAAGCTAAGAATGATCTACACTGAAGGAAAACACTATTCCATTTTTTAAAGGCATATTTACATTGAATTCAAGAGATTACACTTTAAATGTATTACATAATATATAGCACCATTAAATCTACTTTTTCAAAGTAAGATGCTTATTTTTGTAGAGATCAGGAACAAATGCAGACGATAGTAGTAAAATTTAAGATTTTTCTGGCATATAGATATGTCGAGTTTTTAATAATGGGATATGTTTTGTTGATTGATATAATATTTGTTTTTGGCCATCTGTCAACTTGACTAATGATATTATAATTCTCTAATATTCTTGATATAATTTAGGTACTTACTACACCTTTTAGAGCCTATTATTATTTATTTGGTATGACATTGACTAATGCCTGCTTTGTTCCGAATTCCCTATTTAATAAATGGTTTAGTACAATGATAGATCGTACATTTAAAGAGCTAATACAGAACCTAGCATTTTAGATGCGAATGATAAAATTTACATTAAGTACCTATTTGAAAGTCACCTAGTGAATGTTTAATTTTTTTCAGATCCAAGATACAAGAGAGCGAATAACGTCATAACCAATATACTTTGTAACAATGGAGGTATACAAATAGAGTTTAGACATCCCTTAAGTAGTGACTTCAAATCGTATTCCATTCCGGGAGTTTATCCTATTTGACAGCGCTCGGTGTCTACGAGCCTTGTCGAATAGTCAAGATTGGTCCAGCAAATATGCTCATGGACTTCAAAAAGAGTGGAAACATTATTTACATCTATGTTTGAACAGAAGATTCAAGTCTTGGGTAAACTTAAAATAATGCAGATTCTGCTCTTTCATAGATGACTCTAATTTAATTATTTCACTTAAATACACGTTCTGCAAGTTATGCTTTAAAAGTACATTTTCTTAAAATAACTATATTAGCACCATCTATGAAATAGCTGATTATAAAATCTTTAGTGTACCCTTAAGGGTGAATGTAACGTACGTTATAATCTACGCGTTCACAGGTGGTGTCAATTTAAATGCTTTATTAAAATGCCTTTTTTGCAAGTTATGCTTCAAAATATGAAGAACAATTAGTTCTTTGTCAATATTATAATCAATATGAATATGAATAATTATTTTTTTCTGTATAAAACTCGACCATTTCAAGAAAGGCATCCAAACCTAATATTGTATCGGTGATTCAATCCAATATTGTATTTGCGTGCCTTTCTTGAACGAATTGAGTTTGTATACAGACAAAACTATTTATTGATATTTCTATTTCTTTTGTATGGGCGCAAAGAAATACTTACTTACTTCTTAATATTTTGAAGCATAATTGGTAGAAAATGTATTTTCACAATATAATTAAATTTACGCCGAATTAAACGCGTAGATTATAACGTATGTTATGTTTAACCTTAATACATATAGGTAGTTACATAATTATATGTCAACTGTTTGTTTTATTTTTAGTCGGAATCCTTTTTGCGAAACTTCTCCTGAGTAGGTAGACAAAATTTCCCGTCATGTATTTAGCAAAGATCCTTTTTATAATGAATATGCCTATTAGGTACAATATTTAACAAAATGATACTAAATCTTTGAGAATAATAAGTAACTACGTACTATATTTTATTGTAGATAAGGGTCCCTATTTGCAAAACACATTTGCATTTATTTCAATTTGATATGAACATCATGATATTACTGCGTCGAATCAAACTGATATATGTAGTTCAATATACCACGTTTCATTTAATACATTATGGCAAGTTAAACTCGAACTAGAAATTTCCAACACTATTTCTAGAAACTATTGTTTAACTTAAGCTCTCATGCTTATTATTATATCCCACTTACTTGATACAAATAACATTATCTTATGGGTTCCATGATTAAGGCGATGCCATACGTAATAATTCAAAATCATGTGTTTTTGGTTTGAAAATTTGGTCATCTAGAAATGTTTCAGATGCTTTAATTAAATACTGCGAGTAGAATACATCTTGGCCTTTGAAATAATCGAGTATTTTTTAGATAAGTCATTTTATAAGCCCAGAAAAAAATAATGTCTATGTAATAAGGCCTATGAAAACTGCTTTAAAGTTCAAAATCTCCTACTTACGAACCCATTTTCGGTTATGATTTTATTGTATAATGCGGCAAATTGAGTTATTTATAAAATGATCGAAAAAAAATTAAATATTTATGCCTGAACATACACAAAATAAAATAAAAGGCACTTTTTAGCCATGTTTTTTTCTTGCATAAATCAAAACAGGCAGATTTAAACCTTATCGCCATCTATGTAAGGGTTGTTATTGATAGCGGCTCAATTTAAAATATTACACGACGTAGTGCATCGCCTTAAACAGAACCGTGACAAAACAGAACACTATTTAAAATTTATATAAAGTAATATAATAAATGGTTAACTTGGTTATGTTTTTAAGTTAGTGTTTTTGTTGTTCATTATATTCAACTTGAGAGGTCGGTATGGGTACAGCCATACAGGGAACCATTTAATAGATAACAGACACCTCTGCCATTGTGGTTCGCTACATTTGGTGACTTAGCAAGGCTGCCCGGGTCCAGGGGGAGGTGAGGTTCTTCTAGGTCTTAGTGGCGGATATGTCTGCCCACCTACTGCGTGGCGGGAGGGATTTTGAGAGACTGGTTAAGGGAGATATTTTTAACTCTCCAGCAAGACTCTCTCGACATATCGCTTTGCACTGCAGTGGGAGGGATGAATTCATTTGCCAGTCACTCCTGGACACACTGACCTTCAGATTCCTACCCACCCCTCATACCCTTTTCCTGTCCAATACTTCCTCTCCTTCCTGTATAAAGACCTCCACACAGCATCCCCAAAGATGACACAGGCCCTGAGTGAAATTATTATCCTCAGGGCCACCCATGTAAAATTTAAAAAAGCGTGATGAAAAAAAATTAGGTTAACTAGGTCAGGTGAGGTTATGTTTTATGCTAGTTTTTTGCATTACTTTTTAACAACTTTATATCACTTTTCAAAAGTGTTCTGTTTTGTCACTGTTCTGTATTGTCCGGTTACCATTTATTCTTACTTAACTTTAATCTTTGGCCTTCTATGTTGATCTATTTATATTGAAACATGGTAAATTACCCAGTACAAAGATCCATGCTTGAGCCATTCGTCCTTTTTCTAAATTATCTCAACTTATCGGCCCGTACTCTGAGACACGAGAATGTAAAATTGCCGGAATTTATACAAGTGAGAGTTTTATCTATGCTTATTGCTTAGTAAACACATAGTTAGGTACCATGTTTTTCAACAGGTTGGCAGTGTTAAGATCTTTCAGAACGTTGGTTTTTAGAACTTCTTCGTTTACAAATTTCAGAATCCGATTTTGGTCGCTAGAATGCAATGTTTATCGATGCCAGATTGGAAGACAACCTATCGCTGTCTTAAAACCAGAAAGTAAGACAGTCTATCTTTGTCTCCAATGAAGTCTGGCTGTTAAGGGTAAACGGAACATGCGTTAAATCACAAAAAAACACTTTTTGCAAGTTATGCTTTAAAATATTAAGATGAATTTATTTTATGAACATGTACATACGGAATATGAATATGAATAAATAGTTTTGTCTATATAAAAACTCAATTCTTTAAAGAGGGCATACAAATAAAACATTGGATTGAATCACCAATACAATATTGTATTTGTATGCCTTTCTTGAAAGAATTGAGTTTTTATACAGAAAACGCTTTTAATTTATTTACATATTTCATATGTACATACGGAAACAAACAATTTATCTTAAAATTTTGAAGCATAACTGCATAAAGTGTTCATACATAAAATATTTAAATTAGCTCCATCTATGAACGCGTTGATTATAATGTATGTTCCAATATCTTCACTGCCAGAATCGCACCAGAGAGCAAACGTAAAACTAAGAACATCCCTTTAAAACAAGGATTCTTTATATCAAACGAGACATTTGATCCGTGTCAACATAGAATCCATCACAGCACAATCTAGCGTGATTGTATGGCTGTAATGTTTTGTATATATCTATTTGTCCAAGGATGCCTCCATGTGGAATAGTTTTGGTCCTCGCTAGAAGGCTTCAATTGGTCGGTAGAGCCCCGTGTAGCCACAGAGACGCGCTCTTAAGGCTGGAACCAGGAGAGCTGCGGCATCCATGTCAGAGAGGAGGGTTCCACATTCGCATACCAGCAGGTACATTCTGTCTCCTTTTGTAGCTACTGACCTGGAACACCAATGCATCAACATTAATAATTAATCAGAATCTGAAAACATTGTTGTTATGGAATTTTTCAGCAAAAGCGATGGTATTTTGCAACAAAAGTGATGTTATATTGAACAGCAAAAAAGTAGTGTATCGCCGTATTTTTTTTAAAGTCAGTTCGTATGCGGCATTTGTATCGTAAAGTGTTTATTCAGTCCTGCCAAAACCATACACAAAGAAATATTAGAATATATAATATTAATTTTGTATTTTAACCTTTTGAACGCGTTAATTTGCTCCGTTTTATCTATACCCGTACGCGGTACATATTTTCAAATACCTATGCATGCAATTAAATGTCAAATTATAGCATTCTGGCTTGATTTATTGGACTATATAGACAGAACAGATTATTCTCCACAATATGAAAACAAATCCTCGTGTGTCAACACTCTTAGATGTTTATAAAAACAAAAACATAAAATTTCACACAAAGACGTACCGTATCTTTTGAATGTGGTCCCGCCATTCACTCGGCGTCATAAATAAACCACTCTCGGTGTGTGTGTACTTAGGCCACTGTGTTTATAGACACAAGTGGGACACCATGATCACTTATCATTCTTAGTTATGAAAAGTTGTGAATGACAAACTAGTACTAACGCCATCCGTTGACAAAAATGTAAACTAAAGGACTAAAAGGCGAGAAGAGGCGCACTTGGTTATCGATCTTTTTTTATGAAATACAATTTTATTTTTGAGAAATTCTTGTAGATGTCAGCATCGTGATAGTTCTACAAATGTCCAAGTGAGCAAGAAATACATTTATGACGAAAGAGAGCGGGAATATCGGCCGTCAAAGTTGCCGTATCAACTGTTGATACAGCCGCGTGTGAGTGTAGACTTTTTGCCGTAACAACAGTTGATACGGCCGCGTGCAAAGAGTTAAAATACTAGAAAATCCTATGAAAGTACGAAAATAGCATTATACACATTATACACATATGGTAATTGTGATTTTCGCACTATTCTCGTGAAAATGACATATTTCGCATAAAAATGACAAATTTTGCACAAAAATTTGCATTATCGCAAGACTAGGTTGGCTTTCAGTCCCGGGAATTTTTTTTCAGAACCGGGATTACGGTGCTAGCATTTTTCAATCCCGGGATCCTAGTGCTGGCACGAGGAATTTAAATGTTTAAATTGTTGTAAAGAAGTTCGAAGAAGTGATTCTTTCAGTTGAAGAGCAAAAACAGTGTTGCACAAAGAAATCATTGTTTCAGCTGACATACCTAAAATTGAGTACAGAAAACTCGTCTGTCTGAAGAATCCCGCTGTAGTGATGTCACAAGACTAAAAACTGAATGTTATTCAGGCTTCAATATTACTTCCCTTACTTCTAAGAAACATCACAATAGATTTAATCAACCCCAAAATCTTTATGACCTTTATCCTGTATCCAAAAATCTTAAGAATAATGTGCAATAAACGACATGATGCCGATTCCAAAAATATATTCCCACGGTAATCCCGGGATTAAGACAAGTGCTGCACCATGAATAAGGGGACCGTAAAATGTCCGGGGTTCCCGAATAAAACAAGATCCCAAGAGGGATTGGAAGCTTTTCGAATAACATGTATAAAGTTTTTAATGTATTTTGATGCAAGGAAGGGAAGAACTTGGAAATAAGAGAAAGTGGGCTCCATTTAATTTAAAAGTTTAAGCGATGCAAGCTTAATTTATCATCGCGGAGAGTAAGCATAAAGATCTTACTTATGTAATGCTATTCGTTTCAGTCCTGCGGCTCTGGGTAAGTGTCTGTACAGCATCCTTGCCCCAGTCCAGTAAAGCCAGTTCCTCTCGAATCTCTCTCCGTCATCTCCTTCAAACACCTGGAAAACACAATCACAATGAAAATACTAGAATCATTCACTAAATTCTGTACGATTTTTATACCAATGGTGACTGCCATTTCAGCCCTTTATTGTGGGCAAGGGAAATATAAACATACTTCTAGCATTCATATTTAGTCATATGTGGTAATGGTTCCCATTTCTATTTTAAATCTTTATCTATGTTAACATCAGGCATAAATAAAATGAAAAACAAATTACTATTAAACAGCGATGGCAGGAATCTGTGGGACTACTTTATTTCCCCCCACATGTGGCAATACTAACGCGAATTATTCCGCCGTTATACGCAAGCCAGCATGAGAAGAGAAATCTCCATTCCTGTTTCAACGTTCGATTCAACCGCCAGTACCTTCCACTCTTTCTGCCACCGTCACCGCGTTCTGTAAAATTATAATATTGGCAGCGTGTGTATTGCCACATGTGGGGGGAAATAAAGTAGTCCCACAAATCAAACCCGAAACTGCCGAGCTATACTTCTGAAGAATTACACAATCATTTACTACATTACTAAATGCTTCATGTGAAAGATTTGAAAGGGAAGTCAATATAATAATTATAATCTTAATAATACGTACTTTGTAAACGCTAATGATATATCCAGTAGTAGGAGTGTGAGATCTTTTAACACCTCCAGTCAAATCATGAAAGGGTGGCCTGCAAATAGTAGCAACTTCACTATACAAGTCCAGAGTGTGCGCTGCGGTGTATCTCATGGCCCTCGGGTCAAACTTGCTTAGCGAAGCTCCCCTCATGTTGTTATAAAACACCAAAGGGTCAGTCTGGGTGCTATTGATAACGTAGTAAGCTATGAAAGGGAATTCAGCGTTCTTTTCCATGTTGGCCAACAGCATCCCTCCCACTGCGGTGTTGGCTTGTGCCACATCCGTGAGCAGCTCGCTGGCCGCGGCTCGCTGGCGGTGTAGGGGCCTCGCTAGTGGAGACTCCAGAATGGGGTCGATCGCCTCAAGAGGGCTCATGAGATGCGCGAGGATGCAAAGTTTTGGGTCTGCCACCTCCAGAACGCTGAGGGAGTGGGCGGGCAGTACAACTTTGTTGGGGGTGGATTTGTCCTGCGGGGGCAGTTGAGGAATGGGGAACTGAAATTTAAAAAAAAGATTAGTGTAAATTTGTATTTGCATTATAATGCTTTATTTATTTATAATGCTTTATGTAAGAATACACCCTTCTTACATTTCCCGCATTCCCTTTTATCATTTAAAATATTTATTTATTATTTTTCTTTCGACTTTATGTCTGGGTTAAATCTTCCCCACAGGAAAAACTAAACCCTTCCACACACTTTCACTTCCACACTTTTGTGGAAACACACTTTCCACAAATGATCATCTAGTCAATCCACATTATGCAAGTGCATTATATAAGCATAATAAATACAAAACAATACAAGAACAACACGTCAAATCACCAGAGATCAAATGGGAAAATAATTCACCGACTCCAGATATTTTCATATCAGAGGGTTCGGCTCGGTAGAACTTCTAATTGGACCTATAAATCCTACTGACCCCTCAATATAAATATTTAAAAAATCTAAATTTGATGGGGAATCTAGAATTGAAGAATTTAAATTTAATTTATTTAATCTAAATTTATTGTACAATTTAACAATTATTATTATCAATCTATCTATCTATCCATATATACAAAATTAAATTTTTGTTCTCCGAAAGTTCTTCTGCGATTGCTTTGAAATTTTGACACAACGTTAAAACGCTGTTTTTAAAGATTTTTTTTTTTTTTAAAAACAGTCCCATCTATTGGACGTAAAAGCAACACGCACTATTGTTTTTATATCTGCACAGATGAACTGAGACACAAAAACGCGTGGCGGGGTACAGCTAGAGCATGGTGGGCATGATGGTGGGGGAAATAATACTAAACAAATGTATTTAATATAAAGATTTTTTGCATGAAAAAAACTTCGTTAAACCACCATATATTATAATACGTTTCATGTCAATCAAAAGATCAACCTGATAAATTTAACACCTGAGTAATGTTAGCAATGCAACAAGTTATCAGGTCATTACTCCCCCAGAAAAGGAACCGAGTCATACCTTGCTCTAATTGCGTCAATAATAACTTTCTATGCGTCGTAACAACCAATGTCTCATAATACAGCAAGAACTTTTCCTGTGCCAAAACATGTCACTATTTGTGTGACTGCTGCATGATGTGCGCCACAGGCAATTAATTTTGACTGCAATGATTAATGATGCAACGGCATCCTTGGATTGCTGGGATTGCAGACCAAGAGACATCTCGGTGATGAGATGCTAATAGAAAATCACTTTGAATGTTGTTTGACGCAATGAAAAACAGAAAAAAAGGTACGAGGAAGGTCAAGAAATACTTGGCTATTCACATATTCTTATAAAACATAGCTAAAGCTACGTAGCGCTATGATTCTTAATGATAGTCTGATGCCACAGAGTTTATCTTTACTAATAATAAATAGTTTTTTTTCTTAGAAACCAAGTTATTCAAAAACTCCTGAAAATTCATATTATTGAAGTACCTATCTATGAGGTCTTCTGTCCCTATTTAAATTAATTTAAAAAAATTAGAAACTGCACAAAAAATCTGAATTTGACACACAATGTGAGATAGGCATATGTGTAGATGTACCTATATCAAACAAGGTAAAGTCCACTATCTAAAAAAATTGATATTATACAGGGTTTTCCAATAAGAGGTGTTATTTTGATATTCTATCGTAAAAGAGCAATGGTTTCGTTGCTTGTGTGGCACGTAGCGCCGTCTTGTTGAAATTAAACGTTATCCAGATCAATACCATCCAATTCCGGTCATAAAAAATCATTAATCATCTCTCGATAGAGCAATCCATTCACCGTAACCGTTGCTCCAGCCTTATTTTCGAAAAAGGAAGGTCCAATGACTCCGCCGGACCATAAACCGCACCAAACAGTCACACGTTAAGGATAGAGAGGCTTTTCAACAATAATTCTTGGATTTTCCGAGCCCCAGATGCGACAATTTTGCTTGTTGACGAAGCCACCGAGGTGGAAATGGGCCTCATCACTCAAGATGATTTACATTTGATTCACTCAAGTGAATTTTAATAATTTCAATGCGTTGTTGAAGCGTGTATCGTTCCATTTTTATTAATGGCGTAGTTTCTACTTGTCAAATGTCAAAAATGACAGCTTCAAAAGTAACATCTATCGAAATAGCGGGCTATTCAAAATAACACCTCTTATTGGAAAACCTTTATTTGATTTAAACAGAATTAAATTATGGATACGGTGATATTTTCAAGCGTTCAAATAAGAAATAATTTTTAAAATGTTTGATATTTTTTCAAACAACGTTAAGCCCTTATGGTGATTTGAATCATAAATAAACCACTCTCATTTGAATCATACTAAAGAAAGTACATTTCGGTCAGAGACAAGAATTGTCCTGTCATGGCCGCCATTATCCCTTAGATTGGTTTATTTATGTCCCTTGTAAAGGACGGTTGAGAGGTGCACAAAGTGTCTCCCGGCGTGTTTTATTGCGTTTTTATTAAATTAAAGTACAACGGGTGGCAGATTTCCAAATAATAGATAATGTTGTTTTTCTAGGTTTGTCATTCAATGGACTTAATGACGTTTGATATCTATTGACACATATATATATGAAACACTTATCTGTTTTTCACAAGTGCTTACCTACTTATCAATTTTTAGGGTGTTTTATTATGTTGGACGAATTTTATTATATGGTATTATTAACGCTAAAGCACAATTTCCCTCTACGAAGATGCATTAAAATAATTACTCAAAAGAAATGTTCTGAATTTTGAAAACATGATTTTTTCAATCTTGATTGTTGCGGGCCCTTCATTAATTAATTTCTATGTAATTTGATTACCATTACGCAATCATTTTATTAATCTCACGCAAGTTCTTCATTTTTTCATCACGTAAAGTTTGTTAAATTATCAATTTTTCATAGTATGGTTATTAATTCCTTAGGGCCGGTATTTCAGTTGATTTTTGAGCTAGGCTATGTTTAAGTTCGTCAAGCTAGTAGCCAGCGGGTAGGAATCGTGACCGTCGTACATTAGCTAATGCTAACTACTGATAATGAGTTTCTTTTTGTATTTTTGTTATTGTTATTGTGGTACTCAGGCAGACTGGTACCTGTCCAAATTATGCACTGGAATATAATAGCAATCTCTGTTGCTAGCCAGCGAGAGTGCACGGACAAAACTGAGTATTGCTAATTTATTAAGAATCAGCTTTGAACCATGCGACTAACTAACTGATAGTACCTATAATACTTAATTATGCAAGTTCAATAATAAATTCATCAATAAGGGATTAAATATATAAATAAGATCTATTTTTAGCAATGGTTGCCACATTTTAAATGCGAAACGGATTATTAATTTCTCTAATATATATTTAATACTTCACACGTCTTTACAAGCTACATGGAGAAAAATGAGCTAATTTATTAACAGTCTCTTTAAATTATAAGTAATCCGGTTAAAAACGGGAGTTGAAGAATGAATTTAAAAAACTTTTAGTAAATGACGGATAAATTATCAAAATGTCGGAACACGTGGTCATGAAAATCCTAATGTTTTCGCATTTTGTCATCATATATTATCAAAACAAATGCACGAGCACGAACACTTGTTCCGATATATTAGAAATTTACTAAAAGTTTACTCTTAAAAACGGCCTGCAATCCCGTTTTAAAGAGATTCGCAATATACTCATTTTTCTCCGTGTGGCGGGTACCGCCATTGTTGTTGTTATTGCGGTTCTGTTTGGTATTGCTGATATTGTTATTGTAGGAATTTGACTCACTGGTACTCCGGCAGGCAAGAACCTGTCCAAACTATGCACTGGAATGATGAAGCAATCTCTGTCCAGAGTGGCCAGCGAGAGCGGCTGGAACCTGGCGGGCTGCACGATGCCGCCATTGCTGTTATTGTTATTGTAGTTCTGGTTGGTGTTGTTGTTGTTGCTGGCTTGGTGGATGGCATTGGAGGGAGCGGGGGTCCACTTGGGCATGCCCACGGAGGAGGGCCGGCGAGTCACGAGGGGCTGCGGGGGCTCCGGGTCCGCCGAAGAAGTCTGCCCCAGGGCGGAGCTGACGGGACCGCATTTTTCTGAAAAAATAAGAAGATTTTTAATTAGTTGTCCTTTAATTTGGGTAAAAAAATATAAAAAATTATGATGATTGATTTTTGAGATGTTTAGCCAACATTCCGAGTAAGAAAATCTTATCTTCACAGCAGATTCTAATTACTCCAACAATCAATATTCATAACGATGGCATACACTTAAAATATTGCATCTCCAATTTTAGTCGAAAATGACATAAGTATATACTAAAATGTTCCTAAGATAGTCTATTTTTTATGGGTTCAAACATTACATCTACTAAACCTTCTGTCCCAGAGATATAAACATATTAAAATATACTGGAAATAATCAAGGCAATGTTCTTACGACCACAGATCTCCCTAAAACTAACACAGGGTTTTTCAATAAGAGGTGTTATTTTGATATTTAATCGTAAAAGATCAATGGTTTCTTTGCTTGTGTGGCACGTAGCGCCGTTTTGTTGAAAGTAAACGCTGTCCAGATCAATACCATCTAATTCCGGCCATAAAAAAATCATTAATCATCTCTCAATAGCGTAATCCATTCACCGTAACTGTTGCTCCAGCCTTATTTAAATAAGGTCCAATGACTCCGCCGGACCATAAACCGCACCAAACAGTCACACGTTGAGGATAGAGAGGCTTTTCAACAATAACTCTTGGGTTTTCCGATCACCAAATGCGACAATTTTGCTTGTTGACGAAGCCACCGAGGTGGAAATGGGCATCACTCAAGATGATTTGCATTTGATTCACTCAATTGAATTTTAATAATTTCAATGGGTTGTTGAAGCGTGTATCGTTCCATTTTTATTAATGGCGTAGGTTCTACTTGTCAAATATTAAAAAATGACAGCTTTAAAAGTAACATCTACCGAAATAGCGGGATATTAAAAATAACACCTCTTATTGGAAAATCCTATATTTATATTTACGCTAAATGAAAGTTCATTTCAAAATATTGCATTTACATCAGGTAAGATACTAAATTATGGAACTTAAACTTTTTTTATATGTATGTCGCAAAATATAATGTCCCACGGTTTTAAACCATTCAAATTCAGTTATCTCAATTTTAAGTTTTATGGAGATACAATATTTTGACTCTTAGCCGTTGATAATACTACTCTTGGACGTGAGGATCCTTAAGTCGTTGAGGTTATAGTCATCTATGTCGTATATAATATTTATGTATGTTAGATATATGTATTTTTGTTTATCATTGCTCCTATGAGAGACTCGTAAACGAGTTTCGTAATGCATCCCACACTTCCACACAACGCAAGTCCCTTCAAGTGCTATTTGTGCATCGCGTTAATAATGTGCCCCACGTTCAATTAAAGTACCTACAATTTCACATGGAAAAAATGAATTCTCCCTTAAGTTCTTCTTTATTAATTTGTCCCAAAAAAACTAAACATCTTTAGAATATTTAATTTGTTTTACAACCAGATTTATCAACTTTCTGACAAAACAAAACTTTATGATGACGAATAGTAAAATATGCCTTTATATGCTCTCGTTAATACATTATTGAAAAAATTATTTTATTTTCAACAAATAGCTCGTTAAAAGCTGTTTTTATCATCGATAAATAGCTCGTTAAAAGTTTCACATCATTAAAATCATTTCTTGCTGGAAAAACATTTCGACCCAAAAGCAAATAATTCAAGTATATTAAGTACACAAAAATAACGACCTCCAAATGTTGCATGTTGTTATATGAAAGCTTCGCTTTGTTTAGACTTATAAAATGGACGATCAAACAAGATAAAGCCTTATTCCACACTGACTGCAAAGAAGACAAATTTAAAATAAATTGAGGAAAAATACGTCATCATTAATATTCCTAGGATGAGTTGTTCCACAGAATTTGAACAAATCGTACAATTTCAAAGATAATTTTCAAGTTCTGTTATAATTTCAATTATTTGAAACAACTAGTCAATATTGATATAATGACAGAACCGGATTATATCTTTTACAGAACCTGAAAAGTGGCATCGAAATTTGACGAATTGTTTAAATTCTGTAAAACAACCCGTCCTTAGTGTTTATTATTAGCCTCTTGAAGTATGGGCAGTGTAAAATGTTGCTTGTGCAATTATAATGGGGGAGTTGGTTAGTACAGAATTCAACCCGAAACGCCTGGGTGGGAGACCGACGCTTTGTACCACGCGACTAACTAATTGACAATACCTATACTTAATTTATGAAAGCTCAAACATCAATAAGGGACTAAATATATAAATAATAGGTATTTTCTATAAGGGTTGCCACGTTTTAAAATGAATTCAAAACTTACTATTTATTTCTTTAAATATTTAATATTTCACACTATTTTACAAGCTTTGATAAAGTGCGTAAAATTTTAATCCATGCAAAAAGCATTCTCGTATATTTTATTATGTTAGTAAAAGGTGCATTTGATAGGTGCTGTAAAGCTGAATGAAAAAGTGTTATTTAAGCCCCGCATACCCAATTTCTACCGATTTTTTAATTTTTTTTTTATTTATTTATTATTATTACTTTTTAAAAAATTTTCTTTTTAATATGTATTTTTTTTTATAATATAATATTGATTACATTTTATGATTTTGACTGTCCAACTAGGAAGGATTCCCGTTTCGGGACAGTCAAATTTACAAGTTTCAAGTTATCCTAGACGAATACAGGATTTAAGACTAGCTAAAATAAGTATGTTAAAATGACAATAACGAAAAAAAATAATAAAAAACTTGTTATAAGATTTATAAAAAGTTTCTTGCAAAATCTTTAATTTTTAAGTTTCAAAATAAATATATGTTTTTTTAACATAATATACACACATTTGTTAAGCCGAAACGTTAATTATATGAAATTCCCTCGATAGAAAAGAATAGCAAAGTAAGCTCCAAAAATTATTAAAAACACGGTTTGTTCTGTTATTTAACAAGTCATTAGCATGAAAAAATTCACAGTGTATCTTTAAATGCAACTAAAGCATTTGTTTAGAGATTTGTGATCAATTTTTAACGATTTGAGTTTTATTAAATATTTTCAGTATTTTCGCTTAGTTGTTATTGTTTTTTTATATTAACGTGCTCCCTCTAACATTCGTATTTACATATCTCCCTTTCAAACCATCTTTGAACGCTTACTACGGGGCCTTAATGGAAAAAAATAACTTTTATCTTTAAATTACTTCTGAATTGTATCCTTACGATTATAGGTAAAAGTATTATTTAAGAATACAACAGTTTTGGGAAAGCATTATTCTGAAAATATTGTCCAAAAATATTAAAAAAATTGTCTTCGCAAATAATTTATTAAAATATAAATTTTAATCTCATAAATCATATTTAATAATGTCATTACTACATTAGTACATTATTTTATTTTTTATAATTATTATATCATTATCAAACTGTAAAATTATCAAACCTTAAGCACCGAAATTGCACAAAATTAAAATGAAATGTCACAATGCTTGCTTAACTTAATAATAACAATATTAAATTTGATTGAGTTGTTTATTTTTTTCAATTAGAGTTGTGCGAATTAAACACAAGTAAAAGAAAATATTTATATCTTGTTGCCTTTGTAGGCGTATAAATAAATACATAAATTTCAAGGGCTGCTGAAAATGTAGAATACAACGTATTTTCCTCACGCTTTGGGACCATTGGACCTAGTCTTAGGGCACTTTAGAGCTTCCCAGAAGGGATGGCCAGAAAGGTTTACGTTATCATAAATAAATTCCCCCTAAAAACAATTCTCTTTGTAATTTTGTGCTCAGCTTTACGAAAATAAGATTAAAAATAGCTGATTTTCTGGCTCCTTAAGTTTCGTGCCTAGGCAAAATTAATATGGAATATAATACATGTCTCCTTATATACAAAATAAATAATAAACTCATACATACAAATACAGAACTCATTAAAACATCCCAAGTACACACACACTTTACACGGCAACACGATAAAATACATTTAAACACCATACATACTCATTTTGGCAAGCAATCCATTGGTTACGAGGGGAGCAACATATATAATTGCCTTCCATACAAAATTAAAAATGAAAAAAGTGTAAGTAAATTAAAAAAAAAATTTGTTCATTTTTATGCTCAATTAACAAAAGAATGAAAGTGAACAATATCGTTATGTGATGTATTAGTTATTTCTAGTTAAATAAGTTAAAATGTAATTTTCTTTTATCTAGAATAAAAAAAACTTTAAACTTTAAAATAGCACCAAATTGAAAAATGCTCCGTATAGATGGCGCAATTTGAGTTGACGAGAACAACACGTACTTAGGATTGTGTGTATTAGTGTATATGTAAATCCATCACTGTGAAATAGCATTTGGTATTGAAAACTAAATATAACATTTACTAACCTATTCATATTGGCTATAGGATATTGGAGATTAAAGCTAAATAATGTATACATTAATATTACAGGAGTTAATATGCTATTATTGCATATTTTAACACAGTGGCGTACCGCCGAAACAGGCGCCCGGAGGTCAGGCACAGGATATGCCTACGGCTATTGTTAATTAGGCAACCCTTAAATTCAACGAACTGTGAAAAAAATATTGATTACCTTAATTTCAACTCGGTTAAGTGCCTTTTGGAAGTGTGCTGCTTAAATTAGTCAATTTTAATGCTTTTACCGTTTAAAAAATGTAATTCGTATTTTGCTAAAATAATTTTAAGTAATCAATCGCAACAACATTTTAATGTTGACGAATTTTATATTTACGAAAATTGGGAATATACATTGAAAATGTCTATTAGGGTTTTCAGTCAAGTTGAGACCGAGTGCTGTAGAAATGAGATCCCTGAGGCGTACGTGTGGTAAAACCATATCTGATCATGTAAGAAATGTGGAAATCCGCAAAAAATGCTAGGCTGAAGTCAGCGTAATGAGTAAGATTAAGAACGGGACGCTTATGTGGTTTGAGCACGTAGAGAAAATGAACGAAAAAAGCAGTGTAAGGAGAAGATATGACGCAAATGTGAATGGTAGAAAAAGTTGGGGAAGCCCAAGGAAGACATGGCAAGATCAAGTGAACCAGACACTTGAGTCAGGCCATTTCCAGAATCAAAATGATTCTGTGCTAAGATCGAGTTGTTTGGCGGTCTGTTCTCTCTGCCTACCCCTGCGGGAAAACGGCTTGATGATTAGTTAGTTTCAGTCATGTTTAAAAGTATAATAAAATATATAAATCGTGTTTTAAAAATACATTTCGCTGTTAAAAGGTTTACCCTGTTTCAAAGGTTTGCCCGGGGGCCTGAAGTCTGTCGCCACGACACTGGTTTGTTATAGGTACCATTACAAGCGTAAGCAAGTATATTTCAAATGTTGCAATTTACACTTAATTTTACAGTTATTTAGGGGTTTATTAATAATTAATCACTTACAAAAATTAATAAGTGATGTAACTTCGTTTAATAAATTAGTAAAATATTGTACCATATCACTGCAGGGGCTGAGAGGGTTAAGCACCAATTCTGCTCATATGCTCGATCTTCATTTTTTCATCTTATTCTTAAATGTGTGCATTTGTTCTTTCACAAAAATAACACCTTAACATAATGTGTTTCGTGTCAAATATCCACAATCGTGTAACAGTGTAATTTTACCCCCCAGGCCAATTTTTATGCTTTTAGGAAAAGCTCATACAGGTCTCATTGATATCTTACTGTCATGATCAGAAATATGATCTAAACGGTGCTAGAAAGAGAAAACACCACGCTTTATATTCAAATTTAGAATTTAACTACAGAAGAATTAAAATGCGCACCCCATTTAAATCAAAGTTTTCGACCGCAATACAAGATAAATTAATGAAACTTTTTAATTTTTAATTTTTATACGAAATAACAAAAAGAAAGGTGACAATTACGTTTATCATACATTTGTCTAAAAATCGTAAAGTATGTTGTTGTATACTTAAAAAATTATAATTATATTTCTAAGAATTAAATTCGAAAGCGTAATATTTCATCGCCTTTCAAAAAAGTTAATTTTTGGATACCTCCAGAAACAGAAAAAAATGGATTTTATTGCAAAACGGAAATAATATGGCCTTCTTATGGAAAATGCCAGAGGCCTGAGGGGTTAAGATTCTACACTATGGTGCAATTAATTTAGTGTCGTGCCTATAATTTAGTAATGCGTAAATATTTTCGTAACACACGTTTCATTTATATAATATATTTTCAAACTTTGCCTCTTTATCTACGGACAGATTGTAAGCAAATTTAAAAAAATTTCGTAAGTGGTGACAAATATATAACGCGTTTTAATCATTAGGTACGCAGTGAAAACGGGAGTACAATAACAGTATGATAGGATTCACCAATCAAAAATTACTACGAAAAGTCTTTCGTCAGAAAATCGTTACCTCTCAATCTTTCTTTCCGGGAATTTTAAAATCAACTTACAATCTGTCAATTTTAGTGCAGTTTATTTTTTTTGTATTTCACTTTAGAGTTTCAGAAACACATTTGAATCTTCTCTGAGTTCACTCTTTCACCCATCTGACACCCGTCAGAGTTGGCACTACTATGGCCTCCACTATGTCTAAATTTAGAAATTTTGCATAGGAAATGAAGGTTGGGTTACAGACCATGCGATTTGTGATTGTTGCGCAAGCCAAATGTGACATGGCCCCTTTTCCATACAGACCGATGCTGCCTCGAATCTGTCGGATAAGCGAATGAAATATATCATTATTGGGAAAAAATCATCATTTCGAACACCAATAAAGATAACAAAATAATAAAGTTAAAATATAAAAATAATATTGGAATTATTTAAATTAAAATTTACCTTCTAAATCTTTACTAGTCTGCGATATTAATTATTAAAACGATATCAATAACATTCAAAGAATATGAAAGAAAATTATAAAAGAGATTAGGTTGTGACCGAGAATCAAACTCGGAACCTCTAGCGGATAGTAACGCATTTGCCAATTTGCTACCGAAACCTTTTAAATACTCAGTAATTTACACAAATAATTTGAAAAATATAATATTTTAGATATTGGCAACCATGTATTTATGAGCAAAGATCAATCCTATTTTTGTTTTGTGTTTCCGTCTATTTCATATTCTTTGAATATTTTATTACATTGTATCAATCTTAAATGATTTCATTACCAATTTTGTAAAGGGGTCTTCAAAATTTGTCATTCTTGAAAATTTGGGTGAAATTCAATCGCAATTAAAATAAAAGAATTACGTGCTTAATATAAGTGAAATAATTTATTAAAAAATACAACAATCATCATTACAGTTCTTGAGCGATCATGTCAGCTGGGTACAGTACAACAACGATAACAACACGAACATTTAATTATTAGTTCTGGTTAAAAGTAGCTTTCGAAATGTTCATATGTATAAATAAATTTAAGCTTCCACACACAATTACACGAAATAAAAATGCACTAAGTGCCAAATAATAAATAAATGCAGAAATGATATTTGTGCCATCGCCAATAAGAACAAACAAGATATTTAAGATATCATCTACCAATTTCCAATATTACGGTTGAAAAGCATCTCGCAAATAGCTGAAATAATAAACATCTGAGACACAGCGTATTTGAAAACGTGTTTATTGAATTTCAGAAATGTCTGCTCCACACTAAACAATGATTTCTAAAATAAAACAAAAAAGCGTGCTACAAAAAGAACACACAAATGAACCAATGAAATCGATGATATAATTAGATTTTGTTTGAAATCAGAACTCCTTTGAAATTGAATCCGTTCTAATACTATTTGAAACTTGAATCCCTGTCGAATTTAATTTAAAATCAATTGGCTTGACAAAGAAAATAACGGTGTATTGTTCTTGTTTTTGACATTTCAGAATAGTTATCGACATTTCAACAAGATTTATGTTGTCTGGATTTAAACTAATTTGTTTAATCTTCGATTTGGCTGTCAACGTACAAATAATAAAGGTTGATTTAAACATTTTTATGACTGATAAACTGATATTAAAGAGTTACGACTTTTATTTTTATTCCCCATAAAAATGACAGTACAGTTTTTACGTGCATTCTGCATGACCTCCCCAAAGTTTTCTGAGTAATAAACTGAGACAATAATTTCAATGATATTTAATAATTAATTCTTGCAATGAATACTATAAAGTTTTTATAGCTTTGAGCAAGGTTAGCTTTCTATAACTTAATAATATTAATTCTGTATTTTATTACTGTTACAAGAGTTTTGTTAATTTCCTTTGTGTGGGAATAAAAAAAAAATATGTAGATATATTTATCTACTCTTCCCTAAATATACGCCTTACTATGAACGATATATATTCCAGAGAGATAGGGCAGACATAATTCACCCCATTTTTATATACATGCAAATCTTGAAAGCGGCAACTAACCCAATTCCCGACATCGGATCGAGCTGAAACTCGTTAGATAGACTCGCTGTCGATGATAATGCATTCTATCAACTGTTTGCAGCAATCACGCGCACACACACGCGGAAATTCCAGCTTTTCTATGAAATTGGATGACATTACAGAATTTAAGGCCCCGTAGTTAGCGTTCAAATATGGTTTGAAAGGGAGATATGTTAATACGAATGTTAAAGGGAGCGCGCTAATATTAAAAAAAAAACATAATAATTAAGCAAAAATTGAGAAAATATTTCTTAAAACACGACTCGTTTTAAATAGAGCAAAAACATCTTCACAAATTTACATTTAAAGATACACTTCGATTTTTTTCATGCCTATAATATATTAAATAACAAAACAACGTATTTTTAATAATTTTCGGATCTTACTTTGCGATTTTTTTCGAAGAAATTTCATATAATTTAAGTTTCGGAATAAAAAATGTATATATATCATCTTAAAAAATAACTATTTTTTTGTAAGTTTACATCTTAAAGAGTTGACGAGAAACTTATTATAAATCGGTAAAATTCGAGTATGCGGGGGCTTAATATACGCACTAAATGTCAGTCTTATTTGACTCTGTTGGTAGTATTGAATGACTCTAGTTCCTGGGTAGGAAACTTCAATCCTCAGCCAAACCAATTATTATTTTTTCAAATTTTAAGACTTTTGAAAAGAGATGTATTGTAGTGAAATATATATATTATTTTTACTGTTTAATTTTTTACATATCTTTTCACTATTAAACATTAAAAACTTATAAATTTGTATACATATGTATATTGGCTGTGACTATTTTAGGTTCATTATAGATATTATTTATATAAAAAATTTTTGTTATTTTTTAAATAGTTCCAATCGAAATTATTCGATATTTCGGCTGATTTTTCGAAAGAAATGCACGCATTTACGTGCAAAACTTCTAACGCCGTTTTGTTAATTAGAAGATAAACTTTATTTTTATATATTATTAGATTTTACCCGTCTTGTGTTGTTAATTTCAGGGGATGTAACTTGAAATGCCAAGATGAAGACTATAAAACTCAAATATAGAATAAAAAATATAAAATATATTATTGATCGGCATGTTTTTAAATATTGAATAAGTGACTATCAAGTTGTATTAAATATACATTTTTTAAATTAAAAAATAAAAATAAATATTTAATCTATGGATTGAAAAAGAATATTTCCACAATTTTATCATTTATATTATTAACGGTAGTTGACACACATACGTAGGCATAAGAGAAATATTTTTTTTAAATTAGGATTTACTTAATTAATTAAATTTATTGATCACAGTATAATATAACTCGGCATGAATTATGAACACTGTTCTGTGAATCTATATGATTTATTATTGGGTTTTGGAGTCACGGAATGTTTGTTTTATTTAAAGGTTAACGGTAGTACAGGGTTTGTCGATAAGACTGATAAAAATGTGATGGTGGTGTTTTTCTTTCGGTTCGCACCTTATATTTAGAAACAAATATTTACCGAAAATTAAGATCTGTCAAGTGGATGGTTTTTTTCGTGGCAGTTTAAAAAGTGATTAGATAATATTTTGTTCGCAAATAATTTCGTAAATATGGCAGAGCAAACTATTCTTGTTGACCGGTCAAATATTACATTTGAAACAAAAAAAAAACAGAGAAATCCAAGTAAAAGTTAACGCGGAAAGAGTCCTGACTCTAGACCCAGATATCTTGGGTTCAAATACTGATCAGAGCAAAGAAAAATCATACTACTTTTAATAGCTTAGGAACTTTTTACAACTCACTAACTTACCATTTCACCATTTCTTTGGAGGGTTTAGGCAGAGAGGGGGGACCGCTAAACATCTGTTTTTGAATACACTTCTTGCTTCATTCACATTCATGCATTGTCTCAAATAAACGCTTCCGTTTTTTACTATCCGATTTCTGCTACTGTTCTCTTTAAGGCAAAGCTTAATGCTATATAAATATTTTGATTAATCTTTATAATGAATTGGTGTACATTATGAATAACAAACAATGTGCTTTAGATAAATTGAAAGTTTTTCTATCGTTTTGATTGACTTGAATACAAATAAAAAATAAATTACTCAGTAAAATTTTTGAATGTAAACTACTAAAAAAAATATTTTTTCAATAGAAATGTATGAACACGTACTGGAAACAACTTAAAAAAATACAGTATTTTAGCTAAGATTATCTGTTTCATTTGATTAATTTTTTTGCTTTCTTATAAAATTATTTACAAAATAAATAAAAACCAGTTTTATGCTTGAAACCGAATGTTTCTAGACTCTGTTTGTCAAGCGATTTTAATGCCTATTACTTACAACATAAGGATATACACAGTATACTTAATTTTGGCTTGTAGCTTCCTCTTAAGGTGTATAGAATTTAATGGAAATAATTTACTTTATATTTGCACGTCGTTTCAAAAAGGAATTTAGTGTCTCAACCACTGCTAGAAATGGAATTAACTATATTTATTGAACACGTTTAAATAACAAGGTACCTACTTTCAAAAATTTCTTTCGCTGAAATTTCCCTTCCATACTTCTTTCCGTCTCGCAATATAATAATTATTAATCTTCAACCGTAGTCGTCACTACAACTTGATGAAGATACCACCCAGCAGAACAAATGTTCTAGCACAGCATCGCATGACAAGAGGAATTTTGCTATTTAATCAAATTAAAACAGTAGGTATATATAAATACGTTTTAACTAACCTTTAAAAATGTAAATATACAGAAAATAGAGACACGCTTAATGCACACATTTATTTTTTAATCACTTTGTATCAGTTAGATAATAATGAGAAATAAGTAATTCAGTTTCAGGAAATTTACCACACGCCATATTTTGACATAATAATATTGAAATAGTTTTTATTTTATTTATTTCTAATAAAGCCCGAACTAAGAACCTAAGAACATATTTCTAATCGATAACAACGGCCGCCAAGTACCTATATTTGATTAAATTGAATTTAATTTTAACGACATACTTATTAAAATGCTTTATTTACCATTTCCAGAAACTGATATACTTCATTTTAATTCTCATCTAACTACTACAAAGTGTTTTCTTAAGTGCGTACTAAGCGTGTGCCAAATTTCAGTGTATTTACTAAAAAATATTGTATATTTATTTTCACAAATGTTTATAATGTAATTTAAGAAATCTTGTGTTGTAAATGGAGGAGATTAATCAAAAGTAAAATAATTTAAATTTAAATGAAATTTTTTTTTTTTTCAGTGGTTAATATTTTATTAATTTTATATTTTATCAATTTCAGTGCTTCGTGTATTCTAGCTAGACCGGCGCCTCGTAATTTGCCATCGATTCTGCTATAATATTCAGTTGTTGTGAACTGATTCAAGTCTTCACCGTCACTAGTTATTGATGATTCAAATTGTTAATAATTAAATCAAATTACCTTACATTACATAAACGGAAGCTAAAAATAACACGTTAAACACTTAAGATTAATTACTATAAATGTCATTAAACTGTGTTTTGGTGAGTCGAATAAAAGCGAATTACTTCCAAAGTTATTTTACATATCAAAATGCATCGACAACAGGATTCTGATTTTAAAAGAGGAACAACTGCGCGACCTTTTTCATTTTCCAACTTTCATTTGAACTTAAGGCCAAAATAGCTGAAAAAATATTATTTAAAAGGTTTAGCAAATTATCGCTATTTTATTTATTTGTTTTTTTAAATTTTAAAATGTAGGCCATTAAAGAATTCAATTTTTCAAGAAATCGTGAGGTAACTTTGAAAATATTTTGAGAGTAAAAATAATATTACTGAACCTACTATAAAGTATAATTAAATATAAAACAGAAAAACAGCATGGATCCAAAATTTAATTTATATGACGAAAAATTTGTGTTTTAACGTAAATAGGTTTAATTTTATGTTTTGTTATATTTATATAGTAGCTAATAATTATCGTTAACTCGCAAATAATTGCGAAAGCTGATCGTAAATTTGTGAAAAATCTATTGCATTAGTGGACTATTTTTCATAATTTGAATCGCAAATAAATAAAAAAAGCACATAATCGAACTAGATATTTGTTATACCTTTTAATTATTTTTTTATTTTGGCCTCAAATCTAAATTTAACTTTTGGCTGAAGTCTCTTTTGTCTTTGCTACAATTGAATTGAATTCAGACTTAACAGGATTAATACAATTTTTTATTCAAGGTGTTAGTGAAAATCTATAATCTATCCAAAAATTACCCACGAATGTGATTTTTTTATAATATACATACATAGACATACCCATACATACCCTGCTTTTTAGTACACTGATTAAGATTTTTTGTTTAAGTAAACAGTTTTTTAAATGGTGCAAAATGTTTTGAATTTTGACCCAAAGTCTTAAAAATCTAATGAAAGAAATTAAGTTTCCATTTAAAAAAAAAATATTTGATCAAAAAGGCTAAAGAAAAAAAAGCTATGCGAATTTCATAATGCAAAAGATCACCGAAAGACTTTTTTTTGCTTCGTAAAACATACATATGTGTAAGAGATTAGTGCCTATAGACTTTAGCAGTTTTCCGCTACGTCTTGAGAATTCAAATGTATGTATTTTTTTAATCTATGTTTTTTTTAATATTACAACGTACGACCTTAGCAATGTCAATAATAATAATAATAAAAAAACTTAAAAGCTTTCTATTCTCATCGTGCCAAATTAACTCACCAAGATTTTAAACAGAAAATGTTTCTTTATCATTATGTTTAACAATTATTATTTTAGCGAATCTTTCTGTGGGTTTAGACGTTTCAAGGTTTCGAATATCCAGAATATTTGGAATAAAAACTACAGTAGGTACAACAACTAAACCAAATTCAATATGCGTTAGCATATTGGTTAGATCATGATTGATGTTTCAGGGAAATTGCTGTTAAAGCTGTAAAGTGAGATATTATTGGACTATTAAATACAATGATTGTTTTAGTAACATATCGTAACATTCCACAGAAGTAGAAACTCTCAAAAACGCCCTGGTGAAAGATCACCATTCAGAATCGAAACTTTCCTTGAAATTCACTTATTTTCTACCTTTTTTCTCTATTTTCTTATCTCCTTCTCCTCTCACCCATCCAGCTTCACAACAAACCACTGGCTTCGGGCAGTTGGGTCTCTTGTGCGGTATTCATACAATAAAAAACAAGTCTAGTTAAAACTGTAGGGAGAAAACTTACTGGTATAAAATATTGATAATTTATTAAGAATCTCTTCAAATTATTCGTGATTCCGTTAAAAAATGGTTCGCAGGCCTTTAACAAATTAATTGATGGATTTCCTGATAACTTTCAGCAAAACAAGAATGTGTGCCGTACAAGACCCGCGATGTCGTAACACGTGTTAAGAAAATTCTAATATTTTGTCATTGTATATTATCAGGACAAATGCAGGTGGATGAACACGTGTTCCTTATTTATTAAGAATGTGCTAAAAATTTAACAGGAAGCAGCCTTCAATCCCGTTACTAACCGGGTTTTAACAAATCTGTCATACTTATTTTTCTGATCCAACAATGCATCTGCTCTAAATTACGAGTAATATTCATATTGAGGTAAGTTTTTAGATTCTCACGGCCAAAAGCATTTTTGTTGTTTGTTTTTGGGGTGTTATGCCGTGTTGCGCTAACTCCTTCTTTAGCCGACGTTTCGGACAGCGTGGACACTGCAACGCTGTCCGAAACGTCGGCTAAAGAAGGAGTTAGCGCAACACGGCATAACACCCCAAAAACAAACAACAAAAATATTCATATTATTTATAAAAGATTAAGGACGGGTTGTTTCGGAGAATCTGAACAATTCATCAAATTTCAACGTTAATTTTCAAGTTCAGTGAAAGATTTTTTCAAGTTCTGTTTTTATTTCAGTTTTGTCAGGCAACTAGCCTACAATGATATTAAAACAGAACTTAATATCATTGTAGGCTAGTTGCATTAAGAATAAGTCTTTCACAGAACCCGAAAATAAACGTTGAAATTTGATGAATTGTTCAAATTCTCCGAAACAACCCGTCCTTGTAAATACTAACTTTCACAATTTGATAATATATTTTACCTTTAAATTATTTTCAAATTGAAAATTATATTTTTCAAGAATTAATACTACTTGCAGTTGTTTCAGTTCTAGATTGTCATATTTAATGCATTAATATGCTCACCTTCAAGGCTTATGTTCCTAGAATAGACTTATTTGAAATGTATGAGCCGTGTTAGAAATTGATAGTTCTTAACCACACGTTTTAAATTGCAGTTCTTCTTTGCGAAATATAAATAAAACGCTAATACATCGCGAGTTATTTTGTGCTAATATGTATTATTTACAAATTATAATCTATTGTTCACGAAATCCTTCTAAATTCAAATTATTTTTGTTTAAAATAACCAGATTTGAATAGCCAGGTACTTCTCAACCTTTCTTTTTCCTTCTCCTTTCTCTTCCCATTTCCTTCAGCATCATAACATTACTCAAAACCCTAATTTGGAATGTCAAAGTCCCGCTGGCTTCGGACAATAGTGAGCAGTTGCAACTCTCTTGCGGTACTCAAATAAAAAAAACTATTAGTAATAGTCAATTGTTATGAAAATAAATGTAATGTAAGTAGTATAATGATTTATTTTTGGGGTATAATGCCGTGTTGCAATACCTCCTTCTTTAGCCAACATATCACAGTGTACGAGTATATCTATTTATCTAATATAATGTTTCAATCGATTAATCGCGCGATCCGGTTGAGACACTTTTTAAACTCACGAATAATAGATTTATGTTATAATTAGCCTAAACAATATACAGCTGTTGTTATGTTCGTGTGCGTGAAAGATTTAATCATTAAACAGACAACTAACTACCGACTAATGAGCTGTTCAAGGTGATATAAATACTATATTTATTGGGTCGTGAAACCGACAAGTTTTTTTATTCCCTCGCTCACAACAATATCTTGTAAATACAATTTGACTGAAATGCGTAGCTTTCATTTAACGGCAGATTAGTTCGAGTGATATTATAGAGAACTCTAAAATGTTTATAGTTCAGAAAAGAGAACGAAAAAATGCTTTTATTTGTTTTAAACTCGTTGTTTTTTCTGGGTTATCAATCAGTCACTTATCTGTCAACGAAAACTTAAAATAATACCCAATTATTTCACTTGAAGCTTGTGATTTTTGGTTTCACTCGTTTCACAACAAGCAGAAGAAATCAAAGAAGGTATGTTTATAAACGAAAATATTTGTACCATAAATACATCTCTTTTGTGTATTAACGGTTTGTTATGTAAGTTAGCTTTCTGACACCTGAATATTTTCTTAGCTTTTAATTTAAAAAATGATCGAGTGTTCACTGTTATTTATAACGGAAACGATGGGTTTTTTCAATTCCATTGGCGAAGTTTGTGTATTTAATATCAACTTGTCAATTCAAATTAACTTTTTTTACTTTCAGAATCAGAATAGAGACAATAGACCAATTACAATTTATGATTATATTGTTGTTACGTTAATTAAAAGGAAATAAAGTTAATTGAAACTCTCTGAAACGTAAATAAAAGTTGAAATAGTTTAATTGAAATAAATAGTAACTGGAACATAATTTTTATTGTTTTGATATCGAATATGCTTCAATATCTTGTTAACAATTACTAAGAACAAATAATACTTAAATTTGTTTTGTACTTAAAATTTTCTTTAGCTGCCAAAAATATCAAACATATTAAAGTCATAAAAACAAGTCGTTTAACGAATCCTGCTATCTTTATTGGTACATTGATAGAAAATCTACGGGTAAACTAGAGCAGAGATTATAAGAAAATGTTAAGCGTTGACAATATTAGACGTTGTTTTTAACTGTGTTTGTGTGTCCAAAATTTCAGTAAATCTTTTGATATATTATTGATTGGTTCCTATCGGTAACGGATTTTTATCGATTGAGATTAATTCAATTAAAGAACATGAATTAAATTAGGCATTCATACTTTATACTTGTTTTTTTTTCAGATGGGGTATTTGAAAAAAAACACGACCAAAACGTTGCAAACAAAAACTAGATAATTTTAACAAAAAAACGAACACAACATTAAGGGCCATTTCAAAAATATAAAAAATTTATTTCTCTGTTAGATTGATTACATGAATAAATGTAATTTTTGGCAACTTGTTAACTACGGTAAACATCTCAAATTAAGGGCGTTTTTCCCCTCGAAGAGAGTTCCATCGATGATTTTGACAAGTTAGATTATTACAATGTTTGTTTCGTGGTTAAGTTATTTCAAAATTTGATAAATCTGATAACTGCCAACTTTAGGGGTGGTTAAAACTTAAAAACATTCCCACAGTTTTATACTACATGGTATCTGACAATTATTTAGTATGTAAGTACGGTGCTTTTTCTATGATTTAGTTAATTAAAAAGCAAAACACGGGTGACAATGAATTGTCAACTAACAACACAAGGGTACTTAACGTAGAGAAGCTTTTTCTGTGAATGAGAAATTAAAAAGCACAAGACAATTGACAACTGACAACACGAGTGGTACGATTACTTCACACAAATATATCCCTCTCGATGGTGTTTTATGCAGTGAGGCGATTTAAAAAGCGAACACTGCTGATAAATTGACAACTAACAACACCAGGGGTAGCTTTTAACTACACAAATTAGATACCTTGATGATTTTGTCAGTGGTTAAATGATATGTTTACAAAGTGAACACAACTACCAAGTGACAAATGGTGGTTGTTTCAGACCTTCACCGATATTTTAATTAAGCAGATATCTCCGTAGATAATTACTTAATTTAGCACTTTGATTGAAAAGCGAACACAACTACTGACAACACAAGGGGTAGTTGCATTCGCATTGATATATCTATTTTATTCTGCGATTAAAACAATGTAAAAAGCGAATACAAATTACAAACTGACAACATAAGAGGTGGTTACCTACTCCGAACTGTAAGCAACGTAGGTTTTATTATGGGGTTAAGTTGTATGTTTAAAAAGCGAACACAACTGATAATTAACCACTGATAACACAAGATATAGTTTCAAGCAACCAATGGTTTTCTTCAGTAGCTAAAACAGTTTAAAAAGCAAACACAACTTACAACTGACAATATTAGATGTAGTTCAGACCTTTTCTGAACTGTGAGCTATAAAGGTTTTATTATCTGGTTAAATATAGCAAACAGAATTGATAATTGACCATTGACAACACAAGGTGAAGTTATTTTCCACTTATGGTTTTCTTCTGTGGTTAAAACAGTTTAAAAAGCGAACACAACTTGCAACTGACAAAATTGGAGGTGGTTCAGAACTTCCCCGAACTATTTATAAGAAACGTAGATTTTATTATGTGGTTAAGTTATATGTTTAAAAAGCGAACACAACTAATAATTGACCATTGACAACAAAACATATAGTTTCAAACCGCCTATGGTTTTCGTCCGTGGGTGAAACAATTTAAAAAGCGAACACAAATGATCACTGACCACTGACAACACAAGGTGCAGATTTATACCACCGGTGGTTTTCAAAACTACTCAAAAAGGGAAAACAAATGACAGTTGACAACATTAGGGGTGGTTGGGTTCAGACCTTCTCCGAGCGTGCAGCTGCTGCGCGGTGCCGCCCCGAAGAAGATGTGCGTCCGGTAGTGGTGGTCGTCCATCGGCGAGTAGTTGCGGGGCGCCGCCGCCTCGCGCTGCCGCCGGGCACCGCGAGTGGCGCGCCCGCCGCCCGCCCCGCCGCCGCCGCCGCCCCCGCCCCCGCCCGATCCGCGCTCCGGACGGAAGTTCTTGCGGAACATCAGATTCATGGCGGGATTTTTGAAATTGCGCGGGAAATCGAAAAATGCGCGGGTGTTTTGACAGTTACCGACACACTGAAATGCGCGGGAACTTGCGAATGTTTTCACTAGGTCTAATATAACCTTATCTATGGGCAAATAGCATTTATAAAAACATCTATTTCCTTTTACCAAAACGATATAAACATGTTTTTTAACACAGCATTTTTTTATGTCTAGCAATATTCTTCTTTTTTACAGTTCAACGTTAAAGTTTATTAATACTCATTAGGAGGTCCTCAACATGCCTTAATGGTTATATTCCTATGTAAAATAAATAGAACCTAAACTAAATAATATATAATGGGAAAATACATGATTAAAATATAAAGCGCTGTTGTTTTCGAATTCGACTTCAAGAGCGCTCGAAAAATCCTAAGAATTAAATAGAAAAATAACTATTGTTTGTTGACTGATACACACAGAAAACTTACTGATATAAAATATTACTAATATATTAAAAATCTGGTCAAAGTATTCGTTTTCCTGTAAACACCTGAAATCAGGCCTTTAACGAATGAATTGAGAGATATACTAACGTACTATCAGTGAAACATGAATTTGGATTTTAATAAATCAGCCGTTATTATTGATCCAATTAAAATATAATTTGTTCCATATAATTTTCAATGGATGAACATTCCGTTTTAAAAAAACAGTTAATTGTCCCACAATAACAACAGTGTATTTTGCTTCGCTAATTTATTTATCTCTAACTGAATCTGTTATAAGGTATGGAACAACAGCTTGGGGATTTTCTGTAAAACTAATATCGACCATGTTAAATCCGTAAAAAAATCATTGGTTAAATTATTAGCTGAAAAAAAATTATACAAAGAAAGGCATAATATTCCATACTCATACAGAGTCTCAAAATTCTTTCATTGAGAGCAATTCTGTGGTGCAAAATTATATTTCAGCACATAAATAACCCCTTTTATATAAACAGGCTAGAACACAATCATAATATTCGTTTTAACTTTAATGAAGGACTTATTGTACCTAAGCAAACAAATAAATATGAACAAAGAACGTTAAACTATATGATTCTTAGTTGTTTTAATATGTTACCTGCTGAAATTAAAAACTGTGCCCAAAACAAGCAATTGGTGAACCTACCGAAGACTTGGCTTACTGAAAGAATTAATTTGTATTTCATTACAATGATATATTATTCTAAAGACTCTTAAAATTGTTTATTATTTTTTTCGTAATTTTATTTTGTTATATTTCTGTAAATTTTATAATTTTTTGTTTCATATAATTGTAAAAATGTAACTGTAAACTCACTTTAATAAGATTTATAATTTAAAAAACCCGTTAGACAAATTGCTAAAAAGCAGTTTGTCGGGACTTTTTTGCGTTAAGTGTGTAAATTATAATAATAAAAAAATAATAATGTAAGTGTAACTATACCAGTACCTACGTATTAAATTAAGCACTTAATCACCGGAATTTTTACTTTGCTCACTACTTTATTATTAGTAAGCAGAAAATTATACATGAATTAAGAAAACGCAGAAAAAAAAATTAAAAAATATAAGGGCACAACAAAAAACTCAAGTTTTATGGCTAAAATTTTGAATTTGAAACTGAATACTCAAAACACAGCTAACGTCAGGTCGGGCTGAATTTACAAACATAACTGATTTCACAATGTGATACCACAATATAAATTTCCTTTCAGTTATTTTATATTTATTAATGTGAGTTAATTAATTGTTTGGCACTGACAATAAACGATGTTTATTAATAATTCCGGGTGACCGGTGCTTAGTATACCCACGGGAGTCATCGATTATATTTTATACGAAGAGATAAATATTTACAAGTGCTAAATACATTTTTCAAAAGAGCTGAATAGGTTCAATAAAAATATCAACATATTTATTAAAGAAATGGAAAGCAAAAAGGAACTTAGTCATATCAATAATATTTATGATCTATATGAGGTAATACGTTAATTTCTCTCCAATTTGAATGTGTTTTCTTTTTTTCTGTTTGAAAGTGTTGACAAGTCAGAAGAGTGTTTCAATACATTGACTATTGGCGGGAAACGCAGGTTAGGAGAGGAAAGGAGCATGGAAATGGCGCGGTTTGAGAAATTTTTTCGATTCGTTACAGGTAAATGATATAATAAGTATGTAAATTTAGCAATATAAACATTAAAGATAGACATAACTTCAACGAAATTAAAGTTAGGTAACCATAATAATAGAAATTAATAAAATATCGTGATACAATTAAAGAAAAATATAAAATCATCGTGCTTAGGTAGTAGGTACGTACATACAAAAAACTACTTTAAATCCCAGGCAGTCCATTTTAAAGGCACCTTTCTAAACATTAAAACTAAACTGTAATTTAATATTTTGTATTCACGCAAGTAGGTACCCACACATTTGATGATTTTACATGGCTGGGAATTAGAAATTGATTTGGCGATACGATTAATAAGTTGGCAACATCTTCGTACGTAGTTCTGCGATTCGCCACTTGAGGGAGAATGCTCTAATTTCGAAATAATAATTTCTTCTGAGTACTTATTTGAAATTTGCGTAATACTGTTGGCGCCTAAACCCCAATGTCAAACACCGCGAGCATTGACGTCACGCAACCATTTTCAGAGTTTTATCTCAGATGGGCACTTGCAACCAGTGGTGAAGTAGGTAGGAACTTACTTTTACTAATATCTGTGACTAAATAAACTGACCTATGTATAGGGTTTCATTGATATTTTCGGTAGCCATAAAATTGTCAGTAGGTACTGAACAGGTGGCAATGTTTAATGGGGAACATCTCAGTAGAATAAAGTTTTATAATAATATTAACCCCTCAGGCCTCTGGCATATTCTCTCGGATGGTCAGAGCATTTCCGTTTTACAATAAAATCCAAAAAAATGGAATATTTCTGAGCGTATCCGAAAAAAAAGAAGTTTTTACAGAGACGATGTGTTACGTCCGGGAGCCCTGGGCTCGTGCCCCGCGTGCCCATAAGTAATGACAGAGCAGTGCCCAGTCAGCAATTGCTGAAATGCTGACCGTTAGATCAGCCCCCATTAGAGGTATACGTTTTAATTTTCTGTGGTTAACTTTTAAATTTGAATATAAAGCGTGTTTTGTTTTCTTTCTAGCATCGTTTAGATCATATCCCTCACCATAACTTAAGGTAGACACAATGATTTCCATGAGACCTAAGCGAACAAATTAGCCTGAGGGTGGTAATGTATTAATATATTATTTAATATTATTAAAAGTATCTATTAATTTTATGTCAATTTCAATGTACTTATTTCTTCAGTGCAAAAAATAAGGAGATCGGTAAAATGATTGTAACTAACTTGAAAAAATATTGATTGATGGAATTAGTGATTAATTTGATATTTTTAGAACATTATTTGAGAACTTTTGTCAAAAAAACTCAAATTTTAATACGTGTATAGAGTCACTTCTATTTCCCCTTCAACAAAACATTAACACGATTAAAACTTTCTGAATTACAATTAAAAAAATTGATAAACTAATGTTTAAGAGACAAAATTTTTTATGCGTAGCTCAAAGGATAACATATTATTTGTAAGCAATATTTATAAGCCTGAAACACCTATATAAATTTTAAAAAATCTTCCGAGAAAAAATACACGCCGCCGACGGGAATTGAACCCGTAATTTTGATTGCCGGTGAGGTGCTCTTTCAAATGTATTTTTTCTTGATTTAAATAAGGTTTTCAGACTAATAATTATTGCTAAAAAAATTATTTTAAAAATATATCCGTTATGAACTTCTTAAGCATAGAAATACTATATATTTGGTTACACATAATGTAATTTAAAATATTTAAAAAAAAATAATGTAGGTAAAATTATATTACGAGTAAACAGTAAACATATAATCAACCCAATAAATAAACAAACAACAACATAAACAAGAAAATATTTTCGTTAAAACAATGTATTGAATTACTTAAGTGTCAAATGCGTTGTACAAACTATTATTTGTGAAAATTGCGATGATATTATGATTTCACTATTTCTTTCGAATAAAAATTACTCTATTTAAAAAAACATAAACAAAACATTTAACATAAAATCATGTTTGCTTAACCACCAGGTTATTTTCGAACGTTCACAACACATAATATCACAAGCACACTCAATCTACTTATAGCTTCCGCCGAGTATTAAAAATAGTTTTCATTTTTATCACATTGCGTCGAGGCGATAAGTTGCGCGGTATTTCGCGACATCTAAAAATAATCCAAATACAGTTTAAACAGAGAAGATTATAAAATGTTCGGAGGTGGCCAAACGCTCTAGACTCTTTCTAGATTCTCTATTACTCTGCTTTGGAACTCGTAGTATTATTTTTTGTTTGGGGAAAGGAAAGAGACAAGGTAGGCAGGGTCGATCCACGAGAAGTAAAAAAATACATCGATTTTTCCTAATAACTGGAGGTCAGCGGCTCACGTGAGACACGATGGCCGCGGGTAGTTGCTTGGCCCACCCCATACCACCATACTACCGTAGTAGCCAGTACCCAATGTAACGGGTGGGAATTTTAAACTGAGCCTCTGATGTTATGTTAGGTCAATGTTGTGTCAAATTTTACCGGCAAAATGCACACAAGGCAGCACTTTTTCTAGTTTTTAATTTTAGGTGACTGGTTCAATTCAATTACTTTATGCATTTTAAAAAAATTACAAAAATAAAATTTCAATTAGTTTTTAAAAGAGACGAGAAAAACAATAATTTCAGTGACAAACAAACATTTGTATCGTAAATGGCCGTTTATCAGCCGTGCAAAATCCAAAACACCAGCAACAAGACTTGCCGTCTAAATTCTGCTTCGTTGATGTTAAATATGTTGATATCCGAATTGATATTAACAATAGGATAGCTTTGCCCACCGGCATAACCATTGGCAAGTTAGTCCTGCAAGCTAGGAGTTAAAACTTAAAATTTCTGTTTAAAAATATTTTAGAATTAATTGATTATTTCCCTCTATTCTCTAAAAATCATTTGCATACATTTATTAAAACATAAATTGTATATTTTCTCCCATTTGTTCACACAAGATGTTTTTTCTTATTTGCATAATATGTACATCTTTTCTTCTCTTAAATATATGTGAAAAATATTTGGCTTTAAGGCTTATTAGTATTATTTTTAACAGCTGTTACGTTAATCTTTGAGAAATAGTTAGGATACAGGCGAGTTCCTAAATTTATGTTTTTACTGTCTTGTTTATTACTGTCTGTATCTGTATTTTCTCCAATAAAAATTATTAAAATAACTGTCGATGCTGTCGGTGGCGAAGATAACCACCGGGAACATAAAAATAAAAGCTCTCCATAATTGAATTGCACATTGCAAAACCACCCTGATCCGTAAATGGTTCATTCTGAGCATGCCCAAGAGAAAGTCAGTAGGATGGAGCGACTGATTGTATCCTTATTCCCTCTGGAAGAGAAATTCCAGAAATATCTTGTCAACCTTCTCTAACATGGGGAATACTACACCTGGTGCTCTCAGACCTACTCCTAACCAATACTGTGTGTAGTACTTGGAGAATCCGGGTGTCTTTAAAATTCATCGCAATGCGTAGGATGAAACCCAGCAATCTCAGTCAGTCTACTATCATAAGTCAGTCTACTATCAAATACGATACCAAGATTTTTCCTGGTGATTATATTAGGTCAATTCAGGGTGTAAATTGGAGCAAATTTTATGGACAAACAAAACACAAATGATTAAAGTTATGAAAAACCTTACAGTTATGGTGGTTGAGTTTTTAAGATCTGAACACAATTAAAGAAACCTTTCAATCGGATTTATTTCTCAAAGCTTTGGAATCGATTCGATAATTAGAGGCACTACTGAAAATCATCTGTATTGTATCAGGATGTCAGCAGTGACCTTTTGTCAATGTTTTGAAGTCAAGTATGATGTCGGGATGTGTAATGTCTAATAATCTATTGAAAAATGAATGTTTTATTACCAATTTTATCTCTATAAAAGTGTGATTATGGGCATATTATATGTTTTACACTAGAATTATTTTAATGCTTTAATAAAAAAATAAGTGTAGTCACAGCCGTTGTGCAAACGATGTATAAATGGAGCATAAAGGAAGGAACATATCATAGAAAAAAGTCCCTTCAACAGTTTTCCGGAGGCACATCTGTGCTAAACCAAGTGATTCTAATCGACTCACAATTTTCTCTTTTACGAATTTTAGATTTGCGCTATGGGTAAAAATTATCTTTGTCATAAATCAAATGAGAAAATCGAAATTTAAAAATTTATTTAAAAAAAATAAACTTAACAAATGAAGCTGTATTCACTGTTCGTTATATAGTCTTTGCTTGAGAGGATAAAATAAGAACTTATAAACCGCGACTTTTTCAAACTGCGTACACTCTGTCGTATAAAGATATTTTCACAAAATCAGATTTTAGGTATAAATAATTAAATAAAATTAATCATTTAATTCAATTATCAGCCGTAATGAATTTCCCCACTCTGTACGAAGTTACGTACACGTTCGACCATGAATATATTATCACGGATAATACCCATGGTTACGAAGCATAAAGAGGCGCTCTCGGTAACCTAATTCGTACAACATGTAATTATAATGCTTCGTGTAATGGAAATTCAAAGGGAATTTTCCACTTATTACTTATTTAAATTTTAACACTTTCAGTATTCAACTCGTTTAAAAGCAATACATTTTTTATGAGTCTGTATACTTACACTGTAATATTTTAGTCTTATTTTGTGAGGCGGGTGTGGGTACCGCCGCCTCGGAAACCATTAATCTGATAACCAATAATATGCTACAGATCACCCCAGGTGGTTGGCTTTGTTTGGTGATTTAGCAAGGGCGCTTGGGTTCATGGAGTGAGGTTTTTCCAGGTCTTGATGGTGAATGCGTCTGCTTAATGTCAGAATGCGGGCCGGATAGGGAGAGACAGGTTAAGGGAGACCCTTTGTCCTCTACAACCGGACTCTCTCGACTCAACGTATTGGACAGCAGTGGGAGGGATGGATTTACACCTCTATCACTCCTGGACACATTGACCTCCAGATTTCTACCCACCTCTTTTAAGAATTTTTCCATCCTAAAACCTCCTCTCCTTCATTTCCTTCAAAAACCAACCACACAGCATCTCCAAAGATGACATGGGCCCTAATAGCAATTATTTTCTTCAGTTATTTTCCTCAAGTTTTTGAGTCCGATACTCTTAAATTCGAAACAATCAATACTATTTTACGATATGGAACTGTCACCCTGGGAGTGAATGTAACTTTAGTAAAATGTACTCGGATTTTCTTTCAATGTGAGTGATATTTTCAAAATTGAAACTGATTGTGTAAAGAATTCAGACAAGCGATAAAGTACCTACTTACCTATGCATTCGTATTTTGTTTATCATTCTGCAGCAAATTATATTTTTGTAAACATTCCACTTCATAAATTCTACAATAAGCTAGTGATTTTTCACCGGTCTGTGATACTAATAAAGATAAGGAAACATGATATATAATTCTTTATTCTATAGCGCTAGTGGAATTGTATACGAGAATGTGAACGAAGTAACGAGTGTTTCTTGTGTGGTGTTCATCCTCTCTGTATAACCGTTGGCGAAATGATTTGGTGGTAAATTAGGTTATTAGATAAAAATAAGTATAATATATGTCTTTAAGATGACATATTAAATACGTAATAAATATTTTAATTGAAATCTGTAAACAAAAGATAAATATAATAAATAAAGCGTCACTCAAAGCGTACTTTGACGTCACCATAATAATAAACTCACAATCTTCTGAATCACTTTAATACCGGTGCCAAAATAAATAAATAATATTATTTGAATAAAATTATTCCACCGGTATATTAAAATGCGCACGTCATATAGTAATTACCGTAAAGTATTATGATAAATTAAGGGATATGATTTGATATATAATGTTATATTAAAACGAATACAGAGTAACTAAAACACGTACTGACTGAATCAGGGAAACTGATTGTCGAGATAAAAAAAGTAATAATAATGTCCGGGAATATAGCAAATTTATTTGAATAACAAACACTGTTTTTACGACTACCAAGTGAATTGTCTAAAAAACTCAAAGTATTATTGCAGCTTTCTTTTGAACTGTGTTTATAAACTTTCTTTGGTCGATTTTATTTGCCAAATATATATTTTTTAAATATGTTGTATATCAAAAATCAACTTGTTACATCCCTATTATTTATTTATTTATTATTCAATAACGCCCTATCGGGCTTTTACAGAAAAAAATGACAATTTATGTATGTAAGTGTAACATAATACATGGATAATAGCATAACTATATAAAAAAAAACGAAAATTAAAATTGGATTAACAATAAGTTTGTTTGGAATAACTGATATTTTCTTAGCTTTATTAGCTTGTTTTTTTGCGGATATTTATTTGTAAAAAAATTCTAGCGTTAATACGTGAAGACAAACACTCCTGGGAACACGACTTGGCTAACGTAGGAATTAAACTCAAGACCTCTGCTACTAACTAGCTACTAACCGGCCTAATAAATAAACAGTTCTTATAATGAAGCTAAAGCTACTGATAAATGTAGCTTAAAAAGCTTATAAAAAGCTTACTGAAAGTATCGTTTGTTTTAAGGTAAGGTAAACCGAGAATTACATTATACTATTATTATCACATAATTTTCACAACACTTTCACAACGTAACTACTAAAATATTTGCCGTTACTTAATCTAAGCTTACTTTTAAACTTAAAACGAACTTGCGTCCGAGCTTTTAACTTCAAAGTTCATCGCGAAAGTCTACGTTTTCAGAATTCAAAAAACGCGATGTTTTTCCCACCGGTTCACGGAAAACTGGCGGGTTTTCTAGTTTTCCAGAGATGCAGAGAGTTTGCCTCGGATATATTTATTTGCGTATTCGACCGTCCAAACCTCACAACGATACGCAGGGCCGAATCTAACCCTGGACGACCTTATCTTCAAAATACACCCAGAAGTCATTGAAAACTTAAATATTATACCTGTCGGATTATTAAATATGTATACTTGAGAACACGTACTAAATTTATACATCCGGACGTTTTGCTATGAACATTGCATCGCATATAGAAGATAATGTTGTCCTCTACGAATCATTATAATACGACAGTGATAAAACAAATGGAAAGATTCATCTTAATTAGATTAATTATTTACCATTTCACTGTAAAAAGCAATTTCAAGAAGCCAGGGTGATACTGAGAGTATATTTCAAAAATAAAAATTTGAAAGAGATAAATCAGGAAATGATACGGTTGCATCTAAAAAATGAACCTTAGCCTTGCCGGGGTGCTACTCTGCCACTGAGCTAATCCGTTCCTATTTCCTTCGGTCATATTTAACTGTATCATACTTCCAATAATTATCTTAATTTTCTAAACTCATATTTTTATTGGCTGCTATCTCTATGTTTTATACTACCCTGGCAAGGCTAAAGTTCAATTTATAGATCTTTTATCGTTTTATCTACCGTATCTTTTTATGATTTTTCTGTTTCTAATTTTCATTTGAGGGTTTGCTTATATTGACTTCAATGATTAAATATTACAATTTGAGGTTATACTCATTAATTTATTCCAAAATTAAAAAAAATATTTTATTTAAGTTTTTATTCCAGCAGAATTGCGTTGGAAAAGATGTCTACAATTACAAAAAATAATGAAAGTAAATTAAAAAAAACTCATTATTTCATGATAATATAAAATAAATAAATTGAATTTAAAATAAATAAATTAATTGTGGAGCAATACAAATCAATCAAATACGAATTTTTAAAAAAAAAGGGAACGAATGTTACTGGTAATCAAACCCAGGATCTCAGGTAACAACCGGGACGTAATTTTTGTCGTCTCGTATTTAAAATTCGGAATTAACAATATTATCTTCAAATATTTTTTCCTAAGGAGAAAAATAAATTTTGTAATCATTCAAAAAGATAGTAGCCAAAAATATGTGAAAAAATAGTTGAACATAATATTGTAAATTGTGAGTTTGAAGTTTGAAATTGGTGAATGAAATCGAAAAAAAATGACGTAAAAAGATTAGGTCAAAATGGCTGAGTTGATTGAGGCGTTGTCCCGGTAAGATAGATATCCAGGGTTCGATTCCCAATTTCGACCGTCACCTTTTTTTCTGTATCTTATTCTGTTTCACGTTTCATTTGGATGTCTTCTTCAATGATGATTTTTATAGAAATTACTTACGCACGCCGGGATTTGAACCCGTGACCTCCGGATTTGCAGAAGAGAGCCTTACCCTCAATCACGTAGGCCGTCACATCTGTAGATAATTTATTTGTCGCCATTCCATGTTTTTAATAATATATTGTTTTCAAATTAGAGTTTCCAGTTGAATGCACCTTTATTAATATTACTAGATGTACCCCACCACGCGTTGCTGTGGATCAGCCTGTTTGTGCAGATATAGAAACAATAGAGCGTGTTGCTTTTACGTCCAACATATGGCGCTGTTTTGAAAAAAACATCTTGTTACCTGTTACAGGTGATAACAAAACATTTTTTATCTGTCACAGGCATGAATAATATAGTTATATAAAAACACACGCGTTATCGAATGCAACGTAGTGTCCAAATTTCAAAGCAATCGTTGAAGAACTTTCGGAAATTTAAGATTTTGAACAAACGAACATTTACACTTTTATTTATATAGATGGTGACCGGATAAATCATCAAAATTTCAATTCAACACACCTTTAAAAAGTGATGTAAAGTCATAAAAAGTGTTGAAATAAAAACTAGGTTACGTGGATTAAGTTTACATGTTAGTTTTATCATTGCTTTCAATGACTTTACATCCATTTTTAAAGATGTGTTGAATTGTCATTTAATGGAACCTAATATAATAAACTAACTAATGAAATATATGTAGGTAGGTCTTGACATATATCTTCTTCTTCATCAACATTCGTAAATCGTCTCATAGTAACATAAGTAAAACTAACATCTTCAAATGCCCCCAACGTGTTTTGTCCTAGTTCAGGACCCCATCTTGTACAAAAGTAAATTATTGATGCGCAGCTAAAAGTCGTACAGCCTTCGATAAAATACAACCCTCACAAATAAGGCTGATGACCATGGCGTTTCTGGGGGTCAGAAATAAATAAGCACGGATGATAACTTAGACAGTCAGTGGGGTTGAACATGTTTAATCATGAATGTAAATGGTAACCATACCGACCATTCGCCTATAGTTATGGGGTACTTCGCTGTTTATTTTTAAGGCTGCCTTTCGAAAAAGAATCAATAAGTTAACTGTAATTGTTACATTGTAGGTACAGTGTTTTAAACATTCTGAATGTTGGTTAGAGTGTTTTTGAACCAATTTATTATTTTGCGAGCCGTTAGAGCAATGCTTTATCTGCCATTTAAATAAAAAAACAGTATAAGATAAATACAAAAATAAAATAATTAATAGGGGCCGGAGTCTGTTTACAGGGTTCCAAGAGGGAACTTAGTATACCTCTAGGAACACATTATTCCATTGCACTGTATTTCAAGTTGAGATGGACGACATCTTAGCTTGGGCACAGGAGAACATAAGTATCGGGTACAAGAATAAAAACATAGGCATATGCTCTGATAGCCAGGCAGCCCTAATGGCAGTGGAAAGTAACCGATACGACTCCAGACTGGTGATGGAATGCCAGACCATTCTTGAAGAACTTGCTACCATCAATAAAATAACCCTGATCTGGGTACCAGGACATAAAGGAATTGAGGGCAATTAGCGGGCTGATGGACTAGCAAGGAAAGGGGCGAAAGCACCACTTGTGGGATCCAAGCCGGCCGTAGGAGTAGTAGCTTGCCACACCAAAATATACATTGAAAGGTTGGTCAAATACCGGCACTTGGAGGAGTGGGAAAGGGCACCCGGAATGAGGCAATCCAAAGTACTCATAAGCTGACCTGAACCAAGACGAACAAGACAACTACTCAATATGGACAGAAACTCACTGAGGGAACTGGCAGGACTACTAACGGGACACTGCCATCTCAGGAGACACATTCAGTTGTTGGGAATGTAAAACACCAACAGATGCTATGTGAAGAGGATGAAGAGACTCCAATTCACCTTTGGTGCCAATGTGGCGCTCTGTAGGGAACAAGGCTCAGATACCTGCGAAGACACATTGTAGAACCAGTAGACATAGCCACATATCCGATGACAACCCTGTTGAACTTTATAAAAGGGACCGGATTACTGTTAAAAGAATGAGAGTAAAAAATACATGACTTGAAATACAAAATAACATGACGACATAAAATCTATTTTTACAAAGTATGTGGCGGGCGGTGTGGATTTGATTTGTACAAAAATCTATAGTTTTATTACGATACTGATGAAATGTTGCCCACTTGACTTTTAAAACAGGAAAATGTTCACTGTCTACATAAGATTTCTAAAAACTCTGTGTGAAGCCCGTGCAACGCCGGGGACTTCGGGTAGTAGTTACATAAAAAGGGAAATTGCATGTAGTGTACATTTAGTACTTGTATTGCTGTTGTAAGGGAAACTCTCCATGATTACAGCCTGGACGAGAGTATTCTCGAATTTCCGGAAGCGCTCACTTGTTCTCTCCGCTCTGCGGCTCATAAAAGCAGTGAACTCGTAAACCCTTCCCTCTGCAAACATCTGAGGCGCTGCTTCGTCATGACAATAAACAGCTAAACGTTGTTTATTTCAAAGAAAGATAAACCTCCCCTTGTTTCAAATAATCTGATAGAATTTGAATTTCTCCTATTACCAACATTATAAGCGAACTTTTTTGCATTTGAAATGTTAATGGACATTGGTATGAACCCGTGGCGGCTGGTTGAGAAGTCATCGCTTGTTTGACATATGGACACACTTTATCCGAGGAACGTGCCACGTAATAAAACACTTTTTCTAAAACTGGTATTTATTTTGATGATTTTATTACGTCATTTTATAAGAATACTAGCTAACGTGTACCCGGTGTTGCTGGGGGGTTATCCTTAGGAGATGGACTTATACCACAGTAGACTCTTCTGTAGACCTTTTTAATATATTTAATTCCGTAGTAAATAATTTTGATGTATCTCATGAGGTTTAGCCAGCGTTAGCAATGTAAGTGCCCTGAAGTATTTTTTTTTACGACTGATTACAAAACATCGACTTTTCTCTGCTGTCTATCAAAATAATAATCATATAATACACATATATACATATATAATATTTCCGGAAGAAATTCTCTAAATAATAGAGAAAACCCAATCAAAATTCGTTGCGAAGTTTATAAGAAATAAGCGCACAAACAGACAATACAATACACAGTGTGTACAGGGTTTTCCAATAAGAGGTGTTATTTTGAATAGCCCGCTATTTCGGTAGATGGTATTTTTGAAGCTGTAATTTTTTGACATTTGACAAGTAGAAACTACGTCATTAATACAAATAAAACGATACACGCTTCAACAACGCATTGAAATTATTAAAATTCACTTGAGTGAATCAAATTCAAATCATCTTGAGTGATGAGGCCCATTTCCACCTCGGTGGCTTCGTCAGCAAGCAAAATTGTCGCATTTTGGGCTCGGAAAACCCAAGAGTTATTGTTGGAAAGCCTCTCTATTCTCAACGTGTGACTGTTTGATGGGGTTTATGGTCCGGTGGAGTCATTGGACCTTACTTTTTTGAAAATGACGCTGAAGAAACAGTTACGGTGAATGGATTGCGCTATCGAGAGATGATTAATGATTTTTATGGCCGAAATTGGATGATATTGATATGGACAACGTTTTCTTTCAACAAGACGGCGCTACTTGCCACACAAGTAACGAAACCATTGATCTTTTACGATTGAATATCAAAATAACACCTCTTATTGGAAAACCCTGTATTTTTTATGGGGTGTAATAAATGTTTGTTGATTACATATTTGCTTTACAACAAAGCCTTCTTGTTTATTCCTATATTAGTGTTAAGCTATGTTTTTACGGTTCCATGATAACTCAACACAGTGACAATTCAACACACTTTTAAAAAGTGATATAAAGTCATTAGAAACGATGAAATTTATTTTTTTAACGTAACCTAATCAAACCTAACCTACTTTCCATGACTTTATATAACTTTTTTAAAGATGTGATGTTTTAAAGATTCAAATATCAATGAAAAAATGGTCCAGTACATGGTAGAATCCAAATGGAGAACAATAAACAAGGGTGTGCCACAAGGAAGCATTCTTGGGCCTCTCCTCTTCCTTATCTATATAAACGAACTTCCAATAATTGCTGGCACAGAATGTTCAATGTTTGCTGATGACACGGCTTTGTTGTTTGAATGTAATGAAGACGTTGACGAATTTAACAAACAAGTTAAAGAGACTTGCCAATTAATAGCAAACTGGCTGTTATCGCAACATCTATCACTCAACACAAACAAAACCCGAATCTTAAAATTTTGTCCAGTGCAAGCTACACCTATAAATATAAATGTAAACATTAATAATAATATTATCGAACCTTCTCAAACCTGTTCACTACTGGGAATAGAATTAGATATAAACATAAACTGGAAAGAACATGTCTCAAAAATTGTAGCAAAAATCAGTAGTTTTTCTTATGTTCTGGGTACCTTGAGAAAAATATTAAACACCGAATCAGTAATAGCCACACACTATGGTTATGTATATTCAATAATAAAATGCGGTATTATTTTTTGGGGAAACTCGGTAAACGCTAAAGATGTTTTCATCATACAAAAGAGATGCTTAAGAAAAATTACAAACTCTGATCGTTTAGATTCATGTAGACCTATGTTTAAAAATCTGAAAATTCTGACAGTCACAGACATATATATATAATGGAGTTATGCATGTTAGTGCGATCATCTACAGACAAGTTCCCACTAAAAAACTCAACACATAAATACGCTACAAGGCTCACAGAAAACTTATTAATACCAAAAGCAAACAAAACAATATTCCAAAAAGGACCATACTACATGGCCATTTAAGTATATAACAACCTTCCACATAACATTAAACAAATACAAGATACATACAAATTCAAATCGTTACTAAACACTTTCCTTGTTAATAAATGTCACTACACGTTGAGTGAATACCTCACGTAAATGAAACGCTTTTTTTTATTGGTATATATATTTGAATTTTTTAATTTTTTCATTGGTATATTGTTATTTTATGTGTATAAACATTGTAATTATTATAATAAAACAAATAATATTATATAAACATTGTAATTAAATAAATGTGGTTAGCTGGAAGAAATGGGGTCTACCCATAAGCTACACCTTTTGTAATTTTTATTTTACAATAAATAATTTTTGATTTGATTTGATTTGATTTGAATTATCATTGTGATGATTTATCCGGTCATCGTTTTGTATAATACCCAATCTGGAATTTTAAAGGTTTGCTAAATACTAACATGCTAAACAATAAACATTCATGTTTATTTCACTAACATCAACATTGTTGTTTTATATTTTGTTCGGCTACTACTATCCTATCTTTTACTCATTATTACTTATTGAACAACTATTACTTGAATGTACAACAATTCTTAACAACTAGTATTGTACCTGCTTATATTGTCTGTACTCGGCCTGTCATAGTACAAATCAGCTATCCTTTAACATTGTATACATGTAAATGGCGTGAATAAATAAATAAAATAATATAATTTTCTTTTCTTATTATTTAGATGTTCTTTTATTATTGATACTTAAATTTATTTCCCCCTCAATTATATATCTTTCTCTCGCAATATTATGCAAAATATAATATGTCTGACAAATATAAAATTTGAATAGGTATTCAATTTAACCATATCCGAATAATTAAACATAATGTTTTAAAATGTTAAACAGAATTATATTATTGTGAACAGAGAATATGCTCCAATATTTTAATAAAACCTTCAGGTTTTTTAAAATTGGGATGAAATCTAATCCATTATAAATGAGCATTGTTTTACCTTTACAATTCTCTTTTGCTAGTGCATTTTTTAATTAATTTATTATGCAACTGAAAAATGCAATGCAATGAAAACGTGACATTTTCCAGCGAGCGCCACCTATGATGGGTGGACTAAACTAATTTGTCTCGGAGCTTCCACACGCCACCGCTAGATGGAAGTAATCGTGCTAATATTAGAGCTTTCCGACATTCAGTGGAGCTTTTCTGCGATGTTTGCTAAAGGGCTATGAGCTTTTGTTTTACAAGATCTGATTTGTGCATGAGAAAAGGATTCGTATTACGGGAATGGAAGGATGTATTTAAAATGGATTTTTTTAAAATAAAAATTTCTTAATACACAGTCCTTGCTTCAATCACATGCACACCTCTTCTCGTACACAACTTCCCATTGTACAGATTATTGACATGAATTCTTTGACCGTACATATATTCTATATGTATCAGGAGCATCTCCTATCCTTATCCTACATTCCTCTTCTTCTCCCCTTTATCTACTAATTAGTTTAAAGACATAATAACCCTAGAATCAACTTAATCATGAGAAATTTTATTGGCATAACCTTAATTAACTTCATGAGTATCGAACTTTGTGTTGTACCTACATATTTGCTTCTTTCACATCTATATACTCGTAGATAACAAATGAAAGTTTCTTTGTTTGTCACGTACGTCTTCCTATAGGTACCATTCACCTGATTTAGCTGAAAATTTCAAAGTTTGTGCTTATTAGTGCCAGGACTATTTAGAGCGTAGTTGCGGCTACCTCGTCTTGTATGCAAATGAAGCGATGTTGGTAGGTTTTATCCAGATGTTTATTGTGGAACGACGGTGTAGAAAAGAGGTCCAGTGCGCATTTATTAAATTTTATTAACTGTGCAAGCAGCCTTCTTGCTTGCACAGTTATATTACACAGCATACTCTTTCATGCATACATTACACGATGGTAGAAGAAGTAAAGGACGCTCGATAAAGACAAGAATCAAATCATTATTTGTGGTAAAATAAGTGAAACAAATGCTTATTACAGAACAATAGTTTTATTTCCAGCTTAAAAATGCACCCAGGTCAGGTATTAAAGAATTCAGAACATCAAAATTTTACCCATGACCATTTATAAATCTCCTAGTAACGCCTGGTATACGTCAGCTGGTAAATAAATAAACGTACATGTAAATATCTTCATGAGGGAAATCTTATAAGAAATAAACGTAGATGTAAATATCTTCATGAGGGAAATCTTATAAGAAATAAACGTAGATGTAAATATCTTCATGAGGGAAATCTTATAAGAAATAAACGTAGATGTAAATATCTTCATGAGGGAAATGTTATAAGAAATAAACGTACATGTAAATATCTTCATGAGGGAAATCTTATAAGAAATAAACGTACATGTAAATATCTTCACGAGGGAAATCTTATAAGAAATAAACGTACATGTAAATATCTTCATGAGGGAAATCTTATAAGAAATAAACGTGCATGTAAATATCTTCACGAGGGAAATCTTATAAGAAATAAACGTGCATGTAAATATCTTCACGAGGGAAATCTTATAAGAAATAAACGTGCATGTAAATATCTTCACGAGGGAAATCTTATAAGAAATAAACGTGCATGTAAATATCTTCACGAGGGAAATCTTATAAAAAATGCTATCCGTTACGCTTATATTGGCTTTGCAATCTTTTCAGATATTCACATTAACATCACGACGTACCAAATAAGCTAATTTCTATGTAATTCAATGAATATCATAATCACCACCCCTGCCCATAGGTCCCACCAAGTGGTTTACTACGTTTGGTCATTTAGCAGGGGCGCCCAGGTTCATCGTTTGAGGTGTGTTCTGGGTGCGCCTGGCCACTAGTTGCGTGGCGTGCCAGATCGGGAGAGGCTTGTCTGGGGAGACTCTTTCACAATTCCAACTGGTCTTTCGACTCATCGCTTTACGCCGCAGTGGGATGGATGGATTCATACGTCTGTCACTCCTGGACACATTAACCCACAGATTCCTACCTACCCCTCATCCATTTTTCCTTCCCAGAACTTCCTCTCCTTCCTTTCCATAAAAAGACCCTCCACACAGCATCCTCAAATATAACCCTGCCCCGAGAGGTTTTTTTTTCCTCAGAGCCTCTTGTGTGGAGCTAATGTGATATTTTTAAAAATAATCAAATCATTATGGCCTGTTAGCGCAACTTCCTTGATTTAAAACAAAAACTTATTGTGTATCAGAAACAGGTACAATTTTTTGGTGATGTTTATTTTTGAATCATTGAAGACAATATCAGCGATACTCAAACGACAATTTGAAACAGAAAAAAGATTGTCGCATCGAGAATTTTCTAGACGCAACGTATTCTCATTAAGTCATAACAAATGCTATTAAGTTATACCAAATGTTATGCACCCACTAAGCTGCCGAAATTAATCTGTTAAAAAAATTGTTGTTTCTGTAATGTTTTCCGTATTATCGTTTAGTTTATCCATTTAGTTAACAACAATATAATGCGCTACAAACTTAAACTATAAACCAAGAACAAAGCTCATACTTGTTATATTTATTGGACAGACGCTTTATGGAAACTTCGCGTAAAGAAAGGACTTTTCATCGCGGCTGTGTTCTCTTGTGATATCATGTGAAAATGCAACATAAAGCAGAAATGTTTATGGGAAAAGTTGTCTCCGAGAGACCTCAGGGAGCACACTCCACGGGAGACCTGGGTTCTTTATATAAAGCCTCCTTTATCATTGGGAAATAATTTTCCTATCTTGCCTTATGAAAATATTATAAAATTTTCCTTCAATGCCTTCATAAGTTTTACCATGAATCCGGCAACGATAAATATGGTTTTTTTAACAGTATAGATAATTTATTGAAAACTATCCGAAAGCATTCTTAATAATTGATGTAAATATAAATATTTACATGTAATGTTTTCTCTTTTACCCCATAATAATAACAAGAGTGTGTTTTTAAAATTATTTTTCTTCAAGGGAGCTATCAAACTATTGAAGTAGGTATACAAAGCACTACTTGATAATGCAAAATCACATTTTTTTGGTTTAAAAATTTGATTGCTTCGAAATATTGTAGATGATTTAATTAAATACTGCGAGTAGAACACATCTTGGACTTTGAAATAATCGAGCATTTTTAAGTCCCAGAAAAAAATAATAAAGTATCAGATCTATATAAAAACTGCTTTAAAGTTAAATATTTCCTACTTACGAACCCATTTTCGGTTAAGGTTATATTATATAATTTGGAAAATTAAGTTTTTTAGAAAATTATCGTAAAATATTCATATTAGTGTACATGAACTTCGCTAAATAAAATAAAATACACCTTTTGGCGATGTTTTTTTCTTGCAAAATCCAAAAAGGGCGGCTTGTGTTAAGCGGGAATTTAAGCCTAATCGCCTTATATATAAAAGGAGTGTTATTGATAGCGGTCTCATTCGAAATGTTACAGGACGTGGTACATCGCCTTAAAACTCATTTAAATGTCGTTTGAGATAAATGTCACTAAATTTGCCTAAATTTCTGTATCCTGATGAAAATCATTTAAAATACTGAACCTTTTTTTTAAATAGCTTGAATTTTCATTTCGCAACCAAATTATATGTCGCCATTTTTTAAAAATGTAACATTAAAATCCATTCTTTTTTAAAATCACAGCATCCTCCAATATAATATAAAACGAGCGCTCGCGTGATTTCTTACGGGTTAGTCTGAATTTTCGACAAATCAGTTCCAATTTAAAAAAAGTGAAAAATAATTAATTTTATTTTAAAATATTACACTGTATGTGCAGGTATGTGCCTACCCAATCGCTTGTCTGATTGCTTCACTGAATCGATTACAATCTTGAAAATGATAGTTAAATTCAAAGGAAATATATGTATGACAAAGATGACAAAAGCCCTGAGGGAAATTGTTTTCATCAAGCCCTCCTTTAAGGGGCTTATATTAGAAAATCCATATAATTTCCCTCGGGGACTGTCATCTTTTGGGATGCTGTGTGGACGGTATTTTAAGCGAAAGGAAAGAGAGGCAGTTCTGGGAATGTAAAAGGTTTGAGGGTTGGGGAGGAAGCTAGGAATCAGTTGGTGCAGGAGTAACGGACATATGAATACATCCCTCCCACTGCGACACAAGACGATTAGTCGAGAGACCAGTTGGAGAAGTCAAAGTATTTCCTCAAACCAGCCTCCCCCGATCTGACAAGCCGTGCAGCTGGGGGGCTGGCGCATCCTGAATACACCTCACCCGATGAACCCGGGCACTCCTGCTAAGTTACCAAACGTAGCGAACCACTTATAGGTGACCTATTGCAGAGGTGTTGGTTATCCAATAAATGGTTCTCAAGCGGTTGTACTCAAATGAATTCACTGAACCAGATTTCACAACCACCAACATATATTAAAATTAAAAAAAACGTAGACAATACAAATTAGTATTTTTGAATTAAAAAAAATTCTATTAAAATATTATATTTATATATATTTACTATATGTACCTACATCAACGCTTGTCTGAATTATTCTCAAAAAATACAGTTCCTATTTTGAAATCTGAACGTCAGTAATTTCACGAAGGAATAACGCAATTTCACATGCAACGGAAATAAGCATATTTGATGATTTAAAGTTCATTCATTTTAAATTGTGTAAAACCAAATCTGGTTCATTGTAATAATATTCAGGTTTTAAGGTTAAAGTTTGTGATGAAAGGCTTTAAATCACAGTGAAAGAAAAAACAGATAAACCATAGCTGCAAGAAAATATGCAAATTATTTATGAAAACGGACATGCTAACGACATCTGGCGGAGAAAGAATTGATCCAGCTTGCTTGCAGTAGACTCCTGTAATAGTTGAAATTATATCGAGGTTCTAAGACGAAAGCAGAGAGGTCGTAAAATCGTCTAGGACTAGACAGGGCTTCCCCTTTTCTAGGCCTAAAAACAAATATTGAATTTTGTCAACCAATAGATCTGAACAAAGAGCTATAAAATTTTGAGTAACCAATCAGTGAACGAAGAGGCGTACACCAAATACAGACAAAGGAATGAACTGTGGATCGGGCAATAAAAAAAGATAATTAACGACATTTCGATTCTCACAGAAATTAGAGGTGAACGCACTTTAGGGTCAACATCGACTTTCAAGGTGACAAACTCCTGGGATTGTTTACAATAACTGAGACATTTATGGGGTATCGAACCATTGAAATCGGGTGCTTGGAAGTTTTACAAGTTGTAAAGCGCACACACAAAAATGCAATGAAAAAAATTATAAACGTGATAGTATAAAAAAGGACGGGAAAAGCGAAGGAAAATCACTGGCAGAATTTTCAACTGTAGTACAATTATTTGTGATAGAAGGAGGGTGTCATGTTCGATAAAAATCGTACTAAAGAGAGGAGTGAGTGTTGGAAACAATGGAAATTAATCGTTATCAATTTAAGATGAAACGGAAATATTGGTAAATCAATTTTGGATGAAAAATCTCGCAAAAAAAAATACACATTTTAGAAAAGTGCGGCGATCGAATGGAAGGATAATACAGAGATTTTGGACTGCTACGAAGGTCCTAGGGACGTGAAAATCGAGTATCAGAAGAAGACAGTAAAACTAAACAAATAGCGATAGATTAGATTCAGGAAAAGTAGACATTTTTCATGATTATTAGGTTAGATATATATTAGAGTTACCCAATATTACGGAGGGATCGAAACAAGATAAAAGGTTGGCGGTCTCATGTATATTTTGAAGGATAAACAATCAAAATCCGAACATGATTTTTATTTACGTTAAGGTAATAAACGATTAGAAAAGCGATTAACTTTAACGTGGACCTTATGGAAGTATTTAGATTAAGCAAAAGAGATTAAAATTAATAGGTTTGAAATTAAATTAAATTTACGAGTCTAGTACCAAAATTTTAAACGTAAACAGGTGTCCAGACATATAATTTATGTGAAATCTTGTAAGTGAGGGATGGAGGATGGGGCGGAGATTGGATCAGGCAATAAAAGTGACAGATATCCCAGAGTCTAATTAGGTATATCTCCCATAGAAGTGTGGAAAATTATATATTAATTAATAATAGATGAAGTATGAAATTTTCCTGGAGACCACACACATCGGGAAAAGTGGAGAAAAGATAAAAGAAAGGGTAAAGAACGGAGATAAAGAATAATCCAAGTGGAGAAAAGTGATACAATTCAAATTTATCCGTGAAATAAATAAATACGACTTGGAAAATAATTAATTATAGAGTTATGAGAAATAACATAAGAAAAAAAGAAGAAATTGTGCAAGAAAACGTCGCGGATAAAAGAAAATCCAAGAAGATAAGGAAAAATTCAAATCTGCGGCATTAAGAGAGAAAGTACTGGTGAAAATGGAAAAGTTCATATAGGTGACAATGAAATTAAGTAGAATTTAGATAAATCGAAATTCTAAACTGCATAGTAGGGATTTCAACATGGATTTAGGCATTTTTCGCACGAGATGCATAAAATTGAGATGTATATATATATTATTGAGGACGGACCTATCGCAAATTGAGAAAAAAAAGGAACACAAAATCATGAGAAGTTAACTACATTTTTGTATGAACAGAGGACAAAGGGAGCTTGGGCGATTAACGCAGACTTACCCGATTCGGACCCTATCGACTTAGATTTGTGAGATGGAAACTGACCACCGCCTAGAGCCGGAAAGCAGAACATCTTATGGAAGCACAATCGATATTGATGGGAGGGGTGTTCGGATTTACGAGTTGATAGGAGATAGAATTAAGCATCAAGAGAAATTCAGATACGTCGTTTGGAACCTGAGAGGGGTATAAAAGATGGAACACATCAGTCAGGAGACAGTCGCGCCGAGGATTCGAAAAGTTGTTACGTGGCAGTACTACGCCTTTGGTAGGATTAACAGTGAAAAATCTTTAAGTGTTAAATTTTAAATAAGCCCCTGGACTTAGGAAAATTTTGTGAAAAATACAAGTGCTAGAGTCAGTGAAATTTAATAAGTCAGTTAAATTAAATCAAACAGTGAAAATAAATATAGATATTAAATTCAGTGCTTAAAAGTGTAAAGTGAGAAGTGCTAAAAAGTGAATTGTGAATTAATTAAAATTTTAAAAATAATTATTTCATTCAAAGTGAAAACATTCAAATTAAATTTAAGAGTTTGTTATCGTTAAACTAAAGTGAACGTGATCGCGGATTGATATTTAAAAATAGATTATAATTTAACATCAATTTGGTAAAAAAAAATAATAATAATAGTAATAAATATTTACGTCTTAGTTTAAAATAAACACAATCTAGACAGTTCGAAAAGAAATAACAACAAATGCTCAAACATTTGTTCTAAAATTAACAGTTCGGAAAAGAAATTAATTTATTAAGAATCAAGATAATTAAAAGTCTGCGCAATTCGGAAAAAATTTTCTTATCAATTTATATAAAAAGAAATTTAGAATTAATAAATTGTTCGATTAAAATCCATCGTGCGTATAGCGACAGTGTTAAAAGTGTTTGTCGTTCTAACCGGAATTTTAATCATCAGTCTATCATTTCGAAAAAGAATTTGAAACAGCTATCATTCAAAAGCCTAAACTAGAAAAGTGTTATTAAATCAACGGGTTTTCTGAATTAGGATTTCGTTCGGAAGAAAAATTAAATATCAGCTAATTTATACGATTCAAGCGAGAATAAAATATTAAATAGGAATAAATAGTCGAAAAGATTTATTTTGAAACTAGTTGAAAAATACAATTAATTAGGTAGGATTTCTTCATCAAGGTTGTTGTGTACTACCCGACCGGAAATACCTTGACGTGGGTGAGTTTTCCTTTTATAAATAATTTTCAGGTCCCAGGAGACACAGAAGGGCTGTGAAGTGGAAGTATATCAATTGAATATTAAATTAAAACAACAAAACAAAGAATTACACATTAATATATGTATATTGTATATTTGTATATATATTTATAAATATAAAATAATATATTGTATATAAAGAATATATATATGAGTAATGTAATTATATATATGTATTTTATTTATTAATCGAAGCATCGAAATGGTAGCGATTTTTAATACCTACCCGAGGACATATCTATATTATTGAAAAAGAAAATATGTATTTATTAATATTCAAGACCATGTAGAATCATATACCTTATATTTATTTATTAATATATGTAATCTTATTTAACGTATTTTGACAATCGAGATATGTGTACATATATATATATATTTATATTATTTTCACCTAACTTCTAGTAAATTTACTAAATTCGGGAAATGAAATAAATAGTTTAACTTCAATAAAGGATTTAAAAATATTTTAATTAATAGTGCACAATAAAAGTAAAGAGGCACAAATGACTTCTAAGGAATTTTAAAATAAACAAATCTCACATTTAGGTTAGTGTGTCAGGAGATGTTTATATTATTTGTTTACAAATAAAGAGATCACTGGAGAATTGGGTCAACCGCATAGTTTGAAAACGACCTTGGCCATAATTAGTTAGTCACAAAGGATTTTATTAATTACCCGAAACAGCAGGAAGATGCGTGTTCTCAAATACTTATCAATCACAAACGACAATTGAAAAATCACGGGTTAGCCAGATTTATATCAAAAAATTACATGAAACATTTAAATATCATTGATTAGATAGTCGCATAGATTTTTATTAATTACCTGAAACAGCTGGAAGATGCGTGCTCTCAAATACCTATCATTCACAATCGACAATTGAAAAATCACGGGTTAGTAGGATTATATCGAATAATTATACGAAACATTTGAATTTTATTGATTGGGTGCTCATACAAAACCCCATCAGTTGCCTGAGATATTTGAGGGTCGAGTACTCTCTAATGTGGCAATCAACTACTTGAAACAATTGGAAAATCACGGGATAGGATGAACAAAAATTAATGTTGAACCCTGGAGGTAAAATTTAAAACAAATACAGTTCATCAATAGGAGGCAGTGGTCGCTCCTATAACAAGACCATTAACCAAATCAAATAGAGATGGCGATTCTCTTAAATAAAAACGTCAAAACCAAACAAACAAAAGCCTGGAGTTCGATAGCTCTTCAAAACAAACTATCAAATATGACCTTATTCTACTAGTATTTATTAGTATAACCTTATTCTTACGTATATATTCGGTTACCAAGCTAAGAATTGTGCAGAATTCTTCGTGCGAGATCCGAGCTTGGAATGCGAGGTAGATAGCCTCGTATTGCGAGTTATAAACCTTTCCCAAACTGTATGTATACATATATTTATTCGTATGTACTGTTTACTGGAGAATGCGGACCTGCATACAGCTTGCATTTAGGTCGGTAGACCACTCTCGCATTCTCTCTTAAACGTGGAATGAGGATTCACGACCCGTAAGTCCACACCAACCGTGAGTATATGATTGTATATAGGACGAAACCGGTTCGCCCTAAGTAAATTGTAGTCCAAGGAGGGGTCGGAATTTGGGGGTATCGAGACCCGAGGGGAAACTTGAATGCAGTACATGATGACGTGGAAGGCTCTTTGGGACGCGATAACTTAGGTATCAATCAAAGAGCCGTGTCAAAGGATTGTGCAAATTTCTTGTTGACTCACGATCATCTCGTTTACTTGCAGGAGGATTTGGAGCCAAATTATGCCAGCAAATGGGCTATTCCGAGTTCGTCAAATATGCAATTGACTAATTACATTAACCTACTAAATCAATCCTTACATGTACCTTATAGCAGCAGAATCAAAAAGGAGTGGCGCCAAACAGACCCAAGAGTTTGCCAAAATCAAATTTACTAACAATTAACCATTTGAGTTATATTTAATTACCTGTCCAAATAAACATGTATAATATCTTTTATCAGCGTTTAACTACGACTTTGTTAGGGTGCAGGGAATCAGAATAATTACAATAGGAAAGTTAGCTCATCCAGAGAATTCATTTAAGTCTAGGTTTGCAATGGAAAGACCAATAAAATTGTGAAACTCAACACCTCGATCAGAACCAAGGGGGTTACCACAAAAATGAAGGTAATTAAAATCCTATATCATAAATCAAAAAAATTACACAACGTTTGATGGAATTTAATTACAATATAAATACGGAAATATTTGCGTTCAAGTTCGTAAATAACGTATTAATTAGTTGAGTACATATGTCTATGAAGATATATAGTACAAGAGGGCTTTAAGTAGCTTTCTGTAGATACCAAAGAAAAGGGTCCAATTTTCATGGAGGCTTATGTGTTGTAGGGGAGGATTTTCCATCCCTGCGAACACATATGCAAAGCCTTAGAGAAAAAATTAAATATCGGTCATAGCCAAGAGAGAAGAAAATTTTATATTGTTTTAAACAAATAAAAATAAAAGAAAATGGTGAGAAAGTGAAAACATTACAAGTTCAAAGATAAAACCAATTCTTATAAATACGACTACGTGTTGCGGCGGTATTAAGAAAGAAAAGCTAGTAATTTTACCAAAACTTTTTGATAGATTATTCCAAAGATTGTCATTTTAAGATAAATCTTTTACGTTCCTATTCGAATATTTTACCATTTAAGCTACCAAAAACATATAAAACTTAATCAAATATTCACTTTCCAAATTCATTTCACGCATAAATAGATGGGATAAGGGAGTTGTTTGTCGTCGACTTACTGGTGGGAAAGCAGGGAAGAACTGGTTATTAAATTTAATATCCAGATATAATTTAATTAAAATCATGTAATCTTTTTTCTTAAAAGATAGCTGCGACAATATGGGAAAAAATAGTTGCAAGATGATATTGTTTATTATGAATTTGAAATATGATATAGACCATAGGTTCCCAAACTTATTTGACCCATGGCCCCCCTTTCAGACACAAAATTACACAAGGCCCCCCTAGAAATTTACCTTTTTAAAACTAATAATCCTAATGAGAAAGACAAAACCTGATGTATGTCAATTACGAAACTGATATTGAAAATATTGAAAAAAAAAATTTTTTTACATAAAGTTTTATATATTTGGCTCAATTTTTATCAGCAGCATTCGTAAATCTCCGCGGTCAACTATTTCCAGTCGGTTCATTTTTGAAGTTAAAAGACTTGCGACTGCATTAAATCACATTCTACCAAGTATGATAACGGAAATGTAATCAAAAAATTTCTAACCAGAGCCCAGGATAAAGTTTGAGTATCTGGTTTTGTAACTAGAACTCTTGGTATCCGTGTTTGAATTTAAATTTTAACTCACTGCTGGTCGATATTACATATAACACACCTTACGTAGATGGCGATAAGGCTTAAATTCCCGCTTAACACCATCCACCTGTTTTGATTTATGCAAGAAAAAAACATGGCCAAAAAGTACCTTTTATTTTATTTTGTGGATATTCAGGCACAATTATTTAAATGTTTTTCAATCATTTTATAAATAACTTAATTTGCCACATTATACAATAAAATCATAACCGAAAATGGGTTCGTAAGTAGGAGATTTTGAACTTTAAAGCAGCTTTCATAGGCCTTATAGATAATTTTTTTCTGGGCTTATAAAAAGATTTATCTAAAAAATATTCGATTATTTCAAAGGCCGAGATGTATTCTACTCGCAGTATTTAATTAAAGCATCTGAAACATTTCTAGGCGACCAAATTTTCAAACCAAAAAAACATGATTTTGCATTGCTACGTAGTGCATCGCCATAAATAGTATTGATTAATAGATTTTTAAAAGTTTAAAAGTTTATAAATTTTAGCACCTCTGTTTGATTCCCAGGGCTCATCTACTCCCCAAGGTCCAGAATTACCCCCTCAGCTCCATCCAGGGCCCCCTGGGGGGCCAAGGGGCCCACTTTGGGAACCTATGATTTAGATAAATAATATGAAGTTTAATAAATAGGTCCTAATTAATGGTTGAGTAGTTTAAGACGCCTGCCCCGGTAAGACAAGAGATCCTGGGTTCGATTTCTAATTGTGACCGTTATCTTTTTATTTTTCTGTGTATTTTTCTATTTTATGTTTTGATTTATTAGTTTTATCTTCTTCTTCAATGATATAATAGATTCAATGCATATTATAATAAATAAATTAATAATTATGAAATAAATTAAAACAATTTGATTTTACCACGATAATCTTTATTTAAAAAAAAAATCGACATGTTTCGAGAACGATGTTCTCTTCATCAGGACATAAATTGTACTAAAACTAATTATCAAGTATAGAAAAGGCGTGGGTAGAAATGAAAGTAAGGGGGGGGGAGAGAGATGGAAAGGGGAGGAGCTTAGAAGATCAAAGAAAAAAAAATTACAATGGAAATATGTTTAGGATAGGGTAATTCACAAAATTAATTTGATTATTAATAATATTTAAATTTCTATTTCAAAATTTCTGCATGTTTTACCTACGTAAAAATGGTTACAATCATTACAATTCAATTGGTAAACTCAGGATTTTTTCGTTTTTTGGTTTTTGAAATCTAGGTAGATTCATTGGCTTTAAACCGCAGTAAGCAGTTTATATGTTTCCTTTTCAATATTTTGAGGATCCATAAAAATTGAATAATATGGTAAATTTATATACAAGTGCAATCAATCGCTCGAGTGGAAAAGCTTTAATTAGTTAGGTCCTAATTTATCATTTTATTTAATGAATTTGTGTTATTTCACAATTAATTAATTAAAATAATATAAAGTATAATTGCGGCACGTTCTAGAGTGGAAGATACTATCAGTATCGCAATTGTCTAGGACCAGAATTGAAAAGTTACTTGAAATTGCTTTAGCCGTGTTTGGTGATCATATCTGAATAGCTGGGTATTCCCCCACCTTTCTATTTCCCACCTTTTTTGCCTCCCCACTACATTCGCAATGTACCCCGATTGGGGGGATGCCTTAGTCTCACTGGCTCCAGACGTTTGGGAGCAGTTGGGACAGTGTGCGGTCTTCACACAAAAAGGAGGAATTTAAAAAATCAGGTTATTTGATAAAGGAAGTTTCTTTCATTAAAAAAATATCCATGTACGGATAATACGATTTTTGGGTTATGGACTAACGGCGCGATATTTCTTCCATTTTTTCTACATACATAAAAATGGTTAAATTTAATATTTAATTACACTATGTTTTCATTATAAATGATAACCGTAAATTGTTAAACACTGATTAATTACACGGAGAGAAATCGATTTTTGCCCTCACGTTAAATTAACAGGCCTTATTTATAAAACATCCAGATAGAAAGAATTTTCGTTGTAATGCAAAGATATTTGGATTTTCATGAAAAAATATTCCTAATTTGCTAAAAATTTACCAAGAAATCTGTTAATTCATTTGTAAGGCCTGCAATTCCATTTTCAACTAAATTACCAATCATTTGTATAGATTCTTAGGACGGGTTGTTTCGGAGAATTTGAACAATTCTTCAAATTTAAACGTTAATTTGCGAGCTCTGTGAAAGATATTTTCTAGTTCTGTTATTATTTCAGTTCTGTCAAGAAACTAGCCTATAATGATATAATATCAGAACTTGAATAAGACTTTCACAGAACTCGCAAATTAACGTTGAAATTTGATGAATTGTTCAAATTCTCCGCAACAACCGGTCATAAATTAACAAAAAAATATCTTAAAGTGTTTTTCGGAAGGATGTTTTATACCTCGGAAATAAGGATAAAATGGCCCTGATCTTCCATCTTTCAATTTAATAGTGCCTTTTTTTATAACCTTTAAAAGTACGGGCCTGGGGGAAAACGAATATACTCGGCCCCTGTAGTCCGCCCATTGCGGAAAGCGGGGAGTCTGTTTGTGAACAAGGTAAAGTCCCGGTAAGAAAACACCCTGCCAATTTCAGGGTATCGGTAAAAAAGTTTACCCAGAATTGCGAACGAACTTGAAAATGAAAACAAGGTTAGGCGGCTCGGGGAAGACTAGAATAACTCGTTCGTGGGAGGGACTTTGAAACTATGGCAAAAACTTTTATTGAGTCATTATTTCAATTTGGGAGGCGGGTATGGGTACCGGAACCATTTATTGGATAACCAACACCTCTGCGATAGGTCACTCCAAGTGGTTCGCTACGTTTGGTGACTTAGCAAGGGTGCCTGGGTTCATCGGGTGAGATGTATTCATGATACGCTAGCCCTACAGCTGCATGGCGTGACAGATCGGGGGAGGCTGGTTTGGGGAAACACTTTGAAGTCTCCAACTGGTCTTTCGACTTATCACCTTGTGCTTCAGTGGGAGGGATATATTCACATGCCCGTCACTCACGGACACACCTATCCGCAGATTACATGATCTACCTCTCCTTCTTTTCCTTTAAAAACTCTTTAAATAATATTGTGTTAATAGATTTTTAAAAGTCTATAAGGTTATAAATTTTATCATCTCATGGCTCCTTGTTTGCTTCCCCGGGTTCCCCTACTCCCCCAAGACCAGAATTACCTCCTCAGCTCCCTCCATGACATAAGCTCTGAAGGAAATTATGTTACTCAGGGCTTCCTGTGTGGAGCCGATGTAAAAAAAAAACAAATAGTAAAAATCTTTAAACTTGACATGCATTTTTTTAAATGTCTTCCTTGCTGGGGATTTACCGTACCAAGGAATACATTTTACGTTAATGACCATGTCGATATTAGGTCATATAACGTACCGTGCTGCTACAAATCAGCAAACTAAAACCGAACCTCTATTATGGAGGATATTTGAACATCTCCCGTCTCCTGAGGGCCATCAGGGGGGACTCCATCCAGGCAAACATGGCAGTGATTTGATCAGATGATTGTGTTATTTGATGGGCGTAGTCTGTGCCATAAGCTTCCCATGTGGTGGCGGAGAAGCGCTCTGAAAGAGTGCACTCGTCCCTCTAGGAACATTTCCGTAGCGCTGCAGTTTCTCGGTAGGCAGAATAGTTGGCGATAAGCATTATTGTAAGCGACTTTCAGCTTATGCCATTGGGATGCAATGTAATCTACCCGCAGTTCTGACGTGTACAGCGAAGTTCAGAATGCGTTGAATAGAATCTTTTTGACGTGTGTACTGCAAAAGTGAAAACGCCTTCTTTATCTTTCCATATCCTCGATTTCTCTCAGGTCGTCTGTGATAATATATGTCCCAGGTATTTGACGTTACTACTAACATCCATTTTTTATGTCTAGCCATAATGAAGGCCTTTGCATGATTTCGTTTATACATTTGAAAACCATAACGATTTATTTGGACGTATTATATGCAAACTAAAAAACTCACTTTTTCAGACACTCATTTCCATAAATCCGTCATTCTATCCAAATATTTATTTTTTTATACTGTAATTGTCAAATTATCTAGCGATTCCGTTCGTTCAATTTTGCTATTGAATTGCCTACCAATTTACAATGGACAATATCAGCGGGAACATAACAAGTCAATCGGTTTAATTGTTGGCAGATGAATCATCTAAATGCGTTTAAGATTGACGATTGATTTTATTCATTAATTTCATTCATTTAACATATATATCCAGCTAACAATAAAAACACCCTAATATAATAGAACTTCCTTCTTCTTCTGGCGTTAGTAAGATTAGATTGTTAATATTAATTTTAGTTGTAAGTTGCTAAATATGTAAATACTCGTATACATATGTGGTTAAGATAGTAGTTATAGGCCTTAGTCGTAAGTCACTAGATATAAGTCTTAGAGATAAGTCAGTAGTTCTAGTATTAACTATTTAAGAAATATATTTGTACAGCGCCCTTGAGGTGATTTCTCACGAAAACGGCGCTATATAAATTAGCCAAATATTATTATTATTACTATACAAGGTTATGATATTTTGCAAAATCTTATGCACACAACATTTGGGAGTGGAGGGAGGGGGGTTAGTAGAGCTGGTAAACAATGATTTTTATTACAATTCTATGGATTTTTCAATCATCGTTGCTATGTGAAGATGAGGAAATCCGTGTAATTTTAATAAAATCATTGTTTACTATATTTGTAATCCCCCCCCCCCCTCCCCCAAAAGTTGCTTATATAAACGATAGTTTATTTATAATTATTGAACTAGTCAAAGATTTGCTAGTTAAAGATTGCTATAATAAGCTGAAACCGAAAACGGTAAAAAATAAGTGTTTGTGAATTTGTTTCAATACATTTTTATTATAGAATTGGAATTTAGAATGGAACAACAATGTACAAAAATTATCCAACAAGCAACAATAAATACAACACTCGGACCAAAACATATCCAACAACCAACTACAAATACAACACTTGGACCAAAACATATCCAACAAGCAACTACAAATACAACACTTGGACCAAAACATATCCAACAAGCAACTACAAATACAACACTTGGACCAAAACATATCCAACAAGCAACTACAAATACAACATTTGGACAAAAACATATCCAACAAGCAACTACAAATACAACACTTGGACCAAAACATATCCAACAAGCAACTACAAATACAACACTTGGACCAAAACATATCCAATAAGCAACTACAAATACAACACTTGGACCAAAACATATCCAACAAGCAACTACAAATACAACATTTGGACAAAAACATATCCAACAAGCAACTACAAATACAACACTTGGACCAAAACATATCCAACAAGCAACTACAAATACAACACTTGGACCAAAACATATCCAACAAGCAACTACAAATACAACATTTGGACAAAAACATATCCAACAAGCAACTACAAATACAACACTTGGACCAAAACATATCCAACAAGCAACTACAAATACAACACTTGGACCAAAACATATCCAACAAGCAACTACAAATACAACACTTGGACCAAAACATATCCAACAAGCAACTACAAATACAACATTTGGACAAAAACATATCCAACAAGCAAGTACAAATACAACATTTTGACAAAAAAGCTTCCTACACTATAGTACTAAGCTGTTAAAAAAATTTCACTCTCACTCTTTAAAAACTCACAACCATATTATAATATTTAAATTCTAAATAAAATGCTGGATAAACAACATAAAGAGATCAGAAATAGAAAATATACTGACACCAAATACAGACTGAAACCGAAACCACTCAACTGCACTAAGAAACACTGTGTAATATATTTATATAAATATCTTCATAATATATTTAAAATTACTTCGTATTATCCATACCGCTAAACTAATATAAATCCTCAACACGGGAGATCCCAGTAAAGATATCATTATATATTTTTTTACATTAGCTCCACAAAAGACGCCCTGAGGAATAAAATACCTACACATGTCATATTTGGCGATATTGTGTGGAGGTGATTTTAGAAAAGGATGGATGGGAGGTTCTGAAAAGGAAAAAAGGTACAACGGGTGGGTAGGAATCTGGCGGTCAGTGAGTACAGGAGTGACGGACGTATGAACCTATCCCTCCCATTGCTTAGTTCAGACCCGCATAAACTTCATCCGATGAACCCGGGCACCCCTGCTAAGTCACCAAACGTAGCGAACCATATGGAGTGACCTATGGCAGAGGTGTAGGTTATCGTTAATGGTTCTCGGGGCGGCGGTACCCATAACCGCCTACCAAATGTCAAATCAATAAACCCGTCTATTTGATACAAAATAGGAAGTTTATAAAATATTTATTACTATTATGTTAGAGGGTATCGTCCTTTAAACTTAAAAAACTTTGTACATACCTTCACACATAAACATTTTAATATAGTAATAGGATATATTATGATCATTTATATAGCGACGTTTTTCTTAAATAATGTGTATTTGACATTGATTGATGAGGTTAGAACATAAAGTAGACGTTCCCATAGCAAAACGTTAAGATCTTGGCTGTGTGCCAAAAGGTCATGGGTTAAAATCCCGGCAAAGTGCAGAAATAGATGTTAAAAACTTTAAAAAAAATTAACTTCATAGTTTATCATCATTCCAGAGAGGATTTTTTCCTTGTCGTGCTGGTGATAAATTACCACTAAAGACGACACCCTAAAATAAAGTGGAAATCTTAACGAAGTAAGTGAAGAAAACATGTACAAAAATAATCGGCTTGCGGCCCGGCGTATTGGACGGACCTACGGTCGAAATTTCCTTAACAGCCCAGGAAATTTATCTTTCGTCATTTATTTGAATTAATTCTGATAAACGTATTACTAAAATATCAGATGTTTTCTCCTTGATGTGAATGAATACTTCGGGAAGTTACTAAATGATCGTCTAGAAAAATAAAAAAGTAGTTCTTACGCCAAATTTTATAGTTAAGGCGATGCACTACGTCGTGTAATATTTTAAATTAAGCCGCTATCAATAACAACCCTTACGTAGATGGCGATAAGGTTTAAATTCCCGCTTAACACCATCCGCCTATTTTGATTTATGCAAGAAAAAAACATGGCCAAAAAGTGCCTTTTATTTTATTTTGTGGATGTTCAGGCATAAATATTAAAATTTTTTTCGATCATTTTATAAATAACTGAATTTGCCACATTATACAATAAAATCATAACCGAAAATGGGTTCGTAAGTAGGAGATTTTGAACTTTAAAGCAGTTTTCATAGGCCTTATACATTATTTTTTTCTGGGCTTATAAAAAGACTTATCTAAAAAATACTCGATCATTTCAAAGGCCGAGATGTATTCTACTCGTAGTATTTAATTAAAGCATCTGAAACATTTCTAGGCGACCAAATTTTCAAACCAAAAACACATGATTTTGCATTACTACGTATGGCATCGCCTAAACGTTTTGTGAAATTATCAAACCGTTTTACGTAAAATATTTTATTGGTTTTGTACTGTTTTTATTGATCTTAAATATAAATAACTTACATCCGTGTGTATCGGAAAAAAATATATTATAGTTAGACTTAAATAATTTGTGAGTGATGAGAAAACCCGCCTAATTAGGGCCTTTTCTCCTAAAATAGAACTGTTGAGTAACGGTTGAACCACACGAGCATTAGCTAAGTTTATTAGCCACATTTGATAGCCATGCACTTTTCTTAGATTAGTTTATTTATTTATTGAAATTTATTTGTTACATTACATTGATGTATGAATTGTGACTATTTCAAATCCTGTGTTGAGAGTAGGTGCACTTTACAATATACGAAGTTTTTATAACAAAATAATACTACATTAAAAATAAAATACAATCATCATCGTACCATTGGAAATTGGCTGGTGATACGACACTTGGTGTCTAATTTATTGGTATTTAAAATATTTTGTGTTCTGTCTACTGGCCAGTGGAAATGAATTGCATAGATTTGTTGCAAAGAAAAATTAACAGAGTAAACATACGTTACTTACGCATTGCACGTGGTTTCACTTAACTATGCCCATTAATTAACTAGTTCATTCTCAGCGGGACAGCCCGCTGAAAGCGATTTAGCTGTCTTCGGTACTTGATGATGAAAGTTCATAACCTTGTGTACTTACATATTTCATTCTAGATCTCCTTTTTTATCTTTTATACTATCTCTTGCCACTCTTCTATTTTCAGATTGCAGTGTCTGTAATATTATACTAACTATGTAAGTACTTGCATACTGCTTGCTAACCCCGTATGCAGGGACATTGGAGGGTTAAAAAATGTAGCTTCGTTAAATAAAAAATATAGATTCTTAACGTGTGCACTGCAGTGAAGGAGGAAACCATATGTTTCCTTATAACGCGCGCGTCGTTGGGAAAGTGGTGGGGTGCCTTGCAATGAACTATGTACAGTGGACATACTTGGCGGTTCATATAAATATTCTTTGAATGGCAGTCTTTTTCGTAAGCAGTGTAACATTTTTTGTTCGATAAGTATGAATAAAATTTTTCATGTATTTTAATTTTAATGTCATTGACACTTCCCGACTTTTCAGATTTACATTCTCCTTCATCCCTCATTCCTCATTTCCTTAATCCCGTCTGCAACACAACTTTCTTCAAATATCAGTCTCCGAGAATTTATGTTTAATATCTGTATTGAACACAATATTCATGTTAGATTTTACTGTTTTTGTAGCAATATGAATTACTTACAAAAGGGTTTATTTGAAACGACGTATACACCGCCAAGACATTTTAATTTTAATTGAACTGTCCTAATATATGATGACAAATACCACAATTTTTAAATTAGAGTAAATAAATCCCCACCTTTGTTTGCGTAATAGGAGTAGGTATAGTGTCTAAAAGAGATATATACGATTATTTTGCCAACAAGGTGCGTGACGTGATTTATTTGCCAATCCTTGCTAACTTTTTTCTCAAATATCAACATTGGCATGAAAAAACTGTACACGGTTACCGAGAGAGATCACATTAGAAAGTTTTATCAATACAAAAAGTTGGAAAATTAAGAAATCTTTACGGCTGTAAAATAAAAACCAATGACTTGCTGCTTTAAGAAACTATTAACGTTTCGTCACGGAAATCTCTGTATATTTGGAAATTTTCAAATTTTTTTTAAAATTTTTAATTTTTTTTGTTTTATTAGGTACAATATTTTTTACAATTCAAGTTTTCCAGTAATGTAGGCCTCACTGGGTGGCTTGCCCGTGCTGAGGCCTTCATTTTATAATATGAAAATATAAACTACATAATACATTTAATGAGAAAAATTATACATTTAAAATTAAAAATACATAATAATATATTTAAAATTAAAAAAAATAGTACATTGAAAATAATCTTGTGTGTTTGTGAGTGAAGTGTGTTTACATTGGTTTTGTGTGTTACGTGTAGGTTTTATTTTTATTTTATGCTATGAAATTTTGGTAATATTGTCTTTTTTGTTCTTTAATCCATTTTGTAATTTTGTGTGTGAATTTATTTTTATTTTCCTCAATTTTAATTTCAAGTTTTAAACTGTTGAAAGCTTTTATTGCATGGTATTGGTAGTGTCTTTGTCCAAAGCTTATAAGCTATAATATTAGCTATAATTGGCGTATATCTAGTACGTCACAGCTGTTGAATATTTGGTCTGTATCAGTCAGTCTATGTTTTTTTAGTATTACCTTTAAAATCGTTTTCTGTGCGGTTTCTATGTAATTGATAGCCGAGTTTGTTGCTCCTCCCCAAGCAATAATTCCATTTTCTATTATTGATTGGCAAAGTGCAAAATATATTGTTTTCAATTGTTTTATTTTATATATGTTTCTTATGTTTAGGAAAATGTGTATTCTTTTGAGAAGTTTATTTGTGATTTGTTTGATGTGAGGTATCCATCTAAGGTTATGGTCAATTAATTAAAAGTAATTGATTAAAAACCGACTAAATGAGAAGTGCACATTTATCCATAACAATGATAAAAGTAGTTAATTAATAAAATTTTTGAAAAAAAATACAAAGCACATTGTTTCGAATGTATTTTGTAATGATTTTAAGCATTTTGACCGCAAAATAAATTGAAAAGCTCTTCATTTTCAACAGGGCAATTAAGGGTCTTGAAGAGTCCCATGTTGTAGGAGGGAGGAAACACAGAGGCCGGCAGTTCGTTCCACAGCCGAGCTGTTGAACTTAAGAACGAATCGTAGAAGCGACCCGTTCTCATGTGTTCAAATGTCAACTGTGTACAAATGTTGGGCGCGCGTTTGGCGTGTATCCCGACTACGCACCGGTGCCGAAGGGATCAATGACGCTAGTTCCTCAGAGCATCTTCCATTGTAATACCGATAGAACAAGGACAGCATACCTACCTGACGCCTGTGCTCTAAAGATTGCAGTCCGTTTGTTAAGATTGGGGAATCTATCAAACGGACCGCCCGTTTCTGCACAGAGTCAAGGGTTTTTTTCAGGTATTTAGGGGCTCCGGACGGCGGATGGCTGCCAAATTCGACAGTAGGGCGTACTTGCGATTTATACAGGGTCAGCAGTTGTGTATTATTAAAGTATCTGCGGGCCCTGTACAGTACGCTCAGCTTCTGAGAGGCCAACTTTACTCTGGCTTCGATGGAGCCCCCGTACCTGAGCTGGTCACTTATAGTTATACCAAGCATATCAATGGAAGGCCTGTTCGGAAGATTGCTTCCATTGAAGGAGACTAGATTATAAGATGTTAAAAGTCAGCTTCAATCAACTATATACATTTTTTAAGAATGAGAGCTGAAGTTAATAAAAAAGCCTACCTCTATACCTAATACCTACTACCTATATTCACACTCGCACACTTGCAGAAAGCCAATATTGACACGATGAAAATATTGAATTGGGAAGAGCTTCGAATCATTCTTTAGATATTAAAAAAAATATCTATTGCATTTTTTCAATGTTATTTATCACCCCAATTGGGCTTTATAGACGGAAGATAGATTTTGTGTCAAAATAGTAGAGATAAATTATTGTGTACAGTATGCAGTGCCAATATGGCGACTTTCAGCCTACCAAATCTTATATACATTAAATTAAGCTACCTAAATTGCCACTATTTCCAAATAAATCAGTCTTAACATGTTGTTTTCAAGTTGAGAAATGCTGCCCGTGCAATCCCCACAGGGCCTTCGCCGAACAGCCCATCAACCTACTTTTGAAATATTTCCGCTTCCCGTGGACACGGAAATGGTATTTTGCACGTGTTAGCGCCGATTCCGTTTACATTTAGTTAACTGGACGTATCGGCCACTAATCTAGACGTTACGACATAATTATTGGAGTGTTAAGCTAAACACCCGCCTTTGGTAAGTGGTGGCGTGTTATTCCTCGATCATACAGAATTTACCGGATGAAGGAATGAAAAATTATGGTGGATGGTTTGAATAATTGAGCATCATCATGATGTGATCACCTACAAAATTATTATTTTCGATAAAGGTTAGCAAGTGAACATTAATAACAGAAAGTTAATCATTTGCCGAGAATCTGAGTTAATTAATGTACCTTATATTACTGAACATTATGAAAAACTCATAAAGTAGCTGTAAAGATTTATGTAGGCTAGACAGAACGGACAATCTCCAAAAGGATATTAGAATTCTTTCGAGCATGTAAACTCGGCCACCTTGACAAATCGGCAATAATTACCGAGCATTTTATTGAAACTGGCTCTACCGGACAGGAGGTGGATGTACCAAAATAATTATTAAAATAATCGAGGAAATTAATATTTACTGTTATCACACATTTTACGACGCCGAATCCTTTATGAAGCTTATCACCGGACACGTATCATGTGTCGATTGGGATTAACTGTAATAATTAAAATTTGTTTATTTTTCTTGGTTCCTTAATGCTCTTAATGTATCCTGTTTAGAGATAAAAATAATTACTGTACATTAACACGTGTAGAAAGTGTTGAATTTTAACTATGCAAACAACTGGCCCAACCAGTCAGTTGTTCGACGACATTCGCAAGTTGTGTTTTATTGCAAATCCTTACCCAAGGTACCCCCAGAGGAAACCGGCATTTACAGTCGATGTCACTGGCGTAGGTGTCCAGTACACCGGCCATTACTTTGAATTTGTTTCTAAAGTCCTGGGAAGATCCAAAACACATAGAACACGCCTAATTACGGAGGAAATTGAAAATCATAAGAATCCCATTAATATTAATAAAGACAACGCCAACCTATGCTCAATACATCTTGGAATCCGGTAATTGACGGCTTACACCAAAACTAAACGAAGAAAACCATTTTACATTCAGCTTTTAAAGGATTGTAGTGGCAACACGATCTCACATTAATTTACATACATAAGCACGAATTTCTCCACAGTCTTCGATTACTCATCTGCCCGGATGATGGATACTGTAATGCTGTCCGAAAAAGTTGGCTAAAGAAGGAGGTAGTGCAACACAGCATAATACTCAGAAAAAATCACTCAATAAGAATTACTGATATTATTAAACTTATGTAGATGGATTCATTCATCCACAAATGAACATACACAAAAACGAGTAGATCTCTTTCGTGATAATTAAATTTGCATATTGGTGACGAAAATGAATAACTGATGTTATTAAATGTGGGCAGATTCGTCCATAATCAATTCAGATTGATCCACCGTAGTGGATAAAACTACAATAATTGATTCGTTAGTTCAGTATTTCTGACAACTTAATTGGACAATATTGTACAGTGCCGGGTAGTGTTTAAATCACCCATAAATAAAAATGTAGCTGTTTCTAGCTTATTTTAAAGTTATAAAGATTGAAATATTGTTTAATCCAAGAAATCGATCTTATTTTACACACGATAATTAAAATAACTTGATTACACACCATAATAGTTTCAACTTCAACTGCAAAGAGCGAAAAGAAATAAGGTATGTATTCCTTACTTTAGGAAATTTTCTATTCTGATCTGATTTGATTTGAAGACCCGAAAACCCTTCTGGATGGAAGGAGAGAGGCTCCTCCAATTACTTCTCACTGCAGAATATAGGTAACTTGAGTGGCAATTGGCCGACGTGAGATATGCCCATCTCACGAACGATCCCATTTAGAGACAGCCTGGATTCTCATTGCCTCATAAACTCTGGATAAGGTCCTCCCACTCGCTATGCCCTGACAATCGACAGATGGGGCCTTATAGTCAGCGACAAGTGAAAGTGACCACTGAAAATGTGGTCAACGAATGTCCGCTACATTCACTCCCCGGAGGGATTGATGAGATCCACAGGGCGACGCCTGAGGCCCTGTACTAACTGACCTAGATGTTCCTCTCCCCCACCATACGAAATAAGAAGAAGAATGTAAATAATGTTTAATATGGATTTTTTTTTCAAACAATCTATTGTTTAAGTGATTTGTGATCTCGTTCTACCTGTATTCAGATCAAATTTTAAACAATATGAAAATGTATTTTTTCACGTTTCAAAGACGAGCAAACATTCTCTAGTACGAATGTATTTGTATTTTAATGTCTTGTACTTCCATAATTTTAAGCGGAAATATTGCCTGCGCAATGATGGAGAACTTAACCAGCAGAGGATTGAATGGGAACCCGACGCGTTTGTTCACTCGGCTACCAACCGGTTATAAAATCACTGATAATATTAGAGCATAGAATAAATAATAACACTAAAAGAGCCTTCCATACATATTTGAATGAAATATTTAAGATTTAGCTCAACATCCCATCGCTCTGTCCCACTTACACTCGCCTGACATAAATCTCCATCACATTTGAATTTCGTGAACATGGTTTTGCTTTGGAAATTATGGAAAACACACCTACAAGTGTTACGGGTCTTATGTTATTATGATTCTTATTCTATAATACTAATAATAATTGGATAATTTATACAGGGTGTATCTTATTTATATGGTTAAAGTTTGTCGGGTACGTGCCGATACACCCTGTATAGTGAAAAATCACCTTAAGGGCGCTGTATTAGAGAAATTTCAAGAGTAGTCCAGGACTCAAAACAGGCTTGGTTGTTTCGTTAAAAGATCGAGAAGGAAAATGAGAAGAGAAATTCTTTATTTTTTTGACTTTGTACACATTTAAAACCCCATTAGAAATAATTGAAATGAGAATGTCATAAAGGCATTGTTAAAAGTGCCTTCAAGCAGCAGAGACTTAAATAGAGTGGCAGTCTTTTGTGCGAATTTCTGAAGTACTCGTCATAATTCCCGAAAGTGAAGACATGTTGTACCGAGACACCTATACGTAGATATAGCCTTTGGTTTTATGGGACCCGAAGTAATGTGGGTCGGAGCTTGTCAAACATCTAAGGTTTGAAGGGACAACTTATAAATACGTCCACCCCAGAGAGTAGAGTTAGGGACAGGTAATATTGAATTTGGAAAAAGTTTTTGGTCTTCAGTCTACACGATCGCAATTGGAACTTTATTTCAACCAGCCTGGAACTTTATGTACTCATTGTTCATCATAAAGTTAACCGAAAGCAAATCACTTGTGCGTTAATTGAATTTAGAGATTTAACCTCTCAGGCCTTAGACATATTTTGGCAGAAGGTCGAAGTATTTCCGCTTTGCAATAAATCCAAATCAACGGAATATTGAACAAAAAAAAACCTTTGTTTCGATAAACATGCAATCATAACTATACCTAATGAAAAATTTGTATAAAAAATATACTTAGAAGATAGTTAATTTATTATGTATCATCTTTTCGAGTGAAAAGGAAAAATTCACTGCTCTAACGTTCATAATCTTATTCGTTCATATATTAATATTTACTTGTTACATTTTACACTTAACTCTAAACCTTATACTTTTTACATTTTCTTTTAACTTTTTAACATGTTCACTTTTTTTATTTGACTTGTTTTTTTTTACTTCTATACTTTTATTCTTTTACTTTTCACTTTTTATTTTTAACATATATTTTATTTTTACTTTTTACTTTCTGCGATGTACTGTGTTAACAACACATGTTGTGCCGTAAATAAAATTGTCATACCGTTACACGGTTTAAAGTCGTGAAAAGCTATTTAGAAAATTAAAAAATACAGTGTGTGGCAAGCCGACGCACGACGGAAGTGAAACTTTTAGTATTCTTCTCTCTCTCTTTTCATTTCATATTATTATTATTCAGAATGCTGTACATTATAGTTTTAAAAAGCGTATATTTATTTATAGGCGTGTTGTTAACAAATGAACGTTTAGCTAGATTCCTAATATTGACATATTTATAAGTAGCATGTGATAAAAAAAATTAAAAGTTAGAAAAATATGGGATTCGAACCCGGGTCCTGCATAACAAGTGTGTAACGCTCTGCCTCTAGACCGCGAGGAGAAGTATCTCGCGCGACGAGAACCGCGTATACAACGTGTACTCCTCAATTGACTTGTCCCGCGCAAATTTTTTTTTTCAAACATGGCAAATGAATAATATCACATAACGTCTCGTTAACGCTTTATATAGGGTCGAATCGAAGATATATTGGCAGTGTGAAGTCATATCTGTCGTTTTTAAAAATATTTCCATATATTTGTCCGTTTCGGAAAAAATCTATCGTGTTTTAACAGTCTCATACCCTTATAGAGTCTGAATTTGAAAAACATTTCAAATTTTGAAAAACTCACTTACGGCTGTGTTTTTTACTAAAAAACTTGTCACGCACGTCTGCGAGGGTAATTAGTCGCGTTACCGGCCTTGATTAGTAATTTTAATGATTCAAAATAAAAATAATCAATCAAAATACCTAGCGACTCTACCGGCTCGATTTGTAAGCTATATTTCGACCAAAATATCATATAGGTACCGACCGTTACTTCTAGCTAAATACTCGAGTGAACACCTACCGGTCTAGAGTCTCACTAAATGGATTTAGACATTTCGGGAGACTCTCGGTTAAAATTAACAAAATTATGTAATTTTTTACTATATTATTACAAATCATGTAGATATCTTCTTATATGTATGCCTGACAAAGTCGCAGCACGAGAGCATTTTATCACTTTTCTTCGTATTAAAAAAAAAAATCACAAAAAGAAAAAAAAAATTGTTAAAGCGGGGACCGAACCTCGGTTCTTCATGATGACAGTCGGGCGCTCTGGCTCTAGATCGCGAAGCTGAGTTTGGAGAGTTACCTAAACTAGGTATATAATATTAGCTAGGCTCCTATAGCGACATGATCATGGTTTTTCGTGACGGTCATGAGTCGGTTTTACTCCGGTCCTCGAAAATGCATAACGCGCGTAAAGAAGTTTCACTTCAAAAAGTACGTTTGAAGAACCACATCTTTGAGATTCACCATTAGTAAATTGTTTTTTTTTTCAGGATTTTATTGGTATCAGCGTGCTATGTTTTTCATAGTTTTTCGGAAGATATAACGAAAGAATCATTTCGACTTTTTTTGAGAATATTACAGCAGTCTTTGAAAAAAAAGTTACCTGCCTCTACTATAATGCATCGCAGTGTCTCATATTTAATTCATATAACGTCTGAAATACTGCAGATGAAACCAAACAAATTATCCTGAAACTAAACCGCATACTAGAGAAAGTTTGTCAAACTGTTGTTATACAAAGTTTGCGACAAGGACATTTGTAGATCCACAGTGTGGACTTCGTTTTGCAAAATGATTTTAAGCAACAGAATATTTTTTCCCAAAACTAGCGGGACTCTTAAAGGTGGGGGCACACTAGGCTCATGTATGCAACGTATGCAATACGTTTCTAGGCTGACGTACACACTTGTCCTACGCACGCAACGCAAATTTAAATTGTAGTGTTGAGATATTAAATCGATTTTACGTTAAAAATCATTCTGCAAAGACTGATTAAATCTATTATTTGTTCATCGCCCACTTCAACAAGAAAACGAGCAATAAATGTCAATAAGACTAGACTTTAGACTTTAGATCACCAAATACCGCTAGTTCTGTTTCAAGCAAGGTTTTAATTCTGAATGATGGTCTTACACCAGGGCCATACTGAGATCTGGAACACGCCGCAAATATAGGTACTACATGTTATTTTAAATGAATAAATTGTCAAATGACACAATTTAATCAATACAAAATAGATGAACTTGCCAAGATCACCGGTTTGCTAGTTGGGAGCCTTGCTCCCCAAACATGGAGGACTCATTCTGGCAAATACTAGTCTCATTTTGCAAAAAAATGTCCCTCTTACACTCACCTGACATCACAGATCTCCATCCCATTGGAATTTCGTAAACAAAGTTTTGAATTGGGTAAGTTTTTAGATTGTCACGGCCAAAAGCATTTTTGTTGTTTGTTTTTGGGGTGTTATGCCGTGTTGCGCTAACTACTTCTTTAGCCGACGTTTCGGACAGCGTTGCAGTGTCCATCATCAGGGCAGATCCGGTAGATCCGAAGATGTGATATTTTCACACACACATTGATCACATCTTCGGATCTACCGGATCTGCCCTGATGATGGACACTGTAACGCTGTCCGAAACGTCGGCTAAAGAAGGAGTTAGCGCAACACGGCATAACACCCCAAAAACAAATAACAAAAAAGTTTTGAATTATTTATTTATTAATTTTCGGGAAATCGACAGTTTACATTTAATCAGTTTGTACATAAGTATTATATAGCCAAAATAAAACCAATTATGGATTTCCTTGTTGTGACTTTACCTCTACTGAGACAGCATAATACGGAATAAGTAAATCAAATTTGTAAGAAAGGAATATGAATCAAAAAATTTATACAAAACAAAAGATTATATAAAACAAAAAAATTACAAAACAACACATTTATAGCCATGGAGAGAGGTTGTAGATATAAATGAAAATCATAATATAGATATAAACAATAGAGACATAAACATTATTCATAAACCATCAGAGAAATATTCTTTTATGGACCTCTTGTATTTGGTAAGTTCGCAACTGAAAATATCAACTTTGGATAATACGCTATTGTAATTATTGCATAGTCTGTTCAGGCAAGAATTCTGTTTAGAGTTTGTTTTGCATTGATCAATCCTGAACAGGACCCAAAAGCGTGTTGAACGTGCAGGTACATTGAATGGAATCTTGTTTAGCAATTCTGGGCATTGAATATTATTGTTAACTACTTTATACCGGAATAGTGCATCCTTATGATGCCTCCGTACACTCAGTGAATAAATTTTAAAGAATGAAGCTGCCTCTGCATAATTATTAAATCTTACAAATGACTTGTAACAAATTAGTAATTTATGCCCCCATTGTGCAAATATTTGAATCACGAAACACGCCCACAAGGCATTATTGTGTTTATCTTTCTTTTTTATTCTGTTGAATTACACTATTTAGACCTTGTGACTTTTTTCAACCCGAACATAATAGAAATATAAAACACATATTGGGTAGAAAAAATTTCATATCTTCTTTTAAGTTTTCATAGCACATGTAACTTCGTTTTGCAGAACAATGCGACGCCCATAATAATGTATATGAGATATCTTTCAGGTCTACATACAGTTTAATATTATGTAAATATATCCCGTACAATATGTAAAGCATTGCAGATACAGCTACGTATTTACATAACAGGTAGATTAAATAATAGAGTCGTGTTTATTCGAGTACATTTCCGTTTACCTGCATTGAATTTCGCTCAGAAATGTCATCGTGTGTCCTTGAGACGAGAGATACAGACATACACGCCAACATATCGATCCTTAAAACACGTATAATGTAACAATGTTGTACTTAAGGTTTTTTTCTGTGCAGTGTTTTCAATTAAACTATCAATTTTAAAAAAATTCGAGGATGTTAGGTGTGGCTTTGAAAGTTTTTAGATTAAAGGATTTTTTGACAGGAGGAAATTGGAAAAGTCGTGGGAGTAGATTTAGTCATTACGTTCATATGAAATATGGCGCTATTTGATAATTTCTTGATAAATGTTAATTGGTTTTTGCGAAAAATTACAGCTCAGGTTTTAGCTCAGTGTCAAAATTTTTATATTTTCTTTTCAACAAAATTGTGTGATCAATCTTTTGGTTAGAATTGCGGAAGAATATTTAGTTATTATATTTAGTACTACAATTAAAATTATAGCCTCAAGCCACTGAACACGATAATACACACTATAAATAATAATAGACTTGAATGGAAACCGATGTCACCACTGACTTGGTACCTTTTGGTTCAAGGTTATAGCCCAATTAGCATGCGCTCCGTCTCTCTTATACTGCATGACATCGTATATGGCATTTACGTTTGATCGAAATGAAAATTTGATAATTTAAGCAAATAATGGTCAGACCTTTCTGGATCAGGAAACACGTTCATATCGCATTTCTTGAGTACTTCTTTATTCTATGACTCAAGCATTGTCTAATAACAACCATTTGTTGTTTTAGTAATATGAACTTCAGTTCAACGTACATTTTCTCTTCTAAAAGAACAATATAGTTTGCGACATTGCCTATTTACGACGATTTGTCCTTCTATTCAGAACGTAACCCATTCTTTGTTATTCTTCTTTGAAAACGGAAAAGCTTTTGATGCAAAGTGGAGAGCTTTATTGCTAAATTGAATTTGCTAACTTAAGACATTAATTGAAAAATAAAATTATAAGTTTTACAACTAGGTTACCTAGAAATTTCATATTAACTGGTGCCTTTGTTAGAAGAAAACTTGAGTACAATTCTCCCATCTAGAACTCAAATTAAAATATTCACGTACAAGCTATTAAAAGAATACAAAATAAATTATTACGTTTTATAAGTTTTAAAATGGGTATTCCAGTCAACCCTTCCTTCCAACACCCTTTTAAATTACACGAACATGCTTACATTGTCGGACAAAAGGATTTTCTTGATATTTCTATATAAAACAATAGTTCAGAATTGCTTGCATTGATAAGCTTTCGGATTCCACTACGTAATAAAATAAGTCAGGATTAATTTCACTGCAGAGATTCTGGGACTAACTACAATATGTATTTTTCATTGCCCAGAAAACTAACGAAGGGAAATAATTATACCGAGTGGACATATATGATTTAAGATTTTCACGGCCAAAAATATTTTTTGTTATTTGTTTTTGGGGTGTTATGCCGTGTTGCGCTAACTCCTTCTTTATCCAACGTTTCGGACAGCATTGCAGTGTCCATCATCAGTTATCATCATTATTATCATAATGTTAACACATGTCATAAATAAGGAGTTAGCGCAACACGGCATAACACCCCGAAAACAAATAACAAAAATATTTGGACATCTTTAAATTATTAATTTACAAAACAAAAAATTGTTACTAAGGCAGTTTTTTAGTTTTTTCAGTTTTTTACTGTCTGTATAATTTTTATTATTCATTTGTAAAATTCTCTAAAAATGTTTATAAATTAAACAAAACAAATAATATTTATACGAATACCGCACAAGGATCTCAACTGCTGGAGCAATTTGAAAATATTGTGAGGCTAAATGGAGTGTGGAGCGGAAGGAGATAGTGAAGATGTAGGTCGAGAAGTACCTGGCTATTCGGATATGATCACTTAAGATAGCTGGAGCCATTTCAAGTAATATTTCGATTCAGAACGGTGACCTTTTACCAGAGAATATCTTTCGGTAGGGTTATAGGGAATATTTACCTAATTATTTATTTATTTACTTACTGTACAAGTATATTTAAATACAGAGAATATATTATTTTTATAGAAAGAGACTACAAAACAATTATATAGTGTGATTATACTAATATGTTTCAAATGTAAAAATATGTGTACTAATAAAATAATAACTGTTTTCAAAAAAATGTTAAATTATTTTTGGTAAGTTCGTTGGTGCTGTTAAAAATATTATGGTGTGTGGAGAAAGCGACGTATTTGCTTATGCTAGATATCTGAGATACTTGAAAAAAACCGCTGATTCTCGCCCTGTCAACGTTCAGATAAAATTAAAGCTTAAGGTTGTTAGATGAGCTGTCAAACATATCAGCAGGACATTGTCAAATGTGAAAAGAGTTCAAACAATTTGGTCTAATTGTTGCACTACACACAAATTGACGAAAATGTTTGTTACGTAGTAAGTATCTCTGTTGCCTGGAAATAGTACCTAAAATTTATCTGAGGTAGAGATACTATGATCTGAGGTAGAGATTCTTTGAATCGAGGTAGATATCTGAGGTAGAAACTGAGGTAGAATCTGAGGTAGAATCTGAGGTAGAAATTCTATGATCTGACATAGATATTATATGATCTTAGGTAGAGCTACTATGACCTGAGGTGGAGTTTCTATCATCTGAGGTAGAGATTCTATGATCTGAGGTAGAGATACTATGATCTGAGGTAGAGATTATATGATCTGAGGTAGAGATTCTATGATCTGAGGTAGAGATACTATGATCTGAGGTAGAGATTCTATGATCCGAGGTAGAGATACTATGATCTGAGGTAGAGATTATATGATTTCAGGTAAAGCTATAGTACCTACTATAGATAAACAGTAGATTCAGTTCAATAGTGGAGTTATTTCAAATTACCTTATTCAAGGCTAATGGTTTGAAAATGATAAATGTAAATACGAATGTTAGAGGGAGTGCGCTAATATAAAAAAATGATAATAATGAAGTGAAAATGATGAATATATTTAATAAAACAAGACTCGTTTGAAATAGATCAAAAAGCAAAAAAATGTGATGATTTTAAAAATGCAACTAATTTATATTAGTATTATTAATAAGCAATTATTTTTTTAATACCTATAACATAATAAATAACAGAAAAAACGTTTTAATAATTTTCGGAGCTTACTTGGCGATTTTTTCAAATCGAGTGAATTTCACATAATAACTGTTTCGGCATTAGGAATGTATAGATATTATTTTAAAAAATAACATATATATTTTTTAGAAACTTAAAACTTAAAAATGTGTTAAAGAAAAATATATTATAAATCGTTGGAAAATCGTAATGCGAGGGCTTGTACTCAGTTCGACGAGAGAAAACGACGCATTTACTAATGCTGAATATTTCGGTCCTCAACCCTCGGGCGGGCCCAAGCTGCCTCGGTTGTGGCTACGCCACTGGTCTAGAGTTTTTTTTTTTTTCTTATTATTTCTGGCTTTCACCCTTCAAGGGTTGGCCATCATTTAAAATTATTGAGAAATGAAAGGTGAGTTTAAATATTAATTTTATTTAAATAGGCAAATTTCAAAATTATAATGAAAATTGGAGTCGAGTTCAGACTTAGAAGAGATGAGATGTTGAATGGAGGGGAGGCAATTTTAGATAAGGCTTGATAGAAGAGAGGATATTTGTTTAGAGAGGGACAACCAAAAAATATGTGATCTAAAGTTCCCACTTCTAAAGCACAGAATGTACAATCTGGGGAGTCAACGACGTGAATTTTAAAAAGATGGGAAGAAACGGAACAATGTCCGATCCTCATTCGAATGAGTAAAGAAATTTCTTTTTTGGAAAAATGAGGGAATTGCTGAAACCACGGTTTTGATGGAATAGTCCTTTGTATTGAGGCATAGCAGGCTCCCTTGGATTGACTAGCAATGTGCCAATACTCCGACCAAACATTGCGGGATCTATCTTTGATGATGGAAAAAATGTCAGATAGGGGAATGTGGTTTACGAGGGTAACAACAGGGTTGGACGCTCCTTGTTTTGCCAAGGCATCCGCAATATCATTACCCGTGATACCAACATGTCCAGGAATCCAAATCAGAGTTACAGTTTTACCAGAGCTTTGAATGGAGGCTATCATCTCTCGAATAAGGCATACAAAGTGATCATCAGGATGAAGAAGAGGACTGGATTTAAGTTTTTGGAGGGAACTGAGAGAGTCAGAGAGAACGAGGGAATGTTCAAAATCATTTTTGATTATATATTTGAGAGATTCCATTATTGCAATACACTCGGCTGAAAATATTGAAAATTGATTTGAAATTGAATGAAATATTCTGTCATTAGAATTATTGTGGTAAACGTTAATACCTATACCACAGTTAGGAGAGTCGGGAGATTTGGATCCATCAGTAAATAAAAGAGAAAAGTTGGGCCATTTAGATGAAATAATGTCATTGAACATATTATTGACAGTTCGGGCCGGGAGATTGGAATGATTTTTAAGGATTCCGATCCCTTCTATTATTGTTGGGGATAGGGTGACGTGACTATATTTTAATTTGTATAAGGGAAGTAGATCATTTTGGATGATGTGAAGCTCTGAGAGAGACTTAAAATTTTTACAGATGTCAGGAAGAGGTTTAGTTGAAGCTCTGATTGTAGATGAATGGGTTGAGTCAATGAACAACGAGACGCTGGGGATAACCTGATGACATTTAGAATTTAAACATTTAAGAACAAATTTGTCAGCAAATAGTTGACGCCTTAAATAAAGAGGAGGATCAGAACATTCTACTTGAAGGGAATTGATGGGTGACGATTGCATCGCTCCAGTTATAATTCGCAAAGATTTATATTGAATTTTGTCTGATTTATCAAGTACATTTTTTGAGGCAGTACTAAAAAGTGGGCAGGCATAATCGAGATGGCTTCGAATAAGTGCGTTGTAAAGCAACTTAATGCAAGTAGGGTGAGCTCCCCACCAAACGCCAGATAATGATCTGATGATATTTAATTTTTTTTTGCATTTAGTAACTAAATTATTAATATGGGAAGACCATTTAAGTTATCTATCAAATGTTACTCCCAAAAAATTTACTTCAGAAGCGTTGGGGATTGGAGAATTTTTAAATAAAATTTGAACGGGGGGGTTTTTATGGCGGTTTGAGAAGGTGACACACTGAGTCTTTTGGATTGAAAGTTCAAGACCATTTAACATAAGCCATGTGCAAAGGGCATTCATGGCTTCGTTAAGATATTTGACGGCGAGAGGGATGATTTTGGATGATAAGAAGAAAGCTATGTCATCTGCGAACTCAATAACTTTTATTTGTGGGGGAATAGCGACATGCATATCATATGTGTATATATTATACAGTAAGGGGGACAATACATCGCCTTGTGGTAAACCCTTCCAAATAGACCTACTTTGAGGAAAAATATCTGGAAGTTCAATAAAAAATTTTCTATCTAGAAATAGATTAATAATAGATTGGACAAACATGGGGGAAAGGCCAAGGCCTAGAAGTTTTTTTTTCAAGATTGGGATGGAAACATTGTCAAAGGCGCCTTCTATATCTATAAAGACGGCAAGACAAACTTCCTGTTTAGAAATTGATAAATTAATATCAGTACTGATGATGGCAAGGTTATCTTGAGTGGATTTTTTTTCCTAAATCCAAATTGAGATGGAGAGAGAAGCTGTTTACTCTCGACAAAAAATTCTAATCGGTTTTTAATTAATTTTTCATAAAGTTTACTGAGGGTGGATGAAAGAGCGATTGGCCTGTAGTTGGATCCAGAATTTGGTGATTTGTTTGTTTTTAAAATAGGGATGATTATTTGACAACTCCAGTCATCAGGCATTATACCAGTCTGGAAGATTTTATTTAAGATGCTTAAGAAGTGGTTTAGAACATTATCATTCCTATTTTTGATTATGCTCTAAGGTATACCATATCTGCCTGGAGATGAGTCCTTGACTGTTGATAAACAATTTTTTAGCTCAATTAAGGTGAACGGAGAGTCTAGCTAATGATTAGACATAGGAGTATTATAGATGGGCGTTATTTCATCTAAGTTAGGTACAGAAGGGGGGCAATTTTGTCCAAAAATTCATCGATTCATTTAGAATGAGACGCTCGAGGAGATGGTGAACTGAAGGAGGATCTAAATCTTCGGATCATAGACCAAACTTCCGAAATTGGAGTGTTCGGAGATACTGAACTGCAGAAGTTGTACCACCCGGATCTTTTTTTTGACCTCAATACCCTTTTGGCATTGGATTCAGCGTTTTTGTATATAAGATAGTTCTCCATAGTCATATTGTAACGATAGGAAAGAGATTTAGCTTTCCGAATTCTTACTACTTTGGAACATTCCTCATCCCACCAGGGATTTGGAGGGAGTTTTTTGAGAGATTTAGTTTTAGGGGGAGGATTTGATTTATTTATTGCAATTATGAGCATTGATTTGAAGTTATTATAATCATCCTTATATTTGGTGTGTTTCGTTTTAATTTTTGTCGAAATATGAGACTTGTCTGATTGGAAAGAAGTTTGATAAGTAATGGTGATCGGGAAATGATCACTGGAGCAAGAGTCGGGGGACACCACCCACGAGGAGAGAGAAGCCAGACTAGTAGAACATATCGATAGATCCACTGCACTGGGGTTTGTGCTGGGGCGTGAGATCCTAGTAGGAGATCCGTCATTCAAAAGGAAAAGGTTGGATTGATCTAGGAAATCCATCACACTTCGACCATCTCGGTCGGAGAAAGCAGAACCCCAGACGGGGGAATGGGCATTAAAATCGCCTAATATAAAGAAAGGAAGGCTTAGTTGACTTACAATTTGCAACCAAGTTTGTTTATTGAAGTGGGCTGTTGGGGGAAGATAGACTGAAATAAAGGATGTGTCCTTTATTTTAGCTGCAACCATTTGGAAGTCAGCATTGGGGGGTTCGATATTATTTATTGGGGAAAATGATATGGATTTATTAATAAAAAGGGCAGCACCGCCGCCCGAACAATCCGAACGGTCGTCGCGTAGACAGGAATACCCTCCCACATTAAAGTGGGTGGATGGAGTAAACCAAGTCTCCGAGATAGCAGCCAAAGAAATAATGTTGGAATTTAATAGGTTAAGGAGATCAGATTTGTTAGAAATAGCACTTTGGCTATTCCACTGAAGTATTCTGACATCCTGAAGAGTCATTTTGAATAAATGATTTTAATGTGGAAATAATAGTAGCAGCGTTGGATGGTAGATTAGTTTGAGAAGAAATAAGGTCAGTTAGAAGCATAATAAGAGTTTGGATAAATGAAGAATTGTCTTGGAAGAGTTTTTCAGAAAGATTAAGAGAGTTCATTGAGGACGGATTATAATTATTTGCACACCCATTTGTGGCATTTGAAAGAGATGAACCATTGGGATTTAAGAGCAGTGAGTTGTGTTGTTGCTGATCGTATCCAGGAGCCGGTTTAGAGATAGCGTTTTTGTATGTGAATTTAGTTGAACGAGAAGAAGTTGTTGTAGTGGAGGGAAGAGGGTTGGATGAGGAGTTGCTGGATAAAGCCTCAGCAAATGATTTTTTGACAGGCGGGAATAGTTTAGAAGCCTGCAGAAAAGACAAGTTCTGAGAGGCCATAGAAATTTTAATATTTTTTTGGCGAGATTGTTCTGGGCAAGATGTGTTGATAGCTGTATGTGAGCCTGAGCAGTTAAAACATTTAGGTGAGGAGGAAGAAGGACATTGGTCAGCTTTGTGATTTTCTCCACATTTAAAACATCTGGGTTGAGATCTGCATGCAGCTTTGGTATGACCAAAACGGCAGCAATCGAAACATTGAGTGGTGGGATAAGTATACATTTCAACTGGTAATGAGTTGAAGAATAAATATATATGGGAGGGAAGAGATTGACCTTCAAAGGTGATAACGACAGATTGGGAGGGCTTCCAGGAAATTATACCCTCAGAGGAGTCCTTGTAATTTAGCCTCCTGGCTTTTATGGGATTGCCAATGTGTTGGGGGTTGAAAGTGAAGACAGAATTTCTTCGATGGACAGATCGGTCGAGATACCTCTGACCAGGCCCATGCTAGTGACATTGAAAGTAGGGATATATGCCTTAAACTTTGAATTAGATGAAATGAAGATATTTTTGATGAAACTGTTGGCAGCTGACCCTGAGAGGAATTCGACGGAGATTCGGAAGCGACCCTCGGCTTTTACACCTCCAGGCTTGATTGAAAGATTCTTGCTATTTGATAGGAATTTGCCAAATTCAAGAGGGTGGATGGTTTTTCCTTGCTCAGTTTTTTGGGCGTATACTATAAATGGGCCACGGGAATGAGGAGAATAAAAGTTTGTTGGAGGAAGTTGAGAAAGTGCTGGTGGGGACTGTGAAGTCGAAGGCGAGTCAAGTTTTATTGGGGAAGAAGGAGTAAATTTCCTTTTTTTGATAGAAGTCAAAATGACAGAATCACTGTCAGAAATTTCTACATTTTCCCCGTCTGGAGGGTCCGGAGAGGGATCTGGGGGCTTCGTAGGGGGTCCAGGAGGGAAATCTTCCTCCATTATTCACAACAGTAAACAACTACAATAATAGTACGAAAAATGACAGAAGTAAAAAAGTTTATAAATATCTGGAAATCAGCAGCAAAAAGTGACTCCTGGAAGATCAGAAGGGAGAAGAAACCTCAAGGCACAACACACTACACTTTTTTTTGGCCAGAAAACAAAATAGAATGGTAAAAAATTAATTTTAGATAGAGCAAAACAAAACAACTGATGACAGCCAAATGTTATTGTTGCAATCTGGTCTAGAGTTCTAAAATAAAATAATATCAAAAACTTACAGAGAACACTAACGCATTGGTACAGAACAAAATATTAAATTGTTTGCGTAAATGCCCTGTTTTAAACACTTCAATACACAATCTGGTCTTATAATATACGGAGTTAGGGAAAGAATTCAAAACCAAGTATCGTGGTAAGAACCAATAATGCTTACGTAAATAGCTAAGCGCTTTGTAAGGGTAATTTATTTTGAGACCGTCAATTATTTCTCAGGCACATATTAATATTATGGATACAGAGTGCCTACAAATAATCAGCACATTTCAAAAGTTTTATGAAAATGTGTTAAAAAAACACATAATGGTTACATTTAGACAAATCACGTCTTAATATTATATTTCATGTGTTAAAATAATTCTAAGCGATTTGCAAGTAAAAATGATAAAATAACGTCGAAGTCTTATTTTCTTTAATCTCTTAAAAAGTTCAAACTTAAATATATAGTGCAAGTTTTTCCTTTAATTAAATTCAATTTGCCGTTAACGCTTCCCAAAAATTTCATAACTGTAGAAATAATGACTGTTTGCATTATTTCTACAGTTGCAATTATTATTAAAAATCTATGTGGCAACACCAGTGACTCGTTTAGAACCACTGGAGTAATTTTTTGGCATATTTTGCGAAAACGTTTTGAGAGATCGCTTGTCATGATGTGCCATATTTTTAGAACTTAAAAATATGGGATTAACGGTTAAATCTAGGTGAATTCATTAACTTTAAGCCGCAGTAAGCAAATTCCTGCATTTTCTTATTAATATTTTGAGGAATGGGGTAGTAAGTAAAATAATTTCCAAAAGAAATAGAGTTCGTATTTTTAATGTGTGTTATATAGACCACGTTGGGGCCAGTGTTATATACTCCCTGCACGTTGGCGCGCCAGTGTTACATGGGACTCTTATTCCCAGTGTTATATACATGTTAGTGCCAGTGGAGGATATAACTCCATCTCAGGGGGTAAGGCTCTATAGTACGATATCCAATGAAACAGGTACTTCGGTATGATTGGTTTATTATCAAATACAAGGGGTAATACTAGACAGTTACAGTGGATCAGTTTAAGACCTGTTTATACTATGGCAAGCTATGAATCTAGGGCTCAGACAGGGCAAGGTATATTAGTGTCTCACGTGTTACCGAACGATGATGGCGAGGGCGGCCTGGAGTGGCAGGACGCCTATGAAGGGCGGCATGTGATGGCGTGCAGTTGCAAGACGAGAGCAGGGCGGGAGCAAAGGGCTCACTGAGCAGGCGACGTGTGATGGCTGGCAGTTGCAAGGCGAGCGCAGGACGGGAGCAAAGGGTTCACCGAGCAGGCGACGTGTGATGGCACAGGGCATGGCGAGAGTGGCACTCTGGAGTACAATGTGAAGGGACCGGTGGCGCAACCACCGAGATTTGTAAACTTGGTAACTCGTACAAAACACTTAGCCAATTTTAGGGCAAAACCAGGTAGGTACGCGAACTCCTACGCAAGTGGCGGAGCCAACAGCTTGCGGCCTGAACCGTGGGGTCACTTCAAGGGCTGTTCCTGCGCACTTTTTGATTCTTCCGTTGGCTTCTCCTGTCCAGCGAGCGGAAGAGGGGGGGGGGGGGGGGCGCACTGCCGTATAAGGCAATTTCTACGTTCATTGGTCTACGCAGGTCACCTCATGCGTAACACGCAATGCCTGCGTGTATTGCATCATTTCGTGACCATATAAGGTAATGGTTTGCGTATTCATTCCTCTATTGGTTGTAAGCTCGTGGCTTTACTGTTGACATGCGCCGGCCACGTGATCAGTAGATGCGGCCGCGCGAGTATGTATGTATATGTATGTATGTATATGGGCAACTCATAACATGTGACATCCCATTGTAGAGGTTAATTGATTTCTCGATATTCTGATATGGATTAAGAAAGGAGCTGTAAATGATGGAAGAAATTCGAATGATGATGTTTCATTTCATCAGCGTGCTCATTTGCAAGTACATAAGAACGGATAGGAGAAACGACTCGCTCTCCTGTGGTCAAACCGTGGACATTCAAATTGATAGATCAGCCAATCAGAGAAACGGGAAAAAACCAAGCTGCGAGGAACGCGGGAGGCGTGTGTTATGGATATGTTATAATTTACCCACCTCACTCATTTTAAGCATCGCTATGCTGGGCGGTTCGGTTAAGAAAGAACATTCAGACGGTTGCCAGAAAAGCCCACAATGGACTGCGTCGCAAACCGTTGCTTTACTTCGGCGAACATTAATTTTCTGCGCATACGACTGATGTTGTTGTTTATTCAAAGCATTCTTGAATCCTTCCGGTGCCAAAAATATTAATATTTCCTCCGCTGTAACTCGTTACAAATAAGACTTAAAATAAAAAAAATAAAATCACAGAAAGGTTAAAAATTCTACCTTCTTTAAGTTTGTACTTTACGTTTTTGAAGTAAGGTCAAAAATTGAGTAATAATTTTGAAATACTTGAACTCCTCCCAGAAGGTCGATTTTTTTTCATTAGATTTCCAACCTAAAAAATATATATCAAAATCGCTATTTCACTTTCTGTAAGGCAGACCTTTTTTGTCCCCACTGACTGGACTATAAATCATAATCCTATTTTTCATCAACTTGTGCATTCAAACATACTTATTTTGATGCACTTGCAGCTAAAATCCGATAACAGCAGTTTTGGCTTAAATTAAATTAGTGCGGATTTAAAAAATCTCTTCATTCTAGTGCACTGTGTACCGTGACGTTCCCTGCTGCTAGTAAAATTATAATTCACTTCATCTGCATTTTCTACAAAAAATTTAATGAAAATTAAAATTTATTCTATACTTCGTGCTGACGTTATGTATTAGTTGTATAAAGATATGAAAAAAGGCAATGTATTTTCGCTGTAACTGCATAACCTGCGAAAGACATTGCTTATAAAATACGCCGTATGTTTATTCATTTACTAAGGAAACAAAACATTTTGCTAGGAAGCTTGAGAATGAAAAAAAAATATTGCCTAAAATGCAATTGATAAACGTCTAAAAAGCATCTTTTGACATTTGCGGGGTAAGAGGGGACTGCGGGTGGGTGTCCTAAACTCGTTTTTTTTATCGGTGTCCATGAATATATTGAAACGTGTCCTCAATGATTTGTCTGTACTTTTCTACAATTGTTCATAATCCTCCTTTCGCCTCACCAAACTTTCTAATGTTGTGAAAATAGCGAAAACGTCCCAATCTTCCCCTCCTCCAAAACCTCACAATATTCCGTAAAATGGAATCTCACGTTTCCACTGGTTCTGTGCAGTTGGGACTCAAATATATGATATTACCTAAATAAAACACGTTCTGCATTTCAAAGCAAACACTTTCCCTCTTTAAAGGGAAATGAGAATGTTAAATTCTGATACAATATTAATTACCCGCGGGGGTAATCACAGAGGATCGTCTATCAAACAACTTCTTCTTCTTCTTCTTTCGTATGGTGGGGGGTTAGAGGGGGACATCTAGATCTGCGAGCCATTTTAGGGCCTCAGGCGTCGCCATGTGGACCTCATCAATCCCGCCGGGGAATGAATGGAGCGGGCATTCGTTGACCACATGTTCGGTAGTCTGCACCGCACCACATTCACACATCGCCGACTCTTTAAGGCCCCATCTGTGCATCATGTGGGCACAGCGGCTATGGGAGCACCTTAACCTATTGATAGCGGACCAGGTTTTGCGAGGCAGTGAGAACCCTGGGTTCTGGTTAGCCTGGGTTCTCACTATCAAACAACTACGTCAACCCGACTTGTCGAAGATACCATACGGCAGAAAATATGTTCTAGCACAGTAAACGATTAGAGGAATGATGCTATTAAATACAATTTCTAAAACAGTAAATATTTTATATTCAACTATATTCCCAAGTGTTAAAATAAGAAATTTGTTCTGGATGATTTTTTTATTTATTTTTTTATTGTTGATCCCTTATTTTACAATATTTCATATTTTAATTCAGTAATGTTGGCCTCACTGGGTTGTTTACCCGTGCTGAGGCCCCCATTTTATAATCTAAGAATTTATACATTTAAAAAAAAAGAAAAACAACATTAAAATAAAGATAAATTTAAACTAAAAATAAAGATTAAAAATTAAAATATAATTATTACACTAAAACTAAAATATTAAAAGAGAATGTAAATCGGCATTTATAATGATTTATGTGTTTGTGCGTGTTGCGTGTTTTATATATTTTTTTGTGTTGCGTGTATATGTTTTATTCTTTTATGTTATAGAATTTTGGTGATATTGTCTTTTTGTTCTTTAATCCATTTTTTATTTTGTGTTCGAATTTATTTTTATTTTCCTCAATTTTTGTTTCAAGTGGAAGACTGTTGAATGCTTTAATAGCGTGGTATTTATGGTGTCTTTGTCCAAAGGTAGTAGATTATAGATTAGGTAGATCAGGTAGATTAATCTGACGTTTAAGAAATTAAATGTTTTTTTTACATTCTGTCTTGACAGACACTTCTTCCTTCATTCACATTCGTACAACATCTCATACATATTCTTCTGTCATTGAGAATCTGTGATTTAACACAACTTCATTTTTAACCCTACTTTGTTAGCCTTCAAATTTAGTATACTGATTTTCTAACCTCTCTGTTTTTCTACATTACTCAGCGGGCCAATAATTTAACTTCAGTTTCAAAGCCTTTGACCTCCCATTACAAATAAACTATTATATATGTTAAACATTTCGTGTTCGTGACAAACTTTTGATAGGTTCACGAAATGGGGTAAAATAAATTTCTTAAATTATATAGGATTGATATGCGGGCGGTATGAACGGCTGAATTTTGTGTGTTTTTATAGGCAGATATATTTTTATAGGTAGATATAGTTGGAAACAGTACAAACCTAAACCATATGACGTAGATGACTGGCTTATGAAATGGTAGCACGTGACTTAACCCACTTAAGTATTATCAGTTTTTTTATTAAAAATATAATGATTTTAATAAATTTTGTTGCTCATTTTATACGTTTTTAGTACATTAAAGAAGGAGACAATACTAACAAATAAAACGTGAAACAGAACAAGACACAGAAAATAAAAAGATAACTGTCACAACTAGGAATCGAACCCAGGATCTAATAATTGCGTTTTTGTCATGTCCCACGATTTTGATTGTTATGTTTTGTAAAATATTAGAAAGTTATACATTTCAACAAGTTATACAAATTTTAACAAGTTATACAAATTTTAATGATTTACTTTATTTAGTCAGTTAAGTACAAATTTCAAATCTATATATAATTTTAATTTCTTATATAGATCAAAATGAAGTGTGTTTTTACCGTTTCTCATTAAATAAAATATAGTCTTATTACGTATTTAATTTTTGGTATGTAATTTTGTGGTTTCTGAACTATCCCTCAGCCAAGTGGGGGAGTAGGTAGCACCCAAAATTACTATCTTCCTTATATTAGCTTAAATACTTGACATATCATTTTAGTATTTTACGTATTCTTGCGCAAATACATAAGTTACCATTGACTGAATAATTGGGGTATCTTTAGTTTAAAAGCCCCTAAGACAGAAAAATCGTGGGGTCGTCGGAAGACCCACTTTGTTACAGACGTTTCGTTTTGCATCTTCGCCTGCCAAGAGTTAAATAGCTTACATAATATACATATATTTTTTAAATACAGTTTTTACATACGTTTGACAAACGTTGAAAAAATAAGTAAAAAATATTTCTGGTAAAGAATCCGTTAGTTCCATTCTGTGAGCACACAACTCCCTTTTTGGGGGCTTTTGCATATATATAGTTTATAAAATAATATATTTTAAAATTTTTTTTTATACATAAAAGTAGTGCCCCTGGAACAATATTTTGTACGTATAAGTAAAAAATTGAAGATGTCCATTCACGAATTTACATTTTTATCCTGCATTAGTATTCTGGACAAGGAAGAGTACATATTATAGTGGTTATTTCTAGAATTGTTACCCTAAAAAATTATCTGGCATTAAAAATTTAATTTAAAAATATAACCTAAAAGTAACGGAATGGAAAGTATAAGGTTTTCCAATAAGAGGTGTTATTTTGAATAGAATATATAATTGAATATATTTATCATTTTTTGACATTTTACAATTAGAAACTACGCCATTAATAAAAATGGAACGATACACGCTTCAACAACGCATTGAAATTATTAAAATTTACTTAAGTGAAGCAAATAAATTTTATTTGATTGATTTGTGTTATTTCACAATTAATTAATTAAAATAATATATAGTATATTTGCGGCACGTTCCAGAGTGGAAGATACTACCAGTATCGCCCTGGTGTAAGACCACCATTCAGAATTGAAACGTTGCTCCAAATGGCTTTAGCCGTGTTTAGTGACTAGATCTGAATAGCCAGGTACTTCCCCACCTTCCTCTTTCCTTTCCCCACTTACCTTCAGCCTCACAACATCCCCCAATTGGGGATGCCATAGTCTTACTGGCTCCAGACGGGAGCAGTTGGGACTCTTGTGAGGTATTCACTATAAAAAAAATAAATAAAAAAAAATGCAAATCATCTTGAGTGATGAGGCCCATTTCCCACGGTGGCTTCGTCAACAAGCAAAATTGTCGCATCTGGGACTCGGAAAACCCAAGAATTATTGTTGAAAAGCCTTTCTATCTTCAACGTGTGACTTTTTAGTGCAGTTTATGGTCCGGCGGAGTCATTGGACCTTACTTTTTCGAAAATGAGGCTGGAGCAACAGTTACGGTGAATGGACTATCGAGAGATGATTAATGATTTTTTATGGCCGGAATTGGAAGGTATTGATCTGGACAACGTTTGCTTTCTACAAAACGGCGCTACGTGCCACACAAGCAACGAAACCATTGATCTTTTACGATTGAATATCAAAATAACACCTCTTATTGGAAAATCCTGTATAAAAATTAGAAAGAATTTAAGTTTTTCGCCGTGGTTACTATTTCTATCTGCCCCAAATTAGATCCGGCACTGGCTGAAATATTATATTATTTAAAGATACTTGTTTTTAGACATTAAAAAACCAAATTAAGATAGACGTTTTCTATGAAAATGTATCATTTTAATGTTTACTAAAAATGTAAAAGCAAAGGAGTTGGTTTTGACAGCTGGATTATTGGCAGGAAACACCATTTGATGGGGAGGGGGAGGAGGGAGGGGTGAGTGAGAAACAAAGGGGCTGAGATTTGTGTGCAGTTAAGAGTTATGGGTTTCAGGAATGATGTATGAGTGTAATAATTTGAGAATAATAAAATGGAGATGAAGGGAATACGTGAAATTTTTTTGAATCAAAATAACTTCTCTAAACATGCAAGCAAATGGTTTCACCTAAAGTATTGTACGCCTGAACTGTTAAATATGTAGCTACCTATTTAAATTTTAATGTTTTTGGGTGGAAACGCATACGTGTTAACCTCCGGAGTGCGAATTACCTAACTTTCTAGAAATTATCACTGGAGTTTTAGAAAATAATGTCTGATAGGAGAATTATTTCAGAAGTGGTTGTGTTACACATAGTAATCACAACAATACCTATAATCGAGTGACAGCTGTGTTTTGATCTGCTCCCGAAATAAATAGTTAACAATCTGGTACAGCGAGTAAATTTCCACGTGGATGTGTCAAATCCGATGAGAATTGTTAGTTTTACTAATTCAGTGTTTGATTTGTCAGTGATTGACCAGTGATTAAATAATTATCAATAGTTTAAAATCGAAAAATTATCAGTACATCGCAAGTCAACCAAAAGGGTAATAGAGGCAGTGTTTGACCCACAGAGTCAACCAAAATGGCAAATTCAGAAAAAAATCTGAGAAGCAAAGGACAATCGACAGCTGCTAACCTTTCATCTGAGCCCTACGTTTTAAACTTCGATAATCTCCTGGAGAAAATGGAGATGAAAATGGAAAAAAAATTGGAAGTATTTAAACAAGCAATAATAAAGAAAATAGATGACGAAAATCAAGAAACCAGAAACACAAGGGACTTCATCAGCCGTCAGTACGATGACATTCATCTTAAGATGGAGACCATTATCAAACTGGTTTCGGAAGTTGAATTAATGAGAAAGGAGCTAACGGAAAAAGACAGAATAATAAAGAGCCTGGAAGTCAGACTGGCAGAAGTGGAGCAAGTAACTCATGAAGACACCCTTGAATTTACTGGGATCGAAGTAAAAGAGGGTGAGCAGCCTGCAGAAATTATTAAACGGGTGGCCGCAGTCTCAGGAATCGAATTAAAAAGCGATGACATCCTCGACATCAAGAAAATTCCGGACCGACGACCTGGAGTTCCCCCAAAACTCCACGTCAGATTTACTAACCCCCAAAAAAGACGACAAATTCTACTGAACAAAAGGCAACTTAATACAATTACAACACAAGGAAACGGATTCCAGAAGATTTTTGTTGGTGAAATCCTTGGTCCCTATTTCAAAGATCTTCTGTGGAGGTCTAAAACAAAGGCAAAAGAAATGGGCTTCAAATATGTCTGGTACAAAGACTGTAAAATAATGATTAGGAAAAATGACGGCGACAGGCAAATACACTACATCAAACATTCGGATGATCTTAAAAGAATTGATTAATTTCTTTGATTGAGAGTCCAACTTTTACCGGTCATTCACTGGGTCGTTTCCCCCAATATTGGTGAGTCATATCTTTTATGCTTATTTTCGCACTGTAACAATAATGAACTCCTGCACTAGCAATAAAAGGTTGAAACCCCCAGTGATGGCCACGGATTAGTGGAGCTCTCATTCAAGGGAACTAAACAATTCTTTTTTTTGTTTATTATAAATTTTATAATGGCTATTAACTTTAATCGCGTACATGCAGAACATGGTGATCAAATCAACCCTTTTACTACTTCAGATGCCAAAATTTGCAAATACCTTATAGCAGAGGTAAAAAACACTACAATTATGCATCAAAATATTAGGTCAATTAATAAAAACTTTAATGAACTCCAGATACAGCTTAACCACCTTAATATAGACTTCGATATAATTATTCTCACGGAATGTTGGTTGTCAAACATTTATACTCCAAAATTAATAAATCACTACTCTTCGTTCAATTCGACAAAACATGATAGCCAGAACGATGGAGTCGTCGTATACACAAAAAATGATCTTAACCCCATTGTAACGGAAATAGACATTATTGGCGCGAACTGTTTGCAAATAACATACAATAATGACACTTGCATTCTAGCAATTTACCGCTCTCCTTCGAATCGTAATATCACACCATTTCTAAACAGTCTTAATAGCATATTATCCAATCTTTCCCATACTAAAAATTTGATAATTATGGGAGATTTAAATATCAACATACTCCCAAATAATCCACATCACCAATGTCACGACTACCTGAACATGTTAGAATTCCATGGATTAATTAGTACCATCAATACACCAACAAGAATAGTCAATGAATCAAGTTCATGTATTGATCACATAATGGTCAAAACTAATAAACAAAACAAAAGCATCGTTTACAAATCAACAATTACAGATCATTACACAACAATCTTCACTTTGCAATCCAACACCACACAAAATAGACGAGATCAGTCTCTTATATACAATAATATTAACTTTGAAAATTTAAAAACCTCAATTAAAAATAAATCTTGGCAAGAGCTTTTCCAAATAAAAAACTCAGATGATGCATGGAGATATTTTGTTGACTTTTTGAAAAATGAATTAAGTAATAATACCACAACTTTGTCAAAAAAAATTCCAAACAAAACTAAACCCTTGAAATCATGGATAAGTCATTCAATCATCAACTGCATTCGCAGAAGAAATGCACTACACAAAAAAGTGAAAGACAATCCTTACGACGTAATCTCATTAAACATCTATAAAAGATACAGAAATACGTGCGGGGAAGTCATTAGAAAGGCAAAAGAAATCTACTATGGAGACAAAATCAAAGGAAGCAATAACGATCCCAAAAAAATATGGCAAATTCTAAGAGAAGCCACAAATACTCAATATGCCAAAGACAAACAGGACATACAAAAACTCTGCATTGATGGAAAAATTATTGACACATCAAAAAATCCTAAGGTCGTTGCGGATTACATCAATAATTTCTTTATTAATATTGGTTCAAATCTTGCTTCTCGTCTACCAAATTATGGGAATGTTCAACCTACTGAAAGAGGACTTCAATACTCCAACAGAAGACTCAATTTCCAAACGGTGTCAGAAGAAGAGATTCTAAAAATTATCAATTCCCTAAAAATCACTTCTTCAGCCGGGGTTGATGGCATAACAACCAAGATCTTGAAAACGCTGTCTACGGAAATTGCATTGCCCCTAGAACATTTAATAAACCTTAGTATCACTCAGGGCCACTTCCCCTCAAATCTTAAACAAGGTATCGTTATTCCTATACATAAAACAGGAAACAAGACTGATATAAATAATTACCGACCAATAACCCCACTAACAAGCCTATCAAAAGTATTTGAAAAAGTCATCAACTCACAGCTGGTAAGATTCCTCGTGAGCCATAAACTGATCTCAGAAAATCAATACGGGTTTCAAGAAAACAAGAGCACCTCGGACGCTATTGCCGCTGTCACAGATTTCATTGTAAAACACCTTGATAAAAGGAAAAAATGTATTTCAATCTTCTTAGATCTTTCCAAAGCCTTTGATACAATATCACACAGTAAATTAATAAACAAACTTGAACAAATCGGTATTACGGGAAACGAACTTAACTTTTTTTAAAGTTACCTTAATGAGCGCAAGCAACAAGTTAAAATAAATAACATACTTAGCAACACTTGTTCATCTAACTACGGTATACCACAAGGTAGTATATTAGGTCCGTCTTTGTTCCTGTTGTATATTAACGACTTATGCAACATTAATATTCAGGGGAAAATCGTTAGTTTTGCCGATGACACCGTCTTACTGTTTGAAGCTGACACTTGGCTAGCTGTCTACAAAAAAGCTGAAACGGACATAAGCATGGTAAAAAAATGGTTGGATATAAACACGCTCACACTGAACACAGAGAAAACTAAATATGTCACACCTAGTATTAATATTACTGGTCAACCTCCTGATGATGCCTCCATCAGAATACACTCGTGTTTGAATTCCGATGAATGTTGTCAGTGCCCCTACATTGAGCGCTCTACTCAGATGAAGTACCTCGGCCTCACCATTGATCCATATCTCAAATGGAACCTTCATACCCAAATAATTGCAAACAAAATTAGAAAAACCATGCACTTTTTTAGAATCATACGAAACTTTCTCGGCTTTCAAGACCTGAAAATGATTTATTTTGCAGTCTGCCAATCTATTATTGAGTATGGTATCATAGCATGGGGAGGCGGCACTTCATCTGCACTAGACCCAATCATAAAGGCTCAGAAAACAATTTTAAAAATAATTCTAGGGCTACCTATAATTACAGACTCAAATCTAATTTTTAATATTATGAATGTATTCGATGTTCGGCAGCTATATGCAAAAACTATCTTAACTCATCTATACTCAAATATAAATAATTACTACATAAAAAGTTCAAATACACGATGTACTCGAAGCAATAACAAAATCTTATTACAAATTCCGAAAACACATACTACGTTTGGTCAACGAAATTTTAAATACTTTGCGACAAGACTCTACAACATTCTTCCAGACAGCATAAAACAATGTGATTCACAAAAAAATTTCAAAGATAATGTAAAAATTTGGATTAAAAATAAGAAGAGGGCCTTTACCGGTGCATTCACCCAAATTTGCAGTTATTGAAGTCACTACATTACCACCACATTATTGAGCGAATACTTCTTAATACAAGTATAGGTATGTTCAATGGTATTAGGAACTAACACAAATAATTCTGCCTCAACACAGGCTAGCCCAGTGAGGCGGTATTTGAGAAACCACAACTGTGCTTTTATTTTCTATTTACCTTCAAAATATTATGTTTGTATAAATAGTTCTTAATTTTTGTTAAATTTATAACCTAAAATATAAAAGTTACAAATTAATGTACACCTTAATATGTATGTATAGTTGTAATGTGTAAACTTTCCTAAATAAAGATATTATTATTAATTAAAAACTTAATTGACAGTCCTGCCATCGTTGCCACTATTAAATTTCATGTGCCGATTAGGAGTACAAGAAAAAATATAACATTATTCTGCAATACATAAACAACCAACTATCAGACACACTCACTAACCAATAGGATGCATGATATGGGCATTAAGTTTGGGGGGTACTATTGATATATTTATTGACTCCATTTATAGAACTAAGCGTAATCTATACCAGCACTTGTTGAATCCTAAAAATTAGAGTACCTTAGAAATTAAAAATTAGTAATTAGAGTAATGTAGTTTTAGTGATTTGTCTTATATGCATTATTGTTCTAGTTTCTATATTATATATTGTTTTATGTTCAGTTTATCAGTTTACTGTTTTATCATGTTTTAATTTTTTTTTTAATTTTAAATAGCTATCCAGATATATTGTGTTTTTAAAATCCATGTAAAAGCCCGGCTGGGCATAAAACAAAATAAAATAATAAATAAATTAAAATTCTAAAATTGCCTTCAAATGAGGCATAAACGGACTCCATTATCCACTCTTCTATCAAGCCTTATCAAAAATTGCCTCTCCTTAGTTCAATTTATCCTTACTTCCAAGTGTAAACTCGAATCCAATCCAACTCGAAAAAATGTATATATTTTTTTAAAATAACAAAAAAAAAAAAAAATTGATTTTAATTAACCCAAAAATTCCTAAACTTTACAGCCTATTAAAAATACATAAACTGAACAAACCTATTAGGCCAGTAGTCTCTAATTGTAATGCCCCAACTTTTAAATTAGCGTCAGCAATTAATACTGTAATTAATAATGCTAATATATTTCAACCAACATACACAGTTAAAAATTCGTTAGAATTAGTTAATTATCTAAAGGATTTGGAAATTCATAATCATGCTATGTTGGTTTCTTTTGATGTAGTAAATTTATTCCCTAGTATTCCAATAGAAGAAAGTAAAACCGTCATCAATAAATTGTTAAATTCATCTAACTTACAGATAGACCTTATCCATGACGTTATTTTATTTTTTGAAGTTATTTTTAAACAAAATTATTTTCAATTTAACAATACAATTTTTAAACAAAATGATGGCTTGGCCATGGGGAACAGTACGAGTCCTTTGATTGCAGATATTTTTATTAATAATTTAGAAAATAAGATTTTTAATAGCGGTGCCTTGTTACTTAAAAATGTATATTGTTGGAAGAGATATGTAGACGACATTTTTTGCATTTGGTTAGGAACAGAAAGACAATTGAACATGTTCTTAAACTTTTTAAATAAAATACACAAAAATATTCAATTTACATTAGAAATAGGAATAGATAAGAGTTTAAATTTCTTAGATTTAAATTTAACAATAATTGGTAATAAAATAGATTTTAATATTTTCCGTAAAGATACGTACACTGAATTTGTCATACATAATTCATCAAATCATCCCTTTTCTCAAAAAGTCGCAGCTTTCCATTCTATGCTTAGTAGATTAATTTCGATTCCTTTGTCGGATCCTAATTATATCTCAGAATTAAATATCATAAAACAAATAGCATCTAATAACGGCTGTCCTAATAAATTGATAGATGAAATACTAAATAAAAAAATTAAACATAAATTCTTTAAACTTTATATTTATCCTATTTATAAAGATACAAACAAACAATGGCGTAGAATTCTATTTGTAGATAATGATACTTCCAAAATTATAAATAAAAACATCCCCTTCAGTATTCAACCGGCGCGCGTTTTATACGAATAACAAATTAAAAAAATATATTCTTAATAATAAAGATATTGATAGTCAAACTAAAAAATCAGGTGTTTATAAACTCAACTGTAATGATAGTAATTCCTTTTATATAGGAAAAACTAATAGAAACTTTGAGATCAGAATTAAAGAACATCTTAGGGCTTTAAAGGGAAACTGTGAATCAGAATTTGCGGATCATTTATTGAATAACGACCATACTTTCGATATTAATTCAGGTTTTAAAATACTAAATTCTGGTTACAAGGTATCTCAAATCAATAATTTTGAAATCCTAGAAATAAGAAAACACGTGAATATGAAAGCAGATATTATTAATAAACAAAAAAATTTTATAAACCCCATTTTAAATATTTTCCCAATTACCCGGTCTTTCCCGTCTAATGACATTTTAATTCCTACTTTGAATAACCCTCCCCTACTCTTACCCCTCCCCGCTCCTTCTACCTCTTCTTTCTAGACCTAATTTTAATTATAACTTTAGTATACTTGTGCTCCTGATGAAGTGAACTTGGTTCATGAAACATGTTGAGATTTTGTATCGAAATAAAGTGATGTAAACAATGTTATTTGTGTTTTAATAAAAAATAATAACTATTGATGGAGATAATATACAGTACAATACTTACCTGGTAGGTCACTTGAGATTAACACTTAATTAACAATATCTAATTGTTTATTACCGAAATTTAGATACAGGATTTAGGACATAGTTGGAAAATTGAAAATAACTGGACTTTCTCTCAGGAACGGTATATTTAATTTAAGGGTATGACAGCTTAAAAAGATAAGTTTTTAGTTTAGATCTGAATTCTGTTGGACTTGTTATGGATCTTAGTTCCGGACGGAGTTTATTCCAAGCCTTCGGCCCAGATACTCCGAAAGCGCGATCACCAAACTTAATATTTGGCTTGCGCTTAGGTTTTATCACTCTGCCTACAACTGATGATGTTGCTGATCTAAGAGTTGACTGCCTCAGACCAGTGTTTTCCGGGACGCATAGTTCAGAGCAATAGATTCATTTCATTTCATTTCATAGATAAGCAATAGATTCATTTCAATAATGGAGTTCTATCGAATTACTCTATTTTAGAAAGGGAATATATGTACATAGTTCATTCCTACCTCCGTGAATCCGCGAATGAATGAAACATATGAGGAAAGAGAAAAACAAATATTTGATAAAGAAGGGTTCCCGAGTGTGTGGGTAGCACCCACGCACATTAAATATACACAATAAACCTACAGACAAACGAAATTTCACCTTTGAAGATCTGGATTAACAAAACCTTTTCAACACCCTTCCACACTCATGCGAGATATTAGTTATATAGATAGATAGTTACACTCTCGCATGTATTTGGCACATATTAACCTGGCCTTAATGTCAAATGATTAATACAAATAAATAAAACATGTTAAGAAAGGGTCTACGAAATGTTATTTTAAGTAGGTAGTGATTCTCACTGATCATCGCCGAACAATGTTCTCTGATAGAAGATCTATAATTTAACCTAGTTTAGGTCACTTTCCAAACTCAACTTCGCGGTCTAGAGGCAGAGCGCCCGATTGTCGTCGTGAAGAACCGAGGTTCGATCCCCGCTTTAACTAATTTTTTTTTTCTTTTTTTGATTTTTTTAATACCATCAAAAGTGATAAAATGCTCTCGTGCTGCGACTTTGTCAGGCATACATATAAGAAAATATCTACATTTTTTAAAATAATTTTTTAAAAAATTACATAAGTTTGTTAATTTTAACCGATAGTCCTCCCGAAATGTCTAAATCCATTTAGTGAGACTCTAGACCGGCAGGCGTTCACTCGAGTAATTGGCTAGAATTAACGGTCGGTACCTATATGATATTTTTGTCGAAATATAGCTTACAAATCGAGCCGGTAGAGTCGCTCGGTATTTTGATTAAATATTTTTATTTTGAATCATTAAAATTACTAATCAAGGCCGATAACGCGACTAATTATTCTCGCAGACGTGCGTGTCAAGTTTTTTTTTGTAAAAAACACACCCATTATTAATTAATATACGGACAAATATATAGAAATATTTTTAAAAACGACAGATATGACTTCACACTGCCGATATATCTTCTATTCGATCATATATAAAGCGTTAACGAGACGTTATGTGATATTATTCATTTGCCGTGTTTGAAAACGAAAATTAACACGATAAAAGTCAATTGAGGAGTACACCTTATACGCGGTTCTCGTCGCTCAAGATACCTCTCCTCGTGGTCTGGAGGCAGAGCGTTCGACACTCGTTATGCAGGACCCGGGTTCGAATCCCATATTTTTATAACTTTCAATTTTTTTTTTATCACAAGCTACTTATAAATATGTCAATATTAGGAATCTAGTTAAACGTTCAATTGGTAACAACACGCCTATAAATAAATGTATGTTTTTTAAAACTATAATGTACAGCATTCTGAATAATAATAATATGAAATGAAAAGAGAGAGAGAAAAATACTAAAAGTTTCACTTCCTTCGTGCGTAGGCTTGCCACACACTGTATTTTATTTTTATTTTTTTTTTATGTGTGTTAGTTGTATACAAAGTATTAAAGGACGATCTTGACATATTTTAACAAGCGATTTATGATATAATTTAGAGTGAAAAATGAGTTCAAAAATGTACATGAAGTTTTTGAATAATGACTATTTGAATTTTTTTTCTATTTAAAACATAAAAAATCATTTGGTGTAGGAGAGTTAGGATCGGGGTGAGGGGTTGGTCGGTTACTAGGCTGAGTGAAAAGTGACGATGTAGAAGAAAAATAAATTTGCTCGGTTTAAGAAAAAACAAAAAAGTCGTCGAATTCCAAAATTTCCTTCACATTTTTTACTCCAAATATTTTCAGGAATCTCTGTTTAAAGTAAGTACGTCACTTAACACCCTGTATATTATTATCTCATGTAATATGGGAGTCTCGGATTATACTATCTTCCCAGTCCTGCTAGATAAATAAATAAAAATCTTATTGTTTGAGGACGCTAAATTTGTGCACTGCGCCAGCTGATCCTACTTTTGTAATAAGTTACCTGATTTTTGCAAAATGATAATTTTGTAAATTGTATCGTATTATTTTTAGAGGAATGGTTTTTTTAACAGTGCCGGCGAACAAGAGGTTGAGCTGTGTTTGTTTACCAAATTTGAAATCTTCCGACCTTCCTCTCAATTATATAATTTTTTTTCCACTCCCCTCATACCCCTATTCGGAATGCCATAGTCCCAATCGCTCCGGGCAGTTAGGTCTCTTGCGCGGTATTAACTGAAAACTACATGGATTTTTAAACCTTTTCAAAAATCCCGCCCCCCTTAATTTGCCACCCTAGGTAGCTACTAAGGCTGTCTGGGCCAGTATCCGGTCTCAGGGCCTATAAAAATGCCTAAAAGGAATTTCCCATCCGTTTTCACAATCAATATTTTACTAATTTGCACCACAATGTCCATTGTATTTTCACCACTATGACGTGCACTCCTTCCTCCAATAGCATTAAAAATAAAACAAGGATTAGCGGTCGTATTTAGGATGATAATTACGGTATCGTTATTAAAGCCCGTGGATTACTTATATCCCTTCCGAGGACGTTAAATTCGCGTAACTACCTTCGGGCTACGCTGAACCCTGTATTGTAAACATTGTCCCCAACTAAATTATTGGTTCTAGTGGTCGATAGGACTTAGTGATGGGCAGCAGTGAGGGGCATAATCGAGATAATACTAAAGTAATACCCAAACAAAAATTTATTATCATTTCACGCTTAGATCCCGACACGACGACGGAGGAAGTCATTTCCCATGTCAAAACGAATACAGCTCTCAGCTGTAATGCTGAAAAGTTTATGGCGTTTTCTAAAGAATACTCATCCTTTAAAATAGGAGTCGACGAGCAGAACATAGATTTACTACTAAAAGAAGAACTATGGCCCCGAGGAGTGGTTGTCCGTCATTTTAGATATTATAATAAACGCATTTCAGGTCAAGAAAACGCGAAAAAGCCGACCGAATCAAAATGACTGCTACTATACCAGAACGTGCGAGGACTCAGGTCTAAGATGAATCAATTTCTAGAAAATGTTCTTAACCAAGAACATAAATTCATCGTGATTACGGAGTCTTGGCTAAACGATTCGATATTTAACGCGCAAATTTTCGACAGCAGATACACAGTTTTCCGAAAAGACAGAAGCACTCAACAAACACGAGGTGGTGGACTACTGCTCGCTTTACTAAACGAAGAAAACATGCGAGCCGAACGACTTTCCCATCTGGAAACGGGAGACGAAAATTTATGGGTCAAAGTCACAATTCAAGGCTTATGTTTATTTATTTGTTCTGTTTATATCCCACCCAGTTCAAAAACGCATATTTACACGACTTTTTTCGAAACTTTAATTAGTAACTTAACTTACCTTGTTGATAAAAAAATCTTAGTGATTGGTGATTTTAACATTAATTCTTCACAAAATCCACGTGCAGTGAACACTGAGCTTTTATATGTTATGGAACTTTTTCAATTGAAGCAGTTTAATACAGTACTTAACTCATGTAATCGTACTTTGGATCTAGTATTAAGTAACTTTAGTATGTTTACAAAAAAATCCGATTTCTGTCTTGTTCAAGAAGATAATTATCACCCGACACTTGTGTCAGAAATTAGTCTTGATCATGACAGACCGTTGAAAAGTCGTTGTTTACATTCAGAAAATAACTTTCGTGGTTGGAATTTCCGCAAAGGAGACTTTGAGAAGCTGTACAGCCAATTGCGTGACCACAATTGGCTGGCTATCTTGGAGATCTCCGATGTTGACGAAGCAGTTAAGTACTTCTACGATACCCTATACGCGTATTTTGACAAATGTTTTCTAAGAAAAAAAGCGCCGCAAAATGAAAACTATCCTAGATGGTTTTCGCGTGAGATTATCGGGGACATAAAGACGAAGCTTGTATACCATCGACGGTGGAAACGATCAGGTTTGGATAGTGAACACGAGTTATTCAAATCCTATCGTACAAAAATTAAACATAGCATTTCAATAGCACACAAAAAATATATTGTGGAGGTAGAGAATAATGTTAAACACGATCCAAAGTCATTTTGGAAATATGTTTCTGACAAAAAAAATGACAGAGGCCTCTTAAATCATATTATTCTGAATGATTGTACTTACAAAGGAACTGACGTACCGGAAGCTTTCGCAAAATATTTCCAATCTGTCTATAATCCAGAAAAAGCTGATTTTGATTCTTACGTACCAGGACAGATTGGATTGACAAAAGCTCAAAACATATCTATAGAAAACGTTAATAACATGGATTTCAGTTTAGCAATAAGAAAATTGAAACCAAAAACATCATTTGGCCCTGATTTCATTCCACCCTTCGTCATTAAGGGTTGTTCTGAACCACTGTCTAATCCACTTCTACATATATTTAATCTTACGATTAAAAACGGAATTTTTCCTAAACTGTGGAAGCTGTCAAAAGTTACCCCTCTACATAAAGATGGTGACAAGTGTCAGGCAACCAATTACCGTCCTATAGCAATTCTTTCCGCACCTGCCAAGTTATTCGAAATAATTATTCATAAATATGTATATGCCAAGGTTGAACCATTCTTGATCGAACAACAACACGGATTTCGACGTGGCCGTTCAACCACTACAAACTTGATGGCATATACTGATTACGTGGCGAGAGCTCTCGATAATAATGAGCAAGTTGACACGTCATACCATGACTTTGCGAAAGCTTTCGATAAGGTTGATCACTTAGTGCTCTTAAGTAGGCTTGAAGAAATTGGTTTTTCCGAAAACTTATTTAAACTCTTTGCTAACTATTTAAAAGAAAGGGAACAATTCGTTTCCTATGGTGGTTTTAACTCTAACGCGTATCCTACAAACTCTGGTGTGCCGCAGGGTTCCAATTTAGGACCCTTATTGTTTCTAATTTTTATAAATAATATTCGGGGAAAAATCAAATTCGTCCGTTTTTTACTTTTTGCAGATGATATTAAACTGTTCTTAAGAATAAGATCATTAGAAGACTGTAAAAAGCTCCAGGAAGATATAAATGCAATTATTGACTGGAGTATTGACAGCAAACTCGGTTTCAACTTCCAAAAATGCTCAGTTATGTGTTTTACGAGGTCACAAAAGATCGTATATTTTAATTACAAAATGAAAGATACATCACTAAAGCATACGGTGACTTATAAGGACTTAGGAATTGTGTATGACGCTCGCTTAACATTTCACGCTCACATTGAAAAGATCTGTAAATCAGCTACAAGAATGTTAGGTTTTGTCATACACAATTCAAAGGAACTGACAAACCTTGCAGTCATTAGGCTGCTTTACTTTAGCTTAGTGCGTAGCATTCTCGAGAGTGGATCTCAGGTATGGGGGCCAGAGGACACTGTCTATGTACTAATGGTCGAGAAAATTCAAAAGAAATTTTTACGATACCTCTATATGAGAGAGTTTGGTTTTTACCCATGGCTGTTTCCAACAGCATTTATCTCGGGAATGCTGAATATCTGCAGCCTTAGTTCCAGACGGGACGTCGCATTATTGATGATGGCTTACAAGCTTCTGAATGGTTTAGTATCAATTCCAGACATTCTGTCAAAAATAGGACTTTATGTCCCGGATAATTTCACGAGAGGCCGCCAACACAGGCTTTTAATTCTTCCCAGGTCCAGAACTAACTTACCAATGGTGATGCCCCTGGGAAGACTCACTAGGTTAATTAACTCCCTTCCAGCTAACTTGGATATTTTCCATATGTCCTACAACGACTTTAAGCGCGAAATATTGTATTTGTTTTAACTGTATACTTATGTATAATTTTTTTTCCATATTTTGTTTACCGCTTTTGCATATGTTTTAACTGTATACTTATGTATAAAATTTTCTTCAATAATTTGTTTACCGCTTTTGCAATGTATTGGTTTTTGTACTGTTTTTGCAAATAAATAAAATAAATAAATAAAATAAATAAATAAAATAACTAATTCGAATTTATCAATTCATTTTTAAATCGAAACAATGGTTTAATGTAATTTGTTTGGGAGGCGGGTATGGGTACCGCTGCCCGAGAAATATTCATTGGATAATCAACACCTCGGCTTTAGGTCACGGTTTGCTATGTTTGGTGAGTTAGCATGGGTGTTCTGGGTTCATGAAGTGAAGTTTGTCAAGGTCTTGGAAGCGGATGCGTCTTCCCACCAACCATACCTTTTTCCTTCCCAGAACTTCCTCTACATCCTTTCATTAAAAGATCCCCCAAACAACATCCACAAAGATGACAGGCCCAGATGGAAATTATTTTCCTCAGGGAATCCTGGGTGGAGATGAGAAATTCGAAGACTGAACCTTAGAAACTTATTTTTTTCTGATTATGTTCCTATGGCTGTTCTGGTCGGCCACATATTACACGTCAAGATTGCATACGGTATTATTTCAACTCTCGACTTATTTTGATGGTATATGTGACGGTAACTAATGCTGCGTTCCTACCTGATCAGTTCAGTGAGTCTCTATGGTCAATTTATAGAACGAAAGTTGAAGTCGATTTAATTTTGGGTTACTCTCCATATAATTGCCCATTCACACTAATCCATTACATAGCTTCCACGAAATAGATCTTAGCATAGATCAATTGTGATCACGACTTAAGGTTTCTTATGCAATCAAGACACTGTTTAAAGTGAAGAAACACAATGATCTCTTGTGGTAAATTACATAAATTGATTTCAATTATTTCGCTGTAATAATCAATTGTTGATAAATTTAAAAAAATCTGAGATTTTTTTATATTATATCCCTCTCCTCTCGGTCTAATTAGAACTCACTGAAAAAACATCTCTGAAAATTCCACCAGAGTGTGAGTCCAATGTCATTTCAGGATACCTGTTCGGAAGCATTGGTATAGCTGAACAGTGGAATATCTTATTCGATTCCGATTACAAGTCATTGATTAGTAAAATGTTTCGATAACCAATGTTTCGATAATGTCCATCACTTCTCTGCAATACGCATTGTTGCCGTATCGATAGATAATGTAGGTATGAACAGTAAAGGCGAACTAGGACAAAGTATTAGTGAGCTAAATTTTATATTATAATCTTGAAAGAATATAAAATACATTCGATTTTGTTGAACTACGACACTTTTTTAAATTATTTGAATATGCTGGATTAATAAATAAATAAAATAAATAATACTGGAAGTCGGGATTTATTTCAGTGCAGAAATTCTGGGACTAACTACCATAAATATATGTACTCCTCATTGCCCACAATATTTTTGGAGGGAAATAATTATACCGAGTCGGGGACATTCAATTTATTACTAAATATGTACGAAAGATTATTGCTGCAGCACTTAAGAAATTAATTCTAATAATTAATCGTAATAATTTATAAATTGGGCCAATTTGGTTCGCACATAATAAAATTTATATGTTAATGGCAATGTTCAAAAATATACTCGTATTTTTCTCGTACCTAAGCGGACTTAACGGCTGACATTTCCATAATCCTGTCATGATAAAATTATCAGGATTATATTATTTCTTTCTGACTAAGCTTACCTCTACGTTGGTAAAATCGTTAGGGATTAAAATAAAAAAGGTAGGTCTCATTTGGGAAGAATGGCGGATGAAGGTTTGATCTAATTTGAGATAAAGAGAAATTTACCGGAAGAAACTAAATATAATATCATAACTTAACTGACAGGTAAGTGATTAATCATCAGTAAGGGCAAAGTTTACCACGATTTTAATATTCATTTATTTCAGTCTTATTCTGTATTATAAATATAATTATATTATATATAAAAACATTTTGTGAAATATTAAAAATATCACAAAATCTCAATATCAATTTTTTTAGCGGTAAATTTAACAATAGTACACATATATATATATTATATATATATATATATACCTACGTTGTTTATACGACCCGGCAAACGTTGTTTTGCCATATAAATTATTTCTTATCAATATTTTGGTTGTTAAATAAAAAATAATGAATGCACTGCGTTGAGATACGTAATAAATGCCGAGTGAAATGTCAAAATGACTCGACGCTTCTCGTGAATGTCTAGTGTATGTGTGGATGAAAGTTCTATGAGGCGGACATAGCGCCATATGTTATTCAACAATATAAATAATTTCGTTCTGTTTTGAATTTAAACGACGGTTAAACTTGTTCATACAAAAATACAAAAATCGCGATTAAACAGTGGGAGGGTGGGGGTAGGAGGGTGAAAATCTGGGGTTATAGGTTTTTTTTTTTAGCCAAATAAAAAAAATATATTTTATAAAAAAAAGTAGAATTTTTTTTCTGGATAAGAACACCCTAATCAGCTAGCGGTATGAAATATACATAACAACCTATTCTCATACCTAAAAAATATACATAAAAAATTTCATAAAAATCGGTCAAGCCGTTTCGGAAGGGTGCGACCACAAACACCGCGACACGAGATTTATATTATATATGTATTTATATATATATATTACTGGACACGTATACGTATAAGATCAACACCAATTTATTTGAAACAATCCCCAATAACCCGTAAATGTGTGCGAAAATTTCACAATATAGACATTTTAAGCAATGACGTGTACGATCTTAATTTAATAATATTTACTATCGGGAGCACCTCCTATCCTTTTCCTTTATTCCTCTTCAACTTTACTCTTAAGCAACTTTAGCATGAAAGTTTTCTGGCTTTACTTCAATTAACTTAATTAGTCTTACTTATTCACTAATACGCCGTTGCAGCGTTGGTATCTATACGAGGAAGAGGGCCGCATACTGATCGGGTTAAAATGGTTACTCATAATAATATTCAAACCAGATTTTTTCAGACTGGCGTCACTTTGTTCCAAGCCTCAAAAACACGATCATATTCGCATTTTGCTTTTTGTTGCTAACTTCACTTTCGTTGATAAATAATGACATTTATAGTGTTTGTTTTTTCAGCCTATTTTAATTTGCATCAAAATCCGGCCAATTCTATTATGCATCACGTATTTGCTTTGGTAAATCGATTTGAAATATGTCTCCGCTTTCGTGATGGAATTTCAAAGGTTTCCTATAATCGGTACCACGTGTAGAGCTTAGTCCAACTTAAGTGCGTAGATTGTGACGATAATTTTGTTAGCTAGGTAACTAATAAAAATATATATTTGGTATATTTCTTTTAAACAGACGCAAAATAACACGGAAAATAAATTTGCAAGTGACGAAATTATGATCGGATTGTACATGCCGCTGTTAGGAGGTGTTTCACCATCATATCGATAACTATCTATTAGCTATCTATCTATAAACGGTATCCGGAAACTCGTAGTACAAGCGGGAAACTTGTAAATCTACATCACAGAGAAAATCCAAAAAACCTTTTTCAGACATGTAATACTCGAAAACGAAAAATCAAATAAAAAGTTTAAACACCAAAATAATGATTTGACATTAAAATTAGGTCATTAATAATGCATATTACCTGTGAGGTTTTTTCCCTAATAAATATTGAAATGAGCTACAAACCCAAGGTAATTAGCTTACTGGATTTACCAAATATTTAGAAATTCGACAATCTTAAACGACTTAGTAACAAATAAAATTGATTAAAACCCTATAAACTACCCCTCTCCCCCCTCCCCCATATGTTGTGTATATAAACCGTAGACTAAGAATTTTGTGTACCAGTCTGAAGATGGCTTTGACGAGCTGAAACCGGTTACGGTCAAAATAAAATTAAGTGGAATAAAGTTTTTTATTTGTTTTATTATAATATACCAAAAAATCTACTCTAAATGTGATGTAGATTCTCAAGTTTCCAGCTTGTATTACGAGTTACCGGACACCGTTTTTTCCGTACCAAGAATAGTGTTTGTGACGGGCGGGCGGGAGAACGGGCGGCCTGACTTTTTATAAATAAAAATCTACAGTTTTATTCCGAGATTGATAATATTTTCTACTTATGATTTCTAAAAACTCTGTCTAAAGTCCGAACAAATAAATAAATAGGTTGGATGCCCTCTCCAGCCGGACTCTCCCAGCCTATCGCCTAGCACCGCAGTGGGTGGGCTGGAACCAAACGCTCATCACTCCTGGACAGCCTGAACCCCAGATTCCTACCCACTCCTCATACCTTTCCTTTCCAGACCTTTCCTTTCACCTCCTACCCTTAAAAAAAAAACTTTAAATTCCTGGCCTGCACACAAATTTAAATTCCGTCCATCACTATCTTTTGTCCCAACGTCCCAACCTTCTTTTCCTATCCGAAACTCAGATAGCCGACTCACTCCTCCTCCTATCTGGACTGCCCGGGCTTTACCCTCGCAAGCAAATTCCGACTCAAAGGAGGAGTCTGCCTCTATAGTCGAGCTGACGTCAACTGTGTACGACTATTGAGTCTGGAAAACTCCAGATTCGACGTAATGTGGGTGCGCGTCAATCTTGCCAGTACGGCAAGATTCTACGCATGTCTATACCGCTCACCGAACCATAGCGAATCAGACACTTCCGAGCTCTTCAAACATTTGAGCGATACTATTGATGATCTCTTGCCCCGCTACCCTTCGGCCGAGTTTGTTGTTCTGGGGGACTTCAATGTTCATAACGAACCATGGTTGAAGTTATCAGGCCCAACGGACTCGGCTGGCCGACAGGCGGAATCCTTTGCCATTTGCTACGGATTAGAGCAATTGGTTCAGGAGCCTACAAGGGTTCCTGATGTCCAGACTCACCGCTCCAATCTGTTAGACCTATTCTTAACTACTGTGCCACACGGTTATAATATTGACGTCACAGCGCCTCTGGGATCATCTGACCACTGCCTAGTGACGACATCAATCCCCGTTAGCCTCAGACCAACCAATGAGAGGCTGAGGAGAAAAGTGTGGTACTATAGGTCAGCAGATTGGTTCGGTATGCGGGCCCATTTCAACGCTTTTCCGTGGTCAGCTGTCTGTTTTCGGACTTCGGACCCTTCAAGATGTGCCCAAGAGCTTGGTGAAGTCATCAAATCGGCGATGGATGGCTTCATACAATCGACTACTAAAGAAACTGGTGTGGGCTCAACGCCGTGGTTCAGTCGACAATGCTCCGAAGCAGTTCAACGAAAAAACGCGGCTTACCGAGCCTACAACACATCTCGAACGCCCGAAAGCAGATCAGCATACAACAAATCGGCAAAGGAATGCAAGAGAATCATTAATAGGTCAAAATTCGAACACGACCTGCAGATCAGCAAAAAGCTGGCTGCGTGCCCGCATGGCAGCAGAGCATTCTGGTCGCTTGCGGGCTCAATAGGTCGAAATTTTCGCAAACCCAGTTTGCCACCTCTTACCAGACCTGACGGCTCACTAGCAAACACCGCCACCGAAAAGGCTAACCTATTAGGGAAAATGTTTGCGGAAAACTCGACCCTCGACGACGGGGGTGCTGTTCCGCCGTCGGTTCCTCACTGCGGCTTCTATATGAAAAAGCTGAGGATCTGGCATCGGGATGTACTCCACGTCATACGGGGGCTCGATGTTAACAAAGCTAGTGGACCTGATGGAATACCTGCCCTGGTATTGCAGAGGTGTGCTGCGGAAATAGTTCCAGTTTTGACAAAGCTCTTCAAAATGTCCCTGAAGTGTGGCACTGTGCCCTTTGGTTGGAAAAAAGCGGTAATTCACCCTATTCCCAAGAAAGGTGACCGCTCCAACCCGGCCAACTACCGCCCCATAGCGATCACATCAGTTCTGTACAAAGTGATGGAACGTGTGATCAACGACAAACTGCTCACATACCTCGAGAAGAACAAAATTATCAACGACCGTCAATACGGATTCCGGTGGAACCGTTCGTGCGGTGATCTTCTCGCGTATGTGACGCATGTTTGGGGGCGGTGCCTGGAACGTCACGGTGAGACCCAAACGGTCGCACTAGACATATCCAAGGCCATTGACCGGGTCTGGCACCGAGGACTTGTCAACAAATTGCATTCTTACGGACTTCTCGCATCCCTGTGTACGTGGATTGCTGACTTTTTAAGGGATAGGTCGATTCAGGCGGTTGCTGACGGTTTCACCTCTTCCTCGCACTCCATAAATGCTGGCGTCCCACAGGGATCGGTTCTGTCTCCGATTTTGTTTTTGTTGCACATCAATGACCTTTTGACATGTGCACCAATTCATTGCTACGCGGATGACAGTACAGTTCATGATAGCTTTTTGTTTGACAAGCCCCCAAAAGGCACACAAACTCCAACGGCTCGGAGGGCTTTGAAGCAGAGAATGGACGGTTATCTCGAGAGTATTTCCTCCTGGGGTAAAAATAATCTCGTCGAATTTAATGTTTCAAAGACCCAATCCTGTCTGATTACGTCTAAAAGGGATCCAAATGATAATCTAGTCTCCTTCAACGGAAGCAATCTTCCGAACAGGCCTTCCATTGATATGCTTGGTGTAACTATAAGTGACCAGCTCAGGTACGGGGGCTCCATCGAAGCCAGAGTAAAGTTGGCCTCTCAGAAGCTGGGCGTACTGTACAGGGCCCGCAGATACTTTAATAGTACACAACTGCTCACCCTGTACAAATCGCAAGTGCGCCCTACTGTCGAATTTGGCAGCCATCTCTGGTCTGGAGCCCCAAAATACCTGAAAAAAACCCTTGACTCTGTGCAGAAACGGGCGGTCCGTTTGATAGATTCCCCAATCTTAACAAACGGAATGCAATCTTTAGAGCACAGGCGTCAGGTAGGTATGCTGTCCTTGTTCTATCGGTATTACAATGGAAGATGCTCTGAGGAACTAGCGTCATTGATCCCTTCGGCACCGGTGCGTAATCGGGATACACGCTAAACGCGCGCCCAACATTTGTACACATTTGACACTTGTCACATGAGAACGGGTCGCTTCTACGATTCGTTCTTAAGTTCAACAGCTCGGCTGTGGAACGAACTGCCGGCCTCTGTGTTTTCTCCCTCCTACAACATGGGACTCTTCAAGACCCATGTTCACTCCTTCCTCTCCACAAAAAGACCCTCCGCACAGCGTCCCCAAAGATGACATAGGCCCTGAGGGAAATTATTTTCTTCAGGGCCTCCTGTGTGGAGTAAATATAAAAATAAAAAAAATTAGTCGCCTGAAATATCAATACAAATTGAAATTATCTCCCGAGAAAAAATAAATGCCGCCGAAGGGAATTGAACGGGCATTTGTTTACTTCGGAGATATTTTCGATTTATATTGATATTTCAGGGGACAAATGGTTGCTTATAATAATTTATTTGTGCTATGCATAAAAAACCTTGTCTTATAACCTTGAACCTTGTCTTTAAAAAAATAATTACATTTGACAAGTCAAAATATTTCACCAATTAGCACTAACAAAGCCTTTCCTACAAAAATAAAGTTGGTTGTTTACAGGTGTAAAAATACAATAAGCGGTAATTGTTGATTGAAGTACTAGTACATATTGAGTTATTTGGCGTGTTGGAAATAAGCCGACGCAGCTCTGTGGTCCAGAACATTAGAAGGTGTGGGTTCAATTCCCGTCGGCGGCATTTATTTTTACTCGGAAGATATTTTCAATTTGTATTGATATTTCAGGCGACAAATTATTGCTTATAATAATTTGAGAACTTATCTAGATGGTGGTGAAATATCCTCTCAACCAAATCTAACCAAGTAGATGGAGCTTATGTAGGCATCGGCCAAATGGCCCATTCAAAAATAAGGTTGGGTTAGGTTAGAAGACAGGTCATACGAAATGCAATCGTAAAAATGTACACAAAAATATGCATGTATTTTTAATCGTATTTTGCGTCTGTAGGTATAACAGTGGATAAGTTTTATTAGATATATTCCTAAAATGGGCTCTGCAACCTATTACTCCATTGAAATAAATGTTTCTCTTTATTTCTTCTAGGATTTCAGTAACTTTGAACATATTACAGGCATAAAGTATTCTCAAAGGATATCAAATAAAACCAGCAGGCAAGTACTCCCGCCATTCCCTCCTGAATAAATAGCGCTTGATTTTATGCAATCTGCGTTGCGGTATTCCTTGTCCGGGCAATACAGTATTCAGTATGCAGGAACCTCACGAGAAGATCTTTTTCCGATCCCACTATTTATTTTAATGCGCCCGTAAATATCTGTCACTTTCTACTCAATGTTCAATTTGTAACTGAAATAGCTGCTTGTTACTTCTTGCCCTCTAGCTTGAAAAGATAAAATAGTTTTGAATTGAAACGTTCAAGTTCAAATGAATGCTTGTTTATTTTCATAGTGATGATAGAATTACTCGTAACTACGGTGTTGTCGATGTTAATCTCCGTTTGTTGGAATATATTACAAAATAGTAATTGCATTGATAATGTAAAACCAACTAGATTATAATGCCAATTAATTCGATCAAAATTATTTTCACGTTGAATTTTTTTGTGTACTGAATAGTTTAAACGCGAAAATAAAGGTTTTATAATAATTATACCCCTAATTAAACAATTCAAATAGTTCTGATCATTTATAAACGGTGTCCGGAAACTCGTAGAGCAAGCGGGAAAATGGTGAATCTGTATCTCATCTGTGCACCCAAAAAAAAATCGTTTAGCGCATTTAGATTTTTTTTCAAACTCCTTTTTAATGAGTTCTTTAAATCCTCGCATATAATTTTTTTCACAATTAGCACTTTATTACCTTTAAACCATTTTAGACAGAATTAATAGACGGTTTACTATGTTTTTAATGTATGAGCAAAAAAAGAAGTACGTAAGTTACCTAATTTTTTTAATAAAGATTTCTACATAATATGAATGTAAAATAAAAATTAAACTATGTTTAACATAAAATCCAAATGTATAAAAAAAGACGCACATCATGCGCTAGTGTAGCATGCTGCCATCAGAATATATCAGAGGTATTATTAATATTATAGGGTATTTGATGTAACATACCTATTGAATATTTCGAAGGAGTTTATTAACGCGGTGTAATTTCCGCTATTCCAATTTGGTGCGGAATCAGACAGACATGTGCAGTATGCACCGTGCACACTGCATACGGGAGTTCGTAGCCTGGCGAATTTGCCGAACGGTTTTAGCATCAGCGCTGCAGTTACTAAAAACCCAAAGGGAAGGGTACATGGCTACGAACAGGGCCGTCTTTAGGCGACACAAGACTCTAATAACGGGGATTTGCTCGAAGCTCATATCAGGGGCGTTCCCAGTTTGCAATCTAGGGAGGGTGCAATTTTTTTTTATAGATGTTACAGGGAAGGAACAAAGAAGTAGTCAGAATAAAATAGAAATATTTACAAACATGTTGATATGTATCATGCGTTGCTCGGGGTTATGAACAGGCCTCTCTTAAGCTGCCGCATAACCAATTTCTACCGATTTATAACAAGTTTCTCGTTAACTCTTTAAGTTTTTAATCAATATCTATACATTTTTCATGCCGAAACGTTAATTATATGAAATTCCCTCAATAGAAAAAAATCGAAAAGTAAGCTCCGAAAATTATTAAAAACACGTTTTGTTCTGTTATTTAATATGTTATAGGCATGAAAAAAATCACAGTGTATCTTTAAATGCAACTAAAACATTTGTGGAGAGATTTGTGATCTATTTCAAACGAGTCGTGTTATATTAAATATTTTCACCATTTTCGCTCAACTATTATCGTTTTTCAATATTAGCGCGCTCCCTCTAACATTCGTATTTACATATCTCCCTTTCAAACCATCTTTGCACGCTTACCACGGGGCCTTAAGCCGTGACGGGGCCCATAGGTATACCAAGTTTGGAGGCCCTTTTAAAAGCCATAAACTCACAGGAAAACAACAAACAACAATGTTTTATATAATTTTATTGAAGAGGTTCGTGCAATACAGTGATATGTGAGCATTTAAAAAATAATATATTTTTTTTAAATACTCACATTATCATTTGTGTTTTGCATTTGCAAAATAAAAGTACGTATATTCTTTTTTGTGTAGATTACCAACAAAGGTATAAACAAATTCGCGAATACCACACAATTTAAAATTAATTAGTTACAATTCTTAAATAACCTCGGACCCTGACAAAAGTGAAGGGAGTGGAACTCTCACTAAGGTACGTAAAACGCCACAGGCGAAATTTTTTCCACACTTTCCCCAATTGGGGTAGGTGTGTGGTGTAGGTGAAGGGAGTGAAGCAAAGATATTAGAAGAACGAGATGTGCTATGAGCAGTTCATACTGTGCCGAATTGTTTTGCCCAGTGTCGCCGGTTTTGTTCACCAATACTACTGCACACCTTGGATGTACCTTGCAGGTATCCGCACTAATACATAGAACAGATTTCTGTGCGTACACGTCCCGATAGTATTTAAAGTACCCTAATTAGGTAGTACTCCGCCTACGGTCCGGCGGCCAACATAGCATATCTCGTTCTTCTAATAACTTTGGAGTGAAGTATTAATTATCACACCAACAAATACACGGAAAAACCACCGCACACGAAAATATTTCTAGGACAAAGCACAAACCAATTTAAAATATATTTTTTATTATTAATTAAACTTTTGAACATAATATTAAAACTCAGGTTTTACACCGCTTCTTTTTTCTATTTATACTACTCTTCCATTAAAAGCATTTGCTTGTGGATGGAAGAGGAGTGTACATTTACGAAAAAATAATGGTATTTTTTACATTTTACATTTTATGCTTTTGACTGTCCAACTAGGAAGTTTTCCCGTTTCATGATGAAGGTTTTTGGTACAGTATTATAATGTATTATTTGGTGTAATAATGTACATATTTTAAATTAAAGATTTATGTTACAAAGTAAAAAATAATTACGAAATTAAAATACATAAAAATTGTTGAATTTGGAAAGAATAAAAAAATATTATAGAGGATAAATAGAGTAAATAAACGCTATTCATTTATATTTTTTGGAGAGTCAGTATTTAACGGTTTAAAACGGAAACCTTTATAACATGTCAGCTTAACACCGGCTAGTAGAAATAATAAAAATAAATAAATAAAATAAGATGAGAGCTACAAAGTCGTTTTTCAATTAACAATAATTAAGAAGCCTCACAAGTAAGGTAAGCTACTTCGAGAAAAATATGGATTACAGTTTAAAATGGGCATAGTAAAGGGTTTTCCAATAAAAGGTGTTATTTTGAGTAGCCCGCTATTTCGGTAAATGTTCCTTTGAAGCTGTTATTTTTTGACATTTGACAAGTAGAAACTACGTCATTAATAAAAATGAAACAATACACGCTTCAACAATGCATTGAAATTATTAAAATTCACTTGAGTGAATCAAATGCAAATCATCTTGAGTGATGAGGCCCATTTCCACCTCAGTGGCTTCGTCAACAAGCGAAATTGTCGCATCTGGGGCTCGGAAAACCCAAGAATTATTGTTGAAAAGCCTTTCTATCTTCAACGTGTGAGTGTTTAGTGCGGTTTATGGTCCGGCGGAGTCATTAGACCTTACTTTTTCGAAAATGAGGCTGGAGCAACAGTTACGGTGAATGGATTACGCTATCGAGAGAAGATTAATGATTTTTTATAGCCGGTATTGGATGGTATTGATTTGGACAACGTTTACTTTCAACCATTGTTCTCTTACGATTGAATATCAAAATAACACCTCTTATTGGAAAACCCTGTATTATGACGCAGAACGAACAACTTACTATTCAGCAGTCGTATCTTAAGAAATATTTATGAAGAGGCTATACCAGTGTACAAAGCTCTTATGGAAATTAAAGCCTCCGCATAAGTAGTTCGTTACATAGCGCCGTAGTGTCAAAGCATTGCGACAATATTGCTTGAAACTTTCAGGTAGATCCCAAATTTTCTTTTAGGAGTTGTCTAACTATGTAGGAATAAAAGTAAATTTAATGTCAAAACATTATCTCCCGTGTTTGTATCTTCCCTGGTGACCGGATAAATCGTCAAAATGATAATTCATCACATCTTTAAAATGTTATATAAAGTCACGGAAAGTGGTGAAACAAAAACTTTATTAACTGGGTTAAGTAGGTTAAGTTAGGTTAGATTAGATTAGGTTAGTAAAAATAAAAAAAATTCGTCGTTTATATGACTTTATATCATTTTTTAAAAGTGTATTGAATAGTCACTGTGTTGAGTTAGCATGGAACCATCTTCCCCATTGGCAAACAACCATATACGTATCGGTACCATCAATAGGTTAAGTTGCTCCCATAGCCTCTGTGCCTATATGATGCACAGATGGGGCCTTAAAGAGTCGGCGATGTGTAAATTTGGTGCGGTGCAGACCACCGAACATGTGGTCAACAAATGCCCGCTTCATTCATTCCCCGGCGGGATTGATGAGATTCACATGGCGACGCCTGAGGCCCTAGAATGTTTCGCAACCTAGATGTCCCCCTCTGATCCCCCCACAATACGAAAGAAGAAGACGTTTAGGAAAAGGTTGTTATTATCCGTTGTATAACATTTAAAATAAGTTTTTTAATAAGATCCTTAGTAAATTTTAAATAATAATTTTGTTTTTGTTTCGGTTAATTTGCGGAGGATATTCAATATTCAAAAAAACATATTTTTGATTTTCAATTTGTTTTCTTGGTGGTTTGAACAAATAAATTAAAGTGACCGAAATAGAATCATAATACAGGGTTTTCTAATAAGAGGTGTTATTTTGAATAGCCCGCTATTTCGGTAGATGTTACTTTCGAAGCTGTCATTTTTTGACATTTGACAAGTAAAAACTACGTTATTAATAAAAATGGAACGATACACGCTTCAACAACGTATTGAAATTATTAAAATTCACTTGAGTGAATCAAATGCAAATCATCTTGAATGATGAGGCCCATTTCCACCTCGGAGGCTTCGTCAACAAGCAAAATTGTCGCATCTGGGGCTCGGAAAACCCAAGAGTTATTGTTGAAAAGCCTCTCTATCTTCAACGTGTGACTCTTTGGTGCGGTTTATGGTCCGGCGGAGTCATTGGACCTTTCTTTTTCGAAAATGAGGCTGGAGCAAAAGTTACGGTGAATGGATCGCTATCGAGAGATGATTAATGATTTTTTATGACCGAAATTGGATGGTATTGATTTGGACAACGTTTGCTTTCAACAAAACGGCGCTACGTGCCACACAAGCAACGAAACCATTGATCTTTTACGATTGAATATCAAATAACACCTCTTATTGGAAAACCTTGTATTTATTATTAAGAACGGGTGTTTTCACAAAATTTGAACAATTCTTCAAATTTTTAGGTTAATTTTTAAGTTCTACTTTGTGAAACAATTGGCTCATGATAATATATTAATAGAACTGGAATAGGACTTTCACAGAACTATAATTGAAATTTGATGAATTTTTAAAACCCTGAGAAACTACCCGTTCTTACTAACTTAAAAAAATATATGTACTACATAAATGTGCGTGATGTGAAAAGGGGTATTGAAATAATAATATTTTTAAGTTTGCCGTCAATGTGTCAATCTTGTCATTGAAAAAAAAATGCTGTCACGTCAACCAACTGCAATTCAGTTTCGAATGCATAATTTATTTGACGGCTACGAGTAGGTACCTTGATAACATTGGCATTATGTCTCTACAAAAACATGCATTAGCGTGTTTTTTTTATAAAAACCTTGTGCATTGTCATTACCAAAGGCCGAATGCACGGAGGCAATAATCGAGAGATTGTAATCGATGTGGATTTGTCGTGCTGAATTATTACACTTTACATATTACCGCTCACTGCACAAAAATGTAATTGCGAGATTGTTTTTTAACCAAGGGCAAGTTGTACCACTTTTTATTCGCTGTATGTAAACAATATATTGTTTCGATAAATATATTGTTAAAAGGTTTTTTCAAATTGTTTTTGCTAAAACCCATCGAGATTCGGAGTCAGTCGCTGTCTCCAAAATACTGATGGCCATCAATTAACCACTCACCTGATGACTCACGGCAATACAATCTTCCCGTGCGTCTCTGTAACGAGAAATAACTGCTACCAGGTGTTAGCAAAAAATGTCATTTCTTGCTCTCTAATATTTATAACTGGGTATTTAGTTTCCATCCGTTACAAAGTTTGTTTGTATCAAATATATGTTCCTTTAATAAATTGTATGCTAAAGAATGAAAAAAATCAACCGGTTCGTCACTCCTGGACATACTGATCCCTAGATTCCTACTCACACATCATACCTTTTTCCTTTCCAGAACTTTCCCTCCTTCCTTTCCTTAAAAAGAACCTCCACACAGCACCCCCAAAGATGGCGGTCCCCGAGGGAAATAATTTTCCAGGGGGCTTTCTGTTTGGGGTGTAAAGAAATAAATAAAAATGGGTAAAACAAAGTTGTCTTAGAAAAATAACAATATATATTTTGTACCTACTTACAAATATATATTTTTTTATAGAAGACTTAATATTTTTGAACGGTACTACATCGTCAGAAATATTAACAGGACTAAAAATGTACGATGAGATGCCTGAAAATCTAAAAAATGAACTTATTTAAAAATAAAATTGTTGTGCTTATTGTAAAAATATAAAATAATAAACATTGAAATGTAACAATGTACATAGTTTATATACATAAAATGTATTATAAACTACATAAAGTATAATATAAACTAACTTAATAAGTAATATCAAAAAATGACAACACCTTGAATATAACCATAGATCGTGAATATAAGCATGGCATTTGTCTTTGTCGTTGCTGTCATCTTGGCTTGTCCGCCATCTTAAACTGTACGAAAATCGGTATCAAAACAGAACACCTCCATTTTTTATTCGGAATCTACATGAAAAGACGAACCATAATGGAAATTGGACGAAAAACGGCATCGTTTAGTCGCCCTTTAGTTGGCGATGCCCGAGGAATACATCGCACGACCGAATTGAATGAAATACTTGAGTTGGATCAAGAATATCAGAAGAGAAGCAAGGAGTTTAAGCCAAGACAGAATTTTGTTGCTGTTTACCCTCTCTGCCTATCCCTTCGGGTAAAAGGGGGGTGGGATGGTTATTTCGTTAAACTGTGTAGTATTTACCTTCCGATCTATTTTTATTTTTGTTCAGATTTCAAAATGGCGTCCAGATGGGTCTGGAAAATACTAGGCTATTACTTTTTTTTAACACTAAGCCATTGAAAATTCGACAAAGAATGTGCTTTGGTTTTGGACGCCTGAGAGATGTGAGACATCGAAATTGATTTTTAATGAAGGAAATGAAAATTTCCAAATATTTTAAAAATTAAACAATTTTTTTATATATTATTAAAATATACACAAATTAAAAATTCATCATTATTTACAATAGAGCGATTGCCAATTTTAGGGAGAATAGAAGAAAATATACCGCACAGAGTTTTGGCGGCCGGGCGGGAAGAGCCGACGAGTCACGAGGCTGGCCGAATCAAGCTTCGTTTCGTGTAAGAGCGTCGTCCCTTCTTGCCACACTTGCAGTCAAATATTTCATTATCAAGGGTCAAATATTTTTCAAATACAAATAAAACATTTAGGTCGTTATCGATTAGCTCAAAAAAGGTTAATTCAACGTAAGAATTAACCTTTAAGCCAGCTTTTTAAGAAGATCACTGCACACAAACCATTCTGAAAAGAAGATGATCCAAAGGATTAAAGTTAATTGAAATAACATTTAGTAATTTACTAAAATTAATCATTTGAGGAAAACGACTACAAAAGAAACGACGTAAACAAAGGAACAAAAGGATAATTGTCTTTAACACCGAAGTTATTTTCAGAAAATGATTAATACGGAAAAATTATTACGGAAAGAAAGATGCAAAATATAATTTCTGATAAAATGTAACACTGTTCTGCGCATCCGCGTTTTAATAGACAATGAATTATTATTCTTTCATGAAATTTGGAATTAAAATGTGGCTTACAGTTTTTATATTGGTTATTTTATCTCCTCATTGTTTATGAGTTAGTAAACATGAACGTGAAACTGAGTTTGTGGCAGCCTGCTCGGTCACTATCATCAGGAACCCACGCTTTGTAACCCGCAGAAAACGAGAAGAAAAAAATAGACACGGAGCTTGCGCGTTTCATTGCGGTAATTCTAAAAAAATAAATGAGATGGAATTTTGTTTATGTACGGATTTAAAATTCATACACAGCAGTTAGTGCACAGTACTATATAGTTATCAAAAATGTACTTCTTTATTCTCCGAAGCTTTCATCACTAAAAACATTTCTTTTAAACAAATGTCACTACACCTTAAATGAATACCTTACATAAATTAAATACCTCTGTTTTTTATTTACTTTTTATTTCTCTGTTATATTTGTTAACATGTGATTGTTGGGTTATGTAATATAATTTGTATTTGTTGGGTTAGTTGGAAGAAATAGGATGTAACCTATAAGCTATACCCTTTGTACTCATAAGCTATACCCTTTTTGTGCAATAAATATTTTTTTGAATTTTGATTTTTTTTTAAATTTTGATGCTTAGTAAATAAAAATTGTTTCTTTTTTTACTCTCTTTTTCTTTTCCCCACATTTTTAATCGTAATCATCGATAATTTATTTTTAACCAATGTGAGACTGGATACCTTTCTGTAAATTCTTTTTTTCTGTAAAAAAATGGATTTGTGCATATGTGTATAGCATATAGTGTATAGTATATACATATAGTGTATATCCTTGTTTGTTTGTTTTTATTTTATCTTGTTGTTTGTGCTATTTAATCTATGGACATTCATTAGACGAGCTAAATAGGGAAAGGGAACAAACCAACTTGCGTGGAGCGCAAAATGCGGCGTAACCGTCCCTATTTCGTTGATTTTTAGTTAGACACTTTTACAAATATGTTATAATTTATCCACCTCCCGACCCGATTCGTTTAAGAATGGACATTCAGATGCATCGCAGAAAAGTCCCATAATGGACAGCGCTGCAAACCTTTGCCTTACTTTAGCGAACTTTTCCTTTCTTCGCATGGTATGGTTATTTCAATGTGCGCTCTTCGGTGGTCAATGTATGACTAATAACGTAGTTTATTCAAAGCATTCTTGAACCATGCTGGTACCCATAGGCAGATTTCATGTTAGAATAAATGTATTTATTTGGATGTCTAACCTTTATGGTTGGTGGATGATTTAACCTTTTTTTATCTTTGTACAGTGTAGGGTCATCAAACGGTGTCTATGATGAAATAAATCAGTGTATATTAAAGGTTAACTATTTATGTATAAACCAAAACACGTAAAAATTCTTAATTTTACATTATTTGGACAATTTCGATGTGAGTTCCCCCTGTTGTTCGGCAAACATCTAAGCGATAGTCGACCTCCCCCCGGGTACGCGGAATCATACGGAATGTAGAATATCTCTAATTTTTTATGCGTAAACAATGTTTTTAAGATAACCCTACAAGAAAAAGCCCATAAGAGTTTTATCAGGGCTTATAGGTGACTATAAAACAGCAGGACAGAACGCCGCCTCACAACAGCCTTACTGTGCAACAAGCTCTCAACAATTCCATGAAAGTTGAATCGGTAGAAATTGTCTGTATTCTGAATCAGCAGAACTTTCGAACTCTAAAAAGCACTTATATTTCATGAAACTTGCACATCTTTTTGTGAACGGAATTTTTAAGCATGCGCAACAATTCTCAGCCATTCGACAACTGTGGACCTCTATGGATATTGGATATTGAAATTGTTTTCAAATCTGTTTATATTGTTTATTAGTTGGGTATTTTTATTTTTAATCAAGAAAACAGGCTATTTAGCATGGTAACTACGAATGGCATGCATCACTCTATGATCAAAGGTAAGCCGTGGGTAGTTTTCAAGATAAGTATTAATTTATTGTGGATTGAATATTTGAAATTTAAATATTTAAAAATTATAAAGAAAAGATAAATACAAACTGACCCACTAAAATATATAATTGTCATATTGACACAATTTATCAGTTAAGAACGATTGTGACACAAAAATAATTTACAAAAATTACGTAAAAAAACATTTAGTCATTTTGAAAAAAAAAACTTTTAATGGTTAATTTTTCTTAGGGTAGGCACAGCTGCAACACCGTATTAAATTACGCAAAATTTGATAGATAATCCATACCTCTTGGAATGCTATAAGTTGTTTGTATCAAACATCTACCACGAAGCACGGCACATGCAAACCAAATGGTAGAAAAAAAAACATTTCATCTCATCGTAGAAAGAAAAATTGCATTTCGTCTTGCTCGCGACATGCTTGTACCCGGTTGTGTGGTTGCGGTGCTCGAGGTTACGAATAAAGTTTTGAGGTTTTGAATTAGAGTGTACCTGAAAACTGACTGATTTTTAAGGTGGAAATAATATTATTGTGAAGAATTTACTTTTTTAGAATTTTTGAACTTGAACATACCATATCTTCCTCGAGAGTCCCAAACTTCTTCTTCTATTCACTTCCACGTCAAACATTCTCCTCACACCCCTTTCTTCGCTTATCACATACGTCTAATTTTACCAAGCGTAAGTATTTGATTCTCTTGGACGTGCCATGTCTTCCTCAGACGTCCCAAACTTATTCTACTATTCGCTTCCATGTCATACATTATCCTTGCACCTCTTTCTTCGTTCATCACATACGCCCCATTTTACCACAAATAATTATTTGATTCACTACTTTCTCTAGTCCACTGTATACCACATTGTTACTATTAAAAAACTATATGATGTCGACTTTATTTAACTCCGTATCTCATTACAGTACAGAGATAATTCGTTAAGTCTTCCGCAGGCATTCCCGACTTATATGGTGTCCAATTCTGAATAGCCAGGTACTTTTACACATTCCTTTTTCCCGTCTCATCCCTTTCTCCTCTACCTTAAGCCTCAGAACATACGCCAATTGGGGATGCCATAGTCTCACTCGCTCCAGACGGTTGGAAAAGGTTAGGACTCTTGTACGTTATTCATATAAAAACATATAGTGTGTGGCAAGCCTACGCACGACGGAAGTGAAACTTTTAGTATTCTTCTCTCTCTCTTTTCATTTCATATTATTATTATTCAGAATGCTGTACATTATAGTTTTAAAAAGCATAAATTTATTTATAGGCGTGTTGTTAACAAATGAACGTTTAACTAAATTCCTAATATTGACATATTTATAAGTAGCACGTGATAAAAAAAAATATAAGTTATAAAAATATGGGATTCGAACCCGGGTCCTGCATAACGAGTGTCGAACGCTCTGCCTCTAGACCGCGAGGAGAGGTATCTCGCGCGACGAGAACCGCGTATACAACGTGTACTCCTCAATTGACTTTTCCCGCGCTTATTTTTATAACGGAGTTTGTATATGATATTATATTACGATACAAAATTCGCTTCCTTCAATCGATCGTTTCAAACAGAATTAGAAGGTTCGATCGCAAAAATTCTAAAAATAAATTACTCAATAAAAAAATATAAATGTGCATTTTTGACAACAATCATGAAGATATCTTCTTATATGTATGCCTAACAAAGTCGCAGCACGAGAGCATTTTATCACTTTTTCTCGTATTAAAAAAATCACAAAAAGAAAAAAAAAATTAGTCAAAGCGGGGATCGAACCTCGGTTCTTCACGACGAGAGTCGGGCGCTCTGCCTCTAGACCGCGAAGCTGAGTTTGGAGAATGACCTAAAATAGGTATATAATATTAGCTAGGCTCCTATAGCGAAATGATCACAGTTTTTCGTGACGGTCATGAGTCGGTTTTACTCCGGTCCTCGAAAATGCATAACGCGCGTAAAGAAGTTTCACTTCAAAAAGATAATCCATACATACAAAACTATACAGCTTTGCAAAATTTTCAGAATAAAAGTCACTTAATAATAACTTACTTGATAGAAAATGTGAATTTGGCATGAGGTTATGATTATTCATAACTGAAGAACTGAACATCGGTGGCTGCACCTATTGACTTTATGCTGCGCGAAACTATACGATGCGCCCCAACAGTGGGGAACCCTCATTATTCTACATATAGAACAAACATAGAAAGAGTTCAGAAAAAGTTTAAAAAAATGTTTCTTATTGCATGTAAAATAATGAAAACCGTTTCTCTAAGAACCTTAAAACTCTGGATCGACGCCGATATATTAGACACCTATGTAGTAATGCTTTATAAGATAATTTACATTTTTATTGATAGCCCGTACCTATTACAAAATATTGGTAACCGGGTATGTCATTAAAATGACAATTCAACACACCTACAAAAAGTGATATAAAGTCATGAAAAGTGATAACATTTCACAAAATGGTAACATTTCATTATTATAAAAATATACTTATGCACTTTTGTATTTTTATTTCTATTAAAATATCATAAAAAGCTATGCTTTTGTTTATAGGGTGGATGTTATTAATTTAGTTATTTGAATGTTTTTTGCTATTGGGGTTGTTTTAATTATGACTTAATTATTAAAATTTTTTTTTGAGATTTCAGTAATATCTTTGATATTAGTGTAATAGCTCACCCATAGCTGGCAGTAGATTACTCTATTAGGTTGCACATAGATGGCGTTTAGCTATCGAGTATTGTAGAGACCGAGTGTTTGATAAATATGGTAGGAACCTCCATATCGGGATTCATATTATTCCAACCACTTACTAATAAATCACATTAAAGCGTTTTGTTGAGTTGGAGATTTATTTAACAACAGAGTTCCTTAAAAAACCCGGAGTTTAACAATTTCAACATAATTTTAACTATGTTTTGAATTATTTATAGTTATTACTATGTAATATATTTTTTTGTAATTTATTTAAGATTTTTTTTTCTAGGTAGTTTTGTTGACCCAAATTTATAAAATATTTGTGTTGCCTTTTTTGGAAGAAAATAATGTTTTTTATGTTAAATTAAAATTCAGCAAATATAGGTGACATTATCTATTATAGGGTTCTCTTATTGAGAGGAAGTCTTTTTCTGAAAATAATAATTCATATATTCAAGAAAACCGTTCTTGTAGATAGACCATTCTCTAAATAGATTATGACCTCAGTTTTTACAGTCAGAAAAATCTGGTGACATAAAAACGCTGAACTATTTCCGAAGTCATCCTTACATGAACGGACAAAGAGTTCGATTAAGGCTAAATCTTGATTACAAAACCCACAAAGGATCCCAACTTATAGTGGACGCCTCACTTCTGGGGCGAATTACTTCCAGATCATTGACTCCGAAACGTTGTGTAATTTATGACTACAGATTTTCCCAAATAGAACCGCGAACTGATTTCTACTAGAGAATTCCATTGATTTATTCCGATAATAATATTTAATGCGGTTTCCGGCGATGATTCAGAATAAACTAGTTTGGACACATGCTATTAAGTTATTGAATTTATTACTGCCCTCAACGTGCTTTTAACACATATAATTACATGTGAAAATCAATGTAGAATTTTTTCGTTTGTTTGAACAGCTTCATTCCACTGGATACTTTCAGGAATAATAGTTTGTCTAAATTTAAAGTAACTTTATTTAACGCAAAGTATAATCTCGTTAACACAATGTCAATGCAGTATATGCACATTACTCGTACTTTGCGAACACAAGAGACTTCACTGAAGGTTCCTTATAATTATTAATGATCATTCGTCTCATGATGACAAAACAAAGTGCTTGACAATCAATTTTTTTAATACTTCGAGGAGAAGAATTTTTGTTTGTGACATCAAATTATTAGAAATAACATTATGTAAAATGAATAGTTTAGCTGTATTAAGACGGGAAGATACAACATTAATTTATAAATATTAGAAACATGCTCGACTTGAAATGTATAAAAATGATACATTATTCTCTTTGCCAATTGGTCGTGGAGTATGGAGTAATCGTGTAAGGAAGTTTTTTAAAAATTATATAAATATAATAGTGAATAAATGTAAAGGAAATTGTATTTCTTAGTCTTTATCACTAGTTTTTAGTCGAAGTTTTTTCATTGATCTCTTTTAGCCAGAATTGTATCTTGATTTATGATTATTAAACTTTTCTATTCTCTTTATATCTAGTGCAACGATTCAGCCATAGAATCATTATCGAAGGATCAAAAATCAACCATTAAAATTTTACTCATAGTCCCAATAATAATAAGCATTGTACACATATTCAACAAATTTCAAGTACTAGATGTTCGAAAAATTTACAGAAAAACCAACAACGACAACTCTTTAAAAATAAAACAATTACATTTTACTTAAATAAACAAAACACATGAAAAACACGGTTTAAAACTAATGAACTTTTACCAATACCTAAAACAAATACAACAAGGACCAGGAAATTTGAAGTTCATTGCGACGAAAATATAAAATAATCTACCCGACAAAACAAGACAATTAAGAAAGAAAAAATTAAAATTTTGTCTAAACATTGCATCATCAACAAGGTCGTGCAAACAATTAGTCAACTCACATAAATCCAAAAGTTCTTTAATTACTTCTTTATTATTGTCACCAAATACAAATACAAAACCTGATTGCAAAAATTTGTAAAATATTTTTGCTTCCAACTTATCAAACAAATTTACGTGTCGAAATTAACCCCAAATGTCAAAATTAAATGTTTGTAAACTAGCCTGCCTCAACAGAGGATATCCCTACTTATGTAGATATGCAATAAATAAAATAAAAGGGATTATTTAAAAAGATACGATCCGTGAGGATGTAAGAATGAATATAGTTTTTCTCTACGTTTACGGTTCGGAGGAAAACTTACAAAGTGATAAACATTCTAAATTAGTGGAATTGAATATAAAATCTGGCAACACGACACCTGTGAAAGCTATCGTAAAATAAAGTTTTCATTCGTAAGCTTTCCTGTGGAATAGTCCCTACCTGCGATCTTGAGCTCGTAAATAAATATAGTTCACTATTACCTAGTTACTCCGAAAAGTTGTTGTCTTTTTCTGGAGCACCAGGTTTTTGGTTTTAGAAGTGAAAGAAAGTACATCAAAGGCGTTTGTTTTTCCGTAGTTAATGAAAAACAAATACATCGTTAGGTTAGTGAATGATTTATATATTATTGTACTGTTTTGTAAACACCTCACTGGGAGAACCTTCACTGAAATAGTCACACTGTTCACTTTGGAGATGTTCTATGTTAATGTTTTGATAAAATAGAATTGAGTTGTTTTAAGACCTGCTGAAGCATGCAGACCATACGAAACGGTTTGCAGCGAAGTCCATTGTGAGAATTTTTTGCGCAAGGTTTGAAAGTTCGTATTTTACCGAACCTAAAGACCCAAAAAAATTGTGAGTTGGGTATATTATAACATATTAAAGTGTCAAACTAAACAGTGTAACAAAATATCCAATTATGGAAACAATAGTAATTAGTGATTTGATTTTATTTTCGAGAGCTAAATAGTGATTATTACAATGCAAGTGTAGGGTAACTTATAGGGAGTTCACATATCCCGAAAATAACAATAATATTTACAGTTCCCCACATTCACGTGCGACTGGTAATATTACAACCTCGTGCGCGATGCCTCACGCGGAAATCATTTCATTCTCTCTCCAGTGGTCTCAGCCGTTTTAGCTCTAAAACTCCTCTTACTTACGCGATCTGTTTTGTTCATAAAATTATTGTAACGTGAGTTTGTTAAAATTAAAACTAAATTGAAAATATTAGAATTCTGATTTTACATACCGAGAGTAGTCACCCATCCTTGAATTCTGCGGATTGTAGAACCACAGAATCATCCATCCAACAATCCATTAAAATTGGCGATAAGCACAATCCTCCAAACATGTTGTCTTTTAATATCAGAAAAATCACTGAAAAGGAGACTCTCATGCCGCCTACCCGCTTTTGCAACTTGGTTTGTTCCCATTTCCCTGATATACTAGTCTATCAATTTCAATGTCTATGGCCGCAACATTAATTTGCACTAACCGTTTGGTATATTTTGAAATCTTTGTCTTTTTATGTTTCGCCGGAATCAGCCACCTGGATACAGCTGTTGCTGTTTTTTACATCGTTTGCTATTGATTTTTCTTGCGACATGTCCACTGTCCAATCTGTTCCCTTTATATTTTCAGCCACAAATTAAAGCTTCCATTTGTCTCTCAGCCCTTTGTTGATCTCGTTGTCTGATAGACAGCCCATCTCTCCATATCATTAAAAAAATACGATATTAGCACATTATTACTTTGTACAATACCTACTTAATTATCAATGGCAGCCGATGACTTCTGAAAAATACTAACTGAACATTTACATTGCACAACTTATTGTCAAAACTATGATGAACATTAGCCATTGTGTCATTTTTTTATTCACATTAGAGAATCCATCTTATTTCGTGATTTATCTAGCATTACGGCTCTGCAATATCCGCAGCATCTACATAATATAGTTAGCTAATACATCTGCTAACTACGAGTCCAATATAAGTTTTTCGAATTTATTGGAAAAGTTGATCAATTTATTAAATTTAAGAAATGAAAATGTCAAATAGCTGAGGCGTGAAAAACAACGCTTAACACATTACTGGCATTTTAACCGGTTGCGGCAACCGTTTTCCTCGTTTGACAATTTAATTAATACGCATTACGGATAAATCGTTTTACCGATTAACGTACCACGTGTTACCTAAATTACATAATTAATGCAGATTATTCGTAGAAAAAAATAAGCAACGTTCACTGTACAAGTAATTTCTATATATTTAATAATTAGGGAATAAAAACAATAATATTCCGGGTGTGCGCAAGTAAATTTTATTTGATTAATTTATTCATAAATATAATATATATAATACATTAGCGGCACGTTCCAGAGTGGAAGATACTCTCAGTATCGCTCTGGTGTAAGATCACCATTCAGAATTGTAACGTTGCTTGAAATGGCTTTGGACGTGTTTGGTGAGCAGATATGAATAGTCAGGTACTCCCCCCACCTTTTTCTTCCCCATCTCCTTCCCCTCCCTGGATCCCATGGGGATGCCATAGTTTCATTGGCTCCAGACGGTTGTGAGCAGTTGGAACTTTTGTGCAGTTTCACATAAAAAAAATAGGAAATAAAATATTTAAAAACTAATCTCTAACGGAACGTAGAAACAAATGTGCAGACAGACGAATTGCAAAACGGTCGAATTAAAGCAGGACTTCACTACTCTCAGTCAATAACAACACCATATATAAAAATGTGGAAATTAAAGTACATTACCTTTTACCTAGAACCCCAACAAATATATTTAAATGAAACATAGTTAGTAGATTATATCCACATTTCAGAATGAATTTCCCTGACGAACACGGAATAAAGAAAAACTATCGGTACTTTTATTTTGTATTATCAATCAATCAACAATATAGAAATATATTTTCAAATGTAAATGTAAATGATATGTTAAAGGAACTAAATTTGGCTAACAGAGAAACAAATTATGATATGAACCCGATGATATTTATACATACAATAATAAACAACTGATAACCAAAATCCTTTCAAAAAAATTATATACAACCAGAACATTCACAGACATCACACAAGAACGTGCAATGAAATTATGTTACCAAATAAAGAACAAAGCCGACCCACAAAACAGTTAACTATACAAAGGAATACAATATTATAATGCGCTGAAAGAAACTATAAAGTCGATTGGTAGATTCAATCGATCAAAACGATTGGAAGATTCAATCGATAAAATCGAATAAAAATGATTGGTAGATTCAATCGATCAAATCGAATAAAAACGATTGGTAGATTCAATCGATCAAATCGAATAAAAACGGTTGGTAGATTCAATCGATCAAATAGAATAAAAACGATTGGTAGATTCAATCGATGAAATCGAATAAAAACGATTGGTAGATTCAAGCTGGATTGTAGGAACCATCTAATAAAAAAGATAATTTAATAAAAACGAAAAATGTAATTATGTATGTATATAAGTTATAATAAATTAGACATTTGTAAATTTGAATTTAAAAAATTAAATTTATTGAATACACAGTCTTTTATACCTTGTCAGAATAGTGTAAGTATGCTTACGAGTATATCATTATTTAACAAGGATTTTCATCGCTTTCCACCGCCGACAAAAGACTCGAGGCTTACGTTCTCACAAAACATCTTTGTGACTTGAGATGGATTAATTTTGTATAAAAGTAGACTTTATATCGAGCTCAACAGATGGTGCCACAGTTTTATGTGTTTCTTTTTTGTTATTTGCTTTGGTATGGTTACACTGCAAGATAAAGATAATATCACAAAGCAGATCGGTAGAACAGACAGCCTTTGAACTTATGTTGAAAAAGCTACAGTATTTTCCATTATATAAACCACCTTTTTAGTGAAACAACATCTCGAAACTGCAGAAATTAATTTTATTTCTGTTTAAAAATCTCTATTTTACGTAGCACACAATTTAAATCGTAGATAGTGTATTTTATCGAGCAGAGGTTTTTTTAAAATGTGAATACCTTACAAGAGCCTCGACTGCTCCCTAACTTCTGGAGCCAGTGAGACTATGGCATCCCAAATAATTTGGGTATGTTGTGAGGCTGAAGGTAGTGGGGAGGGGATGGACATGATGTAGAGGAAGGTAGGAAGCACCAGGCTATTCAAATCTATCACAAAACATGGTTAAAGCAATTTCAAGCAACTTCTTTTCTAAATTCTGAATGGTGGTCTTATTTATTATCTACTTCTTTCAGCAGGGCTGAGAGTATATTATACTCTTGAACGTACCGCAAATATAAAATATGTTATTTTTAATGAATTAATTATAAAACAACCAAAATTAAGTAAATTAAATTTACTTGCACACGCCGGGATAGAACCCGCGACCACTATTCCACGGAGGCAGTCAATGTGCAGAGGAAGAATCGTTACCTACGGTTTGATTTAACACTATCCATTCAGCAGAGATTTAAAAGAGATTACTTTAGGTTAACCTACAGGGAAGGAAGAAAGTTATTCCTGGTTTTGAAGAGACTCACGTGGTAGGAACCAGGAAGCATAAAAGTTGGAAGGTCATTTCGGAGGTGACCAATTCTCCATTTTATTTTCATAAAGTGTGTGGTCGCACAGGATTCTTGGTCCAGAGCGGATCAACAAATAATCCTTTATTTTACAAGCAATAATTATTAACAAGCAATAATGAAACACTCATCCACATTGAAAAATCTCCTGATAAACATGACGCCAACGGGACTCGAACCCGTGTCCCTTCGATTTCCGGTCGACAGCTCTGACCACTGAGCTATGGCGGCTTATCTCTTACCCGCGAAATTATTCAATATATACTAGTGTTTCATTCAACAATTACTGCTTGTTACATTTTTTCACCTGAAAACATGGCGTCGTGTATTTTTTTATCTGGAGATTTTTCAATGTGGATGAGTGTTTCAGGATATGTATTAATAAATTATTGAATAATTATTGCTTGTAAAATAATTGTTACCCTTTGTGCTATGCATAAAAAATATTGTCTTAAATATTAGTTTACCAAAAAAATTATAATTAACTAATCCTTTACTTATTTAAAAATAAGAAATACATTTGGCCTCTCATGTGTTGGCACTTTTATAAACTGGTGACTTTTAGCCATTTATACCATAAGCGTAAAGTTTGTGTACATTTCAGAAAGGTCTATATTTCCTTTCCTTTCCCACTAGCGTAGGGTCTTGGAAGAACTACCGAGACCAACTTTCTTTAGAATTGTGGACTTACGTAGCACGAAATTATTATCAACTCAGTACCGTAAAAATGCTGGGCACGCGTTTCCAAAGCGATTTAAACGGCAGTAATTAGTCATGTTGTGTTTTTTTTTAAATTTTACTCGTTCCAGGTGCCTCAACATAAAATACAGCTATTTTTTGTCTTGGGATGTTATCAATGTATTGCAAACCGATAAGCGTTACTTTATTAGTGCTTGGTTTAGGAGATAGATAAGAACACAGTTTTATAATCGCATCACACAAAAAAGCAGTGGAAGTTCGTAGTTGACGTAGAGACGTAGTTGACGTGATCGTAGAGATGACAACTTTCGAACATTTGTCTGTTGCACTTAAGAATTAAATTTAATCTAAAGAAATTCATTTAGGTCATGTGCATTTTCATCATGTTATCTAAGAATGTGGGCGACTGTATGGTGGTACGACTTGGTAAAACGGCCAGTGAAGAGATATTTATAAGAAAGAAAGATATGAAATACGTACGAAAAATGGTGTGCCAATTTGAGAAAACTGTCAAACAGTAGTTGGCGCAAGTATGGTGCAAAGATCAACTATAATAAACGGCAAACGTTCATGAACAAAAATTGTACATACAAAATATGTTACTCAATATACGAATAGTAAATTCTATTTCTTATTCCTCCTCACTAGGATGACCTGTGCTGAGACGGACTAAAGCTATTTCGTTTTTAATGTTTTTTTTCAGAGTTTTTTCATTAATCTATTTCAGCCAGATTGAATCCTAGGTTCTAAAAAATCAACTAAAAAGATTTAGATAACTGTAGTATTCTTTCGGATAGCATTTTATCCTTATGACTCCCATTGTGGGAATTAATCTGGTTTCTTCGGATACCTACAAAGGGAGATGATTTTTCCCCAATTGATCAATTTTCCCCATTAATCCAAATAGAATCAGATTTTTAAAGTAAATTTCACAATTTTATACCAACACCAGACTGAGCTTGATGGTAGTGAGGTTGTTCAATTTTTCTTTGGCATTAATATTGTTGAAATATTTTTTTTTAATTGTTTTTTTTTCTGAGTAGAACCTTTGAAAAAATAGTTACATTTTATCTCAAAATTAATGAACTAAGCGTAGCGGAATTATGTTTTTACTCCACCATTTTGCATTTCGTAAAAATATCTGTAAATTTGTTTTTACGTTCCGTTTCCGTCTTAAGATGGTGGCCGTGTTGTATACTGATTTTTTATCTTGCCAGATTTCGAAAACCGGAATAATCGATATTAGGTAACCTACACAGCTCAAATATGTTTGAAAAATAATTGTCATTGAGATAGTGACGTTTCTTTGGATAAATTCTAAAAAACGGAATGCAATACTTAGAGTACGGGTGTCAGGCAGGTATCATCTGTCGCTTTTACGACTCATTCTTGAGTTCAATTGCTCGGCTTTTGAACGATTTGCCGGCCTCTCTATTTCCTCCCTCCTAAAATATGGGTCTCTCTAAGACGCATCCCCAAAAATGACATAGGCTCTGAGGAAAATTATTTTCCTTGGGGCCTCCTGTGTGGAGAGTGTAAACAAATCCTTATTTGTAATTAAAAAAAAAAATACAAAAAAAAGATTTATAAATATGTAAGACGGTAGGTCTTATGTATCTTAGGTAATCTTATAATTTCAGAAGAAATTTTTCTATGATCTACTAGACAAGAGAAAATTATGATCTCCTTTTTTGGACGTGTGGTCTGTTATGTATGGCCATGTTGGCAGTCCTGATGCGTCACGTGGGAGATTATAACGAGTGTGCGGGCAGTCAATAAACGTCATAGCTCTGAGTCAACAGTCTTTTATTTTTAATAATCCCCGATATAATAATTGGCGACGAGGATAATCTAAAAAGTTTAATGTAAAAACGAGTAATATTCATTTAATAGTCCAGTGTAAAACAGTGATTGCGTCTGTGTTTTTTTCAATCATTTTAACATGTCTACGAGTACTTTGCCAGTGCCGCAATACGAGTCGAGTTGTGAAACCTTCGGAATGTTTTTAGAACGTGTTCAAATTTATTTAAAAATAATTAATATTACGGACAAAGAGAAAATTGGTTATCTTTGTATAATTATTGGTGCGGAAAAATATAAAATTTTAAAAGAAACAGTTCATCCAAAAAATATTGAAGAGTTAACTTATAACGAGATTGTAACAACACTTCAAAATAAATATGAAGAAAAAAAATGTACGATCGCCCAAAGATATAAATTTTATAATCGTCAGCAACAGTCGAACGAGGGAATTGATGATTACATTTCCGAAATAAAAAGTCTGTCAATATCATGTAATTTTGGAGCATTTCTGGATGAAGCCTTGAGGGATAAATTGGTGTGCGGTGTGAAAAATGAAGCCATGACTATAAGATTACTGTCTGAAGATGAATTGCTGAGTTTCGAAAAAGCAAAAAAAATTGTCAAGAATATGGAGACAGTAAGTTGTTCTGCTAAAATATTACACAAAGAAGATCTTTCATCGGGAGTTTTCGAAGTAAAGCCGAAAACGTCACGTCAAATGAGTACTAGTCCGCAACAAGGTCAAAGGAGTTCAATGTCATCAAGTCGTCTTTCATCTCCATCACGTGGAAATCCCAGAAAAAGATGCGAGAGGTGTTTTATCAGTCATCAACCAGAGTTATGTCCGTCTAGGAATTGGAAATGTTACAAGTGCAATACATACGGTCATACGTCAAAATTTTGTTCTAGTGCAAAATCAATTGTTATTAATCATGTAAAATGTGTGAGTAATATAAATGTTTTAAATATGTCCGTGTCTGAAACAGCTAATATTGATTTGTTTGTAAACGGTAGGAAAATGTCCTTCATGATTGACACAGGGAGTTCATCGACCTTGATAAGTCACAAAATGTACATAAAATTTTTCAAAACTTGTAAATTAAGTCAGTTCTATGGTAATTTGTTTACAGCAAATAGTCAAAATTTAAATTGTTTTGGATTTTTTATGGCAAAAGTAAGTGTAAGAGATGATTCTAATTTTGTCGTGGATTTACCAGTATTAGTTATTAAAAATCTATCGTCTGAAGCTATTCTTGGTAGGAATTGGATAAATGTTTTGAATCCGTCTTGGGAAAATACATTTATAAATTCTTTTATGTCAAATATTGGTAATGATAATACTGTAAATTCCGTGTCTGTCAGTGGAAAAAATAAATCAAACATTGTCGAAAAATTGTCACAAAAATATTTAAATTCTTTTTCTAAAAAAAATAACGACTTACCAATTAAAGAGTTTTCGGTAAATTTAAGTTTAAAAAATAATTCAACTCCTGTTTTCCACAAAGCATATGAGGTCCCTTATGCACTGCGTGTAGAAGTATGCCAAGAGCTAGATCGTCTTGAAAGCGAAGGCATCATTTCTAAAGTTAAATATAGTAGTTGGTCTTCTCCAATAGTCTGTGTACCAAAACAAAATGGAAAAATACGTTTATGTGCAGATTTAAAATCTACAGTCAATCCACAATTGAGAATTGATCAATATCCTATTCCACGTCCAGAGGATATTTTAAATAATTTTTCAGGTTGTCAAGTATTTTGTAAATTAGACTTAACAAATGCATATTTACAGTTGTCTGTGTCAGATTCTAGTAAAGAATTACTTACAATTAATACATGTAATGGTTTATATGTGTACAATCGTGTACCTTTTGGGTTGTCATCGGCTCCTGCCACATTTCAAATGGTCATTGATACAGTCTTGGGAGGCATAAAAAACTGTGCTGCATACATTGATGATATTTGTGTAGGTGGTAAAGATGAAACGGAGTGTTGTAATACTTTAGAAAAAGTTTTGTCAAAGTTAAATGAGTTTAATATAAAAATTAATGTGTCAAAAAGTGAATTTTTTGTGTCTTCTTTTGAATTTTTAGGTTTTACTTTGTCAGGTCAAGGCAAAAGTCCGTCTTTGTCGAAAGTTGAGAAAATTAAGTCTACTGGGTGTCCAGAAAATGTTACTCAACTAAAATCGTATTTGTCAATGTTGAATTTTTATAGGAATTTTATTCCTATGGGTCCTACTGTGCTAGAACCACTCCATAATTTATTAAGAAAAAATGTAGAATGGTGTTGGTCTGATGAATGCGAAAAAGCATTTATAAATAGTAAGTCTCTCCTGTCAGATAAAACTATGTTAGTTTTATTTGATCCGTCAAAACCATTGTGTCTTACAGTCGACTCCAGTGCATACGGTGTCGGATGTGTCTTAAGTCATGTCGTAAAGAATCAAGAATTTCCTATAGCTTTTGAGTCTGCAACGTTAAATTCAGCTCAAAGAAATTATAGCCAATTGCACAAGGAAGCCCTTGCTGTTATTTTTGGAATCAAGAAATTTCATAAATATTTAATTGGTCGTCATTTTACCATATATACTGATCATGCTCCATTGTTGTCTTTGTTTGCCGAAAATAAAAAAGTCCCCGTTTTAGCTGCATCACGTCTCATAAGATGGTCTATAATATTGTCCGCGTACAATTATAAATTAGTTTTTAAAAACGGACTGAAAATTCCTCAAGCTGATGTAATGTCACGTTTGCCAAGTGAACAACAATTTAATGAAGAGGAATGTAATTTTGTATACATGTCAACACCCTTAATTCCATTTTCAGAAGTTGAAAGTCATTCTGAAAAAGATGAAATATTATGTAAAGTCATTAAGTATGTTTCAATCGGTTGGATTGAAAACTTGTCAAGTCCAGAAATTAAAAAATATTTCAAGTTCAGAAATTTACTGTCGGTCAAGGGAAAATGTCTTTTATTTGGTGACAGAATTGTAATACCAGAATCTCTTAAGTCTAAAGTCTTAAATTTAATACATTATGGTCATCCTGGTATAGTCAGATCAAAAATTCTTGCTCGTTCTTATGTTTGGTGGTTAGGTATGAATCAAGATATTGAAGATATTATTTCTAGATGTGAAATGTGTCAGTCGGTACAAAAAGCTAACAAAAACGTGCGTCATAATTGGCCTATTGCTGAAAGTCCATGGGAAAGAGTCCATTTGGATTTTTTTGACTTAAAAGGTTCCAAATACTTATTAGTTTGTGATTCATATTCAAAGTGGATAGAATGTTTTTATATGAAAAATACTAAATATTCGGATTTATTATCAAAATTAAGTGAAGTTTTTTCCAGATTTGCCTTTCCGAAAACTATTGTTTGTGATAACGGTCCTCCATTTTCATGTAAAGAATTTTCTATTTTTTGTAAAGAAAAATCTATTAAATTATTATTTTCTCCACCATATAATCCCGAGTCAAATGGATTAGCAGAACGATCTGTTCAAACATTCAAAAAGATTTTAATTAAATTTATGTTTTCAAAAAACTCTAAATTTTTGTCACCAGCTCAACGTCTAATAGATTGTTTGTATACTTATCGTTCCACTCCTACTTCTGTCACGGGTTTGTCTCCTATGGCTAAAATATTTTCGTATGAGCCACGTACACCTCTTCATATTTTGACAGAAGAAAATATTGTTAATAAAAGTAAGCAATCAAGTCAAAAAGCATTGAAAGAGTATGAGGAAAATGATAAGGTATTGGTATACTTAAGACATCTGAAAGGTCCTATGAAATGGGTTCAGGGAACTATTAAGTTAAAATTAAGTTCATGGGTGTATTTAATTCTTTTAAATGGAGGAGAGGTAAAAAAGGTCCATGTTAACCAAATAAAAAACAGTTGTATAAAGTTAAAATCAAATTATGAAAATCCCGATAAATGGTATGACTTGGGAAGTCAAGAAAATAAAAATGTTAGTGAGCCTTTACCCAGCACTAGTGGGAAAACTGATGTAGTAACTAGGGCTGGCAGATTGGTGAAACCCCCTGTCAGATTTAGTCATAGTGATTATGTTTAAATTTTATTTGGTATTGTAAATTGTTTGAAAATAAAAAAAAAATAAAGGAGGAAAGGATGTTATGTATGGCCATGTTGGCAGTCCTGATGCGTCACGTGGGAGATTATAACGAGTGTGCGGGCAGTCAATAAACGTCATAGCTCTGAGTCAACAGTCTTTTATTTTTAATAATCCCCGATATAATATGGTCTACTGTTCACAGAACTACTAGTTTTGTGTTTTGTTTTTGCTGTTGTCAACACCGTAATAACTAATTCGGGCCCCAGAGGGTTATCCGTGATACTCTCATATTTGCTTAACCCGTTAGTAGTTATACGTAGTTGCCAACTAGTGTTTATAATTATGCTTCAGCGATTAAAGCTTTCGAAGTTTCGAACCACCACTTTAATACTTTCGGAGATACTTAACTCAAAACTATTTAACGATAGAATCAGCTGTAAAACTGTGGCTTTTGCACATAAGCATCCACGGAGTTATCATTGATTTAAATACTGGAATGATAGAAGATTTTTAAACCGTATCTACGTTTTTTTTCCTAATATTAAACCAAAAAAACATTAGAACAGCCATAAGAAATGTAGATCTTGCTGGTAAATTTTCTCTTCTTTAATAAATCAAATCAAAGATTTCCTTTGAATTCATAAAATTTGCCAGTAAGTACTTGATTGAAAACTATATATATTTAGTGTAATTTATTTGTCAAATATGTAGATATAGTATTTGTCCAAAGAAATTTCATTATCTGATATTTCTTTTTTCAAACTATCTTTACCAGGTAGATACCATAATATTGAAAAATTTAAATATAGAATTTGTCCAAAGAAATGTCAGTATCTGAAATTTCTTTTTTCAAACTATCTTCGGCATGTAAGTACTATAATAATGATAAATGTAAATAATGATTTTTTCAAACTATCTTCAGCAGGTTGGTATCATAATGTTGAAAAATGCCAATAATAAAGTCCAAATAAACACGACGATTTCACGTTTGCTAAACATTAAAACGGCCACCATCTTGAGCAGGAAAATGAACTTACAAACAAATTAACAGACAGACGAAATGCAAAACGGTCGTGTTAAACCGGATTTGTGACGTTCAGTCAATGAAAGCATTACATCAATATTTTTTGATAACTGAATTTTACAAATGCGAACCTTGTAATTTTTTTCTGAATATTCGAAATTTTACTGCAATATTTTTTGTGTTTATCCATAAATTAGGCTAAAAGTTCGATTCGATTCCATACAATAGAGACAGTTTGCCCAATGTTTGCGATTTCAGTTTTATTTTTTGTGTTTGTACTTTGATTGTAAATGCCTATTACGTATTTGGTTGCCATAAAACATGAACATTTTGCGGATTGAATACAGTGTGTGTGTTTGTCGTGTCAGGTAGTACCAGTACACGAAATAGGGGTACCTACCCACATCGACTTACTATAGACCGGAATACTACAAGTTAACACAATCATGTTTTAAAATTAACATCAAAATTAAGTAGAGTTGATTTTATACTGCTGAAAAATGCGTCAAAAATGTACAATTTTAAAGTTATTACAGTCCGTAATATATAATACTTTTATTTATTTCTCTCGTTATCGCAATGAGTAAGAAAATCTATAAAAAAAAACAAATATATGAAAACAAATGTACGTATATGAATCTTAAATATGTATGTGCAAAACGCATACATACATACCTTAGCAAATATTTGTTAGAAATAAAGCAAATTTGAATATCGTAATAAAATTTTTATATTACAAGTCAGGATTTATTTCAGTGCAGAAATTCTGGGACTAACTACCATTTGCATTCTTTATTTCCCATAATACTAATGGAGAAATAATTATACAGAGTCAGTGGACATTTTCAATGTATCACTAAGCAAATACTTTGAAAGCCTCTGTAGTCGAGGGGTAAGGCTCTTGACTAGCAAGCTGGAGGTCGCGGATTTAGAGCCCGGCGTGCGCAAGTAAATTTAATTTGATTAGATTGTGTTATTTCGCAATTGAATTATTTAAAATAATATGTATTCTATATTTGCGGCACATTCCAGAGTGGAAGATACTCTCAGTATCGCCCTGGTGTAAGACCACCATTGTTGCTTGAAAAAAGGGACGTTAATAAATAAATAAATAAAATGTTTTAGTAATAGTAAATGTTTCATATTATTTAACAGTAAAGTTTATTTTTTTACATTAACTCCACACAGGAGGGTCCGAGGAAATTAATTTCCCACAGGGTCAATGTTATCATTGAGGATGCTGTGTGGAGGGTCTATTTTAAGGAAATGACGGAGGGGAAGTTTTGTGTCCAGGAGTGACGGACGTATGAATACATCCCTCCCGCTGCAGCTGGAGAGGTCAAATGGTCTCCCCAAACCAGCCTTTCCCGATCAGGTGCGCCACGCAGCTAGTGGTCGCACCTCACCCTATGATCCCGGGCACCACTGCTAAATTACCAAACGTAACGAACCACTTGGGGTGACCTATTGCAGAGGTGTAGGTTATCCAATAAATGGTTCCCAAATTGAAAAAGTATGTCAAAAATTAAACTCACTGATATTACCTACATTATATAAACAAATAAATACGTGAAAATGAGATATTACTGAATAATACTCAGTTTTGTAAGAATTGCAAAATACAATTATATAAAAAAAAGGAATGAAAAATATTTAAGATTAAAAAAGGTTGGGCTTCGTAGAGAAAATGAACGAATAGTGTAAGGAGATACACGATGCGAATATGAATATTAGAAGAAGTCGGAGCGATCGAGAAGGACATGGCATGATCAAGTTAACTAAATACTTGAGTCAGGCCATGTCAAGAGTCAGAATAGAAGGGTATGCACTAGACGATGTATGAATGTGAATGAGGCAAGAAGAATGGGCCAAGACAGAGTTTTTTGGTGGTCATTTCTCTCCGCCCACCACTGCGGAGAAACAACGTGATGGTTAGCTAGTTATCGCCAGGGTAATAAATAGCATGAATTCAGAATTAAAATGATCCTCTGAATAGTTGTTATTGCTATAGTTTAACTAGCTACGAGCAGTTTGAACTCAAAACTGGGCACAAAAATTGTTGATTATTTTCTCTTGACAAAAATAACAAACTGCGATGTTGATTATTGAAATTACATCACATATAACAAAATAACAGAAAATGTGTTATCATTTGTTTTCGCCTTGATGAGAAAAGAATAATTGAAAATCGAAATGTCATTTTTTGACTTTAGCCTTTGCCAGTAGCCTGCTCTGAATAGCCACATTACCAGACACCTTGCGACCTTACACTTCCCTTTCTCCACCCTCCCCCCAACCATTTTCCTCAAGCCTAACATTCCCACTGGAGATTCTATTGCTTTGCTATAAACTTTCTCCGGGAGTTAGGTTACAACCTATTGCCAATAAAAAATAAAACCAAAATTTCCTCTGAAATCATAAGATTTATAAGTGACTACTTAAATACCCACCTATGTAATTATAAACTATACATTTGTTTATTTTATTTATTTATTTTATTAATCTTAAGTTAGCTCACATCTTCGTGTGTGCTAATAGTTTTATAAACATATAAACATGTACATTGTTTGGCAAACATAATCTTTCTTTAAATATTTCACTAAAGTCACAAAAAAGAAACATTAATAATTGAGATAGACATATTTTCTTAATTCATTTTTGAACTTATTAATATTTTCTATCACAGCAATTTCCTTCGGGATTTTGTTATAGAGTTGAACGGCCTGGTACATCAGAGATTTTTGGGTGCTTGTTTTTTTTCTTGTTGGCAATCTAATTTGCTTAGAATTTCTCGTCCCGTGTCCGTGTATCTCGTTATTGTAATTTATTTTTCTTTTCAGTTCCTTAGACATCATCCCTAAGTTAATTTTATGTATAAAAATAAGTACATTCAAATACACAGTTTGCTTCACCGTCAAAATATTCAGCTCCTTTAACATGTCTCTTATCCGTGTGTTTATGTTGCGTTTAAGTATTATTCGCATTGCTTTATTTTGCAGTATTTGCATTTTTTTCATTTTCTCTTTATTGCAGAGAAAAAGAATACTTGAACAGTAATTAAAGTGTGGTGATATAATTGTATTGTATATTATCTGGCATGTTTCTTTATTTACTTTGTTTCTGATTCTACCAAGAAATGATATTTTTTTTGCAATTTTTTTAATTGTATAGTCTGCATTTTTTGAGAAGTTCAATTTTGAGTCTATAATAACACCTAGATATTTAATTTCTTCCACTTTTTTTATGATTTCTTCATTTATAGAAACCTTTGGTTCCTCGTGCGTATTTGTTCTGCCTATATGCATGTATTTTGTCTTATTTACATTTAGTTTTAATTTATTTAGTTTGAGCCATTTTGACAATGTTTCTAAGTCACTATTTATCTTTTTGATTGCTTTCTCATAATTATCTTCTGCAATATAAATTAGTGCGTCAAATACATTTATGCTAAAAAATATTCTTTCAAATAAGGAATAAGGAATAATTCAAAGAAAGTCAGTATCACAATGATAATAGTTCTTTTCGTACTTTCTTCTGGCAGGTAGGTAAAATTTAAAAAATTCCAAATATAGACGACAATTTCACATTTGAAAAAGAATCTTCACTGAACTATTAAAATGGACACCACCTTGAAACGGAAACAGAACGAACAAAAAAATGTACAGATAGATGATGTGCAAAACGGTTCGATCAAAAAATGTTTCTTTGATGAGTAGCAGTAACCCAATTTTTTTTTTAAATTAAAAACCTGAGATAGGAAGCACGTGTAGTATTTCGGCCATTTAATTCAAATCCGCAAGCATTAAGGATTCAATTTGCTCTTTTCAGGCCTGCTTGAATATTTCAGAGATCTCCGTTCAGGGCGGCGGATACCGGATGTCGGAAGAGGCGCGATTCGGAAGCGAGTTCCGAGTTCCGCCTGTATCACTGTCGCACTGCAGTATAATAATATAATTCCCTATGATATACCAACAAGCCAAATAAGCTGCGATATCCTTTATAGTATTTATGTAACTTCTTAATGATAATTATGATGAAATAACTTTGGACGATATAGCTCTAACAACGAATGCGAATAATGGATCTCAATAAAGATTGTGGTTTTAAAATAATTTGTGAGAATGTTCCTTCCACGAACAAAGCTGTTTGGAATCATTGAAGAAATAAGTTTGTAATATATCCCTTGAGGCCTGATTGACGGTTATTTGTCTTAATTTAGCTGTCAGAAAATCGGAGATTTGGGTGTATTTCCGCTTCTCAATAAAATCCAATTAAATGGAATATTTATGAACGTATCAAACAACGAAAAACTGTCCCAGAAGGAAATTTAATAATAATAATGATTTATTGTCTTCTTTTCTTAGTAACATATAGAGATAATGATATCATCACTGGGATTTCCCGTGCTGAGGATTTCATTTACATGTTATAATTTAATTTTAAGAAATTAATACAACAACAAAGTAACATATGAATTAAATTATAAACATATGTAATATAGTATATATATATTTTTTAAATAATTTAAAATAAGTAAGATTGTGTTTTTTTTATAGTTCAGTTTAGTAGATTCGGTTTTAGTCTGTGTTTTATCAGTAAATTTTCTATTTCAGATCTCCCTATATTAAGTATCCAGCTTTTTATTTGAGATTTAAATGTTATAATGTTGAGGTTTTTGAGTGAGAGTGGTATTTTACTGTAGAGTTTAATACTATGATATAAGAAGCTTTTTTGCCCAAAATTTGTATTAATAGTTATTTGTTGGATAAGTTTTTGACCATGAGATCTAGTGTTTCTTTTGTACGTGTTTGTTGTTATTTCTTGGGTTTTGTACTTATGAATGTAAATGAGTATGGTTTTAGAACATAGTTGTTTTAATTGACATGATGTTAAGGTTGGTGAAGATTTCGTCAGTGCTAGTTCTTACAGGAACTTTCAGTATAATTTTCATTATGGCTTTTTGTGTTTTAATTAGTGGATTTAGTATAATTTTATTTACACTGCCCCATCCGATAATACCGTATTCTAACAGTGATTGGCAGGGAGCCATGTAAATTTTGATTAAGTCTTTTTTAATGAGCACATTTTCTGTTAGTTTTGAAAAAATAACTTAGTTTTTTAATTTTATTATCTAAATAGGTAATGTGTTTGGTCCATTGTAAATTTTCATCAATTTTTAGACCCAGATACGTTATATGGTCAACGTTTTCTAATGAGGGACAATTACAATGCTCATTTAAGTGATGCGGTCTATGAATTTTCAAGTTAAGGTTTTCTTCAGAGTTTTTTGTATTTTTTATTTTGAAAGTGATGAATTTGGTTTTATTAGCATTTAGTGTAAGTGAATGGTAGTCTAGCCATTTTTTAATCCTGTTTAGTGTGTCTTCTGCTTTCTTAAATGTTTCTGTCCAATTATTCCCATTTATAAGGAGAACAGTATCATCCGCAAAACTGATGATTTCTCCGTCACATTCTATGTGGCATAGGTCAGAATGAAGTTTTCTAACGGGTTAGTGCTATATTAATTTATATTTTACTAGCTGACGTGTACCCGGCGTGGCTAGGGGCTATCCTTAGAAGATAGACATATACTACCGTCTACTTTTCTGTAGGCCTTTTTAAGATATACAATTCGGTAGTAACATATTTTTAATTATCTCATAAAGTTTAGCTAGCGTTAGGAATGTAGTGCCCGATAGTATATTTTTACGCCTTTAATGACTTTTATATACTTTATATTAGTATAATTAGTATATATTATATAAGTAAACCTTTCGGAAAAAATCCTGAATGATAGTGGAAACCCTATAAAAATTCGTTGCGTAGTTTAGAAGAACTAAGCGCACAAACAAACAGACGCAGATAGTGACTTTGTTGTATACTATTTAAAGATTACAGAAGATTCTTAATTTAATATTCTAAAAATAATAATTTATTTTATTCTTAAAATTTATATTTTTTATTAATGCCTATTTAAAAATTAAACGACCCTAGTCTAAATGTGGAAAAATCCAGTTTAAAGCTTTCGTTTCGTATATTTAAAATGAGATAAAATAATTGTCTTTTCACATTTTTGTCTATGGTCAACTACCTATCTGCTTTTTAATCTGCAGTGCAGCGCCATGTTCCATTTTCAAATAGAATTCAATGTTTCTAATGTTCAATGATTCGGTGTTAACTTATCTATGACGGTTTTTCCCTTCTTTTTGCGAAAATGATCATTTTTATCTCTTCGTCTCTTGGGTTTCTTTATTATTATTTTTTAAATTAAGCATGACTCAGTGCACTTCGTTAAATTCAATTTATGTATTTATCTGTAATGAACTCTATGTGTACTTTTTAACTTGGGAAACTGAAAATCCGTGAAACCATTCCGTAGCCGAGCTATTAAGCAAAGAAAGAGTCATAAAAACGACCCATTCTCTTGTCAAAAGTATACAAACTAGGAGCTGATTTGAGAGCTATTATAATCGAAATTTACGTTCACCATGCTCATTATGCGTACATCACGCACATTTACAATTTTATGGCTCTTGTCCGATCTGTCTAAAAAGATGAAACATTTATGCACATAGAAATTTCTCCGGGATATGAATGAATAAATCAGTCAAAATAAACACGACGAATTTATTTGAAATTTCAACCCCTGTAAAAAGAATTATTATTGAACCCTTAAACCAGACACCACCTTGAAACAGAAACGAATGTACCAACAAATTTGCAGAATTAAAACTGGACTCCGATACGCTCGATCAAATAATACGTAAATTTTTGTTTTTCCTCTGTCTGGTCAATGTCTCAAAAGGGCTTAGCTTCTTTCGCCATTTTTACTTCGACAACTACTGAAATAGTCACCTACATAATAATTATGGTGCAACGAATTCAAAATGTACCATATCTGGCGTAATGACGGTTTGATAAACACAAATATGCTTTACAACAAACTGTTCACTTTATTCTTATTAATATTAACAAAGTTTCTACACATTGCTCTATATAATTACCTTCATAGTGTCATAAGTACTTATTTGGTACTCTTGGTATTATTTATTTTATTTTTTATTTATTTCTTTTTATTTAAGAAGCAAACAGTCGTACAGTAAAAAAATTATAACAATAAACATTCATATATTCTAGACCAATTAAGTTCCATTGAGTTAAATGTTGATTTAGTATTTTTTACCTACACAACATATTAAATGGCAAAAAATAAACATAATAAAGAAACACATAAAATTAAAAACAAATAGAAAAAATACAATTTTTCGCACAGCTACACTATTCACTACGGGTGATAATAATGTAATTATCACAACAAAAAAATCGAATAAAATAAAAGTATTTTAATTTATTAATTTATTCAGCTGAATTTTATATGATATCAAGTTATGGTTGAAAATATCTACATCTCGTAAGGCATTGTGAGTTTCACAGATACGTACTATTACAGAGTTTTGCGCGTATTTGGATTTACAATGTGGTATTCTAAATAAATCGTTCGATCTGGTGTTTTGTTTGGGGCAACGAAATGCAATCCTTTCTAATATATCTTATATAAAATTATTGAAATCATTTGTACAACAGAACTCTCTATGGTAACTTGTACACAGAGAAAAATTATCATCTTAAAAAAGTGACAAAATGCCAACTTGCTGATAAAATATTAGTCATTTAGAATATATCGATAAAACGTTTTCTTTTCTTAAGACGTATATGATGGAATGCGACAATATTAGTATGTCAATATCAATATCAGTATTTGCATGAACACGTGTTCGTCCTCATAAAACACTCACTTTGAATGATGCTTTGTTAGAAACTCTTTCATTTCATTCGTTATAGGCCTGCGGTCTCATTTTAAACAGGAAAACGAATAATTTGAGCAGATTTTTAATAAATTCACAGTATTTTATATACGTAAATTTTCTCCGTGTATTGTACCTGATTGTATTGTTCATACTCGGCTAATATGTTATGTACTACATACTAATTATTGTACTCTTGAACAACTCACCAATAACAATGTATAAGCCTTCAAATATGAATAAATAAAAGAAATAAACTCAATTCGTATACGTATACGTTAGGGCGTCCCAAAAAAATTAAAGTTGTTATTTTTCAACGCATACCCTCTAATTTTGTTACAAAAATGACAAAACGCTTCCAAATAAAATTTCGCTTTTGGGACCACTGCAACCCGTGCCGACTTCCATCGAAACATATTAGTACTTGTACATTAAGACGCCCGCGAGTAAACGTGTTGATGAGCTTGTAATAACTTGCTTTTTTGTAAGTAAACGAATATCACTCATTCAGGCAAGATGTCGTTAGATTAACGCAGTTCTAAAATGAGTATATTTTTAATATTAGGTGTAACACCAAATATCTGGTTCTAAACTTCCATTTAATGGACAAGTTCTTAAAGTTTTGTTCTACAATATCCGGAAGTGAATTTAGCGCAGAAAACGTAAGACATATTTGAAGTTTGTTAAAAACTTAGGTAATTAATAATAATAACAAAAATGAAAGTTTAAAATCCTTTTATATTAACTCTGTAAAAATTTTTTGTTCCATATGTTTGGCATCAAGTCGGCACGGGTTGCCGGTGTTTAATCAAAATGATATTTATTATATGAGTTATTGAGATCAAATAAAATAAAATAAGAGGGTATGCGTATTTAAATTAACGAAAAAAAAATTCTCCCCTATGTCCTGGGACACCACAGTATACGTATTGAGTTTATTTCACCGCAGTCAAATAGTTTTAAATATAATACTACCTACTTGCTTATTCCATTGAAATAGCTATTTCTACCGGTTAGTTGGCAGGTGTACCTTAGAAAAATATTGCTTTCATTTCTGAAAAACGTTAAAATGGATTGCTTTAACGAGTATGGTTTAGAACACGTTTATCTACACGTGTACACGTGTCGATTTACGGGATTAATGTAGGGAGGATATTGGGCCAACTAACAAAGAGGTAATATACACATGAGAAATTAATAAATTAAACTGATTTACGGCATAAGTCATAATCGGCGCAATGTATTCGGAAGTTAATGTGAAACCGCGCAAGAGTCACAACTGCTCCCAACCGTCTGGAGCCAGTGTAACTATGGCATCCCCAATTGGGGTATATTGTGAGGCTGAAGGTAGTGGGGAGAAGAAGATGATGGGGAAGAGGAAGATGGGAAAAATGTGGCTTTGCAGATCTGATCACCAAACACGGCTTAAGCCATTTCAGACAACGTATCAATTCGGAATATTGAATTGTCGTAGCCAAGGATTGTAACCACTCAACCAAGAAGGTAAACAAATAATAAATATATAGTTGAAGAAGAAGATAATACTAATAAATCTAAAGGAATCTTAAAAAAGAAAAAGACACAGAAAAATAATAAGGGAACGGTCTGAACCGGGCATAGAACCCAGGATCTCTGTCAAAATATTTCTAACCACTCGACCATTGAGACAATTAATATACGTCAATTATTATATACGTCAATTATTATACGTCACTTTTGTCGATCTCATATTTCAAATTGTGAATTGACTATAGGATCGACTTCCATCAACTGATTCATTTCCCAGTTGAGACCGTTACCTTTTTTAGTTTTCTGTGTCTTGTTCCGTTTAGATTTATTAGTATTAACTTCTCTTTCAATGATATATTATATTGATGCGTATAACCATATAAATTAAATAGTGAATAGTCCATTAAAAATTATTATAAATAATAATTATTAGCCTGAAACACTTTTATAAATTTGGTAGAATTTTCAGAGGAAAAATGATTAAAATATTATTTTATTCTTTGTGCTTTGCATAAAAACCTTGTCTTGTCGCACTGTATGCCCATAGTGAGGTTATTTATTCCTGTTGATATTTAAATTCATTCTTGAGGAGTGTGAGCCGAAATGTCAGTTTTCTTTCAAATTTAATTAAATATCTCACTAGAAGACTTACAATATCATTTTTTATTAAATACTTTAAAAATACACACATTGGAAGACAGGCGTAAAATAAACGACTTAACTCTTTTATTCAAGATTCTAAACTCTAAATTCGACTGTTGCGAACTTCTGCAACTCATTAACTTACGAATACCTACAATAACAACACGACAAAATACACTATTCCAACGCAACAAACATAAGCGCAATTACATTGCGAATTCCCCAATACAACGGTTTCACACTATGGGAAACCTATACTTCGGTGATGTCGATATATTTAATATTAACTTTGCGAATTTAGTGGATTACGTAAAAGACTTATTTAAACACTATTCCTAAATGGAAGTTATATTTTTGTAAGCCATTCAAATCGCTGTATTTTTTAATTTATGTTCGTTTATTTTTAATATTTCTTTCTCATGTTTCAAAACTGTCATTAAAATTGTACCACCTACATGTAAAAGCCCTTTGGGTGTTAAATAAATGAATAAAAATCGGCGCAGATCACACTTATAGGAATAATCTGTTCAGGGGTTTGTCGCTAGCTTCACTTTTGGCCGAATGAAAATATAAGTGTGTCAAACTGTACAGTATTGCATAATATCATTTCTAGTGGTTAGTTACTTAACGACCCAAGGAATGCCGCTAAATAGCGGATGTGATTTATGACATCATGAACGCCTTTTAGTATACACAACCTCATTCAGCCCTGTACAACAAATGAGCGTAGTGACGTCATTAATCAGGAGTTCCGACAAAGGATTCCCCTGGGAGTTTTAACCGCTAGGCTTCGTGCCAGCCTTATAATTAGGAATGCGAGAAGGAGATTGGATGACTTCTTGGCTACTTGAAAATGCGGTTGTGATGGACTCGCCCTGGGATAAATTTTTTTTATTGTTGATTTATTATGGTTAGAAAGAATTTTTCAGTTGATTTCACGAAGTAAGGGTTTACCAGATGTTGGCCTTAAAGCTGTTTTAGAGACAAGTGTTTAGATTTATTAGGGTAGAGAAAAAAATGGGAACATGCACTGTATCGTCAGAGACCTCCGGGATGTGGTTTGAATTCTTAGATTTTATTCAGTGGAGAGCGAATTTGGGCTGGAAAACTGGACTGGGGGTAGTCAAGTTTCATCCTTTGAACAAAGAGTTAGACATTTTACTGGAGAAGTAACAATTTATTGGTTTTGAAACGATTTAAAATTAATGTGACAGGTTCTAGGGCCATAATTGATGTGTTCCTTTAGTGCATTTCTGTCTTTTGAAAACAAAAAGCATTCAGAATTCAAAAGAACATAAATTAGAAATCGCATATGGTGATTTGGGGGGGTTGGTTTGGGAAGGGGGGTCTGGACTTGAAAGCGCGGGAAGACGGTCGGGACAGTCAGCGTTGAAGAACGGAAGAAGAAAGTCGATAGTCGAGGGTGAAAAAAGCGGTTCAAGAGAGTCAGGTTTTGAAAACGTTGGGAGGCGGGAAATAAAGTCAAGGGGGTCAGAGTTTCAAGGTCTGGGAGACGGTCAGGAATAATGAGGATCGGTCAGCGTTTTAGGATAGTCGAGTCGGTACAAACTAGGGAGCGCGTCAACAAGAGTTAATCGTCGGGACGCGAACGCAGCTAAAGTCATTTAGTGTAGAAGGTGTGGTTTTCTAACAGCATGAGTATTTTACTGCATGTGACTGTGTTTGTTCATTATAATTATTTGGATTGTTGACACTAAGATGTATCGGTAAGTCTATTATAATCTAATTATTAACACTTATTTCCCTAATGTAAACCAAATAATTCAATTGTATTTTGAAGTAGGGGTATTTAACTTGAGCACTATAGGTACCCGTTAGAAAAGGAGGCCATAAATAACGAGACCTGGCCATTAAAAAAAGGACGAAGAACGGTTACCCTGAAACCGCTTTAGATCATTCGACAATAGACATTGTTTATGAGTTAGACAATTTTTTTTCTGCAATTTAAAATGATTTAAAAATTCTCCAGTAATAATATTTAACGATTAGGTTATACGGAATTTATAAAATATATTTAATTAAATATAATTTATTCAAACATCACTCTTTTAATTCATTTTTGAATCGGAATAACGCAGCGGATCGAGGCTAGCCGCCGAGAGAATGCATCTGTCTGGCATTCCTATTCTATCAAGTGAGACTTTCATTTTGCATAAGTTTGGCGGGGACGGAGTGTACGAATTTTCCGTAGGCTGTCCTATCTTACCAAAGCGACAAAAGCGAAGGGAACGAAATTTGTAATTGGCTTGCCTAATAGGGACTTTTGTGTTAGCAAAGTCGATAACCCTGGATACCGAGATAAAGTCTATTTTAGTATAGCAGCGCCGGCTTTTTCCCCTGCTATTGGTGTGGTTGAGTTATTCCCGTAAAAAGCACCGGTTTCTGTCGAAGGTGTTGGCGGACCAGCCTTAGATAGTCACCCTGAATAGACCCCTGTTTCGAGTATTTTCAGCTGGTGAGAGGACGCTTTCACGGAGTTCAAATCGAAGGGAACGAAAATTGCTAATGGGCTTTCCTACTTGAGTTAGCTGGTAGACGAAGGAACAAAGCGGATAAGGGCTATGCTATTCTTGTCTGGCGTATGGTGAGGATTTTCTCGCTGACAGAACGAAGGGATCGTGACGAATATGAAGTTGTTTCGGCGCTTTCTGACGTCCTTCCTGTCAAATTCAATAAGTACTTACCCCACTATAGGAGGAGAAGTCATCCAGAATTAGGTTGGAAATTGACTCCGACTGAAACCGTTTGAGCTGACGGAGATCGGATGATTTCAGATTCACGACCTGATGATTCCAGTATCCCTGATCCTTAGCGCCGGAAGTCGAGGATATCAATTTCTACCATTCTTTGATATTTGAAGCGAACGGAGGGTAACAAACGATAGAGCGAATGACCATGACTTTGAAGTGGGGTAAAATCTCCCGTCTAGGAAACATTCGTTATGTCGGATGGACGCCCTCATCCAAATTAAATATTGACATGACTATTTTGAGTGTGGACGAAAGACTTGAAGTATGTTCTGTATTGTACATATGATAAATATGTGTCATTACCTCTACTGGAACGAGAAGCTGTATAGACTGGAGCCAGGAGCTATTTGGAGTAGCGTGACTGCAGAGGCGAAGTCGAACAAACTGAAGCTGAATTCATCATTATCCTTACGAGCGTAAACCAGAGGGGTGTTCACGGGACTCCCGAACTCCTGACGTTGCTGATGCAAACCAATTCAGTATATGTTTATGTTTGAGGTTAGTAGAGTGGACTCCTAACTTTCGGCATGCTGGCGAAGCTTAACTCATCATCGATTTGGGGGAGGTTGACGCGACCTAGACCTCGCGCTACCCACGTGACCCAAATGGTTCCTGACACCAGGCTATCATGCCACCGGACCGGAGCAGCCCCTTATACCTAACGGTATAAGATGAATCTTCATCATTCATCATCAACATCAACATCATCAGTTACCACCAAGGACCCACATTCCACTTTCATCACCCTCCGGCAGGAGGCAAAACATGTCATTATTTCATCTGTCGCTGAGCGATATTCAATTCATTTCTGGAGGTGTTGGGATTGGACCATCAACTTGGCTGCTCTCGAGCTGGTCACGTTGATGGATGGGATTTGGACGGAGACCAATCGAAAGCAACACATGTTTTGTCTCTAGCTATTCCCGAAAATACCTACTCATAGAAATAACTCACAAAACTAACAATCCATAGTCAAATCATTAACTTAGAATCTTGTGCATCCTGAGTTGAATTGTCTATAGTGAATTTCATGTAATTAATTTGTAATTAATTGTCTCATTATATTAGCACTTTACCGACTGCAGCAACCGGAAACGTTTGGGCGAGCAAACAAGGTAGGAAAAGGTAGTTAAAATCAGGGTAGTCGGTCATTGTCTTATTTTCAAACCATACAGAATGTAACACGCCTCATCTAAAAAGAACCAAAGTTACCACAACCAATTAAAAGGATCCTTCAATGAATTAATCCCTGTCGAAACAAAAAATTGACACAACGTGACATATTAATTCGTTAAGATTGAAGGGTTGATAAACCGCGAGAAGTTGAAAACCAAACGAGCAAAATATTAATTCGTTAACAAGAACAGGGGAGACGGTAAAAACATTACACGGTTTTCCACGGAAAGTTTTTTTTTTGAAAATATGTAATAATCAACTTGACATATTGTCTTAATTTTGACAGTTGACATGATATTTTAGATCACAATAGCTCATAATGGAAATTACAAAACTGCGAGTTAAAATATTTCCGTTGATCTAGAAAGTCAAGACGAAAATATGAAAGTGTGTGTTTTTTTCATGAAAATTTAGAACACTTTATTTTACCGACACAAAACCGATTTCATATGCATATGAATAAAAAAGATTGAATTATCTAAGGACGTATGTATTTAATATCAAACTAAGAAATACAGATGGCTCTAGTGAAGACGGATCATAGAGGTTAGAGAGTTATCCGTCAGATGTCAGTAGTATATAGGGTCGCCCCTCCATTTTGCACAGAGAAAACTTACTGAGATAAAATATTGCTGATTTATTAAAAATCTGTTTTTTTTTCTTCTCATTCCTGTTAAAAGCAGGACTGCAGGCCTTAAAATATTGAATTTAAAGGTTTCCTAACAAACTGACGGTAAAACACGAATATGTTATCAAGATGTCGGAAAACGTATTCATAAAAATTGTAATATTATAAAATTTCGTCATTATATTTATCAGGAAAAAGAACACCTGCATGAACACGTGTTCCGATATATTCTGAATGGATTAATACTTTATTAGAAAAACGATTTCAATCACATTTTTAACAGGGTTTTTTCAATAAACAAACCAAACTCATTTTTTTCGGGTACCAGGGTAAAGCAATATAACGCATTACCTAGTAATCTAAAACTTCCGGCAACGAACAAAGAAACATTGGCAAAAGCTCTGAAAAGCTATTTCCTCAGCAGTTTTATTAATGACTGACACATTATTTCTTTGGAACTTCAAAATAACTTCTGCGTTTAATTTATTTTAATGTATCTATGTTGTCTTTTCATGTAATATGATGTTGTTTTTCCCGAAATGAGTTTTGTAAACTCACTGGGAATAATACATTATAACTTATTATTTTGCAATGTATTATTTTGTAATAAATAAATAAAATAAAATTAGGTGCAGGGAGCTGTGAGGTTTTGAAAAGCATAAATATTTTGAGACCATTAGATAGGATAAACTACCTAAACACTCGTTTCTAATTATTATAAGTGTTAATATTCTAAATAAATGACAGTTAATTGTAAAGAAGGTGTTATTATTTCAAGAACCGTAAACAACAGTAAACAGTAGCAATGTCCAACGTATCATTGTAACATATTCGTGACATATGGCATGACTTGTGGCGAGACATGAGATTTGAAGAAGATTTATCAAATTATTGCTTTCACTGTACGCTGGGTAACTCTGCAAACAAATATGTATTATAATATGATAATATAAGGTTAAATGGATCCTAATTTCCATGCGGACTCATCCGCAAAAATATATTTTCACTCCAAAAATATTATACCATCTAAAAATAGTCTAAAAGACTAAGATTTTTTGTGAAACGAAGCAGCCATTTCCCCAACAGCGTATTGCTTGTGATTAAGGTCGGGTTTGAATCAGCGCTAAAAGAGATGTCTATAAAATGTCCATGTTTGTCTACCACACGGCAGAACAGTTGTTCTAGCACAACACAGCGTGACAATATGAATGTTGCTATTAAATGCAATATCTAAAACAGTTTACAAGTATATTTAATTACTCTCCAAATTTCAAATAACCGTAAAACTTTTTGAACACCTATCTTCCCAATTGTAAAAGTGTTAGTTCCGTGAACAGTAAACCGTGCGTCCAAAAAGTATATTTCTAAATTTATCTTTTAAAAATAATAATATTTGGATGATTTGTATAGCGTCGTTTTTGTGCAAAATCACCTCAAGGGCGCTGTACAAATATATAATACATTTCTACAATGATCTATGTTATTACTATCTACGAGTATATATGGAGATAATATACAGTACAATACTTACTTGGTAGGTCACTTGAGATTATTCAATAAAAACATAAAAAAATATAACAATTCGTCCAAACAAACGTCAATATCTCAATAACATTGTTTTTTTCAAACGTACTTCAGACAGGTAGGTACCATAATATTGAAAAAAATCCAAATAAACACGACGATTTAACATTTAAAAAAAGAATCTCTACTAAACCATTAAAACAAAACGGCGAGTTAAAACATGACTATAATAAGAAATTAAACAAATAAATAAATGTTGCCATAGATTTTCATTACGGTTGTTTAAAATCAGCGATAAAAAACGATTTTGTGCAAAAATTTATCTAAAAGCGTTCAGATATGTTTTTTTAATGTTTCATTTTGTTGTGGGCGTAGGTAATAGCGGTTTTAACTTGGTGAGATACGATTTAAAGGTGTGATTTTATATTTTTACCAAAAATTCTGACATTTCCAAACGATGACAGAGTAGATATACATAACATGGGGATGTTGTATTTTTCAAAGTATTCGTTCTAAAATCACTTTTCATTAATATGGTATACTAAAGTCTCATCATGGCATGGTTCCACGACTAAAGCGCGAACTTTGCAATAGTGATTAAGGCGAAGCTTAATGCTAAATCACTATTATTTGGATTAATCTTTATAACGAATCGGTGTACACCAAAAAATATGCTTAGATAAATTGAAGGTTTTTCTATCGTTTCGCTTGAGTAGAATACAAATAAAATAATAAATTAATCAATAAAAAATATAAATGTAAACTATTTTTTCAATAGAAATGTATGAACGCGTAAAGGAAACAACTTTTAAAAAGAACGGTAATTATTTACCTACGACTACTGTTTGAGAAAATATTCCGTACATGTTAGGTTAGGTTGGATTAGGTAGAATTAAATCACAAACCAGTCTATACAAACCTAGCGTAGCCCACAAACTACTTGAAAACTGGGATATAACTCTAAAGGGGACGCGAGCAGGCGTTATTAAAGGGGCAATTTTTTGTAGTAGTAAAAACGGTAGTCGTAGGTAAATATTTACCAAAAATACAGTATTATAGCTAAGATTATTTGTGACAGTTTCACTTGATTAACTTTTTTGCTTTCTTATAAAATTATTAACAAAATAAATAAAAACCACTTTTGTTCTTGAAATCGAACGGTTCTAGACTCCGTTTGTTAAGCGATTTTAATGACTATTACATACAATATAAGGAATATCAATAATTTACACATTTTTGGCTTGTAACTTCCTCTTAAAGTCTTGAAAAGGCGATGATATAATGAAATTACTTTAGCTGTGTTCATTGCCCTAATCTGTATAACAAGTTATAGGCAAAGCACGTTTATAAGAATGATTTTTTCCTTTATAAGTTAGTATTTTTTCTTACAAAATGTAATCTACATGAAAACAATTTTTTCCAATTTTAAGCTGGAACTTATTTTGTTTAGGAAAGATTCAAACTGACACTTTTATGAAGCCCTTGTCTTTACCTATGCGCAAGTGTGCAAGTTTTGTACGCAGGGTGTTAAGTACGTCCCTCAAAACCCATGTATATTTATAATTGACACCAAAATATAAATATGATTGATTATTTTATTGTGTATTATTTTGGTTTATCATGCCGTGTTGCGCTTCTTCCTTTGATCGAAACATTAGCTAAAGAAGACGAAAGCGTAACACGGCATAATAACTCAAAAGATAATCACGATAATATTTTAACAGGTATATTTACAGAGCAAGGAAAATAAGATATTTAATTGTTTTAAATATCTTAACGTCTTACAGTCGAAAGAATTATTATCATTTTGCAAATAGGCTGTTACCTATTTTGCCCAGTATTTCCGACTTCAGCAGTCTATTGCGGGTAGGTACCATCTGTTCCCAACTACTTAGCTAATTTTCATCTCATCAGTAGTCCTTTTAAACGTATTAAAATTACCAGGTGTTCGGGCAGGTAAAACTCTTTCAGAGTATGGTAGAATGTTGAAGTTTTGCGTGCACATTCTCAGATTTAGTCACGCCTTGCGTGTGCTATCCCATTTTTAAATCTCGATTATGGAATTCCAACACATTACGCTAAGTGTATTATACAATATTTAATTAATTTTCCTTGAATAGTTTTCGATGGTGAAAAAAGTGGGTTGACCTGAGCGATCGTTATTTTCTAAAATCACCTGGTTTCTGGTCAACGCTAAAATATTTGAAAATTACCCTCAATATTGAAATGCAGGTTCGGCTGTACGAACCCATGTCAAATTTAAATATAAAATAAAAAATATTAAATATTTTCTGAAATTTCAACGGTTTCAGTTAACCTCTAATTCTGGACCCGTCTCAGCATTTGAAGTCGTATCATATATGGAAATGATCATATATGGAAATTCAAACAACATAATCCTTTCACCAAAATGGCGATTTTATAATTCTCACACCTATTTAAATGCGATAAATTTTCAAAATAACAGACAACTTTATGAATTAAATATACTTTTCTCAATATCATATTCCTATGTAACTTTCATAATAATCCTATTTAATAATTTATACCGCCAGAGGTCTGTCGGCCATCTATAGCCGTGCGTATCGGCCATTGAAGGAACGCGTGATTTTTTTATAAACGTCAAACATAATCACGTAACTGTGGATAATTTTCATTGTAATGTAATTAATCCAATGGATTATGAACTTTCTGAAACATATTTTCTTCGATATTATCCAAAAATTATATGAGCAGAAACGATGCTTTTGAAGAAATCTCGTATTATTATGAGGCGATCCTATTTTAGTATGAAATCGTGTCTTAATTTTCAAATTAGCTGAATTTACTCGAAACAGACAATTTTAATTTGACCAATCAGAGGGCCTACATCGTCCAGACGCTAGGACAATAATACTATCAGATATGATTTCGAAGAGATAATGTTGACACCTCTACATTGCGTTCAACATGATAATTAATTACCAATGTACACAACACAATTTTGGTAATGGGGTAGGTACTTGTGCAATCAACATCTTAAAAATATAATCTATGTAAATATGTACGTACCTATTTTAAATACGGGGTCTTTTTTATCAGCAAGTTGCCCAATATTCGCAGTTCAATAATTGAACCTACGTAATTACTTTAATACCTAGTTTATCTCTATGTATTTTTAGTTTTTTATTATAACATTTTTCCAACATCATATTCTTATATGCACCATTTCATACCGATTTCAACATTACCTTTTAAAATACATTTATTTTAATTTTTATTTTTTGTTTTGGATATGAATGAATGCAAATCTTGGAATCGGAAATTAATCCACTTCCCGACACCGGATCGAGCTGAAACTCGGCAGATAGATTCGTTGTCGATGACATTGCATTATATTTGCATACACGCTTGGACATATAAGCATTTCTCTGAAATTAGTTAATAGCAGTTAATCTACGACCAAACCAATTTTTCTAATATTTTATTTTTTCTTATATTTTTTGTTTTTAAAGACATTTATTTATTTTATTTAAGTACATAAAACAGGCATGATGCCAAAAATTTACATACAGGGATGTTTAAATACATAATTATAATAACAAAAATAGTAACAAAATGAGTAAGCTAAATATGCAGAAGTAAATGACAAATAAGAATGGGTAAAAGGTAAATACAAATATGTTCATAAACGACTTGTTATTGTCACACCTGTACTGGTGAGACACTGATTAGGCAGATACAATCTTGTTTCTCTTCAAATAAAGGACTTCATCACAATATCAGCTTAATATGATCAAAGGTTATACGTTATTTTTGAATTGGTCATTAAAAATGTCTATTTTATTATTAGAGCCATGTATAATGTTATAATTTCTTAATGTCCGCGGTACAGGGGAGATATATCCTGTATTTGTGTGGTAGGCTTTAATATAGAAAATGTATTTCATCCTCCTAGTTGATTTTCTTGATGGTATATTGATGTTAATTTGGGAAAAAATGTTTGGTGCATCAACTGATGCATGTATAATTGTGTGTAGAAGCAGTACCTACATCAGAAAGTATACGTGAGTGTAGTTTAAAAATTCGGTTTTTTTAAATAGACTTATTATAAGTCATAAAATTTTTTCGTTATGAGTTGATTTTTTTAAATAATTTATTAATTTATTATAAATTATTATAATTTAATAAATATTAAAATAAAAAAATAATAAGGCATTGGTAAAAGCTTTTTTTCTTCTTACACACAACTAAATTTAAAAAAATAATAATTTATATTTTACAAAAATACCTGAACGATTTATACAAAATTTTGAAAGGATAAAGGTACAGTCTTATGAACTCAAATAGAACCTTATTTCAAAAATTAAGTGGTTCACAGTGTAGATATTACTATATGTTATCTCATTTTATGTTGTCATGCTATCTCCGCTTATATTAAATTCATGATGACGTGCGGTCGTTTCGTCGTGTAACATTTGGTTAATACCATTTAATAATAATAATGCCGCCAAATGACTTAGAATGTGTATTCAAATTATGAAAACTGTAACCAACCTGTCATTTCCAAAGAAACTTTCTGCCAGTCGAAAATTCTGCATCTAATTAACAGAAATTTCTAAAAGATGTTTCACACACAGACTCACAATAGTTTTACGAGTCACTACCAAGACGTCACATCACAAATTATAAAAACGTAACTGAATGTAATGTCGATTTACACAGGTACTGAAGTTGCAATGCTTTATCATATATGATATTGATGTACATGTATTCTGTCTAGCACTGAATCAACATTTAGAAAAATTCACTCAAATTTAACACAACTTTGTTGTAATCCGGTAAAAAGCGGGATTGCGGGCCGTTTCCTTATATTTTTTTGGTAAATTCCTATCACGTGTTTGTGCACCTACATTTGCATTGAGAATATAAAATGTCGAACTGAGGAAATATTACGATTTTTATGAACACGCGTTCCGATATCGTGATGATACATTCGTATTTTACTAAAAGTTTACTAGGAAACCTCTCAATTCATTCGTTAAGGGCCTGAAATCCCGATTTTACCGGATTTTTGATTAATAAGTAAATTACGTCACATATCTTAAAAATATAAAAAGTAATTATTTAAAATTAAAGTAGGTAACTGAATTTATTGTATATTTACATATAAACCGAATAAACATCAATTTTAGCGCATGTTCATAATACATATTATATGATATTGACGAACATAATATATATTTTTATAACACCGTTGGAAACATTGGAGAACTCAAAACAAATTGAACACAACTCGGTGTAAATCTTCACTGATATTCAATTGAAAAAATTTAAAAATACAGATAGATAATATATCATAGATAATAAACATAGGAGAACGTCAAGATTCTTCAAAAAATAGTCAACACATTTACGTGAAAACGGACACACTTTAACGTCCTGAATTGGAATATTTGGAGCAGAGTTGGTTGCTGTAACTCCCTTAATTTAATATGCATCACATTGCTTGCATTGAATCGATGAATGACACGTCGCTACTGACTATAACATTTTGATTGCACCTGTTAGCATCAGCACCCAATGCCAAGATTAACTCGGTTTAATTATAGTCCTAAATCTGGTCCACGGAAGATCAGCTTCACTCGACTGTATCAAATACGTCACTTTTAATAATATATAAACGAAAACAAACCGAAGCTTTGAGTCACAAAGTTGTTTGGCAAATGACTAGAGAAATGGGGATAAAAAACTATTAACAAAATGAAGAGTTTTCTAACACGGGTAATAAAAGAGCAGTGATTTATTTTTGTTTGTGTTAAAGGCTCTAAAAGAAGAAATATGCCATTAACTACTTGTGTGTTGGTTTTCTCTACGAGCTCTTTGAGATTACTTTTTAACTGTATGAACATTAAAATTTAATTAAATAGTGGAATCTTTAAAACGTTATGTTGCAAAAGCAAAAGGCCTCATTTAGATGAGGAGTATTTTAGCGCGATGCAATTTTTGCGATGCTGATTTTGTGTTGAGACAGTAATAGGCAAATAGGGAGTTGTAACCTAGCAACACAACCGACCGGTTTTGGTAAAATAATACTCTTGTGGCTTAACTTAGCTAGAACCAGATTAGTTATGTAAATGTCTACAATTCCAATGTTTGTATTTATTCTGTAATTTATCATCGGTTGATGTTTTACCAACTTTAGATTTGAAAATAATCCAGCATGGATTGACATCTTTTTATAAGTTCTTATTTTCGCCTGCCTGAAAAGCCATAATAAATTCATTCAGACATCCGAGCTTATAATAAAAAAAAACACCAAGCACGGCAATGGGTCATGGACTTATATAATGAAGAGCGGGAGCGGGAGCGGCTCAATTGAACGACGGCTCAATTGAACGACGCGACGCGACGGCTGAATTGAACAGAAGTCGTGAGCTCAGAGCGTACGAGCAATGAGAATACCGTGCTCGCCCGATACCTCTCCCTCGGTACGGCTCCCAGCATAAGCGTATGAATGTTCGTAACGGTACGCCGCCTCATACCATGAGACAAATAAGATGCTAGGTAGTTAGTAGGTGAAAGTACATATGTCCAAGTCCAGATGTTAGACTGTCAGACGTCGTTCACGTCTCTGCGTGTGTAATAACAATTAATACTTGGATAATATGAATTTTCCGAAATATCTCCTGATAAAAAGAGTAACCGTTCGATTGAGCCGTGGTACGGTTTACCTGGAGTCGTACGAATAAGGATCATCAAAAAGAGCTAACTCAATTGCCCGACTCGTTCATGAACGACTCATCGCTAACCAAGCACTGGGAATGAGAGCTATAATCCCGCGCTAAATCCTCGCTTATGAACGTGGGTTTACTATGCGTAAAAACCTTATTCAGTGTTTATGAGGGCGGGGGCAAGGAATAAGCAATCGTATAAATGATTTATTTGTGATATTTTAAAAAGGTACATACATATTTATTTATGTTCTAATATAATCCTTACACGTGTATTACTTTTTAAAAAATATATATCTACAGGGTGTCCGGGGGTAAAGTACACAAACTTCGTGAAGTAAAAGTAAAAAAAATTAAAAACTTTTTTCGAAATTCCTTTGTTTTATTCCAATACAAAATATTTTTACAAAAAAAAATATTTTCTCAATACAAACAAATCAACTTTTGTACCTAAAAACTATATTTAAATGTTGAAATTTCCAAAAAAAGTTAGAATAAGTAATAAAATAAAAAATTAGAAAAGTTAAAAAGTTAAGAATATCATTTGCACCTAGATCTGAATGGAGCTTAAAATATAAAGTACGCTACCCGGTGTATAAAATACCGCGTCTACACCATAGAGCTATACATTATTAGAGGCGCTATTACGTCATAATATCTCGTGTTCCACTATAAGAACGCAATAAGCGATGCGCGTTCATCGGATTCGGTAGTTTTAGTCATAGCGTTGGGAGCATTGGAGGTCGTTTGGAGGTAAAAAAAATGGAACGTATTTTTTTATTCACATCTCATCTAAATATAATACATCAATGATTTACACTCACTTTACAAACACCTTCTTAAATACCCGAATAATCGCTAACCAACCCACAAACCATTTTAAATACAAACAATACAAGTTATTGCATTATAAAACATTTTAAATCCTCACGAGATTTTTTATCTGAGATTTCGTTCTACCCATTAATAGTGATTACAATAAGGTTTTGTTACCAATAACAGTATTTAATAATATCACGTTATTTACACCATTGCGACAAAGCTTTTATTCTCATATCAATGCCTTTATCCGGACTCACATCTCCGCGCCTTTGATAACAAATTCACTCCATTTTTCACAAAAAGAATTTGTGTAAGCTGGGAAATTTCAGTCAACAATTTCCCATCGGAAATAAGAACGCGTACAGTGTGCTTTTGATACGATTTTTTAACTTATAATACGTTAAAACACGCTTTGATAGGGTGACAATGATTGACTAAGGCCAATAAATGTTTGACTTCGCATGAATATGATTAAAATATGAAAACCTACATTAAAATGAAACAAAATTGTAGAAGTTCCATAAAGGAAAACACAGTAATTACCAATGGTGCATATTAAAATACATACATTTTGTTTGATACAAAATTTGCAAAAAAAAATATCACAATAATTTGCCGCGTTTAACGTACCTGCGCGCTCCATACGCTCTTCTGTACTATTGAAGTGGATCAACGCAAAACAAACTGTAAGCCAAATACCTATATAATTACAATAACATTTTGTCAAAAGTAGACATCTTAAATTTGCGAGCTAAATAAATAAAATTCAAACCGGACAAACATTTTTTTAAATAAAACATCTATTTTTATTAACATGTTCAATGTACTTTTGCCCCTTTTGATGGGCCATGTAGCCTGACCAGACCATATAAGAGTTGTGGGCTATCAAACTAGTTTTAGATAAAGGCAGGTGTGCAAATAGTGTGTATGAACGAGTTAAAAACACAGTACCAATGGTTGCGAGTCATTTTTCCATTAGAATTCTGGCCAGGTTGAGTGACGTAAAAAAATTATCGCAGTATACTATTCGGGCGGTAAAGCGATACTTTTCAACTAAATCCAATACCACTCGTACACTTTGATTCACTTCACGGTCATCATCTGGAAATTTTCCGGTGTAAATTTGATCTCTGAGCAGGTAGTTGGTATCTGAATTGCAGACCCTCCAGACCTTTTTTTTGGTTTTAGGCATTTCACCCTGAAAAGAGTGCTTCTCCAGACCTTGATGACATATGCGATGACCTGTCCATGCCATGAGGTAAGCTTTTTGGTTTTTTTATTCTACTTATTCTTCCAACCAAACGCAAAATCATTGGCATTTTCATCATTCGACGCAGCCCGCCTAGTTGTATAGTAAATGGATAGCACTTGACAAAAGTCAACAGAAAAAAAAATAATATCACTTTTGAAAGTCAAAATGGCCTGGCCAGGCCACATTGGCCATCGGAGGGTTAATAGATGTTTTAAAAATATATATTTTAGGTTTGCCTGGGGATTGAACCTTCCCTCCCACAGATTGGAGTCAACCGCGCTAACAAATGGGCCAATGGGCTCTGATATTTTGGGAGTAACTTTTTTGTTTTTATTCATATAATTTTATTTTTGTTCATATAATTTTGTTTTGTTCATATAATTTTATTTTTGTTCATATATTATTTTGTCAAATAATTACTTAAGGGGAATGGTTACGCGGCCTTTTTTTATAGAAAACATAAATTAGGATTTTAGGCCAAAATACACAACCAAACTGTATATTTATTTTTTTAATCAAAGGGTGTAAAAAAATCTAGTACGGATATATGCTACTTTATTTATTAGTGTTTCGAATTATAAAATATGTGCAATTAATTAAATCGATATTTCATGATTTTAGAGGCAAGTTTGGCAATTATTTGTTACATAATGGTAATTATTAAAAAACTTGCCTTTCTTACTATGAAAATATAATAAAATTAAAATAATGAATTAAAAAAAACTCTTTTGATGGGTTTAAAAATTAATTTTCAAGCGAACGATTTACGTTGGCATACAAATTTGTCGTATATAATTTTTAAACTCCGCAACAAAAAACACATTTTTTACGATGTTTTACATTTTAATTTATATTTCATTATATCTACATATTAGGTTGTGAAAGATTATTTTTTTTATAAATACCATTAACTCAAAAAAAACTGTAAAAGTTGCCTCTGAAATTGTGAAAAATTGCATTCTATAATAGCCTGTATTTTCTTATTTAAAACACAGATACCTACATAAAGCAGCACATATCTGTACCAGATATTTGTTACAAATTTTTATTAAAATAAAATTGTTTGTTGAAGTATTTTGTACTCAAATCCAAATACAAGTTTTGTATAAAGAAGGCGATGAATATTTAAAAAAAATCAGATTTCTTCAATATTTATGTAACTACCCGGGTGTTTTGGGGACTGACTTATGCTATCTATGCACCCATTCGATAAAATGTCACTTTTTAACCTTCACATTTAAATGCTAACATGACTTTTAGTACTGCGGTATGCGGTACCCTTCAAACGTACATATAATCCATAAATTATATAGGCTGGTAATATCCTACGTAGGTACTCGCTCAAGGAGAATATTGCCAGGGTTAAACAATTATACCTATGTTAAAGCAAACAGTGAACCTTTTTATATGTAGTACCTACCTGATTAAAAATTGATGAGCTGGATTCTGTATATCTGTGCCTTACTTACTCTCATAGGAGAAGTGAGAAAGGGTCATTTTATGTTTGTTTGCTGTATTTTATCTGTACATACATAATATTTTCTCCATGTTTTGGTGGAGAGAGATAAATCGGCAGATCTGCTGTTTTCTAAAAGCATTAAAATTTAATAATTGAAGACAATATTAGCGACTCAAAAAAAAATTAAAACAGAAAAATCAGAAAAAAATCGGTCGCATAGACTCGCCGGAGCTTTGCTCTACCAATGAGCTAATTAGACCCTCCCCCCTACGGTCATATTTAACTGTACTTCTATTAAGAACTATCCAATGTCTAGATTGCATTTAGTTCGGGAAGAATCATGCAATCTTACATGAAGAGAATGTTGGTGACAGCCAACTAGGTATGGTTGGAATCATTCATAATTATAAATGTTTGATATTTATAATTACGAATGATAATATTATAATCACATATTTAATCATAATCAGACAAATAAACACACAATGTTGCACACAATTACAACGGTATTTAAATTTTATGAAAATACCCTATTGGAGGTGCCATAGTCTCACTGGTTCCAGGCGGTTTGGAGCAGTTGGGACTCTTGTGTGGTACTCAAATATATATTTTAAATTAACGTAATTCCACGCTTATACCGTGAAACCTTGCTGGTGATTGATTATTCATGTTATCATATAATATTTCCGCAGCTTTACTTTTGCGAGTAATACACGCGTTCGAATAACAAAATGGCTACCCTCACATCTTAAATAAAACAGCTGACCGATCGCGAAGAAATAATAATTATAGAGGTATGTTTAAACGAACGCTTTGTAAACCACTCAAAAATAAGAAATTTATCATAACTTATTTATTTGAGCATAATGAAAAATACAGAGTACCTACTCGAGCAACTAGGCAAAATATACTATTCTGCAACAATAACTTTAGTACCAACTATCACATACATGCACCTATTTCTCGCTTTCACACACTTGGAAACAAATTCACCTCAAATATCGATATAGTTAATATAAGTTTGCCTGTGTTCAAGATATACCGAATGACATTTTTATGTAGCACATTTAGAGCGATTGCGGATATTTGTTGTTTTCTTGTAGATATGTATGTTTTGAGCTTAAGGCGATGCCATACGTAGTAATGTAAAATCATGTGTTTTTGGTTTGTAAATTTGGTCGCCTAGAAATGTTTCAGATGCTTTAATTAAATACTGCGAGTAGAATACATCTTGGCCTTTGAAATAATCGAGTATTTTTTAGATAAGTCTTTTTATAAGCCCAGAAAAAAATAGTGTAAAGGCCTATGAAAACTGCTTTAAAGTTCAAAATCTCCTACTTATGAACCCATTTTCGGTTATGATTTTATTGTATAATGTGGCAAATTAAGTTATTTATAATGATCGAAAAAAAAATAATATTTATGCCTGAACTTCCACAAAATAAAATAAAAAGGCATTTTTTGGCCATGTTTTTTTCTTGCATAAACAAAACAGGCGGATGGTGTTAAGCGGGAATTTAAACCTTATCGCCATCTACGTAAGGGTTATATTGATAGTGGCTCAATTTTAAATATTACACAACGTAGTGCATCGCCTTAAAAAAATGTTATTTTTATGTTGATGTTTTAAAAACCTTCTGTTGTCACTGTATTATGCAGTAAATTATGTAAAATATGTATAATCTAAAAGCCCATCAAGGCGTTTAAATTAATAAATAAATATCTTTCTACATTTTTTGAACATTTTTACAAGTTTGTCATGAATTATCCCCCATAGTTTCGCGGTATGAGCGCGGAACACTGTGTATAATACATTGTTAGTGGTATCCATTAGCCTCTCACCTTCCATGAACTCGGTTCTCGTAACACAAGGGACTAAAATACTGATGGACTGTGAGGACAGAGTTTATATTTTTGGAATGCTCACATTGTCTACTACAGACTACAGTGTGCGACATATTTATGTGTCCCAGAGGGATGCTTGCAGGCGGCGGTTTGAGACTGGGTGTTCAAAAATGGTGTTGCTGTTACGTGACATTGTCGAAAAACTGAACCACCTAAATATTCACATGTCGTTGGAAGAATTGACGTGGGTTTCGTTTATCAATAAAAAATAACGTGAGTGATGTCGATATAAAACTACGTGAATATTACACGTGTTTTTAGGATGAAATGACGTGACTTTTGTACGTTTCATTGATGCAAAACAACGTGAGTTTAGAGCATGACTTTAATACAAAATAATAAGAATATAAGAATAGTGTTTGGAGAAAGCAATGTGGGTTTTGCTTGTATCATAAATATGACACGAGATGAGTTACTTTCAAATAGGACTGTTTTGAATATTTCACATGTTGCTGGCATAAAATAATGTATCTTTTGAACATGATGTGATTTTGTGCATATCAATAATTTAGTAATAATTGATTCGAGTGTTAACTGTCTCATTGATTCGAAAAGAAGTGAGCTTTTTGGCGTCAATTTTATATTCAATTCAGTTCAGTTGTGCACGAAATGGTTAAACTTTTATGGTTTCATTGTTATTGTGTTAATGACATTGTATTGTGAATAGTTTCTAATATAGTTTGATGACATTTCCACGTGTAGCATTTAGATTAATGATGTTTTGATCGTGTCAATTGTTTATGTATGCAATGTTTTTGAAAAAAATGACGTGCTAAACTTTTGGTTTAATGATCTATGTAATTAAATTAATGACATTTACCTTTGGAATGTATTGTATGGTAAACTCCCTTCAGGCGTTCTGAAATAAACAAATAATGATAAGGATTATTACATATATTTCTGTACCTACGTCATTTTCAAAAAATATGAATTTGATAAGTAAACGTTACATGGAATGTCTCAAGCGATGATTAGTGAAAGCTCAAGTTCTTTCAAACTTTCCATTCACGATACCCATTTCTTTCACCTCACGAAATTCCCCAATGCGGGGAATCCTTAATAATATATATGCACTGAGGGTTTTACTGTTTCACTGACTTTTCCAGTTAGAACAATAGTGTAGTTATCACGTAAAAAAAATCATCATATTATGCTCCTTAGGACAAATAGCCCCTTTTGTAAGGTCCATTAAACTTAAAACCAAGTTAATCGCAGTCAAATTCGTAGACCACTACAATATGTGGAGGTCACCAATCGCAAGGTCCATCAAACTTAAAACCAACTTAATCGCAGTCAAATTCGTAGACCACCACAATATGTGGAGGTCACCAATCGTAAAGGAAAATGTATAGCACTAAATTCCATATCTTAGATATAGAGGGAGGAAACACAGAGGCCGGCAAATCGTTCCATAACCAAGACTCGTTCTCATGTGACAAATGTCAACCATATACAAATGTTAGGCGCGCGTTTGGCGTAATTCCCGACTATTCACCGATACCGGAGTACTTCCATTAAAATACCGGTAGAGCAAGGACAGTATTAGCACCTGACGCATGTGCTTTAAAGATTGCAATCCATCTGTTAAGACAGGGTAATCTATCAAATGGACCAACCGTTTCTGCATAGGTTCAAGTATTTAGGCGGTAGACTAGAGGTGGCTGCCAAATTCAACAGTGGGGAGAACTTGCTATTTGAATGGGGTCAGCAGTTGAGTACTATTAAAGGATATACGAGTAACGCCAAATATGATGTCCTTTCTCTCTTCCATATTTCCATAACGTATTGTAAATCTATTATTATATCATAAAGTTTATCAATTTAGTTTTCCATATAATAAATAAAGGTACTATTATACGCAGGTAAAATAGTATCAATAGAGAAACCAACATAACACAATTTAGAGTTGATCTAAAATAATATAAATATACATGTCCTTGCGAAACATCACTGAAAAACATCATTTTTATCAATTTTTTGTTTTCAGCAACTTAATTTCTGTGTTTATAGTATGCAGCCTTTATGAAAGCATTGTACGAACAGAAACTAGTTAGTTTTATAGTATACTGTGGGTTTTCGGATAAGAGGAGTTATTTTGATATTCAATCGTAAAAGATCAGTGGTTTCGTTGCTTGTGTGGCATGTAGCACCGTCTTGTTGAAAGTAAACGTTGTCCAGATCAATACCATCTAATTCCGGCCATAAATAATCATCTCTCGGTAGCGCAATCCATTCACTGTAACTGTTGCTCCAGCCTCATTTTCGAACAAGTAAGGTCCAATGACTCCGCCGGACCATAAACCGCACCAAACAGTCACACGTTGAGGATAGAGAGGCTTTTCTACAATAACTCTTGGGTTTTCCGAGCCTCAGATACGACAATTTTGCTTGTTGACGAAGCCACACAAAAGGTGGAAATGGGCATCATCACTCAAGATGATTTGCATTTGATTCACTCAATTGAATTTTAATAATTTCAATGCGTTGTTGAAGCGTGTATCGTTCCATTTTTATTAATAGCGTAGTTTCTACTTGTCAAATGTTAAAAAATGACAGCTTCAAAAGTAACATCTACTTACCGAAATAGCGGGCTATTCAAAATAACACCTCTTATTGGAAAACCCTGTAGAAGGAAGTTATGTCGAACATTTTTAATTTTATGTCCAGCCACAAAGTGTTTCCTTTCTGTGAAAATTTATGAAACCTTAATACATGTTTACGTGTCCATATACATTAGGTAATATGCAGGATTAACATATTTTGACTTACGACAGTGTGTTATGTATCATCATGCGACACGTATGCACTTCCGTATACTTATAGATACCCGCATTACAATGACCTATGTTATTTCTGAACTTCCTTTGACCAGAAGCACGTTTCAGCACTCTAAAAGTGATCTAAATTTCATTCCAAAGTAGTTAAGTTGTGTCATTGGTTCACACATTTCCGCAGAGCCGATTCGTTAGAATTTTTAGAGTTATTTTGCACGCGCCATCGATTATTTTACAATATAAAGAAATAATGTAACATAAACGCGTGGGCGATCAGGACCCGATTAACATAACGCTATGAAAAGCTTTTATGCGAAGTTAAATTTCTAACCTGTAACCTTGTGTTATTGAATATCAGAAATAAATTTATTTATTTTATTACCTTTGTTATTCGTGAAAAATCACGAAACGTAATTTGACTTGCTTACATTAAAACTAAAACATTTTGTTTATACAGAATCAATAAATATTATAAGGTACAAATTTTAAATATGTATATGTGTATAAGAAAGAGTGTCCCGGTGCGAATTTGTTTTTAAATAAATCAATATTTTTCAACATCGTGATTTTTTAAACTTTCTTCACTTAACATTCAAAACAAGAGAAAGGTCACTATCTCTATATGAGATTTCTATAAACAACCCTATTCCCTTTTCCCAAACAATTTTGATACTTTTTGATCAAAATTTTCACATTTGACGTTCAAAATAAGAGGAAAATTACTGTCTTTGTCTGATTTCAAGAAACTCTGTGTAAATCACGAGCGATGCCGGGGACCTTAGTTGGTATAGAATTAAAATAATTGTCTGATAAAATACATTGTTGATTACTTCACGGCATTTCCTAATGTTGAAATCAGAAGTGGACAGTAATTTTACTCTTATTTTGAACGTGAAGTGAGTAAAATTTCATCAGTCTTGGAATAAAACTGTTAATTTTTTTATTTTTTTTTATTTATTTCATATATATATCCCGTTAAACTACAATTAAGTAGTTTGTCAAACAGGATTTTTATTACAACTTTTTACAGATTACAACTTAGACCTTAATTTATACAATAACAATAAACTTACACATTAAATCACCTAATACAAATTATTTCTACCTAGTAGCCATGTTTTCAGCAAATATCTGACTCTATTTGGAAATTCGCATTTCTTAATATTACCAGGTAGCATATTATATATTTTAGGCACATTATACTCAAGCTGTCCGTATTTATTATTATGTTTAGGTACAAGGCTTGTACCTACCTAAACATAATAATAAAACAAGCATGCCTTTATTCTTTGTGAACCTAGTATTGTGCCCATGTTCAACTTTCCTCTTATACTCAGAGTCAGATATGTGCTGAATCAATATTTTATACCACAATAAGGCGTGATAATTGATGTTTATTTGTTTAAAAAAATACCACACACCCCCAAACCCACGCTCTAAACTCTTATTTATTCATGTACATAAATTGTATGTTGGGTTTGCTACGTAAAACATAAACTTATTACTGTGTAAATTGGTTTAAATACTTTAAATGAACACATTTTCGACGTGATGTCCTTGCCAAACGTCACTGAGAAACAGCGCATTGCCTGGTTTACGCCTAATTGTTATAATTAGCGAAAAGCGAATACATGTGGGTACACGATCATAGAACTTAAAAAATCGAAAATTTTTGTAATTTTTTATTATTTTCTTTCTAAGTGAACATTTTTTCATCATCACTGGAATTTTTTTTTCTAAAGTTGAATAAAAAGATTCAAACACACTGTATGCAAGTAATGTAACTACTGTGTGCATGCTAAATCTGTTTATTGTATTTATGCTCTTGTGATTTATAATAAATGGAATTGGAACTTTTTAACCTTGGATGAACAAAAAACAATACTCTTTGTGATTATTAAAATGCCATATTTGGGAAATGTAACTTCAAGGACGCTTTAAATTGCTTGAAAATAGCGTAAAACTAAATAAAACTGAACGTAAAATATTTTAAATGTACGTCACCCACTCATTCATATATTAAACGATGCGATAAAAATAAACGAAAACTGGCATTAATGTATTTACGGATTTCGCGAAATGTCATATTGCGCCAAGGTTTAAATATTTAAAATGAGCTGTCAAGATTACATGAAATTGATTAAGAATTTCTATATTAGCACATGTCAAAAGAAAAAAATATCATTTTGAGAAAGTAAAAGTATTCCAGTGGGTAGATAGATATGTTAAATCAAAACATAAAATGAACACAGCTGGAATAACCTGCATATTAAGAATTAAACTTTTTTATTTCTACTGCACATGAGACGCCACGAAGTTTCTAACAGAGCCCATGTCAATTATGGAGATAATCTGTGTAGAGGGACGAAAATTAATTTACTTATTAAAATTAAAATTAATTAATTAAAATTGTTAAATATTAATGAAATTAAATTAAAATTATATTTTAATATATTAATAAAATTAAAATTAAAAATTAAAATTATCAAAATTAATTACTTAAAATTAGTTAAAATTTTTATCAAAAATTAAAAATTAATTGACATTAAAATTAATTAATTAATTGTATTTATATATTTACAAGACTTAGAAATATTCTTAGACTAGAAAATTAAAAAGAGTGTACTATGCGATTATTCAATCTATATTACAATATGGTATTATTGGTTGGGGAGGAATATATAATAAAATTTTGAACCCACTTAAAGTAGTTCAAAGATTGGTAATCAAAGTAATTTTGAAAAAACCGTCAAAATTTTCTACCGAAATTCTTTTTACAATTTTCAAAGTACCTACAGTAGACAAAATGTATCAAAAATATTCATACTTCAAATTTACAAAGAAATACAGTCAAATACTCATAACTTGGAATTCAATACATAAGATAATATATGCAAGATACCAGAAAACTATTAAAATCCCAAAATTTAACACTAAGCTCATTCAAAATACCTATCTTTATCTAGGCATAATTTATTTTAATAACCTTCCATTAAATTTAAAAAATATCGAAAACATTCAGGAATTTCACCTTAAATTGAAAAATTACCTTAAACTATTATAAGTCCAAAATACGTTCACTACTTACATCTAGAAGTAATATTGTTCAAATCTTGTGTTGTTTATTTACCTTAATATTAACATGTACATAATTTGAACTAGAATTCCCTCACCAAACACAAGAGCATTGTCTCTTTATGGTGAGGAAAAGCTACTTTAATTTCTATTGTTTTATATCTTGTAAATATCCTTCATCAAATATTAAATAAAATAAAAATATATAAAAAAAGGGTTCTTAATGACCCAAAGTCTTTCCGCCACCAAGCTTTTAAACACATGAACGAGTTACAAAAAATAACAATTTATGTGCAGAAATTGTCAACAATATACGATTATTGGGTACGTGGTGTGAATCTCCTGACCCAAAGCACTTTCAATTTAAATTCCGGTAGAACAGACACAGAATTTCTACGTACTTTCCAATTTTCAAAGATTGCAAATCGTGTGCTAAGACAGGGGAATTTTATGAAAAACTCGGTCAGTGGCCGAGTTGGCATCGCGTTTGGGTCCCACACAGGCGTAGTTTGTTCGATTCCTTGGCTGGATAAGTCCTCCATAACAACACAAGCAACATTTTCTGCTTACTGTGGTGGTAGTAGGAGATTTTAAAATATTGTCAGGTTATTCGTAACCCGGAATGTTTGTCTTTCTTTAAAATATATATAAATAATTTTTTTTATTAAAACGGACTGATCATTTTTTGGAGCTCTAGACCAGTAAGTGGCCGATAGATCCAAGTGATGGAAGTTTAATATTTGCTTGCTGATTCCATTTTTATACTGATAACATAATAAGAGAAGGTGAAAATAATTTTTTTTCTTTCATTTGTAAAGCGTTAATCTTTCTATATTATGGCTTCTTGTTATATTTGTCCTTAAATTCTATAATTATTATCGTGAAATTTACCTGCTGACAAACTGTTATGGCAGTTTAGTGGGGGCTTGTATAGAAAAATAATCGTAAAGCCTATAGTGTTGGGAGTTAGAAGAACGCATACATTAGCTGATTAGTAACCCGTGAGAAGACATATATTCTCACGGGTTACTAATAATCTTTTTAGAAGACTCTAGAGGTGGCTTTCGTACTCAATCCAACTATATAATTACATGATTGTATAATGAATGCAAGTAAATAAGCCACCAGACTAACGGTTTTTTGAATAATTCAGTAAATTGTACCACTGTAGAAACAAGTCCGAAATGAAAGCTGTTAGAGGAAAGCGGTGAATAATTGACTAGAGGGCTTATGGAGGATTGGAGAAACGGGTGACTGGAAACGGAAATACGGGTTAGGAAGTAGTGTTCTGGTACGTAATATTGATTTACGAAAACAATAAGAAATTTCTTAATTATTAAGTCTCTATTTTTGACAATTTAGAGTCCCAACTGCGCCCAACCGTATGGAGCAAGTGAGACAATGACATCCCCGATCAGGGAATGTTGTGATCACGATCTGGGCACCGAACACGGCTAAAGCTATTTCAAGCCACGTTTAAATTCGAATGTTGGTCTTACACCAGAGCGATACTGAGAGTATCTACCACTCTGTAACATGCCACGAACATTCTCTGTAATATTTTAAATGAGTAAATTGTGAAATAACAGAAATTAATAAAATAAAATTTACTTGCGCATGGCGGGATAAGAACCCGTGACCTCCTGCTTGCTAGTCGAGAGCCTTACTCCTCGACCACGGAGACCGTCATTCTTATTTTATTAACGAAATAATTTGATGATATTATCATAAAATATATTTAATTTAATTATCTAAATTATATTTATATATAAATATATTTAAGTCCCCCACTGTACTGAATCAAAATACCCTTGAAATGGGTCCTACACCACATTGTTGAACTCCTGGCACGAAGGAAAATATAGAATCTCTGTGGAATACGCAATATGTAAAAAGAAATAAATGTTTTGAGATAAGAAACTGAAAATCTCATTCCCCCTTTCAATTGTACGGATTTTATCAATTATTACACTTTTATTGAAAATCCTTTATTTTAAACTACAGGGTTTTCAAATGAGAGGTGTTATTTTGATATTCAATCGTAAAAGATCAATGGTTTAATTGCTTGTGTGGCACGTAGGGCCGTCTTGTTGAAAGTAAACGTTGTCCAGATCAATACCATCCAATTCCGGCCATAAATAATCATTAATCTTCTTTCGATAGCGATCCATTCACCGTAACTGTTGCTCCAGCCTCATTTTCGAAAAAGTAAGGTCCAATGACTCCGCCGGACCATAAACCGCACCGAACAGTCACACGTTTAGGATAGAGAGGCTTATCAACAATAATTATTGGGTTTTCCGAGCCCCAGATGCGACAATTTTGCTTGTTGACGAAGCCGCCGAGGTGGAAATGGGCCTCATAACTCACGATGATTTGCATTTCATTCACTCAAGTGAATTTTAATAATTTCAATGCGTTGTTGAAGCGTGTATCGTTCCATTATTAACGGCGTAGTTTCTGCTTGTCAAATGTTAAAAAATGACAGCTTCACAAGTAACATCTACCGAAATAGAGGGCTATTTAAAATAACACCTCTTATTGGAAAACCCTGTAGTTAAATTTTTAAACATTTTTATTTTTGTGCACAGTCGTGTGAGAGTATAATTATTAGTAAATTTTGTTCTACGATTAATAAAATTTTGATTGACTCCATTGTGACATAGCTTGCCCGTGCGTTTCGTCAAAAATAAGGGGATATTATCTTAGCTAGCAAATAACGCTTTCTTGAAAATGGAAAAAGGGCAGACCCCTGAACAAAACATGAAGTCTGACTTTTTATTCTGAATTTAAAAAAGAAATGCACGTCATTTCAAATACAAATAGAATTTAAACAATTTTCTCGTAAAAAAATTGTATTATAGGTAGGTACTTTATGGCCTTTCTGTATTCTTGACACATCAGTTCCAAATTTTGAAACTGATTTTGAGCAGCCTGGGTTCAAGTCCCAGATGCGCTCGTATATGTTTAATGATTTTTCTGTTTCAATTTTATTTGGGATTCGCTTATATTGAATTCAATTATTAAATTTGTTTAGCTCATTCCCTTCCCAATATTTGAACTTTATGTTCGAGGCCACACATTGCGAAGAACATAACTTATGTAAGCGTAATAATGCGTAATATAACTTATGTAATGTGTTCTTTGCGCGTAATTTTTATTTACAATTCACCCAATTATAACATACAAGGATTTCAGTCCAACTTGCAGTCGAACTAAACAATAATCATTTTAAAACTTTCTAGTTTGAGCTCCTTGATTGAGTTCTCACACGCAAAATAAACGTTTGGTTCGTGAGGGTAAATATTTGGATACATAATTAAAATCATAAATCACCAATTAACGAACTTTACTGCCTAGTTTTGCGCATAGAAAAAATGTACAACGTTTTAGGCCACCCAGGCCTAAAAGCCTTAGGCCAACTTTTACGTGTTCATCTAAAATCTTAACATAATATCCATAAATAAACCACTCAATAGATCGACATCTTTGAGCTTTTTGTATGAAACAAATTGGTCCTAAAAACCATAGATATGCCAATATATAGACAGTAAAAATCTCATTCTTACCCTACTTATTATACAGTGAAAAAGTCGGATAGCCTTGTTATGTTGATGTTGATTCAGTTTCCTGTTTCTACCATTAGATCAAGGTTCCGTAGTTTTATGAAAATTATAGGTACTACATTTTCAGGCTACAATTCTGTTATTAAACACTATTGGTAACTCTTATGCTATGTGAGCTTATGTTTTTTAATATGCATAATATATTGAAGTATGAAGCTGTACTAATTAAATCTTTAAGCAGTGCATATTTAAATGAGACCACTGCAAAACAGTTTTTATTTTTTGTTGTTTTTTCATTTCTTTCACTAACTTAGGACTAATTTAAACACTTTTTTTTTTCTTCTTTGTACATTTTATTCTCATTTTCATTAACTATCATTTATCTAAATGATACTTATGCCGTTTATTCTAAATAATAAAAAAATGAAATAACTGTTAGCACGTCGTTTTTGACAATATGTTTTAAAAAAATATATTTCTGTGAATTGTCAATGATGAATGCGAAAATTAAAATAAACTTTCTTTTTAATTGCTTTACGTGCTCTTAAATAAATAAAATATTTACATCGTTTGTTCGTTGCTTCACCACAGTTATTTGGCAATGACAATGTTTAGGTGAATTAAGTATCACGTGCATAAATAAATATTAGATTTTGTAAAAATACGTCATTTTATCGCTGACAAATGAAAACTGTTTTATATTTTCGTAGAAAGCAATCACTTTGTGGTTTAACATTTTAATGAAATAAAAACCATATTTTTTGTTTAAAACCATGAATTTTTATTAATTTTAAGACCGACCGGTTTAGCTACACTCGAGCATCGTCAGGGTACAAAATTTGTATCCTGACGGTCGGTCTTAAAATGAATAAAAATTCGTGGTTTTAAACAAAAAAATTTTGTTTTTATTTCATGAAAACTGTTTTAGTAAGAACACTAATCGATGGATGTTGTTTGAAGATTTTTAGTAATTTTACAAAAATCAAAAGTTTATTTTAGTGATATAATACATAATATTATATAATAGCATCAAAAAATTTTGCCCTCTAACACGAAAACAATCAAATGCTTGTGAAAAGATGATTTTGTTCTAGTTGATCTAAATCCTTTCACTGGAAGAGAGCAACGTTATTAATAATAATAAAAATACTTGGAATATTGGTATAGCACTGTTAAATCCTTTCACTGGAAGAGAGCAACGTTATTAATAATAATAATAATACTTGGATTATTGGTATAGCACTGTTTGTGTGAAAAAACCACCCCAAGGGAGATGTATTATTTGTTTTTTCATAAACTTTTGGTTTTATTGCTGTTTAATTATATTATTTGTATATTGTATTTTCAATCCAACAAAAATTAGAATATTACATTTTTTTTTTTCTGTATCTGTATTTTTGTTTGCCTTTTTTAAAATATACTTTCGGTTACCACGATCGCAATTTTCAAACAGAAGTAGTCAATCAAAAACAGTACCAATTTATTACTTAAATAAATTTTTCTTCTGATAACTTAAAATATTCTGTTTTTGCATGGCAACACACATCAATTACAAAATTACTTTTATATAATAAGAAGAACATACTTAAAAACACCCGCCAAAATGAGTGACAGCTAAAAGAGCGGGAAAATAAACACTCACCTTCATGCGGCAGCGTCATCATATCCAGGATGTCAGTTCCAACTTCTTCAGACCGTGGGCACGGGATATATCCATACTGCGGGGCTTTGCCTCCCCTTCCGGGAGACACGCGGTAATGCCTCTTATCCGACATGGCTTATAATCAATCACAACAAATAATTAAATCTAACTGATGTGAAGACGATGCGGGAAAATTTATTGTCTATGGAACACTAAACATTGCGGACGCCCTCCGCCGCACGGCGGCCGCGCTAACTGCCGCAGCTGGACTGAAATCCTGAATACAACGGATCTGCAAATATACCAATATTATCGCGAAGAAACCCTAAGCACTCTGTAGAAAATACAAAACGAAAAATATGCATCAAAATCTGGTTGTGAGCGTTTGGTGTTACCCTTTTTGTGTTGGGTTTAAGCTGTTTTCTTGTTGGTTTGAAACTTGGAGTCCTTTTTCATATTGCGCAACGGTACCTGGCGGTGGTTTCGCAAAGCCGGAAAGGATTTTCCATTTTCAAAAAAAATATTTTTTACATGCCTTGTCGAGAGCTTGTCGCGCATTGGGGGGATAATAATGGATGTTCATGTCTTTGGATACAGCAGTTATTTACGAGAACGAAATTTGTACTACATTATAAACGACAAAGCGTTCTCTTTGTGTTTTCTTTTGCAGATATTCAAATTGTGTTAAATTTGTTGATTATTACAGGAGTAGTTTTGTTATTTGATTACTGCACAAGAGTTTTATATTGCACGGAGCCGATGGGACCATTTAATTCTCAATGTTGTGTATATTCTGAGTTGAGGGATTGAAGGAAATGTAAAGTAGAAAGAGATGAATGGTTGGTTTTATTAAACTTTCCCCTTATTGTGTTATTTTGAAAGTAAATAATAATTTATATCATTTACCCAAAGGAAATCTAGTAAGTTTTCAAGTTTGTGATGGCATACAACAGTAGTTTTAAATGCACGGAGCCAATATGAATGCGTGCATGTAGAGTCGTTTTGTTGAAAGTAAACGTTGTCCAGATCAATAACATCTAATTCCGGCCATAAATAATCATCTCTCGGTAGCGCAATCCATTCACTGTAACTGTTGCTCCAGCCTCATTTTCGAAATAGTAAGGTCCAATGACTCCGCCGGACCATAAACCGCACCAAACAGTAACACGTTGAGGAAAGAGAGGCTTTTCAACAATAACTCTTGGGTTTTCCGAGCCCCAGATGCGACAATTTTGCTTATTGACGTAGCCACCGAACTGGAAATGGGCCTCATTACTCAAGTTGATTTGAATTTGATTCACTCAAGTGAATTTTAATAATTTAAATTCGTTGTTGAAGCGTGTATCGTTCCATTTTTATTAAAAACGTAGTTTTTACTTGGCAAATGTCAAAAAATGACAGCTTTAAAAGTAACATTTACCGAAATAGCGGGCTATTCAAAATAACATCTCTTATTGGAAAACCCTGTACAATTACTAAAGTCGAAAATATTAGGATTTTTATGACGTGTTCCGATAATTAATTAGCATTTTTGTCGTGATATCGTGATGAAATATTCGAATTTTGCTAAAAGTTTATCAGTAAACTCATTCGTTAAGGTATGCAATCTCGTTTTTAACCGGATTACTAATAATTTGAAGAAATTCTTAATAAATTGGCAATACTCATTATTTTCCACGTGCACGGAGAAAACAATTTTGATGAAAAAAGTGATTTTCCTAAAATACTGATAAATTGTCACGATGTCGGAAAAGTGTTCATAAAAATCACAACATTTTTGCATTTCGTCATTATATATTATTTAGAAAAACGCAGGTGCATGAACACTTATTAAGATATTACAAATTTACTAAAACTTTATCAGGAAGCGGCCTTCAATTCCGTTTTTAACCATATGAAGGAAGTGAAAATTTCTATATATTTTTTAAAATAAAACAATTTTTTTTAAATATTATTCAAATATACACAAATTAAAAATTCATCATTATATACAATAGAGCGATTGCCAATTTTAGGGAGAATAGAAGAAAATATACCGCACAGAGTTTTGGCGGCCGGGCGGAAAGAGCCGACGAGTCACGAAGCTGGACGAATCAAGCGTCGTTTCGTGTAAGAGCGTCGTCCCGTCTTGCCACACTTGCAGAGCAAGAGTATGTTTTACGCGAGCCAAATATTTTTCACATACAAATAAAACATTTAGAGCGGGAGCACACAGAAAGCGGTCAGAGTTCTGCGTTCTAGTGACCGTTGACCGCTCAAGAGTTCCAAAGCACACAAGCGGCGTTCAAATTCTCGCGTTCTAATTTCGTTTGGGTCTTTGCATATGCAACATGTCACTAGAAAGTTCATCATCCGATGAAGAATTATTGCTCTTGTGGAGCTTAGCAGCTTCTAAAAAGAAAAGGAAGTATTGGGTGAACCCAATCAACACAACGCGAGAAGAACAAGGCGAATTTACTAGTATTTTTCAGGATTTACTTAAAGATGAAAAACGATTCTATATTTATTTTCGAATGTCGATTAATAGTTTTAATGAATTGTATAACATCATGCAACCCGATATCGAAAAACAAAATACTAACTGGAGGAACTGTGTTTCATCAAAAGAAAGGCTGGCTGTATTTTTAAGGTATGTATTTATTTATTAAGGATAAGAAAAGACATTAGAATATTTAGAAATAATAACAAAATATACGAATAAATAATTAACATTACTTAAATCGTATAATAAACTTCTTTCCCTAACCAATTCAATTAACTTTTCCGTGTTTTAACCTCAGACATCGCGGCGTTCTGGCGTTTTCTGCCTCGGCGGGAAAAGAACTCTTAGAACGCGACGTTCCGTTTTGACCGCCGGCTGTGCGCGTTGTTGTTATAGTATCAGTACATTCTAATGAACGCCGAACGCGGAACTCGGAACTCCTGACCGCTCTCTGTGTGCTCCCGCTCTTAGGTCGCTATCCCAGAGCTCAAAAAGGTTTATTCGACGTAAAAATTAACCTTTAAGCCAGCTTTTTAAGAAGACCACTTCACAGAAACCATTCTGAAAAGAAGATGATCTAAGAGATTAAAGTTAATTGAAACAACATTTAGTAATTTACTAAAATTAATCCTTTGAGGAAAACGACTACAAAAGAAATGACATAAACAAAGGAACAAAAGGATAATTGTCTTTAACACCGAAGTTATTTTCAGAAAATGATTGATACGGAAAAATTATTACGCTACGGAAATAAGGATGCAAAATATAATCGCTGATAAAATGTAACACTGTTGGCGCATCCGCCTTTTAACAGACAATGAATTATTATTCTTTTATGAAATTTGGAATAAAAATGTGACTTACAGTTTTTATATTGGTTATTTTATCTCCTCATTGTTTAGGAGTTAGTAAACATGAACGTGGAACTGGATTTGTGGCAGCTTGCTCGGTCGCAATCATCATGAACTCACTCCTTGTAACCCGCAGAAAACGAGAAGGAAAAAAGCCACGAGATGGGTTTTCGTTTATGAACGGACTTAAAATTCATACAAAGCAGTAAGTACACTGTACTGCATAGTTATCAAAAATGTACTTCTTTATTCACCGAAGCCTTGATGCATGGTGAATAAAAATTGTTTCTCAAATCGGAAATATTCCAGACTTTACAAACCTGTAGGAAGGGGAACAAACATTCCACAACAGTCCTGAAGCGACCATATTGGAACAGGGAATGACTGTGAAAAAAAAATAAAGATATTATATTCGTGAGGACTCGAAATATTAAATTCTATCTTGCAATTGTGCAGGTAAACTTTGAAAAAGGGTCTATTAGAGATGACCAACATACAAAATGATATCTTGTAATATGTTAAACTTTGAATATGGGGTTTATTAGAGAGGACTCAACAGTCAACATACAAAATGATATCTTGCAATATTGACGCCATTTTGAAATCTGAACAAAATTAAAATATATCGGAAGGTAAATACTACACAGTTTTCACACCCCCCCAATTTTTTTTCCGAAGAGATAGGCAGATAGGGTGAACCGCAAAAAAATCCTGTCTTGGCTTACACTCCTTGCTCCTCTTCTGATATTCTTGATCAAAATCAAGTATTTCATTCAATTCGATCGTGCGATGTACTCCTCGGGCATCGCGAAATCGTACTAAGAATCTTGGTCTAAAACGAAATACGATACGATACGATACGATACTATACGATACGATACAAAAATCTTCAAAAAAAAGCATTTTTATAAAAAACATCATTTTTTCTGACCCAAATGCAAGCCTTGGGTTCAAACTTATAATGTCCTATTCTCATGTTGTATGGCGCCGAAAGAATTGAAATTTTGGAATCGTATTAAGAATCATGGTCTGAAACGAAATGAATACTAAAATCGGCAAAAAGCAGCATTTGTAGAAAAATCATCCTTTTTACAGACACAAATGCAAGCCTTGGGTTCGAACTTTGTGAGTCATTTTCTCAGGTTTTATGACGCCGAACGAACTGAAAATTTGCAATCATACTGAAAATCATTATCTGCATCAAAATCACTATAAAAATCTGCAAGTAGCATTTATGGAAAAATCACCATTCTGACGGGCACAATTACAAGACTTGGAATCGAACTTTGAACGTCGTTTTCTCAGGTTGTATGGCTCCGTATGAACTGAAATTTAGGAATCGTACTAAGAATCTTGGTCTTAAACGTGTTGTGATACGCCCTTCTACATTTATACCTACGTTAAAATAATGATGATTTCTTCTGTGTCTGATCTGTAAAATGATGTAACATCCTGGTCTTTGTCCTTTGATTTTCCTAAACTGTTGGTGGCGCCCTTTAGAAGGCATACCTTAAAAGGAAACCCTAGCTAAGCCTTTTTGATCCCCGTATGGAGCATACAGTAACAAGATCTTAAGAGTTATTTACGCAATAATGCTCTTTTTCAGCGTTGTGTTTTTTTTGGTTTTGAAATTCATATGAGATATGAACGAGCTATTAATGCATATGTTTGTGGTAATCCAGTTTCGTTTAAATTAGAGTGAGTGATCTCTTTGCCATTGAAATTTTTAAAACTTTTCTTATAAAACCGTGCGTTTAATCTACTCTCGTCCCCTACAGTACGCCTAACTCTAATACAGTAGTAATCACTTATATTTTTTTTTATCCTTCCGACCTTAAATAAATCCGAGGACATGAAATAGTTTCGTTATTGCACAAATTAGTATAGTATAGTATCGACATGCATAGAGCGTCGGTTTTCGGGGAATTCCCTGCCATCTCAGCTCCGGGGTCGCCTCTATCTGTTTTATTATATATTAATTTTGTTACTCGATACTTAATCTTTTAAAGGGAAGGAATGAGAGGGGGGGGAGAAGGGGTAAGCTATATGATCGAAATATTTTTTCAAACTACGTTGGCTCCTCTACTGACCAATACGATAACGGTGAATGATGATCAGAAATCAAACGCTGACTCCGACGCGGCTAGACTATTCCCATACAGCTGGCAACCCATTTCATAAAGGTACCCTGACCTATGCGGATCTGTTCACGTCCGAGAGAAAACGAATTAAGTCATCACGCCATTTCTGAAATCGCTCCAACGCCCATATCTCCGGACGATCTACTTTACTGACTCTAGATGGGGAAGGTAATTGCATCCCATATGATGATGCTAACGCGGAAAGTGTGTCGTGTAGGTTTCGTCTGATGAAGCTCAAACTTCCACGTGCCGTCAGACCTACACTCCACCTCAAAGAAACTGCTGTAATTCCGCCAAGGGAGCGTTCCAGTTGGCTTACATCAGCTTCCCGGTCGACACCATTGGATAATGTGATAGCGCTGCGGACTTATTCTCACGTGATATCACGTCGCCGCCCTCTCCACGTATTTTACAGACACCTCAAGGTGTCTCCATCCTAGACGCCCCGACTGCGAACCATATTCCTGTTCATTACCAGGTGGCATCACAATTTTTCATTCCACTCTCGCGCCCATCACTCAACACGGTACTGTCAGAGGGAATAGTTTTCAACATCCCGTTGGTCCGTTCCGTCCGCGTTGGCAACCCCTTTCACATGATAGCGTGTGAAAAAATTCTTCTGTCTAGTCCAAGGCTGCCCAACCTTTTTAACAGTTGGGCCAAATTGACGATTTTGAATCACTGGCGGGCCACTGAATACCTGACGGTTCCTATTTCCATGGGGGGGGGGGGTTTAGAGAATTTCTATAAAACATAATTCCTCACAAAAAAAAAATCAGAATGAGTGCTCCCCACCAAATATTTGAAATCCATGGGGGGGGGGTTGTTACGGAACTTCGATGAGAAAAAATTCCGCGCACCCAAAAACATCATATGTGATTCCCCACAACAATTTTTCGAATTCCATGGGGGGGGGTATCTACAAGATTCCATTTCGGACGCAAAAGATACTTTATCAAAACCGGTGTATTTTTGTTTAAAAAGTAAGTTCAACAGGTTAGATTTTTTCGTCGCTGATTCTCGGTCTGAGTAGCCCAAATAGCGATAAATCGCCTTCGTTGGCAACACTGGTGACCGCGCGCAAGCGGCATTGTTTGTTTTACAGCAGGCCCGCGACACTTTTTTAAATTGGCGGATTGGCGGGTTTTTTGAAAATGGTTCACGCGGGCCACTTATAATTCGTTCGCGGGCCACATTATGGCCCGCGGGCCTGGGGTTGGGCAGCCTTGGTCTAGTCCATATTTGTGGGATACAAATTTGCAGCGTCACTATCAGACATTAACCAACTATGAAGTTTAATCGAGGTTTAAATTCGGGAATGAGGTAAGTTTGCGAATGATACTACCGAGATAATATCGGTCTTGTTGGGGAATCCTGAAAAATTGACATGTTGGTTTTATATACATTTATTTATTTTTATTTTTATTTATTTATTTAATTCAAAAAACAGTTTTTACATAAAAAGCATACTCTGCACATCTCACTAGGGCATTCCTGTATCAAGATGTGCAGCTTTACAATAATATCATTTAAAAAATACATATATGTAAATTTAAAATAATAACAACATTAAATTAAATTTAAACAAAAAAAGAAAAGTTTATGACACGGACGTTTCGAGACCGGTAGACAAAAATAAACAAAATTTTAGAAAGAAATGTATGAAAAAAATAAAAACAAAAAACAAAAAAGTCAACAAAAGAAAAGAAAAGAAAAGAAGCATTATTAAGTAAGTTGGCAACAATAATATTCTTCTGTTAACTAAAGTACAAGGTACCTGTGCTGGCTTATCAGACACAGGCATAGGAAACCATACTGATAAGATAAAGAAATAAGAAAAAATAAAAAATAACTAGATAAAAAAAGGTAAATAATAACCGATAGGTAAGTAGATAATATTATAATAAAAAGTAAGTAAGTAAATATTTTAGCTAGACAATAATTAAAGTAAATATTAATACGATAATTAAGTAGATAATAATAATAATAAGTAACATAATAATAAATAACCAAAAGTTATTTTAGAAGTAAATAAGTGCATGCGCAGTAAGTAAATAAGGATTGTATCGAAACAGAGCTTCCACAAGGAATTATGATATAAGCGACAACATGGGTGATCCAAAATCATCATTCTCAGCTAGTACGGAGATTTTGACCATTTTCTTGAATGAATTTAACGTACCTATAGTTTTTATATTTTCTCCAAGCATATTATATAGCAACGGAGCTTTATATGAAAAACTCCTTTGTCCGAAGGATGTTCTGGTATACACCGGCTGATACATTAAAGAAGAACCCATTCTAGTGATGCGCACTTGTTGAGATCTTTTGGCAGTAATAGTGTTGTTGAAAAATTTACAGAGAGCCTGTATTATGTACAACTGCCTTATTGTCATAATTTTGCTTTCACTATATAATAACTTTGATGGATACATAAAATTTCTCTTATACATTATTTTTAAAATTAATTTTTGCGCAACATTCAAAGGCTCTAAGGTAGTCTTGTTACAAGAACCCCAACAGACAACATTATATGAAAGCATTGATTGAACTAGAGCATAATATACAGTTTTTAATGTAACTTTGTCCAATATGTTTCTTAGATTTTTGAAAATGTAGGCTAGCCTTCTTATTTTGTTTCTTAATGTAGTAATGTGATTGTTCCATTTTAAATTTTTATCAATAATTAAACCCAGGTATTTGATGTTGTCTACTCTTTCCAAAGATTGACAGTTACACTCCTGCACACAACAATGTATTTTTAATGAACGTTCCAAAGATGGTTGATTTACAGAGGAAATGCTAAAAGTAATATATTTAGTTTTGTTCATGTTTAAGGTTAACAAGTTTTGATCAAGCCAATTTTTGACTGCCCTTAATCCTGCCTCGCACTTAGCATACGTTTCATTCCACGTGTCAGCAGCAAACACCAAGACAGTGTCATCTGCAAATACAATTGAAGATCCAGAAAATTTCAGTTTACAGAGGTCGTTAATATATAACAAAAATAGAATTGGACCCAGAACACTACCTTGAGGAACACCATATACAATTGATTTATTTGAGCTAATGTGATCATTAATTATTACTCTCTGTGTTCTATTTTCAAGATATGATCTGAACCAATCTAAAGATTTATTAACAATACCCATTGAACTGAGTTTTTTTAAGAGTAAACCGTGGGATACGGTATCAAATGCCTTAGACAAGTCTAAAAAGACGGCCATTGCTTTATTGCCAGTATCAAGAGCTTCTACGACTGTGGTAATCATTTTTAAAGCAGCATCACTTGTTCCCATGTTCTCTCGGAAGCCAAATTGATTATCTGAGAGAATTTCATATCTTTTTACATAAGACATCAACCTAATTTTAGCTAATTTCTCTATTATTTTTGATAACGTATTTAGCAAGGAGATAGGTCGATAGTTATTTACATCTTTGTTATCTCCTCCTTTAAATAAAGGAATAACTTCGGAATTTTGCAATGATTAGGGAACAAGCCATTCTCAAAACTAACATTTACAATGTGTGTAATAGGTATTACTAGTTCAGAAGCATTTTGTTTGTAGACCATTGCACTTATATTGTCATTTCCACTCGAAAAACCTGATTTTAGCTCATTAATCACATTTAAAACTTCATTACAATTCGTTGGTTTGAATTCAAAGCAGGCATTTTGCATAGATTGTGTTGGATTATAATTTTTTACTAAAGATTCTTCACTGGTGTTATTTGCACTACACAAAAGATTAGCAAAATTTTGACCTATATCACTAAAAAAATTATTCACATGGTTAGTAATGACTGTTGGATTATCATTTATGGATACAATGTTATTATTTACTTTCAGTTTATTTATGGGCACTGATTCCTTTTGCAAATCCAATGCTTGTTTTATTATTTTCCATTCTTGCTTTATGTTTCCTTTTACCTCGTGAAGCTTCCCTTTATAATATGTCTGTTTGGTCGTTTTTATAATTTTAGAACACCAATTTCTGTATCTTTTATAATGTGCAAACAGTTCGATATTATTTGGTTCTTTACGACAACTCTTGTGTAATTTGTCACGTTTAATGAGGCAGTTAACAATTCCAGAAGTTATCCATGGTTTCAAGTGCTTTTTATTACAATGGATTCTCTTAGTATATGAGCAATTTCCAATATGTAATTTTAGACGTCTTATGAAATTATCAGCTGCAGTATTGACATCACTGGTGGATAAGACTGTATCCCATGTTTCCTCTTTCAGTGTCGAATTTAGTAGGTCATTATCCACAGTTAGTCTAAGCTTTACGTCTATTTTTTTTGATTTTGTTACTCTGGATTTAGGATATTTCAATAATGTAGCAAAATGGTCTGTAATACTGGTCCTGAATACAGCACTCTGAGGATCGTCTTTTGACTTAACCATAATGTGATCAATACAACTCTCAGTACTTGATGTTACTCTAGTCGGTGAAATAATTAATGGTTTTAGACCGTGGTAAATCAAAAGTGAAAGATATTGTTCACTTTTTATGCTGTTCATATCCAGAATATTTATATTTATATCACCACATAAAATCACTTCATGGTTATGTGTTGATACAGAACGTAGTAAGTCATTTAGGTGGTCAAGAAAGGTATCAATGTGTGCTTGAGAAGGAGATCTATAAACTGCTAAAACACATACATTATAAGGTAGTTGTAATTTAAGACAGTTGGCATGTGGAATAGTTATTTCTTCAACAGAAACTATGACATCATTCCGAGTGTAAACGACAACTCCATCATTTTGTAAATATTTTTTTTTGGTGCTATGTGATGAATATCCAGTAATACTTGGGATATAGATTGAATCTTTCAACCAAGCCTCACTAAAAACGATAATGCCAAATCTATGTTGTATTGCGTCGAGAACAGCTATAGTATCATCGAAATTTTTTTTTATGCATCTTATATTCATACAATATATAGAGAGAGCAGAATGGTTAAGAAATTCATTACATACTGATGGGTCATCTATGTTGATATTGATTTCCTTGTCGTCATTTAGTTCTTCATCCAATATAGAATCCATATTAATACTTTTTTATACATGTTGCTGTTGGTGGTGTGACTCATAAAACAAAAGCAAATAATATGCGATGTAATTAATAATAATAATAAGAATAATAATGGGTGTATATTAATATTAATTTGAGCCCGTGAAAACTTGTCGAAAATGTAGGTATATCCCGTGAAGGTACAAACGAAGGAAATTATGTTTACATAATTATCAATCTTAAAGTAAATATTTATAATAAAGTGAATAATAGCAATAAAAGTGGTTATAGAGTGGTAGTAGATCTTTTGGTGGTAATAGATTGGTAAGATAAATAAGTTAGTATCAAGAACGCAACTAAAATGACAAATACATTCAATAACATTAGAAATACACAGAATGTGACTAAAATAGTGCGCAGGTATTTGCAATGATTTTATGATATTAACAAAACAACAATTATTAAATGATATTAACAAAAAAATATAGCTCAGAGCATGGAGCGTACTTAGGTTGTAAAGATGTTGCATTAAAATGGATTAGTGGTAATTGTTAGTCGACAGATGTCAGCATCGCTCGTTCTAAGTTAAACTGGAACACCTCAATTGGAAATGAAAAACACTTACCAAGCTCCTACCCGCTAAATAGCAACATCCAGGTGGGAATTTACACAACCATTGCTCTTGGGTGGAGCGTCCCATAATTACTACTAGATTTATCCTGAGATGGTAACCAAATATTTTATATCTTAATCCGAGATATCTAAAATCTTATTTTTTTCTAATTTAGTTGTGTTACCCACACTACCCACCGTAATGAATGTACTTCGAACTTTCCTCCCTAACCTAGCAATTAATGAAATATATCAGCTATGTCTTTCATTATGTTTAAGAAGACTTCAGGGATATTATTTTGTTTATCAAAATTTTTGTTATAACACGGCTTCGATCGAGCCTAACACTCGCGATTACAAGACATTTAGGTATATAAATTTAAATTTTGTCCGAGACTTTATCAAAATCCCAAAGGGAGATCTTAACACTTGCGTTTTATTTTATTCGAGAAGGAATTTTAGGGTTTTGTTTAAAATGTACAAGTTATTAGCTAAGTGCACAACCATTTATTTTACAGGGCACTGCCTAGCACCTAGCGGTCAGTAGTAAAACTAGGGCCTATGGATAAAATAGGTGTTTTAATTACCATTGGCTTCTATGACCGTATTTGTTTTGATATTTAGATTGTCAATGTGTGTGATTGATTAGATTATAAAAAGCCTCGCCGAGTGGATTTTTAGACTTCTTCTCTCTAAAAACAGTAGCAGGCAGTCAATATGGTTGATTGACTACTTGTAAAAGTGTTTTGTCCGGGTCGGGAATAATTTTATCTCGTAACATTAAATAAAGTAAAAATGCAGTTTGTGCAGTAAAAACGAAAACCATGCGTCTGTTATTTTGAAGACTCCATCAAGCCCCAAACTATTCTCAACATGGTCCTAACGAGCGGATGGATATAATCAGAGGATTTATCGGAAAAATGAACCAGCACCAAACAAAAGGCTTTTGATGGAAAAAATTGATGCCAATTCCAGAAGAAATTCAGATGAGTAACCTTGTGCCTTCCTATCTTTTTAATCATTTCCAAGTTCAAACAAGCTATGTTTTACTGTGTATTTTGCTAATATAATAATTTGAAAAGAAAAAAACGGCTACCTACAGCATAGATGCAAGTCATTGTGTATTATTATTGTTGGTTTTTTAAGGTTAGGTAGCTCAAACATATTATTTGTAAGAATTTGTCAAGGTACGGCTGGATTTGGTTATTTCATTATTTGTGTTTTCAGCTATAATACGATTGCGCAGAAAATATTTTAAAGGGAACATTTGTTTTTTGGTTTTTACGCAATTAAAATGGATAATATGAAATCGCTAATCGCCAAACGAGGGGTTTTAAAAGGAAAACTAACGAGGTTCGGGGATTCAATAAATAGTTTATCGTTAAACGAGATCCAAATTAGGTACGAGAAAATTGAAAGCATATTAAACCAGTTTGAATTAATTCAAGATCAAATAGAATCTCTACCAGATTCTGACGACATCGAGAATAATTCCCAAAGGGAAAGTTTTGAGAACCAATATTATTCGATTTTAGCGAAAGCAAAAGAAATGTTACAATCCGTTGAGCAAAACAAGGTAGCAATAAAACTTCCTAACCTCCAATTAAGGGAATTCAATGGTGATCAAAAAACATGGGTAAACTTCTTAGAGACATTCAAGACACTGGTGCATAATAATCAAACGTTAAATAATGTGCAAAAATTCTATTATCTGCAATCCTGCCTAAAGGGGAATGCAGCGAAAGTGATCGCCAATTTCGAAGTATCAGATTTAAATTACGTGTCAGCCTGGGAATTGTTGCAACAAAGATTTGCAAATTTACGAACTACCGTTCATAAACATATACAAGCTTTGTTTCAACTTAAAGAAATGAAACAAGAGGATCCGGTAGCCATGCGCTATTTAATTGATGAGACTAATGTGAACCTAAAGGCTCTGCAAAATTTAGGCTTAAAAATTGATCAATGGGATGCATTAATTATTTATATAGTTTCTAATAAATTAGACGCAATATCGCGAAAGCATTGGGAACAAACAACATTAGAAGAAGAATTACCAACGTTAGGAGAATTTCTCAAGTGTTTAACGTCAAGGGCGCAAGTTTTAGAATTAATGTTACATACAGAATCGAAAAAAAATGTTACCTACCCGAAAACAAATGGCGGCAACAATAACATTCCTAGAAAGGAATCAGTTTTCTTAGCAGCCGCCCACAATAATTGTATATGTTGTCACGATAAAGGACATAAAATTTATTATTGTAAAAAGTTTTTAAAGTTAACTTCAGGAGAGAGAAGCCAAATGATAAAGAGGTGTAGGGCCTGCTTCAAATGTTTGAGGTTAGGGCATACGGCCTCATATTGTAAAATTAATATGCAATGCAAGCTATGTGGTAGCGATAGCCACAACACCTTATTGCATAAGGAGAATCATCCGAGTAATGATTCCGATAAAAATGGTGAAGCTCGCCCTGGAGGCGGCGACCATATGGAAACTGAACGAGTTTCAGTGTCCAACCACTCCACCTTGGTGAAGGCGGAAAAAACTGTATTATTGTCGACAGCAATCATAGGAGTGTTGGATCGCAATAATGAAATGCATAAAGCAAGGGTATTAATTGATTCAGGAGCCCAATCAAATTTTATGTGCGAAAAGTTCGCAATAAAATTGAATTTGAAGTGTGAAAACATAAACAAACCCGTGTCGGGTATACATAACAACGTGACCCATATAAAGAAACGGGTTGCAATTAAAATGAAATCTTTAAAAACAAATTATAAACAAGATATCACATGTCTAATATTGCAGGAAATAACTACAAATTTACCGCAAGCAACGGTGGCCAGGAAGGATTTCAAGCTTCCGCCTGGATTGGAATTGGCGGATCCAAACTTCAACATAGCAGCACCCATTGATATACTGTTGGGCGCTGAGAGTTTTTGGGAGATCTTGAAGAATGATCGGCTAAGATTGGATACCGGACCTACGCTCCAAAGGACAGAATTAGGATGGATCATCTCGGGCCCGATCAACGCTCACCATAAAAAAAGGCCAGTACCAGAAATCTGTAGTTTATCAATAAATACATTGTCAAATCAAGTTGAAAAATTTTGGAAAATGGAAGAGGTGATGCCTCCAAGTTTTTATAACCACGAGGAGAAAGCTTGTGAAGCCGACTTTGTAGCCACGCACACCCGAGAGAGCGATGGTAGATACGTAGTGAGTTTGCCGCGCCGGCCGTGTGTCAACCAACTTGGTGACTCATTAGGCACAGCGGAAAAAAGATTCAAAGGTTTGGAAAGAAAATTTTTAATGAATCCTGAACTGAAATCTCAGTATGCTCAATTTATGAAAGAATATGAGCAATTAAATCACATGGAGCTATGTGAGAAAACAAAGGACCATTCCTATTTTTTGCCGCATCATGCGGTAATAAAGGAAGCGAGCAGCACTACTAAAGTGCGTGTAGTATTTGACGGATCGGCTAAAACGTCGACCGGTATTTCCCTGAATGATGCATTAATGGTAGGAGCTGTTATTCAAAAAGATTTATACACTCATCTTTTACGTTTTAGGAAACATAGATACGTCATGACGGCGGACATAGAAAAAATGTACCGTCAAATCAACGTACGCCCAGAGGATCGCAGCCTGCAGAAGATTTTATGGCGCGACTCTCCAGAAGAGGAACTCAGGCATTATAAATTGAAGACAATCACCTACGGTTTGGGACCTTCCTCTTTCCTGGCAACTAGATGTCTACGGCAAATCGGTATGGACAATCGCATTAAATTTCCCGTAGCAAGCCAGGTCATAGAAAACGATTTCTACATGGACGATCTGTTGACCGGAGAGGACGACTTGGACGCATGCGTCAGGTTGAAGCAACAGGTACATGATATTTTACTGTCCGCCGGAATGACCCTGCGGAAGTGGAGATCGAATATTTCGGAATTGTCATCTGGGTCGGGCCAGGGTGAAATTGCTGGGAAAAGCAATGGTGAACAAATGATCACTAACAATTCCAAAATTGAAAAGATCCTAGGTTTGATCTGGGATAATGAATCAGATTGTTTATCATATGAAATTAAAAGACCGTCAAGTAAGACGGAAAGTAAGCGTCAGATATTGTCGTGCATAGCTTCAACTTTTGACCCATTGGGTCTCCTAGGCCCCATAATAGTGGTGGCCAAATTAATTATGCAGAAATTATGGCAATCAAAAGCAGCATGGGACGACACACTACCTGATGAAATTTTACTACCCTGGAGGGCCTATCTAGGTGAACTATCACAACTAAATGTATTGAAAATCCCGAGGGGAATTAACCACGGAGCGCCAAGGAATATACAATTACACGGTTTCTGCGACGCTTCGGAAAAAGCATATGGAGCCTGCGCTTACGTCGTCTCAACTGATCAAGAGGGTAAGCGACATGCACATCTACTTACTTCTAAGTCTAGAGTAGCACCACTGAAATGTATTTCACTGCCCAAGTTGGAACTATGCAGTGCTGTGCTACTAGCCAAACTGATTAGAAATATCAAGTTGGAGTTAAGTATAGAGGAATCGGCCACTCATTACTGGTGCGATTCAACTATAGCATTATGCTGGTTGAGGGGTCAACCAGCGCGGTGGAACACTTTTGTGGCTAACCGGGTAGCGGAAATACAGGATATCAGCGATCCAAACCAGTGGCGACACGTATCATCGGCCGAAAATGCAGCGGATATACTGTCCAGAGGTACCACAGCTGAAAGGTTAGTCAACACTTCAATTTGGTGGAAGGGACCAAGCTGGTTGACAGAAGAGATCAGCGCTTGGCCACTATCCAAGGTGTCCTGTTTGAATCCCCCTGAGGTTAAGAGTAAAAATGTATTACTGGCAGCTAATGTTCAAGAATGGGAGATTTTCGAAAAATTTTCATCGCTAACCAAATTGAAGAGAATTACCGCTTTGGCGTTGAGATTTATAAATAATTGTCGGAATCCTAAAGATAAAATCGGAGGCAATATAACTGTCACCGAACTAGAAGCAGCCTTAAAATGTCTGCTGAAATCATCTCAAGAACATTCCTTTAAAAGAGAATTAAAGGACTTGAAAAATCACAGGATGGTAAACAAAAATAGTAGATTGAAAGCCCTCAATCCTTGTTTATTAGATGGTTTAATTTGTGCAAATGGTAGACTAAAACTAGCTACGTACTTATCACATCAACAAAGGCAACCTGTAATATTATCGCCTACACACAAATTAACCGAATTAATCATAAGACATTATCATTATGTGCATTTACATGCCGGGCCACAAGCGCTGTTAGCAGAAATACGCTTGAAATACTGGCCCATACTAGGAAAAAATACTGTTAAACGAGTCTTACATAACTGTATTATATGTTTTAGATACCAACCTCGAGTTTGCCAGCAGATTATGGGAAACTTACCTGTTGAAAGAATCACTCCCAGTCGACCATTTGCGGTGACGGGGCTTGATTATGCTGGACCTATTGACATGAAGAGTGGAGCGCTGAGGAAGTCTCCACTTATCAAATCGTATCTTTGCATATTTGTTTGTTTTTCTACTAAAGCTGTTCATTTAGAACTTGTAACGGATTTGTCAAGCGATACTTTTTTAAATTGCTTAAAGAGATTTATCGCCCGGCGGGGTCAACCTGAAAAAATATTTTCTGACAATGCAACTAGCTTCAGAGGAGCTTCCAACAAGCTTCAAGAGTTGTATGCCAGTCTAAAGCTGAACAATGACAAAATTCATAGGTTTTTAGCAGATAAAGGTATAGTTTGGAACTTCATTCCTCCTAGGGCGCCAAATCACGGCGGGCTGTGGGAAGCAGCAGTTAAATCTACCAAGTTTCATTTATATAGAATTACCAAAAATAATCCATTACAGTTTGAATTATTATATACTTTACTTTGTCAGATAGAGGCTTGTTTGAACTCCCGTCCTTTAACTTCCTTGTCTGATGACGTCAACGACCTACTCCCCCTCACCCCCAACCACTTCCTTATGGGCACTGAGGCTTCTATCATCCCTGAAGTAGACGTCCGCGAGCTACCAGAGAACAGACTAAGCCAATATCAAAAATTAAATGCCTTAATTCAAACTTTCTGGTGTAGATGGAAACGAGATTACCTTGCTGAACTACAAAAACGGACCAAATGGCAGGCCAGCAGCCAAGAAGTCATAAAAAAGGACGATCTGGTCATCTTGAAGGAGGACAATCTGCCTCCTGCATTATGGAGAATGGCGCGCATAACAGCAACTCATCCAGGACCTGATGGCGTAGTGAGGGTGGTTACCCTCAAGACGTCCCAAGGCATTTTTGTGCGACCTATCACAAAAATATGTTTGATGCCTATAGAATCAAACCAGGATCTGCATCTCCCGACCCGGCAAACTACAGACCTTCCCAAGGTCACAGCCTAATGTAACCAAGGCTGAACCGATGCTACCACACAGGACTACTGACCATAGAGCATCGCTGTGGTTGACCAACCTATATCCAGAAGCCACTGGGGCTTCCAGTCAACCAGGACCAGGGGTATTCGCTGCCTACCAGGACAGGGCACCCTTAATATGAGACTCAACCCCCTGAGTTAACATGTACCACCCTTGACAGGATGATCACCACTGGACCGAATGCAGAGTGAACGGTCTACACAGTGCAGTGATTACAGTGTTTTGTGTTCTATTAAAAGAAAAGAGTCAAGTATGAACTCATATAAAAAAAAAACAGACTTCAGTTTTTGAACTGCTCTATACGGGAGCTAGAATATTAGTTAATTAAGTGATCTAAATGTGTAAATGTTATTAATTTTATGAATTTTTATCAATCTTATGAATTATCAGGTTATGGATTTATTAATTTTATGGAATAATGTGATTAATTTTATGGATTATGTATTTGTATGAGGGTTATTATATTTTTGATTGTTTTAAGTTATATTCCCGATCCCTTCAGGTTTAGGTAGTTTAGTTATAATGAACTATTTTGATATTTGTTGAAAGTTTTTTTTGTATTGATATCGAAAAAAAAAACCCACCAGTTTTTTTTTTCTCATCCCGGCGGTGGCAATATGTTTAAAATGTACAAGTTATTAGCTAAGTGCACAACCATTTATTTTACAGGGCACTGCCTAGCACCTAGCGGTCAGTAGTAAAACTAGGGCCTATGGATAAAATAGGTGTTTTAATTACCATTGGCTTCTATGACCGTATTTGTTTTGATATTTAGATTGTCAATGTGTGTGATTGATTAGATTATAAAAAGCCTCGCCGAGTGGATTTTTAGACTTCTTCTCTCTAAAAACAGTAGCAGGCAGTCAATATGGTTGATTGACTACTTGTAAAAGTGTTTTGTCCGGGTCGGGAATAATTTTATCTCGTAACATTAAATAAAGTAAAAATGCAGTTTGTGCAGTAAAAACGAAAACCATGCGTCTGTTATTTTGAAGACTCCATCAAGCCCCAAACTATTCTCAACAGGTTTATTATTTTTAATAACAAATTCATTTATAATCCGTGACTTTATTAAATTCATAACAATCGCGTTTAATTTTATTCGAGAAAGACCTTTTAGGGTTTATTATTTTTAATCACAAATTCATTTATAATCCGTGACCTTATCAAATTCATAACAATCGCGTTTAATTTTATTAGAGAAAGACCTTTTAGGGTTTATTATTTTTAATTACAAATTCATTGATAATCCGTGACTTTATTTAAATCATAACAATTGCGTTTAATTTTATTCGGGAAAGACTTTTTAGGGTTTATTATTTTTAATCATAATTTTATTCTTAACCCGCGATTTTATCAAATCAAAATTAACCTGCGGGACAATCTTTTATTTTATAATCCGTGACTTTATCAAAATCAAAACTGCCGTTTGCTTTCCAAAACTGTGTAACACTGTTTAAGTTAACTTGAGCACTTTTGTTTTAAAATCTCGCGACGCACTTACTCTGAAAAATTGTCAAAACTCTCCCAAGTCTGAATTTAATTATTTAAAACACCGCGAGGTATTCACTCTGCAATTTAACCTTCCATCAAAAAACTCTCTCGTTTTTTCTAAGTTCAGCCCATTTATAACCGTGTTTTCTCATTAATCACTTTACAAATATATGCTATTCTAACGTTTATCGACTCGTGTATGTTCTTTTCTATTTAGGTCATAGTCGCATCATGCTAATTAGTCCATTCTGGTTATTTCAAAAAGGTTAACACACTGGCGTCCGTTTCATGTGACAAATGATCAGGCGTGGACTGGAGAGCGGTTCCGGATTCCCATAGGGCGTTTTCTATATAATGCTTTAGTGAAAGCTGTTTTTTTAAGTGTGAATTCCGGACCTTTTATTTTAAAATGCTATTGTGTCCGCAAAATTGCTTTAATGACTGTCATTTGCTTCCCTGATAGACGAATGTCTCTTTATACTAACCAGTCTAAAACCGAGAAATGCCCAGTGCAATCACCCTTGACTGAGGTCACAATCTAACGTAGACTTGCAGCAGTATTCCCTACCGTCTACAGTTGTTTATACTGTACGCTTTGATTTGAACGCTTTCACGAGCTTAGCTCTGATCATCTTCAATTTGCCTCTGATAATAATAAAATAATAGCAGTAATTGGATAACTTGCAAAGCGCCGTTCCTGTGCAAAATCATCTCAAGGGCGCTGTACAAACCTATAATACATCTCTACAGTGATCTACGTCACTACTTAGCTATTTATGGAGACAATATACATTACAACACCTACCTGGTAGGTTACTCGAGATTAGCACTCAATTAACATTATATAATTGTTCATTAGCGAAATTCAGATACAAAATCTAGGACATGATTGGGAAAATTGAATATAACTGGACTTGACTTTAACTTAGGAATGGTATATTTCGATGATTCACTCCTCCCTCCCTTTTCTACGTGAACCCAACACCCTTCCGCGATTTTTGTCTCCAACTTCCGATTTTTTTCCTGATTGTACGTAATTTTATTGCCAAATATTCTAGTGCGCTCCTTCCTTTTGGGCGTGGTTTTTTCATTTAACCGGGGTTGCACCTCTGTTTTGTCTCTTTCATCCACGAAAAGACATAAATAATTTATAATGTGCCAAACATCACTTGAAAATGTTAACAAAAAAAGCTTTAAATATATTTTATCTCTGGCCATTACTTTAAATGGATTTTCTTCTCCTATACCCGCCGTGTAAAGTCTAGTGAGCACAACAAAAATTCTGTTAAATCTTTCCACTTGAATCCTTAAAGAAATCGGAAACCTTTTTTCTCGAGTAACAGACCTGTTGCAACCAAATCTCGCGCCGTTCCATGTGATGCTACGCGTCTAAAAAGGGTTGTGAACCCCTAAAAATGTCAAGTTGATCAGCCTTGAATTCAGCTAGTTCGTTCACCTAATCATTTGGTGGGAATATTTTCAAGGTCGATGTCATATATATCAAAGCTTAAACACACCCCCTCTCTTAAATATTCTTTGTCCTGTCATAAAGTCGCACCCCCGTTTTCTCTGTAATCATGATTGGGCAATTCAGTTCTTCTGTTGCAACCCTAATGAAAACCTCCCACGCATGTATGCAGTTCCCTGTAATTCATATGCTCCTTTTCCGATAGATGGCTCTACTATGACGGTTTATATCATTTACCTTGGGAAAGACCTTGGTCCATCACAAACGAAATCGATACTAATATCTTGAAAAAAAACCATTTGTCGAAAAAGTATCATTTTAAAGTGACAAATTCAAAACTTGGGTTCGACCTTAGTATGTCGTTTTCTCGGGCGTTATGACTCCGAACGGAATGAAATTTTGGAATCAATACTAAAATCTTGAAAAAAAAGCATTTGTAGAAAAAATATCATTTTAAAGAGACAAATTCAAAACTTGGGTTCGACCTTAAAATGTCGTTTTCTCGGGCGTTATGACTCCGAACGGACTGAAATTTTAGAATCTTTCTAAGAATCATGATTTAAACGAAATTTGTACTAAAATTTTCAAAAAAAAGCATTTGAAGAAAAAACATATTATTTAAGGACACAATTTCAAAACTTAGGTTCGAATTTTGATAGTCGTTTTCTCAGGCTCTATAGCCCCGAACGGACTGAAATTTTGCAATCGCACTGAAATTCATTTTATGCATCGAAATAACTATAAAAATCTGCATGAAGTAGAATTAATGGAAAAATCATCATACTGATGGGCACAATTGCAAGACTTGGGTTCGAACTTTAAACATCGTTTTCTCAGGTTGTATGGCTCCGAATTAACTAAAATTTTGGAATCGTACTAAGAATCTTGGTCTTAAACGAAATCGATACTAAAATCTTGAAAAAAAAGCATTTGTAGAAGAAAAATCATTTTAAAGAGACAAATTCAAAACTTGGGTTCGACCTTAGAATGTCGTTATCTCGGGCGTTATGACTCCGAACGGACTAAAATTTTAGAATCTTTCTAAGAATCATGATTTAAACGAAATTTGTACTAACATTTTCAAAAAAAAGCATTTGAAGAAAAAACATATTATTTAAGGACACAATTTCAAGACTAAGGTTCGAACGTTGACAGTCGTTTTCTCAGGCTCTATATCTCCGAAAGGAATGAAATTTTAAATCGTTCTAAAAATCATTATCTGCATCGAAATCACTATAAAAATCCTCATGAAGTAGCATTTGTGGAAAAATTAAACTTTTTACAGACACAAATGCAAGCCTTGGGTTCGAACGTTGAGAGTCGTTTTCTCAGGTTTTATGCCAGGAAACAAACTGAAATTTTGGAATCGTAATAACAATCTTGGTCTTAAACGAAATTGACACTAAAATCTTTAAAAAAAGCATTTGAAGAAAAAATATTATTTTTACGGACCCGAATTCAAGACTTGGGTTCGACCTTAGATTGTCATTTTCTCTGGCGTTATGACTCCGAAAGGATTGAAATTTTAGAATCTTTCTAAGAATCATGATTTTTACGGAATTTTTACAAAAATTTTCAGGAAAAAGCATTTGTAGAAAAAACATATATTTTTAGGACACAATTTCAAGACTTAGGTTCGAACATTGATAGTCGTTTTCTCAGGCCCTATATCCTGTGATGAAAGGCTTTAAATCACAGTGAAAAAACAGATAAACCATAGCTGCAAAAAAAAATATACAAATTATTTATGAAAACGGACATGCTAACGACATCTGGCGGAGAAAGAATTGATTCAGCTTGCTTGCAGTAGACACCTGTAATAATTGGAATTAAATCAAGGTTCCGGGACGAAAGCAGAGAGGTCGTAAAATCGTCTAGCACGAGAAAGAAAACCCCCTTTCTAGGCCTAAAAATAAATATTGAATTTTGTCAACCAATAGATCTGAACAAAGAGCTATAAAATTTTGAGTAACCAATCAGTGAAAAGAGGGGCGTGTGTCTACGAAAGACAAAGGAATGAACTATGGACCCGACATTAAAATAGATAATTAACGACATTTCGATTCCCACAGAAATTAGAGGTGAACGCACTTTAGGGTAAGCGTCGACTTTCAAGGTGACAAACTCCTGGGAATGTTTACAATGACTGAGACATTTATGGGGTATCGAACCATTGAAATCGAGGGCTTTGGAAGTTTTACAAGTTGTAAAGCGCACACACAAAAATGCAATGAAAAAATTATAAACGTGATAGTATAAAAAAGGACGGGAAAAGCGAAGGAAAGTTACTGGCGGAATTTTCAACTGTAGTGCAATTATTTATGATAGAAGTAGGGTGTCGAGTTCGAAAAAATCGTACTAAAGAGAGGAGTGAGTTTTGGAAACAATGGAAATAAATCGTTATCAATTTAAGATGAAGCGGACATATTGGTAAATCAATTTTGAATGAAAATCTCGCAAAAAAAAATAGACATTTTAGAAAAGTGCGGCGACCGAATGGAAGGATAATACAGAGATTTTAGCTGCTACAAAGGTCCTAGGGACATGAAAATTGAGTATCAGAAGAAGACAGTAAAACTAAACATATAGCGATAGATTAGATTCAGGAAAAGTAGACATTTTACATAATTATCATGGTAGATAGATATTAGAGTTACGCAAGATTACAGAGGGATCGAAACAAGATAAAAGGTTGACAGTCTCATGTGTATTTTAGGAGGTAAACAATCGAAATTTGAACATGATTTTTATTTACGTTAAGGTGATAAGCCATTAGAAAAGCGATTAACTTTAACGTTGGGCTTATGAGATATTTATTTAAAGCAAAAGATATTAAAATTAATAGGTTTGAAATTAAATAAAAGTTACGAGTCTAGTACCAAAATTTGGAACGTAAACAGATGTCCAGACGTATAATATATGTGAAATCTTGTATGTAAGAGATAGGAGATGGGGCGGAGATCAAGTAAGGCAATAAAAGTGACAGATATCCCAGAGTCAAATTAGGTATATCTCCCATAGAAGTGTGGAAAAATATATATTAATTAATAATAGATGAAGTATGAAATTTTCCTGGAGACCACACACATCGGGAAAAGTGGAGAAAAGATAAAAGAAAGGGTAAAGAACGGAGATAAAGAATAATCCAAGTGGAGAAAAGTGATACAATTCAAATTTATCCGTGAAATAAATAAATACGACTTGGAAAATAATTAATTATAGAGTTATGAGAAATAACATAAGAATAAAGAAGACATTGTGCAAGAAAACGTCGCAAATAATATAAAATTCGAAGAAAAAGGGAAAATTCGAATCTGCGACATAAAGAAGAGAAAGTACGGGTGGAAATGGAAAAGCTCATATAAGTGACAATAAAATTAAGTAGAATTTAGACAAATCGAAATTCAAAAATGCGTAGTAAAGACTTCGACATGGATTTAAACAATTTTCGCACGAGATGCATAAAATTGGGATCTATATATATGTTATTGAGGACGGACCTATCACGAATTGAGAAAAAAAAGGAACGCAAAATCATGAGATTTTAACTACATTTTGTATGAACAGAGGACAAAGGGAGCTTGGGCGATTAACACAGACTTACCCGATTCGGACCCTATCGATTTAGAGTTGTGAGATGGAAATTGACCACCGCCCAGAGCCGGAAAGCAGAACATCTTATGGAAGCACAATCGATATTGATGGCAGGGATGTTCGGATTTGCGAGTTGGTAAAAGATGGAATCGATCATCAGAGGAAATTCAGATACGTCTTTTGGAATCTGAGAAGGGTATAAAATGACGGTGCAGACCAGTTTTCGGGGAGTCGCGCCGAGGATTTGAAAAGTTGTTACGTGGCAGTACTACGTTCTTTGGTAGGATTAACAGTGAAAAATCTTTAAGTGTTAAATTTTGAATAAGTCCCTGGACTTTCGGAAAGAGTACAAGTGCTAAAATCAGTGAAATTTTAATAAGTCTGTTTAATTTAATTAAACAGTGTTAATAAATAAATATAATTTAAACTCAGTGCTTAAAAAGTAAAGTAAAATATTGTATATAAAGAATATATATATGAGTAATGTAATTACATATATATATGTATTTTATTTATTAATCGAAGCATCGAAATGGTAGCGATTTTTAATACCTACCCGAGGACATATCTATATTATTGAAAAAAAAATGTATTTATTAATATTCAAGACTATGTAGAATCATATATTTTATATTTATTTATTAATATATGTACTCTTTTTTTAACATATTTTGACAATCGAGATATGTGTACTTATATATTTATATTTATTCTTCATTTAACCTAGTAAATTTACTAAATTCGGAAAATGAAAAATAGTTTAACTTCAATAAAGGAATAAAAAATATTTAAATTAACTATGCACAGTGAACGGTGGCATAACTGAATCACAAGGAGAGCGCGAGATATTTTAAAATAAACAATCTCACATCTGGGTTAGTGGGTCAGATGAGATTTTTTTTATTTATTTATTGTTTAGGAACATTTACAGACTATTAACATGAAAAAAAATCATTAGATAAGCGCTGCAAAAAAAAAACGTATATGTCAACAGTCCACTTAAAAATGTTCACATCATGCACAGATTAAGTGTCATTATACACTATGTATTAACAAAAAATATATAAACAGCAAAACGTGAGCAAAGGCAAAAAAAGGAGATATCAGAAACAAAACATACAGATAAATATATGATCCAAAAAACAAGAGAAACAAAAATAAAACAGAAAACAAATAGAGTAAATAAAAAAAAAAACAACAAACATTCACAATCTATTGCTAATTTGCTTTTTAAAATAAGTGAGACTATTTGCATATATATCTATGTAGTTACACTCAATAGAATTGTACAGACGACACATTCTAGATAATGGATTGAAGTAGGCAATATTGTTCTTAAATAATTCTAGATGGAATATATTATGATTCCTTAGATTACGTCTATTGGGAACTTTAATAAGAATATTGCTCACACATTGAGTTGCTTCAAGCTTGTCATGAATAATTTTGTGTAGACATATTAAGTCAGCAAATTGTCTTCTTTTATCCAGGGTCGTAAAGTTAAAGTATTGGAGTAGTTCCTCATAAGACTGCAATACGGAACTTAGTCCATGTTTAAACGATAACAATCTTAGAAATTTTTTTTGTACAGATTCAATAGTTTTTGAATATTTCAAGTAGTGAGGGTTCCAGATAACACTACCATATTCCAATTTGCTTCTGACCAACGAGTGGTACAAGGTTATAATGGATTGGGTATTTTTAAATGGTTTCGATATTCTATGTATAAAACCAATCATTTTCAAGGATTTACTCGTGATATCACTGATATGTACATCAAACTTAAATTTTGAATCAAGTGTGATTCCTAGATCTCTAATAGTGGTGACTGCATTTAATTGAACATTATTAATGAAATATGCATGATTCTTTCGTCTTCTGTTACGAGTGAAGGTTATAATGTAACATTTATCAATATTTAGAAACATATCGTTTTGAGTACACCAGCTATATAGTGTGTAAAGATCTTCTTGTAGCATAACTTGATCAGAATCAGTGGAAATTTTACGGTAAATCTTGAGATCATCAGCAAATAAAACAAAATGGCAGCGTAACATGGGGCCAAGGTCATTAATAAAGATTAAAAAAAGCAGAGGGCCAAGATTGGACCCCTGAGGTACACCTGAGGTTACAATTATGGGAGGTGACTCATACCCATTTATAAGTGCTAACTGTGTTCTATTTTCCAAGTAAGATTTAAGCCATCTTAATAGATCACCGTGGATACCTATACGATCAAGCTTCTGTAGTAGAATAGAATGGTTTACTTTATCAAATGCCTTTTTAAAATCTGTGTAAATGGTATCTACTTGAGTTCTTTCGTTAAAAGCACTGCAAACGTAATCACAAAAGTCAAGAAGATTAGAATTAATAGATCTGTTGGGAACAAATCCATGTTGATTAATGCATAATTGTGGTTTAAAGTGTGTGAATATGAAATTATACATTATAGATTCGAAGACTTTTGCAAAACATGATAAAATACTGATTGGTCGGTAATTTTTCACAAAAGACTGATCACCAGATTTATGTATTGGAACAATATGTGCATTTTTCCATAAATCTGGGAAAGTTCCTGTAGATAATGATTCGTTAAATATAATGAAAAGTGGCTTAATCAACGAGCTAGAGCAACATCTTACAAACAGAGGAGGTATTTTGTCTGGTCCTGGGCCTTTATGTATATCAATTCTTTCTAAACAGGATTTGATTGATTCCATGCTTACATTAAGTTTACTAAGACTAAATTGGTTGAATAGAGCAGCATTTAGTCCGAAAGTATTTGATGTGGGATTCGACTCAGTATAAACTGATCCAAAGTAATTAGAGAACATGTTGGCAATCTGCTGTCCATTATTTGCAGACATTGAATCCATATACATTATTTTTGGAATAGAATTTGTATTACGCAATGATTTAGAATACGCCCAGAAAGTCTTTACATTATCTTTTATCCCTTGCTCAACTAGGTTAATATAGGTTGTGTAGCATTCTTTAAGTATTTTTTTGATCTTTTTCTAAGAGTAGCAAACTCGGCATAGTCTCTTGGGTTATTGTGTTTTTTAGCCCGTAGTCTAACCTTATTTTTCTCTTTGAGGAGCATTTTTAGAGATTCGCTAAACCAATTGGGATAGTGATTTTTTATGTGAGTTTTTTTTTTTGGAATTTGTTTATCTATAATTTCCCATAGAATATTGTAGAATAACTGTACCCTATTGTTGAGATGACAGTTGCTGAAAAGTGAGGTCCAATTCACATTTGTTAGATCCTGACAACATCCTTCATAATTACCTTTCTTGAAGTTATGTTTGACAGGAGAGTGATTTTCTTGTAAGTATTGCATTTTTTCTAAATTTACATTTATTTCAAAACAGGGATGATGATGATCGATTTTTGATAAGTTAGCTGTGGCTGAAATATTAATATTGGTTTTATCGGATAGAACAAGGTCGAGAATATTAAAATTTTTGTTAAGTAAATAATTAAATTGGTGAAGGTTACACACTGAGATCAAATTGACAAGGCAGTGAGCTTTGTGACTAGAGTAATTGGATGGAGCTAGAATTTTTTTATAATATGCTATGTCAGGTGTCCATTTAATTTCAGGTTGATTAAAATCACCAATGATTATAAATTGAGATTTGGGATTAATGTGTTGCAAATAAATATCCTGAATATTTTTGATTCGATTACAGTAATCATCGACAGATAGATTAGGGGGAATGTACAGTACACACATGTAGATGAATGAGTTCGAATTTTCATGCGGTTTTATCATTAACCATAAATCTTCACCACCACTTTCCCAAGATGATTTATGAATTGTTATTATTTTTTTATTGACTGCTGCTAATACCCCCCCACCTTTTCTATATGTAGAGTTAGTGGATTCCCGATCTCTTCGAAAAACCAGGTAACGCTCGTCAAACAATTCATTATTGAATATTGATGAATTTAACCAAGTTTCAGTGAAGCAGATTACATCGTAATTATTGATTATAACTTCATTTTTTATGTCATTTGTTTTAGTTTTAATTCCCCTAACGTTTTGGTAGTAAATTTTCAGATCCATTTTGTATTTTATAAGACATATGTATACAATCAGTTAAAACACGGAGGATTACTGAGATAGTTTAAGGAGTGAATCCTTGTTTTTTACTAGTACTGAAGCAGAAGTGTCATCTTTTCTTAAGTAAACGCGCCCATGCTTGACCCACACGTACTTGTAGCGAAGATCTTTGGCGGCGCGCCTAGCAGCTGCGTGTATATCCTTGTTGTGTGGAGATAGATGTTCGCATACATAAATGGGGGAAGAGTCCGGGAATCCAAGATGTTTACATTGTTCAATTTGTTGATAAAAAAAAGGATCACTGGAGAATTGGGTCAACCGCATAGTTTGGAAACGACCTTGGCCATAATTAGTTAGTCACAAAGGATTTTATTAATTACCCGAAACAGCTGGAAGATGCGTGCTCTCAAATACCTATCAATCACAAACGACAATTGAAAAATCACGGGTTAGCAAGATTTATATCGAAAAATTACATGAAACATTTAAATATCATTGATTAGATAATCGCATAGATTTTTATTAGTTACCTGAAACAGCTGGAAGCTGCGTGCTTACAAATACTTATCATTCACAATCAACAATTGGAAAATCACGGGTTAGTAGGATTATATCGAATAATTATACGAAACATTTGAATATTATTGATTGGGTGCTCATACAGAACCCCATCAGTTGCCTGAGACATTTGAGAGTCGAGTACTCTCTAATGTGGCAATCAACTACTTGAAACAATTGGAAAATCACGGGATAGGATGAACAAAAATTAATGTTGAACCCTGGAGGAAAAATTTAAAACAAATACAGTTCATCAAACAGGAGGCAGTGGTCGCTCCTACAACAAGACCATTAACCAAATCAAATAGAGATGGCGATTCTCTTAAATAAAAACGTCAAAACCAAACAAAAAGCCTGGAGTTCGATAGCTCTCCAAAACAAACTATCAAATAATATCTTATTCTACTAGTATTTATTAGTATAACCTTATTCTTACGTATATATTCGGTTACCAATCCTAGAGTTTCGCAGAACTCTTCGTGCGAGATCCGAGCTTGGAATGCGAGGTAGATAGCCTCGTATTGCGAGTTATAAACCTTTCCCAAACTGTATGTATACATATATTTATTCGTATGTACTGTTTACTGGAGGATGCGGACCTGCATACAGCTTGCATTTTAGGTCTTCTGGACCACTCTCGCATCTTCTTTTAAACGTGGAATGAGGATTCACGACCCGTAAGTCCACACCAACCGTGAGTATATGATTGTATATAGGACGAAACCGGTTCGCCCTAAGTAAATTGTAGTTCCAAGGAGGGGTCGGAATTTGGGGGTATCGGGACTCGAGGGGAAACTTGAAGGCAGTACATGATGACGTGGAAGGCTTTTTGGGACGCGATAACTTAGGTATCAATCAAAGAGCCGTGTCAAAGGATTGTGCGAATTTCTTGTTGACTCACGATCATCTCGTTTACTTGCAGGAGGATTTGGAGCCAAATTATGCCAGCAAATGGGCTATTCCAAGTTCGTCAAATATGCAATTAACTAATTACATTAACCTACTAAATCAATCTTTACATGTACCTTATAGCAGCAGAATCATAAAGGAGTGGCGCCAAACAGACACAAGAGTTTACCAAAATCAAATTTACTAACAATTAACCATTTGAGTTATATTTAATTACCTGTCCAAATAAACATGTATAATATCTTTTATCAGCGTTTAACTACGACTTTGTTAGGGTGCAGGGAATCAGAATAATTACAATAGGAAAGTTAGCTCATTCAGGGAATTCACTTAAGTCTAGGTTTGCAATGGAAAGACCAATTAAATTGTGAAACTCGACACCTCGATCAGAACCAAGGGGGTTACCACAAAAATGAAGGTAATTAAAATCCTATATCATAAATCAAAAAAATTACACAACGTTTGATGGAATTTAATTACAATATAAATACGGAAATATTTGCGTTCAAGTTCGTAAATAACGTATTAATTAGTTAAGTACATATGTCTATAAAGATATATAGTACAAGAGAGCTTTAAGTAGCTTTCTGTAGATATCAAAGAAAAGGGTCCAATTTTCATGGAGGCTTATGTGTTGTAGGGGAGGAATTTTCCAACCCTGCGAACACATATGCAAAGCCTTAGAAAAAAAAAAAAAATATCGGTCATAGCCAAGAGAGAAGAAAATTTTATATTGTTTTAAACAAAATAAAAGAATGGCGAAAAGAGGCGGAAATATTACAATCCCCGAACGGACTGAAATTTTGCAATCGTACTAAAAATCATTATCTGCATCGAAATCACTTTAATAATCTGAATGAAGTAGCATTTGTGGGAAAATCATCATTCTGACGGACACAAGTGCAAGACTTTGGGTCGAACTTTGATAGTCGTTTTCACAGGCTCTTTAGCCGGGAACGGACTGAAATTATACAATCGTACTCAAAATCATTGTTTGCATCGAAATCACTTTAAAAATCTGCATGAAGCATTTGTGGGAAAATCATCATTCTGACGGGAACAATTGCAAGACTTGGGTTCGAACTTTGAGAGTCGTTTTCTCTGGTTTTATGGCGCCGAACAAACTTAAATTTTGGAATCGTACTAATCGTACTTTGGAATCTTGGTCTTAAACGAAATTGACACTAAAATCTTAAAAAAATCATTTGTAGAAAAAATATCATTTTTACGGACCCGAATTCAAGACTTGGGTTTGACCTTAGTATCTCGTTTTCTCGGGCGTTATGACTCCGAACGGACTGAAATTTTGGAATCTTTCTAAGAATCATGATGTAAACGAAATATGTACTCCATTCTAGGGATGACCCTGTGTTGATTGAGGTTTATCATTGCTATTAATTATTAATGTTCTTGAATTTTGTGCCCTTTATTGTGAAATTTGTATTGTCATTACTAGTGGTACCCCGCTATGCGTTGCTGTGGCTCAGTCTATCTGTGCAAATATAGAAAATATAGTGTGTTTCTTTTACGTCCAACAGATGGTGAAGTTTTTCAATAAAAGAATTTTTGTCCAAAAGGTGGCTCTTTTTTTATTAAAAAAAACATGTTTTTACCTGTCGCAAGTGGTATCTATGTAATATAGGCAAATAACAAAACACAAGCGGTTTGGAATGCAACTTTGTATCGAAATTTCAAAACAATTGGTGAAGAACCTTCGAATTTAAGATTTTGAACAAACGAACATTTACATTTTTATGTATGTAGATGATAGATAGATATTTGATATATTAGATTTATTGTAGCTAAATACATAAATACATAACTCGCTTTCTAACTAACTACATAATTCGAAGCTATACAGTGTGTCCGCGGTTAAGTGCGATTACTTCTGGAGGTGATTCTACATGGTAGAAGTAAAAAAGATAAATAACTTATTTCGAAATTCCTGGAAGGAAGGAGATTATAAATACAGGGTTTTCCAATAAGAGGTGTTATTTTGAATAGCCAGCTATTTCGGTAGATGTTACTTTTGAAGCTGTCTTTTTTTGACATTTGATAAGTAGAAACTACGCAATTGATAAAAATGCTTTGCAATTATTAAAATTCACTTGAGTGAATCAAATTCAAATCATCTTGAGTTATGATTTCCATTTCCACCTTGGTGGCTTCGTCAACAAGCAAAATTGTCGCATCTGGGGCTCGGAAAACCCAAGAGTTATTGTTAAAAACCCTCTCTATTCTCAACGTTTGACTGTTTGGTGCTGTTTATGGTCCGGCGGAGTCATTGGACCTTACTTTTTCGAAAATGGGGCTGGAGCAACATTTCCTTTAATGGATTGCGCTATCGAGAGATAATGAATGATTTTTTATGGCCGGAATTGGATGGTATTGATCTGGACAACGTTTACTTTAAACAAAACGGCGCTACGTGCCACACAAGCAACGAAACCATTGATCTTCTACGATTGAATATCAAAATAACACCTCTTATTGGAAAACCCTGTACTTATACCACTCGTCTTTACTGTAATAGTTTACAATTTCTTATGTTGTCTTGTATAGTGTCCGTCTCTATTTTGTATTTTATAGAAAAAGGCATAATATGATATAGTACGACAAATTTGAACAATTTTCTAATTTTCAATATGTGCATTTCTTAATATAGTTTTTCGTGGGAATCTGGGTTATAATCAAGGAGTATTTTTAAAAATTTATTCTGTATTATTTGTAAGTCGTTTAAGTACGTAATGTGTGTGTTTTCGCTTATTTTTATTAGATAATTTAGGTGGGACTGGATTAACCTTACTTCTGTTGGTAAAAGTAGAGCAATTGTACAAAATACACGTAGTGGAATGATTTTTCTTTTAATTTCTCTATTCTGCTTTAAGGTTTGATGTTTTTATTATACGTAACCCAGGTATTTTTCAGCATCTAGAATGTGTAGGTTTCTTTTTTCTATTTGTAATGATTTATGCGGTGTATATTTATTTTATTTTAATGTTGTACAAATGCAAAACTCCCTGGTCGAGCACTTTTTGACTTTTTTATTACTTTCAATAGTTACAAGTAAAATTTAAATATGATTTATTGGAAGAACTCGATTTCACTATTCACAACCTCCATATTCTTAGTATATAAAAATTCAGCTCGTAAAAATACTCGAAAAGTAGTCGACCGATATCGCTGAAAATTTAAATTTTTGTTCTTATTAGTACTAAGAGTGTCTAGACGTCTAGAGAGTGGTTTGAAAGGTAGAAGAATTCGAGGACGCCCGTGGAAAACTTAGTGCAATATCTCTGCATCGGATTTTATTTATTTATTAATCTTAAGTTAGCTCACATCTTCGTGTGTGCTAATAGTTTTATAAACATATAAACATGTACATTGTTTGGCAAACATAATCTTTCTTTAAATATTTCACTAAAGTCACAAAAAAAAGAAACATTAATAATTGAGATAGACATATTTTCTTAATTCATTTTTGAACTTATTAATATTTTCTATCACAGCAATTTCCTTCGGGATTTTGTTATAGAGTTGAACGGCCTGGTACATCAGAGATTTTTGGGTGCTTGTTTTTTTTCTTGTTGGCAATCTAATTTGCTTAGAATTTTTCGTCCCGTGTCCGTGTATCTCGTTATTGTAATTTATTTTTCTTTTCAGTTCCTTAGACATCATCCCTAAGTTAATTTTATGTATAAAAATAAGTACATTCAAATACACAGTTTGCTTCACCGTCAAAATATTCAGCTCCTTTAACATGTCTCTTATCCGTGTGTATATGTTGCGCTTAAGTATTATTCGCATTGCTTTATTTTGCAGTATTTGCATTTTTTTCATTTTCTCTTTATTGCAGAGAAAAAGAATACTTGAACAGTAATTAAAGTGTGGTGATATAATTGTATTGTATATTATCATGGCATGTTTCTTTATTTACTTTGTTTCTGATTCTACCAAGAAATGATATTTTTTTGCAATTTTTTTAATTGTAGAGTCTGCATTTTTTGAGAAGTTCAATTTTGAGTCTATAATTACACCTAGATATTTAATTTCTTCCAATTGTTTTATGATTTCTCCATTTATAGAAACCTTTGGTTCCTCGTGCGTATTTGTTCTGCCTATATGCATGTATTTTGTCTTATTTACATTTAGTTTTAATTTATTTAGTTTGAGCCATTTTGACAATGTTTCTAAGTCACTATTTATCTTTTTGATTGCTTTCTCATAATTATCTTCTGCAATATAAATTAGGGCGTCGTCTGCAAACAGTCTTATTTTGCAATGTTTTAATATTTTTACCATATCATTTATGTAGAGTATAAATAATATCGGACCCAATACAGATCCTTGCGGTACACCCAGCTTATTTTCAATCGGATTTGATATATTGTTTCTTATCTTTGTTGTTTGTTGTCTGTTGCTTAAGTAGTTTTTAAACCATTCCAGTTCTTTCCCTTTTATTCCATATTTTTTTAATTTTTTAATAACTCTTTTTCTATCTATTGTTTCAAAAGCTCTCTGAAAATCTAAAAACACCGCAACAATATGCAAGTTTTTATCTATATCTTCCTTCCAATCATCAATTACTAAATTTAACGCTGTTTCACATGAATTATTGTTCCTAAATCCAGATTGTTCGTCACATAGGATGCTATTATTTTCCAAGTATTCTTCAAGTTGAGATTTAATTATGTATTCCATCACTTGCTCATATTTTGGTAACATATTTACAGGTCGAAAGTCTTTACATTTTTTTGTGTTCGAAATCTTTGGAATCGGTATCACCATAGACGTTTTCCATGATTCAGGAAACTTCCCTGTTTCTAACGATTCGTTTATTAAACTAAGAAACTCTTCTCCTATTACAGGTAATGCATGTTCTAATATTTGAATAGTGATCCCATCTTGGCTGGGCTTTGATTTGATTTTGGACAGTATTCTTTGGAGTTTCTGGCCGTCTATTTTCTTAAACTTTAATTCGCAAGTTTTTTCATCAAAATTGAAAATTTCTTCTTCTTCTATGATTGGGATATTTTTGTTAATTTCTTCTATACTTGTCACAAAATATTTATTAAACTTATCAGCCATGTTGTTTTCGCCAGCCAATTCGGTTGGGAATATGATATCTTTTTCCACATCTTCACATTTATTTTTCATCATTGACTTAAGTGTTTTCCACATTTTCGTTGGATCTCCCCTTTCCCGTTGAATTTTGTTGATGAAATGTTCATTTTATGTATCCTTTATAAGGTTTGAGTACTTGTTTCGAATTGTTTTAAATCTATTCCAATGTTCGTTATCCTTTGTAATTTTTGCTATTTTATAAGAAGTATCTCGTTCATATTGCATTTGTCTTAGTTTTTTGGAATACCATTGATTATTGGTTTTAATTACTATACGTTGTTCAAGCATTATTTTATTTATTGCATCAGTCATATTGGTTATTATAGTTTCACCTTTTTTGTAAAAATCTAAGTTATTTACATCTTTCTAATCTGGAATCATTTTACTCTTATCGTATCTTTTCAGGTTTCTTCTTTTAATAACTTTTTCGATATTTTTGATGTTTTTATTTTTTGCCATCACTATATTAATGATGCTATGATCTGTTATTTTAGGTGTATCTAATATTTTTACATTTAGTTCATAATCATTTGATAAAACAAGATCTATGAGTGTACAGGTTGATTGTGTTATTCTAGTGTATTCTTTGACCAACTGTTTCATTCCTGTAATGTTGATGATGCTTTTCATTTTCTTTGTATGGATTAGGATTCAGATACGGAGTCGAATTTAAGTCGATGTAACGTAGTTTTTCAAAAGTAACATTTTGGTATACAGTATTTAGTGGATGGTGGAAGAAGTTAGAGACACCCGAGAAAAAACATTGTCAACAACAAAGCTTTGCGGGGTACACTAGTACAAAATAATTGTACAAAAGAAAATAATTAATTTTTTTTCAAAATTTGGGCCGACGCGACGGCACTCGGCGTCCTTTTCCTTTCCCAGATAAATGGAATTTCATAACGTACAAAGATGAATTTAATAATAAAAAATGGGCCAACGGCACGCGGTGTTCCCAAGCGGTCACCCATCCAAGTACTGACCGCGCCCAATGTTGCTTAACTTCGGTGATCGGACGAGAACCGGTGTGTTCAACATGGTATGGTCGTTGACGAGTATTTTCGAGTAATTTGTATGTTTAATAGTACAAGTTACGCTGATCATTGAATTATGTTTCGCCATCTATCGGACGAATTATAAAGCTTCAAGAATAGATTCGGAAGAAAGTTCCAGAAAATTCCGTAAGAGGGCAATGTCGACTCGTATTGAAACGCGGTTTTTTGTAGTATAAAAACAATATTATATACTTTAACTTGACAATTAATTTAACACGCAGTCCTAGACATTCGCCAACAATCAAGACAATTCTCATCCATAACTGGAAAAATGGTTTGATGAACTCTACACAAAAAGATAAACATATACGCTACTCAACGCATATAAAATGCATAATTCCTATAACAAAAACCACCTTTTTTACAAAGATAATACTCATACATCGCACCTAAAATATTCAAAGCACTAAATAATGACAACAAAAGATCAAGATCAATTACCCAATTTAAAACCGATGTCCAAAAATGGATATCTGAAAACGGGCGAAATTTCTTTAAAGAACGTATGAATCTATTCTATACCACCACTAAAAGTTTTCATTCTAGAAAGATTTACTATTTTTTGCATTAATTATTAAAAATGGTTTGACACCTCTGATACTTTTATCTGTATCTTGTACCCAAGGATCGCTTCAGTATTTCTTAATAACAATATTGTGACAATAATTTTTCACTCTAATATTGTTAACCGGAGTTCAAACAAGAATCTATACTAAAACTGATGAAGAATAATGTTTCCACATATTATGTTACTAAACTTATTAACAGTTTACCATATTTTTACATTTGCTTACCAAGTATTTAATACTCACTTTGATGCTATTTATTTTTTTTTTTTTTTTTTTTTTATAATGTAATATTGATTACATTTTATGATTTTGACTGTCCAAATAGGAAGGATTCCCGTTTCAGGACAGTCAAATTTACAAGTTTTAAGTTATCCTAGACGAATACAGGATTTAAGACTAGCTTAAATAAGTATGTTAAAACGAAGATACATAAAAAGATACATAAAAAAGTTACATAAAAAAGATACATAAAGATACATGGAGGCGTTCGTGATTTCAAATTACATTTTTTAGACTTAGTATCATTTCGGAATCAGTCCTGCCTAGATCCAACAACCATTTTGTTACTCTTGGACCGAAGGATGACAATTCATACAGTTTCAGCTGAGAGTATAATAATTTTAATAACTTCTTATAAATATATATTTTCTTTAAATTCTTTACTTTTTAGAATGTCTTATATTCTATACTTTTTAAATTCTATTATATTTCAATCTTTTGTAATATTGTTTCAAATTATTTTAATGTATTTCACATAAACATATAAAATATATTTTTATTTTTTTCTTATAAGTACCTACATTGATTTCGTTAATTGAATTTATATATAATATATATTTTAATTGTATGCTACATATAATATCTTAAACTATATAAGTACTCCTTATTTTAATTTTAATTATATACTTTGTTTACTTATTTTAGTTTCTTCTATATGTTATGCTTGATTTATTTTATTAATGTACTGTATATATATATATAATCAACCACCACAACACGGGCATGTGCCTTTTTGGTGGTCTTAACATACCCATAAAATGTTATGACTAAATACACTGAATGAAGAAGAATTTACAAATTGTAAAAATAAAATGTAAAAATAGAAATAAAAAAACGAAATGAACTGGGAGATACAAAATAGAACATAGTTCGACTTCAGCAGATACGATAGACTTGTACACCGCGTTCCACACTCATACCGCGAAAATTTTTGGTGATTATTCATGAAATTGTAAAGAAAAATAAAATATGATATGGTTTTTTAAACAAAGCAATTCTAATTTTTTTTTCAATCGTTATAAAAATTATCTACTTTAATTGTGGCATTACTTGACCTGTTTGGTAACATCTGAATATGCCTAGTATATTTAAACTTTTTTTTAAGTATTCTTCCCCCTACACCCCCCCCCCCCTACCCCCGCCCCCTCCTTACAATCACGTGGACTAAGAACGTGGAATACGATGTATAAACCTAAAGTAGTTAATACACACAAAGTCGTCAAAATACCATGCTACCCGATATAATTGATTTCTCGTAATTGATTGCAAATAATTGATTGCGAATAATTAATTGCGAATAACTGATTGCGAATAATTGATTGCAAATAACTGATAGCAAATAATTAATTGATTGCAAATAATTGATTGCATATAATTGCAATGCGGTCTATAATTGGTAGCAAATAATTGAATTATTAACTATAATCACAGAAGAGAATGCTTGAGACGATGTATCAATGTAAATGAAGCAAGGAGCGTGTGCTAATATGGTGTTGTGTTTTGGTATATATTTTCTGCCTGCCCCTGCAGGAACGTCATAATGGTTAGTTAGTTTTTTTAACCCCTCAGAAATTAGTTCGTTTTTGAGAAGAGCTGATAATGTGGTCTTATAGAAATCGTTACATTTCCCTTGCTGTCATGGTGAGAAAAATGATCTAAACGGTGTTAGAAAGAGAAAACATCACGCTTTATATTCAAATCTAGAAGTTCACCACAGAATAATTTAAATTCGCACCTCCATGAAACCATCCGACCACAAATTGGAAAAAAAAATTATGTCATTAATTATTATTATTTTTATGAAAATTTGTCGCATTTTTGCTCCCCAAGACCTTAATAAGTACTTTCACCCATCTTTTATCAAACGGGTTTTAGATGTCAATAAAGGACTAATGTCTTCGTGTATAATATTATCTATATTTCACGTCTATTAATACAATAATAAAATTTATTTATTTTATGTACCACAGTTGTAAATTTATTACAAAAGGTTTGGAGCACAAAATTTAAATTTCAGAAAGAGCCATAAGGAACAGGGCATTTCTCCACGAAGGTTTTGAGTGCGGCACAGTCGTCAGTCTGTCTCCAAGAGGCGGCGGGACAGTTCTGAAAAAAACATAAGTACAATTCATTATTTTTTTTATTTTCTTAGTTTGTTGTTTATTTGAATTCATCAGGCTATTTATGTTATAAAACTTTACGAGTGTAAGCCATAGAACCAATTAATTATAACAAAACAAAACCTTTCGTGGATTCTGAATGTGACAATGAATCACATTTTTTTAATGGTTAGAATACGATGGCTATGGTTTTTGTATATGAAAGTGCTAATGAAGAGGGGTTTATACCCAAAAACTTTGTATGATCAAAGTAAATTCGAGAAAATGATTAAATACCTAGGTACTTGTATTTTAGATCTATTTCGGAAGAATCCTTACTAAATACATAAATTAATAATATTAATAATTATTTACAGGGGTCATGTGGCAAAGTGCACTAACTTCAGGAGGTGATTCTACATGATAATACATAGAAGTAAAAAGGTAAATTACACTGTTTTGTTATTGCATTGTTTTTTCCCGTAAAAATTATTTCTCATAATACAGGGTTTTCCAATAAGAGGTGTTATTTTGATATTCAATCGTAAAAGATCAATGGTTTCGTTGCTTGTGTGGTACGTAGCGCCGTCTTGTTGAAAGAAAACGTTGTCCAGATCAATACCATCCAATTCGGGCCATTAAAAATCATTAATCATCTCTCGATAGCGCAATCCATTCACCGTAACTGTTGCTCCAGCCTCATTTTCGAAAAAGTAAGGTCCAATGACTCCGCCGGAACATAAACCGCACCAAACAGTCACACGTTGAGAATATAGAGGCTTTTTAATAATAATTCTTGGGTTTTTCGAGCCCCAGATGCGACAATTTTGCTTGTTGACGAAGCCACCGAGGTGGAAATGGGCTCATCGCTCAAGATGATTTGCATTTGATTCACTGTAGTGAATTTTAATAATTTAAATGCTTTGTTGAAGCGTGTATCGTACCATTTTTATTAATAACGTAGTTTTTACTTGTCAAATATCAAAAAATGACAGCTTCAAAAGTAACATCTACCGAAATAGCGGGCTATTCAAAATAACACCTCTTATTGGAAAACCCTGTACTTCTAATTTTTTACTGAAAAACTACTTTAAATGTTGATATTTCTAAAAATAGTTGTTCTTCTCTTTTGCCTGTACCATCCTGTAGAATCAAATTTCGATGTTAGTGCACTTTACCCCCGGACCCTTGTTTAGAACTAGCAGCGAACTAGCAAACTGCCGCAGTTTGTTGCCGCCAGAGGCCCTGTAGTCGGCTTTTTATGGGCTTTGAGTTGTGCGTGAGTTGTATCCTTCAAACTTCAAACGCACAAAAGCATTTTTTTATTAACACAGAATCATGAGGATATATCATCTTTTTGGGTTGCTGTGAAGTTCTGGAAAGATTAAAGTTATGAAGGTTGGGTCGGAATCTAGGTATCAGTATGTCCAGGAGTGAAGGACATATGAATCTATTCTCCCCCTTGCGGCGCAAGGCGATGGGTTCTTGAGACCAGTTGAAGAAGTCAAAGACTCTCTCCCAGAACCAACTGCTGGTGGGCAGGCGAATCCTAAACAAACCTCACTCATTGAACCAGGGCACCCCTACGAAATCACCAATCAAAGTTAACGAACCACTTGGAGTGATCAGCAGAAGTGTTGGTTATCCGATAAATGGTTTTGTAAAAATTTTCTATTTTATTTATTTTGCAAATATCGTCAAATTTGTCGAATTGGCCAATTCCAATGCGCAAAATATCATCATTTATTCATTTGAATAATTCTTTGTCCAAATGTTCAATTCAAATGCGCAAAATTTCGTTGAATTTAAACATTTGGTCAATTCATTGCCCAATTGGACAATAAAAGTGGCGGTCAGTTGGCGGGCGGAAATATGTATTGATATTTATGGATATTAAATTTGTGAATAAATGGATTAGGAACTAGGAACCTATTTATGATGTTTATTTTGCTATTTAAAAATATTCTTTCAAATCCTTCATTCACTGATTTTATGTTTTTTTTTATTTATTTTATGGGTGTTTTATGAATATTTTTGGATTTTTCTAGATTTTAACAAACAATGTACAGCGGTAATAAACTTGAAACAGGGATACCTGAATTCATTTGGATTTAAAAATGTCGATGCTATTTTTTTCACCGGTGACGATTTTTTCAATTAAAAACTGTTTAAAATACCTTCATCATAGCAAACGTGATGCAGGGAAGGAAGGTTTGCGACTCGCACTTGGCAGCCGCGCTTTCGGTGAAGCACTGCTCCAGTGAGCCCTCGATTATGCCGGACCATTCAGGAGTCATCGTCTTCTGCACGTAACTCTTGACGACTGCCTTGTCGATCTTCCCGTCCGCTCCTATGAAGTTGGCTTGCTTCATAAAGCAAGTTGCAACGTCGCACTGAAAGAAATATCTTTATTGAATTTGGGAGCTATCTGAAGTTCCAAGAAAAAGAGGGCAGTCCGTCTAATTGATAATCTGTTGTTAACAGACCGATTGCTATCTCTAAGGCGCAGACGCAATGCGGGATGCTTAGTCTATTTTACAGATAGTTAATGGATCCTGGTCGAAGGAGCTACCAGAATTGATCCCTTGTGCATTGGGTATTGGTACGCACGCAAAACTCGACGGACACGAGCGGAAGCGGCTCCGTATGTGGAACGAGCTACCGGCATCTGATTTTATCAGGGCCCTTCAAGACCGGCATTAATAAATCCCTTCCTTTAGCCCCAAATAACATATCAGTAACAATGTTGACGAATGAAAGAACGTGAAGAATCTTCGAAGAAAATTTATCAAATAAAACATTACTTTCACAGTAAGAAAAATATTGGGTTTTGAACGAGACTAAACTCGCAACCTTTAGGTACGCCGTCCGTGGGTAACTTCTACCTACTCTGTCATCCAAATATAATATGGAAATAGTGTCATGTGATGACTATGGTCATATTCATTTTATTTCTGTTGCAGAACTTTGGATTCTGATGTTGACCTAGTGAACGACTGTCATTCGAAGTTGAACGCTTCTTGAAATGGGTCTAATCGTGTGTAGTCATAATTTCGAAAGTTCAAAACATCTATTCGTAATTTGCAGTTCTCTGAAAAGTCAATCGCAATGTCAACTTTTCGTCAACTTACTGGCAACTGGTCTTCATCGTTGTCACAAACTTCTATCATGGCGTTGGTGACGTATTCTGGCATCCCCACGCAACATTCATCTTTCTGAAAAAAGACAAAGTATTAATTTATCACATAATTATAATCATATTACGTGATAAATTAATATTATCACTATTTTATTATCTTAATTTATCACATAATTATACTCATATTGAAGGTATACTGTAAAACTTTTGGCAAAGGCGTTCAAATGAATTATCAGATTGGTTTGGAAAATAATAAAAGTCAGAAACCCTTTTTAATACTTACAATTGGAGGAGGTGCTGTACAATCGTGCCCGAGAGATACCTGTAATGATTATTAAAATTATTGGATTATTACAATCATTTCAATGGCACATTAAGTACAGGTAAATTATTTGAAACGGAGCCTTGCTTGTTACCCTTGCTTAAGGGATTTACGTTTTTAACGGTTGACGTTTGGAAGCATATTTAAAGTTGAAAAAAATCGTTAAAAGAAAATTAATATCTCGCGTCTGTCTGTTTGTGCGCTTAATTAATCTAAACTACGCAACGAATTTTGATAAGGTTTCCACTTTAATTTACAGAGTTTCTTCTGGAAGTTTTATATATATTTATAGAAAGTAGACAAAAGTCGATGTTTTGTAATAAAGTCGTAAAAAAATATGTTCGGACGCTTACATTCCTAACGCCGGCTAAACCTTATGAGATACATCAAAATAATATATTACGGAAATTTATATTTTTAAAATGTGTACAGAAAAATCCACGGTGGTATATGTCTCCTAAGGATAACCTCTAGCAACGCCGGGTACATGTCAGCTAGTAAATACATAAGAATAGACAAATAAGTATAAATAGTAAATATATAAGAATAGACAAATAAGTATAAATAGTAAATATATAAGAATAGACAAATAAGTATAAATAGTAAATATATAAGAATAGACAAATAAGTATAAATAATAAATATATAAGAATAGACAAATAAGTATAAATAGTAAATATATAAGAATAGACAAATAAGTATAAATAGTAAATAAATAAGAATAGACAAATAAGTATAAATAGTAAATATATAAGAATAGACAAATAAGTATAAATAGTAAATATATAAGAATAGACAAATAAGTATAAATAGTAAATGAATAAGAATAGACAAATAAGTATAGCCAATTCTGTGATTAATTATCAGTTATTAGTATAAATATAAAAATTTAAATAAATAAAATCGTGTTATTGTATTTCATTTTAATTTTTTTCATTGCATTGTGTTTCCCTAATCGGAGGCGGGGACGGGTACAGCCGCCCCTGGAAACATTTATTGGTTAACTACCACCTCTGCCATAGGTCATTTCAAGTAGTTCGCTACGTTTGGTGACTTAGTAGGGGTGCCCGGGTTCGTGGGTTTATCCGGGTCTTGGCGATAGATGCATCTGCCCATTAACTGCGTGGCAAGACCGGATAGGGAGACCTTATGACCTCACCAGCATCACTCTCAGAACATCGCCTCGCACCCCAGTGGGAGGGATGGATTCATAAAACCATCACTCCTCATCACACTGACCACCAGATTCCTACCCAACTCTCATACGCTTTCCTTTCCCAGAACTTCCTTCCGTTCCTTTCATAAAAAAGTCTCTACACACAGCATCCTCAGAGATGCCTCCTGTGTGGAGCTAATGTAAAAAAAATCTATAAAATTAAAATAAATAAATAAAATAAAAACCAAAACATCAGAATCACGAAGCAATAAAAATGTCTAAATAGTAAAAAAAATATTTATTTATGTAGGTGTCAATATGAAAACATGTTTAAGACATGGCTATTTAAAAAATAATTATTCGTTATTAATAATTGCACTTTTTCTAATTTCTAAGGTTTCAAATTTATATATCTGCAATCCGGTGAATTTGATTTTTAATTATTTTTTTATGTCAAAAGAATGATTTGTTTCCAAATGCGGTTCGTAAATTCAGAATAACAATTATAACTCAAAAACATTTTTAGAGTTCCTGAACATGCTTAAAACGTGTTCTTTGATCGATTCTGAAAACGATTTTTTTAAATAACTCTTTAATTCAACACAAATTGACTATTAAATACCACTACTTACTTCGAGATAGAAAGTAAAAGATGCATTAAATTTACATTTTTATCAATCAATGTTTTAAAATTTCATGTGCTTTTTGACAGTTCGGCCATTTTTTTTTCCTGGTTAATGTATTTGTATTAAGACATTTGTGTTAACTTACATCCCTAGAGATCGGTCTAAAAATATATTTTATTGAAATTTGAGCCTCGAGCGATCCCACGTTATTAGAGTTTTTGTCCCGTTAAACTTGTCCTGCGATTTAAAAAATTTACAGGACGTTAAGTCATCTTTAAGGCGAATCCTAATGTCAAATCACTATTTTGATTAATCTTAACGAATTGGTAAACATTATGAATACCAAAAAATATGCTTTAGATAAATTCAAGGTTTTCCTATCGTTTCGCTTGAATAGAATACAAATTTAAAAAAAATACTCAATAAAAAATATAAATGTAAACTACTAAATTTTTTTTTTTCAATAGAAATATATGAACGTGTAAAGGAAACAACTTTAAAAAATACAGTATTATATCACCTATTTTGCTTTCTTTTAAAATTATTTACAAAATAAATAAAAACCAGTTTTTTGCTTGAAATCTAACGTTTCTAGACTCCGTTTGTCAAACGATTTTAATGCCTATTAACTACGATTTAAGGTATACCAATAATATACATATTTTTGGCTTGTAGCTTCCTCTTAATTCTAGTTTTAAAATTTATAAAAGTCTTATCTAAGCATATAAAAAAATGCTTTTTTCAAAATAATTTAAAGACCCCGATTTGCTTAAAATATCATCCTCATTCATGTTTATTTGAAGTATATGATTATTTTAAAATACAGTTTTTCTCCACTTTTTACACTGTCAATTGGTGGATAAACGTATGATCTAATAAAATAAATTATCAAATATTGGTGTAAACAAAGTTTGTTATTTTCGTTTTAGTTAAATGACGTCACAAAGTGAATTTTTAATAATTTAAGAAGTAATCATAATTTAGCCTGAAGTTTTAAAATATATTTTTTTCTCACCGCTGCGATTGCAAACACTACACAGAAATGAGCCCACATGCTTGTAGCTAGAAAATATAACAATTGTGATGTTGACTGACAGATAAATCGGCGTTTTATATCAAGTATATAATAAAACCGGAATTATTATTGATCGCACAATAACGTGTAATTGTGTATTCCAACCAACTTACCTCAACTTCTGGCAAATATCTAATTTTACAATGCGCTAAATATCGGTTTTACCCTCGAAGCTGCGAAAATAATTAGATCATGTTTTCGGATCACCGATTTAGGATAAATATAGCTTCATGGCAAATTAGTGCTATTTCAAATACACCATGGACCAATAAATACTAGTATAAGTTTAGGGTTGATAAATTGATCTTCGCGCGGGGATTTTTTTAATAAATTCCGATAAACGTCATACTAAAATCTCAGATGTTTCTAAATTAATATATGAAAACCGTTTTATAAATTCTTAAAATCGTTTCACGTGAAATATTGTACTGTTTAGGTATTGTTTTCATTTATTATCTTAAATATAATTAACTTGAAATTGAACAAAAACAAGTTTTATGATTTTGAATACATGGGAATTAATTCAAATTTGAGCCTCGAGCAGAACTGTTGTTATATATTTTGCAGAACGCAATAATGCACATGATTTGAAACACAACTTGGACAAATAAATTAATCCATAGCGCTTTTGAGACAGTTTACAACTAGGCAACAGAAAGGATTAAATCTAGCCAATAAATTCAATAAATTGTTTCATTAAACAATAACCATTAATCATTAATCATTTTGTACTGACGCACCCTTAAAGACATCATACCTTATTCGTAACTTTATTTACTAAACTATCTAAATGTGAAATGAAAATTTCTACAGCTGATACCAAGTTGAAAACTTCCTATTAAATTAAAAATAATTCTCTATTGTTCAGATGAAATAAGTGACCAACTCCATAATTTAAAAAAAATAAGGCTGCATTTTTTCGGGTCACCAAAACCTGTCAACACAAAAATCTACAAAATAATTCTACCTTATTTTACTTTACGGAAAACTGCGAGCTCTCAAATCATGAGTCTATGTTTACCGAGGTAAATGTATTCTTTTCAAAATAAATGTTTTGAAATTGGGCATTTCTGGAGCAGCTATTAGCTTCCTTTAGTTTTCTTAGCATATAACATGCTATCAATCTTTATTCTACGAAACATTAATTTTATGTCGTTGTTTGATTTTCGTAGCTTACTAATACTTCACTTGTTATTTTCCCATTTGGAGGCGCCTGCATAAAATCTAGTAAATGCGTTAAAACCGTACATGTACAAATAGTAAATTCGAGAAAATACTCCGAAAACTACATACTAGGTACTTAATTTACAGGCGGTACCACAATTCTAAAAAGCTTACCTAGGAGGGAAAGGTTTCTTACAACATTTATAAAAAGGTGCAGATATAAAATCGCCAAATATTACCGCTTTTATTGAACCTTCGTGTATAGTGTCAAATATTATAAATTACATGTGTATGTGGAATTGATTACACAACACAGGTACAAAAAATTCCCACGCCGATAATAATAATTTATAATGCTTGAGCAAAACGTCAAATATTTCATATTTGTTGTTGGAAAACCATGGAAACATTTTTTTACATCACAATTTTTTTTAATCAAGGCAATAAGTCATAGGTGATTATTACTTATAACTATGAGGTTATAAACTTGTAGTCTCTACCGGAAATCAGATTAAATCTATATTAGTTTGCCAGGATTTAGTGTGGCTATGTTTCCTGTTAGGAAATAATACACCTACCAAATGTTACCTTTGTATTTTCATTTTACACGCTTGTAAGATAAAACTTAATGAAAATCTATCAAAAAAAAAGTATATCGAACAATTTAGATATTACATTTAGGTAGGCGACACATAACGCTATAAGCATCATGGCTTGACCCATATCGTTCGCATTCACCATCGATGGGAATGTATGGCGAACGGTATGTTGAAATAGGCCAAGCCACCAAAATATAGCCACCAAAATATAGCGGTCCATCACGGCTTTAATGTTTTGATTTGTCAAAAACATCTATTGACAGTATTTTTAACTTATTAGGGCTTAGAGAGAGAATGAATCAACAGAGGAAACCTTTATTTTGTATGCCCAGAAGGCTTTTATATAATACGTAGAGCATCCTTTTTGGGAAATTACATTCATTTATTTAATTACATATATAAACCCAAGGGTAAAATTCACTATTATTCAGAGGAACACGATCGTCGATGTGAAAAATATAAAAAATAATTTTTTTAAATTTATAATTTTTTCCCGTTCAATAATATTTTTCCATGGAATAAGCCAACAATTTACCTTTTTTTACCCGAAAAATACATTAAAAAGTTTTTTTCCTGTTTTAATTGTATTGTCATGTAGGGCAATTTATCCATGTACATCTTGTATAGTTAATTATATAACAAATATTAAATTTACAATGTATTAAAATTAAGTAATTAATCAATTATTTTGATTTAGTTAATTATATTTTATTCGATTAACACAGCTACTTCTAGGAAAATATATAAGTGGTGGGTTTTTCAGGAACTGAAAAAATAGTTTCACGGTCCAACCAATTGACATCGACGTAGTTTTTTAGCCAAAGCCAGCGGATTGCTTACTTTTAGCTTATTGGAATAATTACTCATCCGTAAATCACGCCTGGCTCCATAGACATATGAATATTAGTAGACCTGCCCTAAGTGATTAAAAGCGTATTATCCCCGCTCCCCATACCGGTTCCATTGAGCCGGCTGGGCTCGCATATGGCCTCAAGTGAAATTTGAAAACGTGACGTCATCATTCTTGTGCGAACTATGGTCGAGGCATCATCGGTTCATTTTACGAAATAACACGGCAAAATTTTGACTTGTACTATGAAAACTTGTAAACATAGATTTGAAAAAGAGAATAAACCCAATTTTCGTATTACATTCCATATATAAGCATTATTTTACTTTATTTTAAGCATATTCACATCGTATAATATAGATCAGTTTTAGAAACATATACTATCACATCGAGAAACGTCTGGACGCGAAACGCAAATCTGGTTGGTTGCTGGGAAGTAAATTATGAACATTTATAAAAGTGTCTTAACTAAATACTTAAACGAAATATTCGACTCTGAAAATGGAACCGAATTTTTTTGCCGAATTTGTACTTCGCAAATTTGTTCATAACGTGGCGAGTAATTTGCGCTCCCATGTAAAAATGTCTATTCATTCTAAAGCAGATTTTACTTTTAAGAAGTAAATGGTGATATTATAATGCGAGATGCCTATTTACTGTCAGATTGATTTATTGACGAATCACAGTCAGCCTTACTCCCTTCGTTCTTCAACAGTTGATTTTACCCCTCGCCATTATCTTCTCGTCTATTAATTCCTATGTCTGCGCCTGGCTCTCATTTTGGCGTTGTTGTTAAAATGTACATCGTGACACTATAGCAATGTTATCGTAGTATCCAAGCTTATATATTGCAGAACTTACAAAAAACGACAACTTTCAAACTTGTGGTAGAATTTGATTTTGGAATAACCTAGTTATTAAAACCTCAAATTTTAATATTTAATTATTGAAGACAATATTGCTAAACGAAAATCTGAAACAGAAAATTCAGAATAAGTCCTGGGTTCGAGTCCTAGATGTGACCGTATCTTTTTCTGATTTTCGTTTAGCAATGCTAATATTGTCTTCAATAATTAGATTTTTTTTCCTCAATCCTTACCCAGATAGGTCTACGCAACTACTTGATTCGAACGGCATTATAGAAATTTCGGCTTTTTCCAAACAAGCTTCTTGGATGTTCTTTTATTCTTTTTAATTTTTTTTTGGCAATATACTGAACTAAAAAATTACTAGATCAAAGCAAAAGTGGTGGACCAGATAAAATACCTCCTGTATTTTTGAAAAATTGTGCTACCAATCTGGCGTATCCTTTATATTTGCTGTTTAATCAGTCTTTACGAACAGGATGTTTTCCTACTAAATGGAAATTCAGCTTCCTTACGCCTATTTTTAAAAAAGGCGATAAACACGAGGTGATTAATTACAGACCGGTGTGCCTTTTATCAACGATTCCTAAAGTTTTTGAAAAAATTCTTCTTAAAAAAGTTATTTTCCGATTAAACCACGTCATTTCTCCTAAACAACATGGTTTCTCTACTGGCAAATCTACCCTTACTAACTTGTTAACCTATCAAAACTATATATCTGATTCCATGTCTAGTAAATGTCAAGTTGACTCTATTTATACCGATTTTAGCAAGGCGTTCGATAAAGTCAATCATGAGTTATTGCTGAATAAACTCCATAAATTCGGTATAGGAGGTTCACTATATAAGTGGTTTAATAGTTACTTGACTAAAAGATTACTGACTGTTAAAATTGATGGTACATTTTCATACAAATTCACTGCTACGAGTGGTGTTCCCCAGGGGTCACACTTAGGTCCAATCCTGTTTTTATTATTTGTCAATGATGTATTGTATATTTTCAATGATGTTCGAGTGTTAATGTTTGCAGACGACCTGAAATTATTCAAATCAATCAGAAACATTAACGATTGCCATATATTATCAAATAACTTGTCAAGATTAATTATATGGTGTCGTGATAACCGCTTGCAACTTAACATAAGCAAATGCCAAATTATGAGATTTCATCGAATAAAGAATCCAATATTGTTTTATTATTTCATTAACAATATGTCGTTAGTATCTGTCTCGGAAATTAATAACTTAGGCATTTGGTTTGACACGAAACTTAACTTTATCAAGCATATTGAAATAAATAAATTGTTAATAAAATTAAAAACCTCATACTATAATGATAAATTCAAAAATATATTTCAAGACTCAAAAAAAACATGGGACGAATGTAATCAAATATTAGGAAAGAAATGTAAAAATGATTGTGACCAAGTTGCATCCAAATATTTGATGAAAGATCGGACCGAAGAAAGCGTAACAAATGACTTTGTTGATTATTTCTCTGACAATGTTTGCAATATGTTACATAAATGTAATCACAGGACAACTGGGTTAGAACCAGAGGAGATGCCTCAAAGCATGTACCTACCTAGGGCTAAAATTGCTGATATAGAAAACATTGTGAAGCAACTTAAAAGCTCTTCTCCTGGAATCGATAATATCAGAATGAGCGATATTAAAAAACATATATTAACATTAGGTCCAATTATAACCCATTTTGTAAACAGAATCTTATTTGAAGCAAAAATTCCAGATGATTTAAAATGTAGTATTATCAGACCCATTTATAAAGGAGGTGATCACACCATTTTGGGTAATTATAGACCAATCAGTATTTTGCCATCACTCGAAAAAATTCTTGAAAAATACATTCAAATTAAATTAATAAAATATTTGGAAGATTTTTCTATTATTGATACTAACCAATATGGATTCCAAAAAAAAAGGGCACTGAAGTGCTACTTCAAAAGTTTGCCAGCTTGATAAATAATAATTTAAATAATAAACATCATGTATTAGTCTTATTTATAGATTATTCCAAGGCATTTGACACTATTAACCATAAAAAATTGTTGAAAATACTAGAAATCATAGGAATAAGAGGGAAACTTCTAAAACTATTTGAAAATTATTTGAACAACAGGTGCATGCAAATAAAGCTTTTGAACACATTAAGTAAAAAAAGAAAAATCTTAGCAGGTGTTCCTCAAGGTTCCATATTAGGTCCTATTTTATATATAATTTATGTATCTTTTATTAAATTTATTTTTAAACATGTAAAACACTTTGTGTACGCGGATGATACTGCATTGGTGTTTTCTTGCAGTGATTTGCAATTATGTATTGAACTTTTACAAAAAGATTACATTGAACTTTTAAAATGGTCTCACGACTCTGGCCTAATCATAAATGCAAAAAAAACTAAATTGATACACATTAGATCACCCAATGCCAAGGTCAATACTATTATACCCGAAATTAAAACACACAATTCAGATTGCCTACATGTTGGTATCCCTGCGTTGTGTACATGTGAAAATATTGAACTGGTTAAAAAATATGTTTATTTAGGTGTTATTATTGATTGTTTTTTCAAATGGGATTTACAGATAAATAAAGTCTGTGAACGACTGAGATCTATTATTAGTAGATTATATAAATTAAAATTTTATGTTCCAATATGCACACTTCGAATAATTTATTTATCACTAGCTGAATCTATCATAAGGTATGGAATTACAGCTTGGGGATTTTCCTCTAAAACAAATATAAATCATGTTCAAGCAGTTCAAAATTCTCTTGTTAAATTATTAGCTCATAAAAGTTTATATGAACAAAGGCATAATGTTCCACACCTTTATCAAAATCTGAAAATCCTCTCGGTAAGAGCAATTATGTGGTATAAAATAATTTTTCAGCACATAAATAGCCCTATGTACATAAATAGACTGGAACACACTTACAATACTCGATTTACATTAAATGAAGGACTAATCGTACCAAAGCATGTAAACAAATATGGAAAAAGAACGCTAGACTACATGATACCAAATTGTTTAAATATGTTACCTGCAGAAATCAAAAAATGTACAAATATAAAAAGAAATTTTTTGTTGAAAAATTGGCTAGCTGAAAGAAATAGTTTGTACTAGACTCTAATACAAACTATTTCTAACTGCATACGCTTTAATTGTTTTTTGTTTTTATTTTTATTGTATTACACCTCTCATGATATGAATGTATACATTTGATATAATCTGTTTAAGTTAAAAGCACCCAATGACAAACTACTTTAAAGTAGTTTATTGGGACTTTTTGATTTTTGTATATTATTTTGATATTAAATAAAAAAAAATAAAAAAAAAAAAAACCAATAAAGCTTTGAAAATGTTGGGATTTATTTTAAGGGTATCTAGTGATTTCAAAAATGTAAATACTGTAAAAACATTATATATGTCACTAGTAAGGAGTCATGTAGAATACAATTCCACGGTTTAGTCCCCAAATTATGAAGTTCATTCACATGCGATTGAAAGAATCCAAAATAAATTTTTAAGATATGTAATTTTTAAAATAGGCATTCCTAGAGAAAACCAAAATTACGATAACGTACTTTGTAAAAAATTATCTGATCGCAGAATTATTTCCGATTTAACCTGTTTGTATAAAATTATTAATTCAATGTTTGATACCCCTGATTTATTATATGTAATCTCTTTTCATACTCCAAGAAGGTCGGTTATAAGACAGTACCTACCATATTATTGTAGCAATTCTATTTCAACGTCCCAATATCACACTCCTATGCGACGGATTCAACAGCTAGGAAACAAATACTACGATGTTGTTGATATATTTAGTACATCAATTTCAATATATAAGCATACCCTATTGAAGTTTTTTTCATCAAGTAGTGGAATATTTTAATAAAGGTATTTAATTTGATTTGACTAACACATAATAATTTTGTAAACTGAAACAGAAAAAAATATTTTGGATTTTTTATGTTTTGTGCCTGCATGCTGTGTAGATTAAGTTCAGTGATATTTTGACTTTATAGTTATTTTTCTGCAATTGTTTTAAATAGTCGCCTGCACTATTTTCATGTATAAAATCGTTATTATTTTTATATATATGTATGTAAAAGCCATAATAGGCGTGAAATAAATAAATAAATATCTACATAGCAACCAAAATGTTCGAGAAGTTTCTTTACCTAATAAAAGCGACAGCATGAAGAAACTCGTCAGTCAAATCACTCATCCAAACAAAAAACTCCCTTCGTCGCCAATGGCACAAATATAAAACCCCAGAATCAAAACGGTCCAACAAGCCCAAATTAAAAAAGCACTAACAGAGCACTCCAATTCAACCCAGAACGACAAGCTACAAAGCATCAACCTACAAGATGGCTCCTTATGGAAACTTGCAAAAGCCCTTCAAACCACCCCCACACCAAACCACCCCATCCAAACCTCATCCGGGCTCGTCTTCGATGACCCGGACAAAGCTGAGGCGTTCGCAGACAGCCTAGAAAAACAATTTAGCCCCAGCCTCAAGCACGCCGACCCCATACAAATTACTAACGTCAACCGCAAAGTAAACTCAATCTTCAACACCCTCCCCTCCACCAACATTCATTTCACCACACCCGCAGAAGTTTGCCGAGCTATAAAAAGTCGGAAGAACAAAAAAGCTCCAGGTCCCGACGGCATCACGAATTTCGCACTAAAAACCCTCCCCCGCAAAACAATTCTGGCCCTAGTAAACCTCTTCAACACCGCCCTTCGACTGCGCCACTTCCCCAAAAGCTGGAAGCACGCCCACGTCATCGTTTTAGCCAAACACAGCAAAGACCGGCTTCAGTGCGAAAACCACCGTCCAATCAGCCTCCTCTCCAACATTGGAAAAATCTTCGAACAAATCCTCCTCAGCAGGCTCCTCAAGCATATACACTAAGTCTCTACACTTCCCGACGAGCAACACGGCTTCAGAGCTGAACATTTCACCCTTCATCAACTCCTAAGAGTCACCGAACTCATTCTCGGCGGCTTCAACTCCCAGCGGTCAACTGGCACCATATTCCTGGACATAGCCAAAGCTTTCGACAAAGTGTGGCTCAATGGCCTACTTTTCAAACTCCACGACACAGGGATCGATCCCCAGCTACTCGGGACCATAAAATCTTTCCTACATCGCCGCACCTTCCAAGTGAAGTACGGCAGCGCCCTCTCCACCACTCGCTTCATGACAGCAGGCGTCCCCCAAGGATCCCTGCTGTCCCCCACCCTCTTCAATATCTACACACACGATATTCCCCTTTCAGAAAATTCAACCCCCCACTCCAAAAAAGCCATTTATGCCGTTGACACGGCCCTTCTGGCGCAATACAGTTCTCCCAGGATGATAACTTACCGACTCCAACAAGACATCAACAAACTCCAAGACTGGTATGACAAGTGGCGCATCGATGTGAACCCCTCCAAAAGTGTAGAGGTTTTCTTCTCCCATAGAAAGAACCGTTGCACCCCTTGGAGGGCTGTAACTCTTCACGGCGAAGTCATATCATGGCACAACACCGCCAAATATCTTGGAGTGACCCTTGACAAAAAACTTTCCTGGACCGCCCACATTTCAGAAACGCTTAACAAGGCCAGAAAAACCTCTTGTGCCCTCTACCCC